>NC_073242.2:13672857-14285000 GCF_029281585.2 Gorilla gorilla gorilla
CAAGTTCAAACTTTAAATGCTAACTCACTACCTCCTTATCTTTTTGTGGAGCTAAACATTATCCTCTGCCATGATGCCTTCCAAAGCGGGACAGGTCTTGATGTGATTTTCCACTTCTCACTATATATGGTATTATTTCTCAGTATCCTACAAAGATGCCACCAACTTTCAATTATCTCAGCTAGGGAAGCTTCTGCAACCATTCTAGCCCACAGTGAAGGCTCCCTGCTCTGAACCCCCATTGTACTGATAACCAGAACCACACAGCTTAGTGCTGAAGGGTTTTCAAATTGTTTCAAGCATCTTAACCTGCCCCCATCAGCCAAGCTACCTCCTTCTTAAGGTCAAACCCCTGTGCCAAATACTCCTTTTGTTCAACCCCTGAGCCTAGCTATTACAGCATTTGATGCTTAATATACACTTGCCCACTGCTTGATCAATGGAAAGGGGCTGCAATATACATATACATATACATATACATATACATATACATATACATATACATATACATATATACACACACGTATATATACACACACATATATATACACATACGTGTGTGTGTGTGTATATATATATATATATAGAGAGAGAGAGAGAGAGAGAGGCAGAGACAGAGACAGAGAGTGCCTCACTCTGTAGCCCAGGCAGGAGTACGGTGGCGCAATCTCGGCTCACTGCAACCTCTGCCTCCCAGGTCCCGGTTCAAGCAATTCTCCCGCCTTAGTCTTACCACCATGCCCAGCTAATTTTTGTATTTTTAGTAAATACGGGGATTCACAATGTTGGCCAGGCTGGTCTTGAAGTCCTGACCTCGTGATCCACCCACCTCGGCCTCCCAAAATGCTGGGATTACAGGTGTGAGCCACCACACCCGGCCTGCAATACTTTTTCACGCCCGGCCTGCAATATCATTTTTTAAATCATGTGTACATGGCTTTTTGCTGCACAGAAAAGTTTGACTTGCCTGCCCTCCTTTATGCTTTTTCTTTCCTCTGTTGATGTCTTTGCTGAGTCCTTATGAAGTCTTTCCTAATGCTACTCCCAAACTCTCAAATTAAGTCATTCTTCATCTAGGCTGTCATTGTGTTCTATACATATCTCTAATATACATCCTATTGCTTTATGATTATTTGCTTTTGAAAAGTTTTTAGGCAATCAGATGTGTTAAAAATTCCCTAAGCACCAATGTCTGGTTCATACTAGATGCTCAATAAATGTTATGAAAGGGAGGCACACATTTATCATTCAAAGGATAGCCTATGTCTGCTGTGTTCCTGCAACAGTTATGACAGCTCTCATCCCACGACATTCCAATCATGTGTTCGAATCTGATTCCTCTTTTAGACTGTAAGTTACCAAGGACAAGAAATTGATTTTTTCACCATTCTTGTCTCTAACATAAATCACAGGGCACAAGGCGAGCATTCAAATATTTGTAGATAAATGTGTGACAACTGTGATCTATTTAGTCAAGGGTTAAATGTGTTACTATTCCCCAATCAATGACCAGGGAATTATTGAGCAATTCAAAGACACTGCTTTTGAATAAAACATTTATCATACATTATCACCTGGCAAAGAAAAAAAACCTGTGCCTGTTCAAAATATTCTTTTGAAAATGTTTGATGGGGGGGATCTTTAGTTGATGTCATAGGCTTCTTCAAGTTGGTAACAGTTCCTTGCCAATTGGCCAAAGTCTTCCTTGGTGCCTTCCATCACCAGAGTGCAGACATGATTCAAGGATTTCTGGTAAGATCTAGCCAGGAAAATGTATCCCACGAGCTCAAAACTACCAAGCAGTATTGTTAAGAATACAGACAGCCTCCTTCAGGAAAGTATTATTTTCTTTCCCCAAATAGAAGCAAGTTAAATATGTTCTTCCTTCTTATGTTTACCAAGGGTCTCTGGCTGGTTTACATCCTTTTGTACAGCAGGCTCTCTCAGGCCTCTTGCAAATTTTTTTTTTTGCACTGGATCCCGAATGTTCTGCTCCTAAGACTCCGAATCTGCACTGCTCTGGCTACGTGAGAGAGAGGTTCAAAGTGGGACACAGCTTCACCATCAGTTAATCCTGACTGATCTTCTGCCAGAGGTGACAACCTATCCTGGGGGTTTGGCAGTGAGCCTGATGAAGATAAGAAATGCCAGACTGGGTCAGACCAATGGCCCATTCAGGCCATGGCACTGTCTGACAGAGGCATCCAGAAACGTTTTGCAGAAAAGAGCTGTATTTGTCTCCTATGACATCAGTCATCAAAAATGTGCAAAGTCCTCCTGAAGCAGATCATCTTGGGGTGCCCCACTCAACTTCCATGCCACCCTTTTCCAAGCTGATGGAGTCCTCATTTTGTTCAAGTGCTTACTTGCCTACAGGAGGCTCAGGATTAAATCTCTTTTGTCCTATGCCAGGGTTTCTCAACCTCTGCACTACTGACCACATCATTTTTCTTTGCTAGGTGGGCTGTCCTGTACATTGTAAGATATTTTGCAGCATCCCTGGTCCCTACATGCTGATATTAGTAGCATCTCCCGACAAATGCCTACCTGTGAACACCAAAAATATCGCCAGACTATTACCCTTTGGGGAGGGAAAGACAAAATTGTCCCCAGTTGAAAACCACTGCTCTAAGCCAATATGATAGCCCCATTGCCTTAGCCAGTGATGGTTTTAGGGGTGAGCACGTGATCCAGTTCTGACCAATGTGGCATGAGAGGAAGTCATATTGAGGCCTTTTGAGAAATGTTCTCTCACTGTTAAGAAGCTACAAACCTGAAAGTGTCTCTTTCTGGTTGCTGGCATGTCTAGATCACATCTTATCACCACCCTGAGGATGCAGCCAATAAAAAAGGATGAAATACATTTTTAAAGTGGTTTTTTTTTTCTTAAAGCCATGGCTCCTCAGTTAACCTAAGCAACTTTAGGGTCACCATACCTTAAGACTCTTCACTACATAATAAATGAAATTCATTTCATTACTGATGGCATAAATTTGAGTTGGGGTTTTGTTACTTGCAGCCAAAAGCATCCCAATATAAACACCTTCCCATCTTTTCCATAACAAACCTACTTTGCTTCTCTCGCTTATTAGTAGTCAAAACATCCCTTTCAATGCATCCCAATGCCGTATAGGATGGTTTAAAGAGCCCTGGAATCTGAGGCAAACAGCTAAGTTTGAGCAGCAGCTACACACACACACAGCTCTTAATTTCCTTCATTTCTTCCATGGTGATAACACCATCAATTCTGCACCCTTTTGAGATTGTGTAATGGTCAAATGAGATAGTGTGTATGAAAATGCATAATAAACTCCAAGTGCTTTGTGGGTATCATTACATTTTCAGTCCCTACCACCCCCTTCAGAGGGTGGCATGTCTACATATTCACCACCCAACACTCAGACTTCAACTAACGTTTATTAAGCCTAACTATATATTAAGTACTGTGTATATCAGTTGCTCTACCTTAGTGCTGTTGACAGTTGGAGCTGGTTAATTCTGTGTGGAAGGAAGCTGTTCTGTGCACTGGAGGATGTTTAAGAAGCATCCCGGGACTCCACCCTCCGGATGCCAGTAGCACTCACCTTCAGTCACGACAACCAAAGCTGTCTCCACACATTGCCAAACAGGGAGCATTTGTCCCTGAAGGATAAAATTACTTCACATTGAAAACCATTGGTGTACACCCTGGTGACATACAGATAAAAAGATTTGTTTCCTGCCCTCAAGTAATTTATATCCTTCTATAAATGATCATTTATTTTATAGCATAAAACAACCACAACCATCATTTGGTAGCACATAGATCTAGGTCCCACTCTCCACTAGCTTGTGGATGTCACTGTCTCGATCTCAGTTTCTTCATCCAGAAAATGGGGGTGATAAAGTCTACCTCTCTAGATCATTTTCAGAATTCAGTAAAATAATGACTGCAAAACACCTAACAAAATGCCTGGCAAACAATTAGTATTCAATAAATGTTAGCTTTGCATACTATTGTGTTCTTGGTTTAAAGATTATTGTCTGCTTTTAGGAATTAGGACCTCAGTTCCTGTTAATCTTCTTTACTTTGTTCTATGAACTTACAGACTTGAGTCCCATACCTGATATAGATGTTGCTGTTCCACCTGAACTGCCTCAGATCTTACCATTTCTGTAAAGCCACCCTGAATCCCAATAGCCAGCACCTTCATCTTTGTAGGAGAGAAACCCCTCTGAATATTGGACCCCACATTGCCAGCATGCATGGTGGGTCAGAAGTGTCTGAGAGTTAATATATCCTTTTCTGCCCTGGAATAGCCTTTGAAAGATGACTAATGGGCACAGGAGTATAAATACCTCAGCTCCTCCACTCCTTGGCAGGAATAATTTTCAGGTGTGCATTTTACATTGATTCTCAGGGCTTACCTGCAGGGTTAACTTTCAGTTCACCACCTTGGTATCTGGCTTAGTAACATATATCTCACTGGTGGGCTCCCTCTCCTTTTATCACCTCCTGTCTCCCCTGCCTGTGACCCCCCTGCATGTCCCAGATAAACTAGGTACATTCAATATTTAATCACAATCTGTTTCTGAGGGACCCAACTAAAACACTATCCCTTTACTTTAATGATTAAGAGTTCAGACTCAATAGTTATATTTCCTGATTAGAATCCCTTTTCAAACATGTATTAATTTTGTAGCCATGGGCAAGTTATTTCACCTATGACTCAGTTTTCTTTATGTAAAATGGAGATAATAATACTCACTTCACAAGGTTATTATACGGGCTAAATGAGTTAATATTTGTTTAATACTTAAAATCGTGATTGGCACTTAGTAAGCCCTATGTAAGCAATTATTCCTTTTAATTCCTTCGTAATCAATCCTAGTCTCCTTGGCAGCCAGAGTCAAGTTTCTAGGACTTGGGAGAGCTGCCTACTACCTCAAGCCAACATATCAGGAATTATTTAAGAATCTAATTTTCAAAAACAGTCAACAGCAAAAAGAAAACTTCTATTTGCCCAAAGCATAATTCCAGACTTTGTTAGTGAAGACATATGTGGGGACATGTTGCCTGCAAACTGCTTGGATTCCTCCACTTGAATTAACATTCAGGAAATATGCCTGAATAAGTCTGCATTTGCTCAATAATCACTCCTGGCCTGGGAAGAAGACTAGAGATATTAGTGTCTCCAAACACTAACATAGCCCAGGTCTGTGCCCTCCAGAAATGAGCATTCCTTGGGCTGTTGAATGGCTAAGCAGTATTCCATTCTGAAAGACAGTAATAACCCACACTTGGCCTCCCTTGGGCTGGTGCCACAAGGGGCTCAAAATGTCTCAACCCATAAAAGACTTCTCTCCCCATTTCCTCTCTCCATCTCAACCTTGGAGGATTTCTGTTCCTAAAGCTATTCGACATGGCAGCTGGGATCAGTGCAAGCTCTAGGGCCAAGTTCTACAAGCCTCCTTCCTGCTGACATGGAGGAAGGAGCCGAGGGAGAGATCTCTCTGGCCCCAGCCCCTGCCCATTCATGCATCAGAAACTTGCTGTCTCTATTCTAAGCTATTTACCTCCCAGTCGTTGCTATTCCAAAAGAGAGCCAGAGGGGAGGAAAATCTATAACAGTATTTTAATTTCCTGATATGACACACTCCATACTGAAATTACCCTTCCAAAGATCAGAGTTCCACTTGGCAAAAGCCCAGTGAATTTCAATGAATGATACCACCCAGAAAGAACAGAGTTTTGTTTTATGGATGGTGAGATGACAATGAAGAGATGGATTGCCTATTTATTTAAATTTATTTTTAATTTACATTTAAATGCTCTGTGTTTACTCTATCTCAGGCACTGTGCTAAGCATTTTAGACTCATTATCTCAAATGCTACCTTCTCAAGTTGTCACAGCATTATCACCTTATTTATTGATTTTTTACTATTTTTTTTTTTCGAGACAGAGTCTTGCTCTGTTGACCAGGTTGGAGTGCAGTGGTGCGATCTCGGCTCACTGTAACCTCCGCCTCCCAGGTTCAAGCGATTCTCCTGCCTCAGCCTCCTGAGTAGCTGGGATTACAAGCACCCACAACTAAGCCCACCTAATTTTTTGTATTTTTAGTAGAGACAGGGTTTCACCATGTTGCCCAGGCTGTTCTCGAACTCCTGACGTCAGGTGATGCACCCGCCTTGGCCTCCCAAAGTGCTGGGATTACAGGCATGAGTCACCGCGACCAGCCCACAACTTGCCTGGGACTCCGCAGTCCTCTTCCCTCCTGATTTTTTTCCATTATACTGAGCACCCTCCAATACATTATATAATGAATTGTTTGTCTGTCTCTCCTGATTAAGATGGAAGCTCTATATGGCAGAAAATTTTGTGCAATTTTTTTGTGAGCAGTGCCCAGCTCATAGGAAGCTTTCAATTAATATTTGCTGACTGAAAGGATGAATGAATGAATCTCCTGGAATCTTTCTGATAACCCAGTGGAAAAGCCACTGTTATCATCACTCCCATATTTATACTCACACCCATACCATCCTACCTGATAGGAAGAATAAAGGTCTCCCAATAGATGTCTATGTCCCGATACCAAGAACCTGTGAATATGTTAACTTACATGGCCAAGAAGACTTCACAGAAGTGATTAAGGATCTTGATACGGGGAGATTATCCTGAAGTCCCTGGTTTGGCCCAATGTAATCAGAAGTATTCTTCTAAGAGGGAGGTAAAAAGGGCAGAGGGAGACAAAGACTTGAAGATGCTACACTTCTAGCCTTGAAGATGAAGGAAGAAGCCAGGAGCCAAGGAACAAATACAGGTGACCTCTAAAGTAGGGATCCCCAACCCCAAGCCATGGACCAGTACCAGTCCATGACCTATTAGGAACTGGGCCACACAGCAGGAGGTGAGTGGCAGGTGAGCAAGTGAAGCTTTATCTGTATTTATAGCTGCTCCCCATTGCTTGCATTACCACCTGAGCTCCACCTCCTGTCAGATAAGTGGCAGCATTAGAATCTCATAGAAGCACCAACCCTATTGTGAACTGCACATACGAGGGATCTAGATGGCATGCTCCTTATGAGAATCTAATGCCTGTTGATCTGTCACTATCTCCCATCAACCCCAGATGGGACCATCTAGTTGCAGGAAAACAAGTTCAGGGCTCCCACTGATTCTACATTATGATGAGTTGTATCATTATTTCATTATATATTATAATGTAATAATAGAAATAAAGTACACAATAAATGGAATGCACTTGAATCATTCCAAAACCATCACCCCAACCCCGGTCTGTGGAAAAACTGTCTTCCACGAAACTGGTCCCTGGTGACAAAAAGATTGAGGACCACTGCTGTAGAGGCAGTGAATCATAACATGAGAGTTTACAGAGGAGCACAGCCCTGCTTTCACAAACCTTGATTTTAACCCAGTGAAACCCATTTTGGACTTCAGTCCTCCAAAACATATAACTTATATAATAAACATGTGCCACTTTAAGCTAAGAAGTTCATGGTAATTTGTTATGGCAGCAATAGGAAAGTAAGAGACCCATTACTCAGATGAGGAAGCTAAGACTCGAGAGCATGTCCCAGGCCCCCCCAGGTAGTTAGGTGGTAGGATGATGTAGATGTAAGTGCAGCCAGCTTAACTCCACACTCTTCCTCTTGTCCTCTGTACAAAGTCAAGGGAGTTGATCAAACAATAAGAAACACTGTGTGCAACGCTCAGTTCCTGGGATTTTGGTGCTATAAGGTCATGACTATTCCATCCTGCAATCTCTTCAGCACCCACTCTGTACTTTGGCACTGTTTTTCCTCTCCATGGAATTCTAAGCTCAAATAACTGCAGTCAGTTGTGAAAGTGCACAGATAGGAACAAGACACCTCCTGCATGGGTCTCAGAGTTTGATGGAAAGGGCAGTCGTAAGTGAGTAGTAATAAGACATTGGGAAGAAAAACTCCATGGGGGCAGGGCATTGCCTTTTCACAGGAGTATCCCCAGAGCCAAGATCAATGGCTGACCCACAGTAGGCACTTAATAAATATTCGTTGAGTGAATGAATGAGTAGTAACTCAAAGTAGTTTTTAAAGTGCTCCAAGTATACAAAGCTGGAAGGAATTAATTCTGCCTTGCATGTGTGTGTCTGAGGGGGTGTATCAGGGACTGGACCATTCGAATTGAATATTGCCGAATTCACACAACTTGGTAAAGAGAAAGGGTATTCCAGGGAGAGAGAACTGCATGTGCAAGAGCAAGGAGGTAGAAAATACCAGGAACGGTCACCAGAGCATGCCAGGGTGAATGCAATACTGTGCAGGTGGTACAGAAGATGGGGCAGAGAGACTGGCCAGACCCTGCCTTCTCTGCCAGGCTGGCCTGCTCCTGTCAGCCACAGGAGCCAGCTCAGACATTTAAGCAGAAGGGTAATGGGATTAGGTAGGTATTTTGTAAAGACTACACTTGCACTGTTATGTGGGCACCATAACAATGCATTTTCATTTGTCAGATCACTGTCACATACTAAAAAGTCTTGCTTGTGCTGAGAGATCTCAAACTACCTCTTTTACTGAAGACTTCAAGGGGGAAACTACAGAATTATAATGGCCTGGAAGGAAATGTCTCTAAAAGACAAGGATAGTGGCCAGTAGACAATGGTACACATGCCCAAAACAATGTCATCAGGAAATTCGAGAGGTCATTAAATTCTACTATAGGAGGAAATTAACACAAAGATGATCCCAATGATAGATGTATTCTCAAGATAATTCAAGCTCTTCTCCATCTGGAATAAGAGAAAAACAAATGACTTTCCAAAGAGCTGATCACATTTAATCTTCCTCTAAAGACCTGTGGGGTAGATGTGCTATCATCACTTCACAGTTAAGGAGACTGAGCCCCGTGGGCCAGTTTTGCAGAGCTGGTGTTTGAACTTGGGCAGCTACAAAGCCTGTGCTCCTTCCCATGCTCACCCTAAGTCCTTTTACATATCATACACTGAACTTCCAACAGGAACGGTCAAGTCCCCAAGACCTAGGCCCTGTCCTTAAGGAATCACCATCTGCCCCGGGGTACATGAATGATGCTTCTAGCCAGGGAGAGGGGTGGGCTAAGATATTCCACCTTCAGGTTGCAGGGAGGGTAAGTGTGACCAGGGCTGCTGGCGGTAAAGACCTCCCGGAAAATGTAGGTCCTGTGCTGGATATAAAGAAAAGATCTGTTGAGGCAGGAAGCTTCAATCACTAGAGCAAATTCCACCCAAACTGGGAGCTTCTCCTAAATGGAGATCCTGAGCCCTATCCTTAGAATACAGAGAGTGAGGCCAGGCATGGTGGCTTACACCTGTAATTCCAGCACTTTGGAAGGCCAAGGTGGGCAGATCACCTGAGATCAAGAGTTCGAGACCAGCCTGGCCAACATGGTGAAACCTCATCTCTACTAAAAATACAACAATTACCCAGGCACAGTGGCACACTCCTGTAGTCCCAGGTACTCTGGAGGCTGAGGCAGGAGAATGGCTTGATCCTGGGAGACAGAGGTTGCAGTGAGCAGAGATCGTGCCATTGCACTCCAGCCTGGGCAACAGAGCAAGACTCCATCTCAAAAAAAAAAAAAATACAGACAGTGAGTCTGAGTAAAACTTGGGAATCTGAACTTTGAACAAGCCCCACTAGTAATTCTGCCACTGTTCAGGGCCACAACAGTGAATGGAGAAGAGTAGGATGGAGACAGAAAGCTTTTAACTGAAACTTTCCAAATTCAGGAAGAAAATCAAATGACTGAGACAGAAGATTTCTGTAGTTGACTAGCAGAGGATCCTATGGAAAAGGTGGTTTGATCTACAGGACCTTAAATGTCAGGCTAAAAGGAAGAAAATATATTTTGTTGAACATCTACCACAGATCAGACTCTAATCTTGTCTATTCTTCACAACAACCCTCTATGAATATTCCCACTTTAAATTACCCAAAGTCAGCCAGCTAGCAAGAGAAGAGCTGGAGCTTAAACCTGAAATGTGTGCCTCTCTGAAGCCCATAATTATTCCACTACACACCGTCTCTCTTAAGGACTGTGAGTGATGAATGAAGCAGAGTCACTGGTATCTTTTGAGCAGGTGGTGACAAGTTCATAGGAGTTTTAGGAGGGCAAATGTTGCACTAAGGTGGATTGCCCTGGGGAGAAAATGGAGCCAGGATTAGACCACTTTGCCTAGTCTACATCCTGCCACCTGCTGTTACAACGTCCTTCTGTTGTCAGGGTCACTCATGAAATGCAGTAAAAGAGCTGTATTAGTTGGTGCAAAAGTAATCGTGGTTTGTAATGGCAAGAACCGCAAATACTTTTGCACCAATCTAATACATCCATAAATGGATATATTTGAATATGGAATGGCAATAAGAAGTTAAAATTTAATTTTAAAAAACTGAACAGAATAAAGAAACAAAGCCAAAGAAAGGAAAATATCCTACGTGGATAAAGCAGAAACCAAAAATAAATCAAGTGAAAAAAAGAAGCCAAACAAAACTATAAGCTGATCTTCAGGGGAAAAACATTAAATGAATCTTCTGACATGACTGTTCAAGAAAAACAAACCAAAGAAAAGAAAACCCAAATGGCCAATAAATGTGCAAATATGTTCAACTTCTTAATAAGATAAATGCAAATTGAAGACCATGGTTACATTCCATTTTACATCTATCATATAAGCAAAAATGAACAGGACTAATACAAAGATTTAAAGAGATATAAGAAGGTTGCAACTTTTCATTCCTTGCTGTGGGAACATAAACAGGCTCAATCCTTTTGCAGAACAAATTGGCAATCTCTGGTGATGTTGAAGATGCCCACATCCTATGACCCAGAAATTTTACTTATAGGCATATATCATTAAGAAAATTTCTCATCTGTGCAAAGATGTTCTGTGTTTCATTGCTTTAATAACAAAGTGCCCATCATTCAGTTCATGGATAAGTAAAATTTTTATACATCCATACAGTGGACATTTAAAATATAAATAGTTAAAATAAATCCACTAAAGCTACATTTATAAACACTGATAAATCTCAATAACATAATACTGAGTAAAAAAGAGTAATTTGGGCCAGGCGCAGTGGCTTACGCCTGTAAGCCTACCATTTTGGGAGGCCGAAGTGGGCGGATCATGAGGTCAGGAGATCAAGACCATCCTGGCTAATATGGTAAAACCCCATCTCTACTAAAAACACAAAAAATTAGCCGGACATGGTGGCACGCGCCTGTAGT
This sequence comes from Gorilla gorilla gorilla, assembly GCF_029281585.2. Classification (NCBI taxonomy): domain Eukaryota; kingdom Metazoa; phylum Chordata; class Mammalia; order Primates; family Hominidae; genus Gorilla; species Gorilla gorilla. The sequence goes on from NC_073242.2 coordinate 13,684,104, forward strand.
CCCAACTACTCAGGAGGCTGGAGGCAGGAGAATCGCTTGAACCCAGGAGGCGGAGGTTGCAGTGAGCTGAGATCACGCCATTGCACTCCAGCCCGGGCAAGAGAGCGAGACTCCATCTCAAAAAAAAAAAAAAAAAAGAAAGAAAGAAAGAAAGAAAAAAGAAAAAAAAACAGTAGTTGGAAAAATATAGTACTGTTTATAAAAAGCATAAAACATACTAATACCATTATACTCTAGGTTTGCATGTACATATAGAAAAACACATTTATCAGCTTTAGGTTAGTGGTTTCCTCTGAGGAAGGAGATAAGGGAATGAAATGAGGGTGGTAGGCTTCAGCAGCATCTTTATATTTTTAAAATCTGAAATAAATGTGACAAAAATATTAACATTTGTTAACTCTGAATTGTCAGTACATGGGTATTTGTTATTTTCTTCTCTGTACTTATCAGCATGTCTGAAATATTCCAGCATTGATAAATCCTGGTTTTGAAAGAGAAAAAGAAAAGATTTAAACACAATAATAGGATGACTTCTCTGAGACTCCTTAGTTCACTGCAGATATCCAGATCAATGTAAAAAGGATACTCTGAGCAGACAAAACATCTGGGAAGACCTTTGTCACATCTGATGAAGTGAATCCATCTGGCACCAAGCTGCAAACTCCCTATTAACAGTGCACTGGCAAACTCAGTCACTTCAATAGACAACATCAGAATAGGTGCTTTTAAATTCAACTAAGCCCTTCCTTAGGCAAATAAGATAAAACCTTCAACAGAAACCAATGTAGCCCAAATTTAGGATCACCCACGCTACATTTACCCATCCAATCTGAAACAATAAAAGCAATTGTGCCTGTCTGAGGCATATTTTTCTGCCATCAGGTTTAAAATGTTAAATAATAATTGAAATATGAAATAGTGGTATCTATTTATGTACATTTTTGTCACTCCCTAAACAGCAGGAATTATACCCAACATGTAAGTTCTTTCTCAGGGTTTCACTAGGCATATTCCAGGCTAGAGACAGATCCAGGCTGGACATTGCACCAAATGAATTCACACATACACTCCCTCACCACCTAGAAGTTCACATCCCAGGACAGCTGGTAGCAGTCATTCCACTTAACAGCATTTCTGAATGCAGAGAAAACCAGGCAACAAATACTTAATGAGCATTTCCTAAATGCAGTGTCATACTAATAACAGAGAAGATAAATATACGTACCAGAATTTCCACTCTGAAGAAATTAATAATATAATTGATTCACCCATACATACATCCAAGCAACCAACCATTCATCCCTCCACCCATTTACCTTTTCACTCATCCATCTGTCCACCCTTGATCCATTCAACCCTACATCTTTCCACTCATCCATTCAAATAATCATTCACCTTTCTCTTTATACAACAACTCCTTTACCAATCCATCCTCTTCCCCTTCCAGCCAGGCTGGTCCTCCCTTCCCATTCTCCACCTACCCATTAAGCCACCTTCCATTGCTTCATACATCCATCTCTTCAACCTCTAACCACCTGTATTGGGTTGAGCAGCATCCTTCAAAAATTCATGCTCACTCAGAACCTAATAATATGACCATATTTGAAAAGAAGGCCTTTGTAGATGTTATCAACTAAATTAATATGAGGTCATACTGAATTTGGACCCCAGTCCAATGACTGGTGTCCTGAAGAGGAGAAAACACAGGAACACACACAAGGAGAAGGCCATATAAATATGGAAACAGAGACTAGAATGATGTACCTACAAGCCAAAGAACGCCAAGGGTTGATGGCAACCACCAGAAGTTAGAAGATGCAGGGGAGGGTCTTCCCTTAGCATCCTTGGAAAGAGAACAGTAATGCCAGAACCTTGATTTTGAACATTTAACCTCTAGAACTGTGATATAATAAATTCCTGTTGTTTTGAGCCACGAAGTTTGCAGGACTTTGTTGAGCAGCCCTAGGAAACTAATACACCACCTCCCCTACCAACTACTCCATCTCTCCAACCCCCAGCCAGTAATCTTCTCAACTATACAACCCTCCACCCCTCCAGCCTTCTACCCATCCATCCCTCCACCCATCCATCCAGCCATCCACCCAATTCACCATTCATTCCATCTAACCATGCATCCATCTATCCACCCATCCATCCATCCATCCTTCATCCATTCACACATACTTTATTTAGGGTCTATGTGCCAAGTGTTGTTCTGTGTGCTAAGTGTACAATGGTGACAACAGTAGTAGCAAGATATTATGGGTTCTTCCTCCAACACATGCTAATAACCCCACTAATATCACCAGACCTCAAGAATAAATACAATCTAAGTAAATACAATGGGCTTGCTATGCAAACTGAACTTCAAGGTAAGTTCCCTAGCTATTCCTGCCACTTGTAACTATATTGGTGGCACTTAGGCCCTTCCAATATAGATGTTCTGGGGCCTCCACTAGATGAGGAGCAAAATATCCAAGGCCTTTTCCCAAATGGATATATAGACAATAAATAAATCATACAAGTAAATATATATTTATCAATTTTGTTGAATTCTATGAAGGAAAAAATACAGCTCTACAAAGAAAATAACAATGATGCAGGGGTCAGGGCACTAATTATGATTAGGGAGTAACAGAAAGCCTCTGTAAGTTGGAAAAACAAAACAAACTCATAAGTAGTTAAAAAAAAAAATCACTTCCCAAAGAGGCTTACACAATCAGGGAAGTATTGGGCTTTGGGTAAGTGCTACACACTCTCAGAGGACAGGGAGTCCACTGAAGACTGCAAAGCTTTCTTGAAGAAAAGTCTGCCTGGATACTGAAGGATAAATGACAGTTAAGTAATGGGAGGGATACCTATTTTTAGTGTGGTCCTCAATAAACAAAAGTGCAGACATCACTCGTTCATTTTAAGGGATCTTGACTTTTATGTGCCAACGACCACTTTGGCAGGCTGGTGAAGCCTTCAAATTCCTTCTCAGAACAGAGCTGTCAAATAAGTAAAATAAAATACGTGGCCGGGTGTGGTGGCTCACGCCTGTAATCCCAACACTTTGGGAAGCCAAGGAGGGTGGATCACTCGAGGTCAGGAGTTTGAGACAAACCTGACCAACGTGTTGAAACCCTGTCTCTACTAAAAATACAAAAATCAGCTGGGCGTGGTGGTGCAGACCTGTAATTCTAGTTATTTGGGAGGCTGAGGCGGGAGAATTGCTTGAACCCAGGAGGCAGAGGTTGCAGTGAGCCACGATCAAGCCTTGCACTCCAGCCTGGTGAAAATAGCTAGACACCGTCTCAAAAACAAAAAAACAAAAAAACAAACAAAAACGCTAGATTACAAAGAAAACAAATTATATCAAAATACAGTCATAATGATGTTTTAAAACAAACTTGTGATATGTTTATGTTGGTATTAACATGCTAAATCACAAGATCTGTGCTGTGTCTACTAACTACAATGATTTCAAAATAATTTGGTAAAAGTAAATAATTCTGAAATATCTGCAACAATGATAATGTGATAAGAAATATGTAATTTCTCTTGGTGAAAAAAAATCAGACAGCTGCTATTACTGTGATTTCTTGCTACAATTCAAAATGAAAAGAATGAAAACTTCCGTTAGAGGTAAGTGAAAATAAGCAATTTTTCCCCATCCAAGTTTACAGACCACTGAATTCCATCCACAGACCCCTTAAGGGCCCGTTTATGTGATTTATATGTTTAGGTATTTATGTATTTCTCCATTCATTTACTCGCTCATTCATCCCCCAAATTCTGAATGTTTCTGACATTCCTGACAATATGGTTAGTGCTGGCAACATACAAGGCCAAAAAGACAGATGTGGTGTCTTCCCTAACGAGCTTATATTCTAGTGGGCAGAGACAGTCAATAAGCAGATAAACAAGATAGTTATAGGTTGCGATAACAATAGATTGTGAAAAAGAATCAACAGAGTGATATGGGGAAAGGGGAGGTTCACCTGGTGTTGGTACCCGTGAGGAACACATTATGCAGCAGGATGGGGAATCATAATACACGGAAGAGGGATTCAGACAGAGGCCCTGTAACAGGAGAAGAACTTGGGCATCAGAAGAACAGGAAGACAGTCTATGTTGCTGGAGTGAACATAGCAATAGGAAACAGAGGAAATGGCGACAAAGATGGAGCAGCTGCAGATGTGCTGGGCCCCACAGACTATGGGAATAGGCTTTAGTTGCACCTTAAGTGCAGTGGGTAGCCATGGAAGCAGTGTATGCAGGGGAATAACAGATCTACATTACATTGTTTTAAAAGATTCCTTTGGACACTGAATAGAGAATGGATTGTAAAGAAAAAGATAATTGATAGAAGAGACCAGTTTAGAGGCCATTGCATTCATCCAAGTAAGAGAGTGGTGACTTGATCCAGGGCTGGGGCTACTGAGGCATCTACAGGTACAGAATTCAAGGAAGAACTCATTCTCAGGGCCATGCAAGTGCAGGATTCAGCTACCCCTGGCTTGGACTGGTGGTAGAAATGGGTAGGTTGATGATATATTTTGGAGGTAAAATCAAATTTGTTCTAAAAATTTCTGAAGTTCAGAAGCAAATAATAACTTTAGAAAGGAGCCCATGCCACAGACAACAGAGGGTCTTAAACAACAGAGGAAGGACTTTTGACTTTCTCCTGTAGCTAATGAAGGGCCGTGGAACTAAAGAAATAAAATCACACCATCGTGACCGAAAAAAAAAAAAAAAAACAAGATTTTTAGAGGGTGGTGAGAGGTAAGAGGTAAGTGAAGAGAATGTTTGGGCATTATGTGTTTATACAATTTTAGATTCGTGAATGAGTTAAGACCCAGTCAGGGAAACGGAAACCACTCCAGGTGTTTCCAACAGAGATAATACAGGAAATTGGTTACATAGGAGCCACTGGGACACAGAGAGAAAAGGAAAAGAGGAAGCCATTAATATCCTAGGGATGGATGAAAAGGGGGATGCAGGAGACATTACCAGAGTTCAGAAGCTGGGTCGCCTGGCAGTAGCAAATCCCACAGCAGGGACCACCTGATAGGAACTGGGACCCTGGAGGCTGCCCATCAAGAGCTAGATGGGGACATTCCCAAGGAAGAGGAAGTGAGGGAGAAATCCCCTGTAGCCTGGATAAAATATGTCCTTGCATATAGAACAGAGAAGGGAAAGGGCAGAGAAAGGATTGAGAACAATCAGGCTACCAGAGCAGACCCAGGAACAAAGTCCTCACAGCCCAATCCTCTAGACTAGAAAGAGAAGGAAAATCAATAGGTACTAGGCACGAACCACATGCCAGGGTCTGTGCTTCACGTTTTCTGATGTTGCCTCAGTTCTGTCCCACACATTACCTGTTTAGCCCCTACTGTGACCTATCTTATAGATAAGAAAATTAAGGCTCAGCAAGATTCAGAAACCTACTTAGGGTTCCTCCGCTAGCCAGTGGCTAAGCTGGCACCTAAACCTATGTCTGGAGGAACCCAAAATTTCCTCTGATATCCATTGTTCTTCAAAGAGGATTATCTGCTGTTCATTAAATGCTAACTGCATACTAAAAACTGTTCTTAGTGCTTGATCTTCAACATATCATTTGTTCCTGCAAGAAAGTCACGATTATTTTTAGCACCATCTTCATTATCATCATCTTTGCTACTATTATTATTTTCAACTTACAGATGAGGAAATTGAGACTCAGAAAAGTTAAATATCTTGCCCCAAGTCACACAGCTAGTAAATGGCAGATTCAAAGCCAGGGATATCTAATGAAAGCTGTGTTTCCTCTTTACGAGTGCAAGCTATATGGCCTTCCATTCATAATACACCCACAACAGTGCAAGCCAAAAACCATCCCCAAATCTAACTTCCTACTATATTGATCAAAGTATTCATTCTGAAAGACATCATAGCAGAAACTGCTGGTTTCCCACCCAATGTCGGTTCTCCTTTTCCTTTTTAGAACTCCAGTTTAATTCAGAAACAATGTTTCTAGGTAAAATATTCTATTCCCCAGCCTTCCTCCCTATCAGAGATGACCAACAATAGACTGAAATGCTGGGGTAGGATTTCTGAGCTCTTGAAGAAGGGGCTAGAGTGTGCCCTTTTTGCTCTTCTCCTCCTTATTCTTGTTTCCTGCTTTGAGTGTGAATGTGATGGCTGGAGCTCCAGCACCATCTTGGATCATGAAGCAAATTTAATGATGCAAACCATGTGCTTAAGAGTACAACAGAAATACAGAAAGAGGCTAAATCTATGAGGACACCATGAAGCCACCTTGGCAACCCTCAACCACCTACCTCCAGGCTGCTTTAATCTGAGAAGGAAATAAACTTCTCTTTTGTTTTAGCATTTCCAGGCTTATTTATTGGCAAACACAATTCCTAACCAATATATGCACCTGCCCGAATACTAAAATCCAATGAATAGAGATTCCTTTACATACTCATTTCCACTCATTCACTCTGATTTAAATACAGTCAACTGTGTGTCTCACTTTGATTGATGGGGTGCCATCAAAAGCAAAATTTTCTCCCTTGTTGCTTCTGAAAAAGACTCCCAAACCCACAGTGAAGTCAGTCTGGGGCAGAGAGAGGTGGTGTGATATTATATATGTCATTATAAACTCTAAGTGCCTCTTTTCCGAACTCTTAGAAGGTTAGTAGTGGCAAAGGCAACAAAAAAGTCACAGTGATGAATAGAACATGTTGGAAAGTGGCTCAGAAAGTAGGAATTAAAGAATGCCAGCTACAGTAAATGTCACATATCAATCAAAAGTGAAGAAAGGAAGTTCCCTCCAAAAGTGGCAGAGGGGACACCTTCATAAACAGAACATAAAGGCCAATCTAACTCAGCAGCAAAATGGGACGTATTCAGCCAGAGCCTGTCACTTTGTACGATGGCAACAAACCATTCCGTCAGCTTCTCTGCTGAAATCAGAAAACTACTAAAAGGGATTTTTGAAACCATTTGCTCAGTGCCTCCATTACATAGGGGAGGCAACTGAGGATCAGATAGGGTAATGGCCGGACCAAAGTCACATAAAAAATGAATGGCTGAACTGGGATGAGATGGAAACCAAGGTCCGGTACTTGCTGACTTCTCCATTGATGTACATACCTTCTTTATGGATTGTGAGTATCCACTTCTACCTAAGGCAGGAGTTGATAAGCTTTCTCTGTAAAAGGTCAAATAGGAAACACTTCAGATTACAGCTACTCACCTATGCTGTTGTAGCAAAAAGCAGCCCTAGACAGTAGAAAACAAAAAAAGTATGGCTGCATTCCAATAAAAATTTATGTACAAAAATAGCCAGCTGGATTTGACCTGTAGGCTGTAGATGGCCATGCCCTGACCTATGTCACTGGGTTCAACTGGTCACCAGACCAACAGCATCCAGACTTTTCTAGAAATGCAAATTATCAGTCTCTTTGCCTCCAGACCTAATGAAACAAACTCCAGAAATAACATTCGGAAATCTATTTTCACAAGCTTTCCAGGTGACTGACACACACTAAAGTTTGAAAAACATTGGGTTAACACGCCGGGCACAGTGGCTCACACCTGTAATCCCCTGTAAACCCAACATTTTGGGAGGCCGAGGTGGGTGTATCACCTGAGGTCAGGAGTTTGAGATCAGCCTAGCCAACATGGCAAAACTCCATCTCTACTAAAAACACAAAAATTAGCTGGGTGTGGTGGCATGTGTCTATAATCCCGGCTACTTGGGAGGCAGTGGCAGAAGAATTGCTTGAACCTGGGAGGCAGAGGTTGCAGTGAGCAGAGATCATGCCACTGCACTCCAGCCTGGGTGACAGAGCAAGACTCTGTTTCAAAAAAAATGAAGAAGAAGAAAAGAAAAACATTGGGTTAGCAAAAAGACTCATGCAATCATATGTTCGTTGCAGCACTATTCACAGTAACGAAGACATGGAATCAACCTAGGTGCCCATCAGTGGTGGATTGGATAAAGAAAATTTGGCACATATATACCATGGAATACTACACAGCCATAGAAAAGAACAAAATCATGTTATTTGCAGCAACATGGATGGAGCTGGAGGACATTATCCTAAGCAAATTAACACAGGAACAGAAAAACAAATACTTCATGTTCTCACTTATAAGTGGGAGCTAAACACTGGGTATACATGGATATAAAAATGGGAATAGACACTGGGGATGATGATAAGTGTGAGGGAGCAAGGCTGAAAAACTAGCTGTTGGGTACTATGCTCACTACTTGGATGATGGGACCATTCATATCCTCAGCATCACAGAATATACCCATGAAACAACCCAGCACATGTATCCACTGGATCTAAAATAAAAGTTGAAATTATAATTTAAAAATGGGTGAGAATCACAGCAAATCACTGTGCGTGAGACCCGCCTAGCCATTTCTAGTACATAACCTGGTATTTGGCTTCTAGTAGATGCTTATGACAGCAACCATAAGCCTCCCACCCAAAAATCTATTCTCTCCTTCTTTTACATGAGAAGGAAATAAAATTCTTACTTAAGCCATTGATAATCTGGATTTTCTGTCATAAACCACCAAACTGAATCCAACTGATTTAGTATCCAGTGAATATTTGTTGAATGAATAAATAATTCTCAAGCAAATCAGAGGATCTAAATTACATGTTACAGGTAGATTTGATTAGTACAGAACCGCTGCTTCAATATACTTTTATCAGTAGATAAAATCCTCCTAAAAACAGTGTCCGTAGGAGTCAAAATAATAAAAAAGAACACTAGGTGGTGAAAACATTGGAAACTTCTAGACGTACAGTAGCCTTCATTTCTTGCACCGCCAAAAGCCGGGCTGATAATGGAGCAAATACCCTCTTCCCAGGCTCCCCTGAGGAGGCTGCTACTTTATCCATGACCCCACAGTCACCTTCTCCTGGAAGCCTTTCCTAATTAGAGCCCTTCTAGAATTCTGGGATTTTATGTCTCAGCAGTATGGTGAGAACAATAGGATTGTTCTGTTCTGCTTTATTCGAATCATACTGATGTGTCATTTTTCAATGATCCTTAAGTTACTCTCAAACAGAGAGCTTTTCTTACCCATGGTAGGTTCTCAATCAATGTCTATAGAATTGAACTGACTTTGTTGGTGAGTGTTTTGTTTCTTCCGCGAGAACAGATATTCCTTCAGAAGCAGGGGCTGACTCTTCTATTTTTCAAACAACCCCCAAAACTAGCCACGGCAACATGCAGGGGCCCTGCATCAACAGGTACTTGAATGCTGGTGAATGTGTCCCAGGCACCTCGCCTCGTTCGCCCATTTTGGTGCATCAGAACAACGTTGTCACTGGCCTAACCTCATCTTCACTCCCTGGGGACTGAGGTCTGGCCTGATTCCCAAAGCCCTGCACCAGAGATCCTCGAACATTTTCAACTAGGACTTTATCAATGGGAAAAAGATGGACAGCTTCACTCCATGTTAACCCAGCGACTCCATCAAACCTATGCTTGTTTCTACTGTTCATGCCTCTACATTGATGTTTCTCAAGCTTTTATGACCCAGGTCTCCTTGATAAACATTTTTAACCTCACATTTTCCTCTAATGCTATTTGAAATTGCAAGAGAAATTAATATGGTGACTAAAACATATCAAGAGATGTCATAGTTCAATAGACCCTGCTACTAACAACCCCAGGTGCAAATCTTTGCTTCACATGCTATTCTCTGACTCCTACTTGCATAGTCTGTTTTGACTTCTCCATGTGCTTCAGTGAAATGCAAATTACTGTTTGATCCCATGGACTAGACTATGGGGAAATCTCCATTGTTTCAGGGCAAGATTGATATTCAGCTGGTTGTTTATGGCTGGCAAGCATTCACACGGTCAGTGCATTCATCCAAACTGACGAATCCCCATGCCTCATCAATTGTTAAACTTTTTCCATGTCACCTACCTAAGAAAATCAGAATACACCGTAAGGTGGAGAATCCATATGCATATAAATGAAAGAGGAGAGTCAAGACCATGCAAAAAATTACAGGGAAATTTAGCAAAGTCTGGTGATAACATAGACTCTCCACACAGCATTCAACACAAACAGAAAATTAATCTCTGATGCAACTGGGCATTCATACATGCCAGTAAGTTCTGTACTTTAAGGTACCGCGCCTGCCTGGCATCAGTTGGGAGAATTATTAACCATCATTAAATAATTAACTGTCACTAAAATGGTAGCCTGCTGCTACCCAGCCAAGAGCATGCTGTGTGGAGTTACTCACGTGAGAAAAAACTTGTTAGCAAAAGAATGCACCTGCAACCCAGAGCATCTACTCTTATGACATTCTATTTCAGCCTCCTTGTTACAACCATGATTTTCTTTCTCTATCTAGCACAATACATATGCCACAGGAGTCTCTCAACTTCAGGTTACTTACACCCATCTCTCTAAGGTCAGATCTTCAGAATTCATCCTTTCATAAAGTTCATTTAATGCATGTTTAAATCTCTGTCATTTGCTCACTGTGTGACTTCAGGCAAGTTATTGAACCTCAATTTTCTTATCTGTAAAATAGGGCTAATCATAGCTCCTACCTCATAAGGTTTTTAAAAGAATTCAGTGACAGCATGGATGAAGGGCATCTAGCATAGTTCTTGACTTGTAGCGTGTGCTCAGTAGTGTTAATAATTATGGAAGAGCTCATTGGCCACCAAGTGAATGCTAAGCTGGAAGAGGATTGGATACATTATTTACTCCAACCCCATCTCAAGCCAAGACTATAACCCTCTCAATTTCATGGGAGGTTGAACCTCTGTCATGACATTGCACAAACATTGGGAGGGGGGCGCTTCACATGGTTTGGTCATTCCTCCCACGGTCTCAGGGTGATAGATACTGGGTGGAAACATGGGTCTCTTACGAATAGAGAGCTGAAAGTCACCTACCCATACCTTAAAGAGTGTTCCTTGAGAGAGGGCTTTCGGAAATGGATTTAGACACCATGAATCCAACAACTAAGAGATCATTTATCTGTCCTCCTGACACTTCCATAGTCCATCTCACCCCCAACACATCTTAGGAACTGACTAGAAATATTCTTCAGACTTTAGAAAGCAGACGATGCTCTTCATCACGGCAGAATTTCATATCCCCTGGTGTTGGAGTGGGAGGCTGCCAGCTGTTGAAGTTTGGGATGCGTCTTCCTCTCTGTGCCTCTCAGGGGCCTTTACTTCTGCTACACTGCACATCTGGGGAGGGTTGCCTGAACACTAGCTCACGAAGTGGCCGCTGGGCCCCTTCCTGGAGTCTAATCCTGTCTGTCTCATCGTGTCCTTCTGGAAACATCACCAACTTATTTATCTCTGTCATAAAAGGAGAGGAGGAAGGAGCGGCAGAGAGTTTCAAGGTTAGCCAATGTTTGCAGAGTAAAAATGGTATCTGAAGACAGATGTATGCTGCAAAATAGCAGTTCCATACAAATGCAAGAGGGCATCAAAGTCAACAGGGACAAAACTATGGGCTATTTCATGTTCCTCATTGAGTAAGACCTCACTCACAATCACTTATTCTGATTATAAAAATGATGACCTACAAAGAGACCCATGTTTCCACCCAGGATCTATCACTCTGAGACCTTAGGAAGAGTGACTGAAGCATCTTAAGCCGCCCCTCCCAGTGTTTGCTAAATGTCATGGCAGAGGGTTAACCTCCCAGGAGATTGAGAAGGTTAAATGAGATACCACGTGTGCAGAGGCCAGCATGGTGACCAGCTCAGCAGTAGGCACTTGGGAAATGTCACCTTTAACACTGATATGTAAGACCAGCCCATCATAGCAGCATTATTCACAATAGCCAAAGGTGGGAACAACCCAAATGTCCATTGACAGAAGAACAGGTAAACAAAATGTAAATACATACAATGAAATATTAGCCAGAGTTCAAAAAGAAAGGACATTCTGATACATGCTACACCAGCACACTCCCTAGCTCACGATATTTTAAGTGGATAAATAAATGAATGAGCAAAAAAAGAGCACCCTACCTCTAACTGGATCCCCTAGCTGTGAACTCTCTCACATTTTTTCTCTAGCAAATTCCCTCTTTTTTGCTGTTTCTTTCTCCTCTTTTCTGTTCTATTCTCTTTCTTCATCCCCTATGCTTTAAAAGACACTTGCATCTGGGGCTTTTTCTGAAGCCGTTTTTTCCCTCATTTTTTTCTGTCCACAAAACAGCAGGAAATAATTTGCTTTAAATCCACATAAAATACCCACGAAAAATTCACACTCCATCTCTGAATGAGGAGGCTAGGTTTTTCCAACGGTGGAGCCACAAGTCTGTTTTGACAAGTTATCTCCCCGTAAACATACTGGTTTATCTCATGCTAAACAATTAGATGTGCTATTTAGGCAAAATAAAAAATACATTGCACATTTTCTAGACAGCCTGTTAGCATCCATGCCAATGACACGAACATCAGGACATGGGGCTGATATTAAAGTAACCAGAAACACAAATGTGTATTGCAACACTTGGAACATTGCCACCTGTGTGTTGCATGCCCGGAGGGACACCCAGGGAGGACTGCGTGAAGACAGGGTGAGAAAGAGTCCAGGAGAAAAACAGCAGCTGAGAGGAGTGGGGTGGGCAGGGATTGGAGTAGAAGCAGATGGGAGACTGAGATTACCCACAGGCTAAGCCAGTGGTTCTATACTGGGGACACATTCCCACCCCCACCCCAAGGGACACTGGCAATGTCTGGATACATGAGGGTTGTCATAAATTGGGCAGGGGGTGCTACTAGCATGGCATGGGTAGAGGCTACATGTCCCGCAATGCATATTATATTCACCCCCTCCACCCCACAGCAAAGAATGATGTGGTCCCAAATGTCATGATGCCAAAGCTAAAAAAACTCCAGGCTAAGATGAAGCAGAGTACAGATCAGCTCTGCTACTCAGTGGCTGTGGAACTTGGGCAGGTTAATTAAACTCTCTAGGCTGCAAGATGGCTGAAAGCCATCTGTGGGATAGATGAGATGGCAGATGTGCAACGCACATAGCAGGTGTTTCCATGAATGCTAACCCCTTTTATGCTTTCCCTGTGGTCCTCTGCTTTCCCAAAGCTTATTTACTCACTAATTCACTCAGTTCTTCAACCAACATGTATTGAGTGTCTACTCTGAGCCTGGAGCTGGGTGCTGGATATTCAACAACAGATAAGAAAGGCAGAGACCCTGTACTAGTCTGTTCTTGCATTGCTATAAAGAAATACCTGAGACTGGGTAATTTATAAAGAAAAGACGTTTAATTGGCTCACAGTTCTGCAGGCTTTACAGGAAACATGGTACTGGCATCTGCCTGGCTTCTGGGGAGGCCTCAGGAAGCTTACAGTCATGGTGGAAGGTGAAGGGGGAGCAGGTACATCACATGGCCAGAGCAGGAGAGAGTTAGTCTTGGGGGGAAGTGCTACACACTTTTAAATGACCAGATCTCAAAATAACTCGGAGCAAGAGTTCACTCAGTACCAAGAGTGTGGCCCAAGCCATTCACAAGGGATCCACCTCCACGATCCAAACACTTCCCACCAGGCCCCACCTCCAACACTGGAGATTACAATTCAACGTAAGATTTGGGCAAGACATCCAAACCTTATCAATTCCCCCATAGATCATCTAATGTATTGGGAGAGGCAGATAATAGATAATGTACAAACCAAACTAAGGTTAGTGCCATGAGAGTAAAGGACAGAGGCCAGAGACTAACACCTAATCTAGGGTGATCAGGGAATCTGTCTCTGGGGAAGTGACATTGAAGCAGAGACCTGAAGGATGGCAGAGTTTTGGGGATTGGTGCTGGTTCCAGACAGAGAGAACCAAATACACAAAGACTCTAAGAAGGAAAGAAAACAGGGTACGTTCAAAACTGACAGAGAGCACAGGTGACAACTGACAGAGCACAGGTGCGTGGTGGGGAGCAGGTGGCAAGAGGAGAGGGATAAGACAGGTGGGTAAGGACCCCGCAGTTCATGAGAAGGCACCTAGGTTCTAGCCAAGATGTCATGAGAAGCCCTTAAAGGCTATTCAGAAGAGAAGTGACCTGATCCAATTTACCCTGGCTGCAAAGGAAAGGATGAAGTAGGGGAGGAGTAGAGGTAGAAGCAGGGAGACCAGTGGAGGCTGCTTCATCTACAGCTCCAGATGGTGATGATGGTGGTAGCACTGGAGATGAGGTAGGATCTGAGGTATACATTTGAAGGAGAATAATTATACATTGCACTAGACTCTGGTGGGGATGAGAGAAAGAGAATGTTCCACCATTCACTGGGTGGTCAGGCTGGGCATCCAAGGTTAAAAGGCTAAGTGTCATCCAGGGAAGAGACCATCACACAATTTGAGGTTGCTGAGAACAGACAACACACGCACCAGGCTCAAGTGGTAGAGCAAGAGGAGACAGACTGCACAAGATGCAGTCTCTTGCAATGCATCAGTCCCCCACAGCCAGTGGATCTGCTCTGCAGTCAACCCAGGCAGTGCAGCTGCACGCACCCACCTCGTGCTGCAGTAGAAGGACCCAGATCCCTTTCCACCAGGGACAGATATAGCAGCAGGTCTGGCCAGGGGCCATTAGATACACACACTTGAGCAGAACAAAGTACATCAAGCCCAGAACAGGGAAAGATATTTCCAGGCAAAGAGATATGCCCAGCCCAGGCTGGGAGGGCTCTTCATCTCTTGTCAAGTAAATGTTTCAGGCCCAAGGCCACTCATACAGCCATACAGGGTCAAGCAAGCTGTGCATGACCACCTTTCCCAATGCAGTGAAGGATAGATCCCACGTCTTGGGCTTAGGCAGTTAGGAGGATGGTGAGTGCAATTACTAAAGAGAGAAAGACCTGGGAAAGGACAGTTAAGGGTGGGGAGCAAGAGGAAGACAATCAAGAAATGCTCAGTACCTGTGGGTTCCCTCTTGCCTATCCACCCCTCCCTCCTACTTCTGTTTCTCTAAGCTCAATGACAATGTTCCCCCCTCCAGCAGCTCTAGAATTCATTCATACCTGGGACTTCAGTGGCAACGTCTGCTCTTCTCTACCTGAGTGGTAGCCAGGAAGTCTGAGTCTTCATCCTCAACTCGGGGAAGTCCTGGAGCCCTTCCCTGGACATGGGTCCCCGAGATGCCAGCAATGCTTTCTAGGTGCCCCAGCTGCTCCTGCACCACCTCGAAGCACCTCCATTTAGGCCTCCTGACTTTGTTTACGAAGCACGCCTCTAGCCTCGCTACTCACAGTGGGGTCCATGGGCCAGCAGCATCAGCATCTCCCAGGAGCTTCTTAGAAGTGCAGAGTCTCAGGCTCCAGCCCAGACTTGCTGAACTGGAATCTGCATTTTAACCAAATCCCAGTGATTTGTGCATGCGTGTTAAAGTTTGAGAATCACTGGTCCACAGCTCAGAAGCCAGCCATCTACAACATTGCCATATGTCAGTTATTTGTAATTACAGTTAAAAAAAATGCTACCAGCGTGGCCTGGGATGATTTGTTCTTAAACTTCAAGGGCTGCTTGAAGCCCAAGATCCTAGTGACACTGAGATATTTATAAATTTTCCCTTCATGTTCTCTGACAACTCCTCTCATCATCAGATTTTCCAGATGATAAATTTTTAGCAGGCCCTTCCTCCCCCTCTACTCCTGTGTGGACCTCTGGGCTGCCTCTTTCAGGTTTTGCGAACTGGCTATGAATTGTTCAGCGGTTGGATTAGCCAGTTCTGCAGACTGCCTCACACGCAGACCATCTGGACCGCTTATAGAGAAGACATGTTCCAAGTACCCTCTTTCATTTTTCTGCTTTTCTCATGGGTACTTTGCCCTCTAAGAAGCCTACTTTCCTCTTTTCCTCTCCTCCTCTCCCTATTTCTCTTTGTTGAGAGAGCAGTCAGATTAACACAACAACTCTTGAAGTGCCTTGGTCACCTGAGAGCATGGAAAGTCCATGCCCTCACCAGAGTAATGACTACCATTTCTCCAAAACTCTCCTCATGCCATCTGATAGGCAGTATTGATCAGAAGGGGAAATCTAGTGTGTTAAAATTGATAAACCAGCTTAAGTAATACCTACATAAAAGAACCATGCCTAGCACATGGCTGAATGTTGAATACTGTTGCATGGAAATTTGGGATTTCTAGTTAGAGGCTTTATAAAGGTAGAATCATGCAGATACATATACCTGGAAATATTCAGAACATTCTATTAGCAGAAATGCAATGTAGGAAGCGTATTGGTTCTAGAAGAATGTGTCATTGTCAGTAATTGGAATTACTGACAGATCCAGTTGAAGGAAGGGGAAAACCACAAAGAGTCTGTACTCTTAAAACTGCAATAATAGAGTCAAGGAGTCTTACGGGACGAGCCATGAGTCTTGTTAAGAATTTGGGCGTGTATCTCTTCTGGTTGTCCTGATTACGTAAGTCCCTTCCTCACCCTAATAACACTGTATTGAGAAAAACTTCAAGTGCATTATGCCCCCAGGATGAAGCTATACCTTGTTAACAAAAGCTGTGCCTATAGAAAGGGATTGGAGTGGAGTTTGGGAAGGCATTGTATAGAGGACAAATGATGAGTCTCACCAGACAGGGCTCAGGTGGTAAATGAAAGGGACATACTGAGCCTGTACTCTTGAGAGCATTTTGGGCACAGTACCTGGCTGCTGCTTCTATCACCAGTATGGTCCCAAGCACCAGCCCTACCTGCCACTATCACTTCTTGAAAGGCAACCCAAGAGGAGAAGTGGACGGGAGCTGCCACCAGCCAGGGGTTAAATTGTTTATATGCATCATCTTGTTTAATTTTTAAGACAACCCTATAGCTACAGCACTTTTGTTTATCTCCATTTCACAGAGAAGGAAATGGAGGCACAGAAAGGTGGGTAGGTTGCCCACCTAAGTGATAGAGCTAAAATTCAAACCAGGCAGCCTGATTCCAAAGCCCACACTCTTGGCCACTACATAAAAGATTCTTCACCAGAATGACCTTGGTACCACAGGTTCATGATCAGAAAGTGATGATACCTCTATCTGGGGACTTGGAAACATCCATAGCTCCTTCAATGAGCCCAGGACAATCTTTCACCATCATGAGAGTGAGCAAAGATGTCTCAAGTGGTGCCCTTTGTGGTTAAGCATCATGAGGCTATTGCATTCCCTGCTGGTAGGGAAATTGGAGGTACGTGCACATTCCATCCCTTGCAATTCTGTACCTTCTATTTGCAGCATGAGAATAAAGAACAAGTTGAAATGTGTTTGTAAGAGTGAAGCATCAACTTCCAAATCCAGCTGACCTGTGTGGGTTAAAGGACTTAGCAAAGAGCAACAAGCACCTACAATTTTATGGCTCCAATGCCTCTCAGCTTTGGCTGCAATTTGGAAGTACCCAAGGAGCTTTAAAAACTACTGAAGCTGGGGTCCCATGCCCTGAGTTTCTGTTTTGATTTGTCTGCACTGTGCCCTAGGATGGAGGGAAGTTGTAAAGTTCCCCTAGGTGATTATAGCATGCAGTCAAGTTTGAGAACCAGTGGACTTAGCCTCTCTTGGCATCTCAGAATAAGTTTGGGTGGGTAGGCCTCTAGAATAAGGCAGTGCCCCTAAAGACGTGGTCTGTGGACCCCCTGACATCAGAATCACCTGGGAATCTGCTTAAACATGCGCATCCTAGGCTCTATCCCTAAATTTAGATTCAGTATTTCTGGGGAATATCCCAGGAATCCACATATTTAACAAGTTATCTGGGTGATTCTATGCTCACTGAAGTTTGGGACCCTAGAGAATAGAGAGTAGTCAAAGCCTATGGCTGGTTTTCATTATGGTGGAGAAGCAGAAGGAAAAATGTGCTCAGAGGCAGAGGCAGGCTGAGGAAACTCAGTGACAAGACCCCTTTTTTTTTTTTTTTTTTTTTTTGAGACAGAGTCTCTTTTCGTTGCCCAGGCCCAGGCTGGAGTACAGTGGCCCAAGCTCGGCTTACTGCAACCTCCTCCTCCCTAGTTCAAGAGATTCCCCTCCCTCAGCCTCCCAAGTAGCTGGGATTACAGGCACCCACTGCCACGTCTGGCTTGTTTTTGTATTGTTAGTAGAGATGGGGTTTCACCATGTTGGCCAAGCTGGTCTCAAACTCCTGACCTCAAATGATTCACTTGCCTTGGCCTACCAAAATGCTGGGATTACAGGTGTGAGCCACCGTGCCCAGTCAAGATCCCATAATTCTTGAGCATTCCTGAAACCTAGGGAAAGATGGAAAGTGCTTGCAGGCAAGGCCCACGGAAGACAGAAAAAGCATTTATAGACTGCAGTCTCTAAAGACACAGGAGTGTTTTACCACATGCTGATATCATGCAGGGTTGGTCTGGGGAAGGGATTCTGAAGCCAGGGGAGGTGGTGTTGGCCACTGAAGTCCTGGCTCAATGGAATCACTTCTTCCCTCTCAGCCTGACAAAGCAAAGTGGGCTAGTCCCATCTTCCTTACCTCCAAAACCAGTACAGCATTAAGAAATTCCTAATCTACCGTGATGTGTGAGGGTCAAAAAAGTGGGCCTAGAGGTGAAAAATGGATCATAGACAAAATATTAGACATCCTTCACCCTTTGTAAAAATTAAAAACTTTTATTCATCAAAGGGCACTATTAAGAAGTGAAAATACGACCAGCCTGGCCAACATGGTGAAACCGCATCTCTACTAAAAATACAAAAAAAAAAAAAAAAAAAATTAGCCGGGCAACAGTAGCACGTGCCTGTAATCCCAGCTACTCAGGAGGCTGAGGCAGGAAAATCACTTGAGCCTGGGAGGTGGAGGTTGCAGTGAGTGAGCTGAGATCATGCTACTGCGCTCCAATCTGTGTGACAGAGTGAGACCCCCGTCACAAAAAAACAAAACGAAGTGAAAACACGACACACAGAAAATATTTGCAAATTATATATCTCATAAAAGTCTAGTATCCAGGGTACATAGAGAACACTCACAACTCAACAACAGAAAGGCGACTCTGTTTTTAAAAAAGGCAAAGGGTCTCAAGAGACATTTCTTACAAGATGGCATACAAATAGCCACTAAGCACATGAAAATATGCTCAATACAAACAGTGATTAGAGAAATGCAAATCAAAATCACAATCAGATACCACTTCACACTCACCAGGATGGCTAAATTCAGAAGAATGGAAATAATAAATGTTGACCAGGACGTGGAGAAATAAGAACCCCTGTACACTGATTGTGAGAATGTAAAATGGTACAGCTGCTATGGAAAACAGTACGACAGTTCTTCAAAAAGCTACACATAGAACTCCTATATGATCCAGCAATTCCATTTCTAGGTATGTATATACCCAAGAGAACTGAAAACAGATGTTCAAACAATAACTTGTATATAAGTGTTCATAGCAGCATTACTGATAGCAGCCAAAAACTGGAAACAATCTAAACATCCTACAATCAATGAAGGGATAAACAAGATATGATATGCCCATTCAATGGAATGTTATACACCCATAAAAAGGAATGAAGTACTGATACCTTCTACAACATGGATGGGCATTGAAGACATTATGCTAAGTGAAGGAAACCAGACGCAAAAGGCCACGTATTATACAATTCCATTTACATGAAATTTCCAGAATAGGCAAATCCATAGAGACAAAAAGTAGATCCATGGTTTCTAGGGCTGGGGAAAAAGGGAGACAGAGTAACTGCTAAAAATATGAGGTTTCTTTTTGTGGTTTTGGAACTGTTCTAGAATTAGGGAGTGGTGATGGTTGCACAATATAGTCAATATACTAAAAAGCATTGAACTGTGAACTTTAATATGATAAATTTTATGTGAATTATATCTCAAAAACATTTAAATGTAAGACTAGGTATCACTTATTGACCAATTTCTCCTTGCTGGCCTAAGTGCTATTATACATAGATAAAATTTCTGGCTCAATCCTTCAAAGAATCCTCCAATGAAGGAGTTTCCATTATTATCAAAGGACAGCCCAGTGTAGGCAATGAGAATGTGGTTCTGACGCCAGGCCACATGGGTTAAAATCTCAGCCCTGAACTTGCTGGGACTTTGCATGGGTCCTCACCTATGCAGTTTCCTCATAGGAATATAATGGAATATAATGGTATCCAGTACCTCGCGCATAGTCAGCACCTAGTAAATTTTGGTTGATCACTTAAAGGTCCTCCTCCCTCCTTCCCTTTCATCCTGAGTTTGAGATTTTCACAGTCATACTAAATCAGATTAGGAAACTGAGCCCTAGAGAAATGACGTGACTTGTCTAAAGTCCCGTATCACAAAAAGATAAATTTGTATGCCTCTACTTATATGGGATATCTAGAATAGGCAAATTTATAGAGACAGAAAGTAGAATAGTGGTTACCAGGGACTAAGCAGGGGGGCGGAATGGAGAGTGATTGCAAGTAAGTACAGAGACTCGATTTGGAATGATGGAAAAGTTCTGGAGATGGATACTGATGATGATTGCACAATAATGTGAATGTACTTAACACCACTGAACTTAAAAATGGTTCGAATAGTAAATTTTAGGTTATATATATTCTACCACAATAAAAAGGAACCAGTCCATCAAAATGAGTGTCATCCAAGACAGTCACCCTACAGGGCACCTTGATGACACATATCAAAGTCTTAAAAATAAGCCCTTTGACTAACACATTCTGTACTAGGAATTTCTCATAAGAAAATAATCAGACAAGTGTTAGAAGGACATTCATCTCAGCAATATCTAAAATAATGCCTCTAGCTGCTCTAAATATCCAAAATAGACAATTAAATATAATTAATATGCTAAAAAATTAAAAATTAAAAAATAAAATCCTATAACTAGTGTGTATAACTCTGGGCTCTGAACCCAGACAGAGGGACTCCAGAAATTCCCTTAGCCACTATGCTTCTAGACAGTGAGAAAATCCAAACCACTCCCTTTTTCAATGCAAGGAAGTTCATTCCGAGACCCATCTGCAAGAGTGAAAAATGTGCCCATTGTGCTACCTGTAGAAAGCATGGCAAAATGTGAATGTTCCTTAGGATCGGACATAGAGCTAACCAGACCATTCTCCCAGCCCAGCACCTGGGACATCAGGAAACAAAGTGGGTTGAGGATCCCATCCCCATAGGTCTTCCTCTGAGTCACTGGTGCAAAGTCTGTCCTGGTGCTTGTGTTTGTTTACCCTCTTTCCTGCATTAGGTACTGCTAAGCTTTGCAAATTAACTCACAACAGGATCCAGTGGGCCTTGACCCAAAAACCATCCACAGGAGAATGTTCACGAGGCAACATCTGCTGCATCCATCCCACAAAACCCCTAGCCACGATGCCAAGTTTGTATCCCGAGTGGCGACGGTGGGGACCTAAAAGCTAAAACAAGAGTTCAGCAGGGTTAGGGTCTGCCATAAACTCTTACCAGGCAAGGCAGGGTGGAGACACATGTCCGTGGCCCCGCAAGCACTAGGATCTGTACGATGCTCCTCGTCTAAGAGATGAGTTTGGTTTAAATTTGAACTCAAACTGTATTCTTGTCATAGACAATCCAGAGCACTCTTTGGGGTGTGGCTCTGAGACACACAAGGAGGAAAAGACCCAAGTTCTACCTCAAGCAGCTCATAGTCTGGAGGAGAAAGAGCTATGACGACTGAACAAATGCAGAAAGTAAATATGGAAGAGTCGAGAGCACTGTGAACATTACATCTGCAGCTACCTACACTTCTGAAAGCCAGACTCAAACATCCAAGTATCTCCTTGCATCTCCACCAGGATATGTGTGTAGTAGGCAGAGCAGTGATCCCCAACAAGGTCCACACCCTAATTCCTGGAACCTGTGAGCATGTTACCTTACACAGCAAAGGGGACTTGGCAAATGTGATTCAGTTAAAGATCTTCAGAGGGGAATTTATCCTGGATGACCTGCGTGGGGCCAATATCATCACCAGGGTCACAAGTGCAGAACCTTTCCTGGCTTTGGGTAGAAAGAGATGTGACTTCAGAAGAAAGGCACAGAGGAATGCAATGTTGCTGGCACTGGAGATGGAGGAAGCGACCACAAGCCAAAGGGTGCAGGCAGCCTCTAAAAGCTGGAAAGCCCAGTAAATGGATTCTCCCCTACAGCCTCCAGAAGGAACACAGCATTTCACCTTGATTTTAGCCCAGTGAGATGTGGGTGAACAGTAGGATTATAAATTGATGTGTTTTAAGCCACTGTGTGTAATTTGTTATAGCAGCAAAGGGAAAAAATACTAATAGGATGTGTAATAGGCATCTCAAGTCTATCATCCATCTCAGCCACATTAGCCCCTGACCTCATTGCTGAGGCCAAACATTTTGGTGGCATCTCCAGCTCTCCTCTTTCTCTCATTCTGCACAAATCCATCAGTAAACCCAGTACATCCCACACTCTCACCACTGCCACTAGAAGTTTGGTCCATGCCACCTCTCACCTGGATGACTTCTGTTTCCACCTGTGCCCTCTTACAATCCAGTATCAACAGCGAAGCCAGAATGGCCCCATTAGTCCATGTTTATTATCTGCCCCAAACCCTGCAATGGTGTTTCAGGCAAGACCTTGCACAGTCCTACAAGGCCCTTTAGAGTCTGGCCTCCGGTTACCTTTCTGCCCTCATCTCCTTCCATCCCCAAGCCAGCTTGGCCTCTTAAATGCTTCTGAAACACACTGGAAAACACCCCCACCTCAGGGCCTTTGCATATGCTATTTTCTCTCCTTGGAATGCTCTTCTGCGTAGCCCACTCCCTTTGAAGCCTCTTTAGGGTCTTTATCCAAATACCATTTTTTTTGGTGATACCTTCCGTGGCATCATATTTAAGACTGCAGCCTTATCTCTGATGTTTCTTGTCTCCAAGGTAAACTCAGGCCTGGATCAGACAGCTCTGCTTTTAGCCATCCACGTGAACCAGGATAAGGTATTTCTCTCTCTAAGCCTCTGTTTCCTCATCTGCAAAATGCGGTTGTGGTAAGGGCTGAATACCATTGCGGTGATGGTTCCACAGGTATATGCCTACATCAGCACTCATCCAGCTGTGCGGTTTATTGCATGTCAATGCCTCAATAAAGCTGTTAAAATTAGAAAATGTTAGTAATAATAATGACAACAACAATAATGAAGCGCTTAGTCCAGGGATTGAAACATCTTCATAACATGTAAGACACTGTTGCTCTGTGGTCCAGTGGGATGAACAAACACCACAGAGCTTTACCAGCCAAGTGCCTGGAACCGTGCTGGGGAAATGACAGCCTCGTCTGTTCCTCGTGACCACACTCTCGGTGGGTATAATGCCCACTTCACAGGTGGACAAAGTGAGACTCAGGAGCCACATATGTAGAATGTTCTAGAACACAGAAAGTCCTCTTTCCAGCATGTCCTTGTGGCAGATTAGGCAAGACAAGGGGGAAAAAGCAGAGTCCAGGGGGAGGCAAATTGAGATGCAGGAGGGAAGCAGATAAGAGCAACAGGGAATCCTCAGAGCACCTGGCAGGCCCCCAGCCCCTGGGGGCAGGAGAAGCCAGGCCACGTAGTCATGTCCCCAAGGAGAATGCAGCTGCTCCTCTGTGCTCTGCCCTCGGTTGCTACTGCCCTGCGAGGCAACCTCAAGGCTGGGAATCTCCTCCTTTCTCTGTCTGCAGCAGCTGCAGTGAAACAAAGGGCACAGCCCCCTTCAGGCCAAGAGAGGTGAGAAGCTGCTGGGGAGCTGATGTCACCACTACCCCCTCCGAAGCCCATCCATGGGGCACAGTGCACTCCACTGGCAGATCCCGGAAAGGGAGCATGCTGACTGACTGCCTGCCTGCCTGCCACATCACCGTCTCTGCATTGCAATTGCAAACACTGTTGTGCATTCTGAATCCCCAGTGTCTTTCTGTTTTTCACCAGCCATGATCATGACAGTGACAACAATAACAGTACAGCCTTATGCTCATAGCTCCATTCATTCAAACAGCCATGCAACAACACCTGAGATTTGTTCTGCATCTGTGAGGACTGAAGGTCCGAGCTCCTTCCTCCGACCACCCAGACCACACTCACTGAGGACTCACCAGGTGTCAGGCACCATCTTAGCGCAAATAAGATACACAAGGCCTGTGCCTTTGGGAGCTTAATTTCTAGCAGGGACTGGAGGAGAGGGGCATATGGATAATAACAACCAAAAAAAATGGTAATGTCACAGTATGATAAAGGCTGTGAAAGAAATAAAGTGCAGGCTAGAGAATAATAGGAGAGAACTGACTGGGTAGTCAGGGAAGGCCTCTTAAGGAGTTGGCCTTTAAGGGGAGACCTGAAGAATGAGATGGAGACAATGCAGCCATGTTTCAGGCAGAGGAAAACGCTAAGCCCATGGGGTAGGCACTATGGTCTGAATGTCTGTATCCCTCCAAAATTCAGATGTTAAAACCTAATCCCCAATGTGATGGTTATTAGGAGGTAGGGCCCTTGGGAGGTGATTAGGTCATGAGGGTCAAGCCCTCATAAATGATATTCATGTCCTTATAAAAGAGGCTCCAGAGAGATCAACGGCCCCTTCCATTACCAGTGAAGAACAAAACAAAATGATGACAGTCATCTATGAACAAGGAAGCAGGCCCTCACCAGACATGAATCTGCTAGTGCCTTGATCCTGGACTTAAGCAGCCTATAGAACTATAAGAAATAAATGTTTGTTGCTTACAAGCTACCCAGTTTATGACATTTTGCTATAGCAGCCCAAACAGACTAAGAAAGCAGGAAAGAGCTTGGCACAGGCTGGGAAGAAGCCACAGAAAGAAGGTTGCTATGATAACGCAATGGTGTAATCATTGTGATTTTTATGTGTTTGTATCAGAGAACCCTGGGTGCAATTCCTATATGAAGAATTGCATGAGCACTTTGTATGAGAATGAGCAAGTTACCCTCTGTGCAATGTTGCTCTCAACGAGCAAATAAGAATGATCATGGAACTGAATTGATGGCATTTTTGTGCATATTAATCAAATTGGTTCATGTAAAATACTTAATATACCACATATAGTAAGTGCTTAATAAATGCCAATTACTGTTCTTATCATCTCCCTGCCTGGTTGCCACAACAGCAGAGTATATTCAGGGCTTAGCACCGAGATCTGATTTGCCCCTGTAAGGTCCCCTGTTAAGTTTCTTGTTGTGGTTCTCACTCCCAAGGCAGTCATCAAATATTTGTTGAATGAGCAAATAAATCAATGAGTGGGCTTCCTGACTACCTTATTTTTAAGCCACCAAAAGGCACCCTTTTATGATTAGGCTTCCTTTGCAAGCAATGTGACTCTGCCAGGCCCTGGGCTTTTGCAGAAAGCAAAGGTGGAAGGGAGATGGTTATTAGCCACTGTCTCTGCAAACGACAAGCCATCTGCACCCCGTTACCTAAGCATAGACCTCTGTGGGTGCCAAACTTCAGAGCCCAGAAAGTTGGAAGGGATTCCGAGCTTGGATCCCTCAGGCTAGGCTATTCTTGGAAGCCGAGCAACACGCCTGCCACAGGGAAATGAGTCATGCAGAGGCTGAAGGCTTGACGGATTTCTCCACGGCAGCAGCTATTTATCAGGGTAGATCTATACACCACAGAACACAAAGGGAGCGATGGAGTACAGATTCAGCGCTACTTAAAGCAATATCACCCTCACCCAGATCCTTGTATTGCAGCCAGATGACAATGCCTGGGACCCTCTTACCATCCAAACACCCACCTCAAGGAGGCCCAGCCCTGTCATATGACTGTCCCTATTATACTTGAACAGCCTTTGAATGGCTTGCAAAGTGTTTCCCAGCCACATCTCCACCCTCCAAGCTCAGGTAGCCCATTCCTTCATTCCCGTCTCGAATGTTCTGCCCCAGTGAATATCTTCGCCTCCCTGTTAGACTCTGAGATCTTGTACTGCAGAATCCAGTGTTGCTCATACAATTCTGAGTTGTACCTGAGGGCAGAATCAGAGTGGTCTTTTTGCCTTTTGTGTTTGCAGAGTCCCAACTGCAGAAGAGAGTGACATGCCATAAACAGGTCAAATGTCGTTAATATAAAGATCTACCATGGGGCAATTTCCGAGGCTCTTACATGCTTCGTCCTGAGGTTAGCATGAGGCAACTGCACTCACTGCTAAGCCTTCCCACACTTATTCTAAGGGACAGCCAGCTAGGATGGAGTGGGAGCTGATGCCCTGGATTAAGATGCCTGGTTAATTCCACTTGCCTGGTTTCCTTTGTTCTCAAACTCTGCCCGGAGATGAAGCTATTGAGAAGTCAGTCTCAGCTTGTGCTTCTAAGTTCTGCTCCTTACATATGCCCCCGGAAAGTTGTTCCAAGTGAAGGCAGCTTAATTAAAAACCACATTCAATCAAACTGTCACTTTGTTTATGAAAAAGTGTCGAGTGGCTGGAAATGGCAAGAACAAGCACTGAAGATTAATGCTCTAAATTTTTTCTGATTAAAAGTATGACTGAGGCATTAAGAAAGCTAGCTCCATGAACCCAGGGCGGGCCTTAAGCCCAACATTTTGCCATCTTCAAATACAAGTGGGGACAGTTGTAAAAACAAATAGAACTTCTCTCTGCCTAGAGGTTTCCTTTCATGAAGATAAAGTTTCTAGCTGGAACTGGCTGCTTTTGCACGGAAGCACACATGAGACAAGCTTTTTGGAGTCTCTCCAATACCTGCGTGTTTCATAAATGGCACAGTCTCCAAACCTGATGCTCACTGGACCAGGGTCAGGCTATGGAACTGATCAAAATAAGTAGGAACCTCCAAGGCCCTATGTCCCTACTCTCCATTTTCAGATTGGTAAGCTGAGACCTATGTACTGGAAAAATAAGCTCAAGGGCACCAAGTAGAAATAGTTGTAGTCCTGGAGTCAGCCTTGGGTTTAGCTCCACTTCCAAAATGTGTCAACTTACAGAACCCTTATTTTTTCATAGGGTTATGAAGTCACTGGTCTATTTTGTCCAACAGAGAAATCAGCTCCAAGCAAATCCCACCTAGACACAGTGTCTTTGCCTGACTCCACAAACAAGATGGCACTCTGTCTCCAGTGGTTCCACTTTACCTAGATTTGGAGCCTCCAAAACATTGTATGGCCACACTCCATTTCTGCTTATGATGGAATTATGAGAGAGCTTTGGAAAATGGCTGTTCCAAAAGTGATAGTCTTAACACAAAGATCAGGAAGAATATTTGATTTAGACTACCAGCCACAGTAGGCAGAATTCTAAGATGTTCCCAAAGTGATAGTCTTAATCCATAGGAAGAATATTTGGTTTGGATTACCAGCCACAGTAGGCGAAACTCTAAGATGACCACCAATGACCCATGTCCTTGTGTGATCTCCTCCCCTTGAGTACAGGTGAACCTGTGAATATGATAGGACATCGCTTCTGTGATTATGTTACATCATATGGTAAAAGTGACAAGATTTTGTAGATATCATTAAGTTCCCTAATCAGCTGACTTTGAGTTAATCAAAAGGGAGATTACCCAAGGTGGGCCTGGCCTCATCAGATGAGCCCTTTAAAAGAAGGCTTAAACCTTCCCTGTGCTCAGACACTGGAAGCAGCAGAGCCCTCCTCCACTATCCATCACTGGTTTTGAAGAAGGAGGCCTCTTTAAGTGGCCTCCTCATTTCCCATGAGATAATAAATGGGTGTCACCTGCTAAGTTGGTGGTCGGTTGTTACACAGCAATAGATAGCTGATACACAAGCCAAGAACAAATAATTCCTACAGCAGTCAAGATAGTGATGATATCAGTGCCGAGATGAGAAACTAGCACCAGACATTGTCCCACATGGGTTTCCTTTAATAATAATAAAATAGAAAAATCTTCAAAACCTAACTGGCCCATTTTCTTTTCCTGTCATTCTCTTTTTTAAAATTAAAAGCCAACATGGGTACCCAGGGCTGACTTGATCACAGCATGATTAAATGCACTTCCTCTAGAAGTTAGGGAAAAGAGGACTCAGTGAGCATAGGAAGAGGAACAAGTTTCTCTTTGCAAAAAAATAAAAAAATAAAAAATTTTCAAAGAAAACATCCAAGTCTCAAACCTCAAACCTCAAACCACTTCATCCAAGAAGAAACCCCCGCATTTGTCATTTGCAGAAGCTACAGGAGAGACAATGCAAACAGGAGCTAGTTCTGGGTGTGCAAATCTCTGACAGGTGTGCAAGGCACAACCAGTCCTTGCGTGATTTCTTCCAACCGCAGACTCCACAAGTGCTTACGTACATGAGAAGACATGTGTGGCCCCTGGGAGAAGGGAGCAACCATTAGGACACAATATTTAATGAAGTGCTAAACTGTGCATGGCTGGGTTTAAATGGTGACCTTTGAGTAAAGCCAGTTCGATCTCAGGACATTTCCTTTTCAGGAATTACTTGTATAGCTACCTGATGCAGTCAAGATAAAGATCTAAATCACTGAGTAAGGCCTATGAGGCCCACGTGCTTTCACTCTGACCTCTCTGTACCCTCTTCCCCTGCTACTCCTGTCTGCATCCTGGACTGAACTTACCAAACACTCTCATAGAGCTGCTTCTCTTCACAATGTTCTTTTCTGCACCTCACCCCCCATCCCTACTCTCCTACCTGACGAATTTATCTTTCAAGACATGCTTTATAAAGTCACCTTCTCTAAGAAGTCTTCTTGAATTCTTTCCACGAAGAGTCCTTAGATAGCCCCAGTATGGCCTGTGCTCAGTTTCCTCATCTTTTCAACAGGGACAAAAATAGGCATTCAGGGCTGAGTGTGGTGGCTCATGCCTGTAGTCCCAGAACTTTGGGAGGCCAATGCAGGTGGATCATTAAAGCTCAGGAGTTTAAGATCAGCCTGGCCAACATGGTGAAACCCTGTCTCTACAAAAAAATACAAATATGAGCCAGGCATGGGGCACATGCCTATAATCCCAGCTACTTGGGGGTTGAAGAAGGAGGGTTGCTTGGACCCAGGAGGTCAAGGCAGCAGTGAGCCGAGATCATGCCATTGCACTCCAGCCTGGACAACAGAGTGAGACCCTGTCTAACAACAACAACAAAAGGCATTCAGTTGTAAAAATTAAATAAGTTGACAAATATCAAAGGCTTAGAACCTGGTGACATGTCTTCAGCACACAGTAAACACTCAGTGACTATTTATATTCTTTACTGAGCACCTACTAAGAACCAAATGTTGTGCCAGCCCCTTGAATACAAAACAGGCATAGTCTCTGCCCTTTTTCCCACTCAGCACTTTAAGCATGGGGCTGAGCTCACAGCCTCATACAGAGCAAACCCCTTTTCATGTCAATCTTGCATGTAAGTGAGTCTTCTCTCCGAAAAACTGCTGCTGGGATAAAAGACTTCCTGGAACCTTGGGTCCAACACCAAGGTCACTAAGACCAAAAGACAACCCCAGTCCCTGACCTTATTTAGAATTCCTGTTCATAGGCGGCAAGAAAAAGAAAGATGCAACAATATGACCCCCAAGAAGGATATTCCCATTCTCTAGCAAAATCTCATTTTGGAATTGCATGTTGGGTGCCTGCCTCTTACTACCATGCCTCTTCTCAGCTGGGTCACCTCCTCTGGGGAAGTTTTTCATCATCTTTGCTCAATTAGGAATTAATCTCCCTCATCTGACTTTTCTAGTATGACTTTTCATTCAAGTCTTAATCACCACCTGACACTTTATTTATTTATTTATTTATTTATTTTCTGCCTCCAACCTCTGAAATGCAAGCTCCATAAGGGTAAAAGGATATGGAGTGAACTTAATGTTCCACAACTGGGACCTAGGTCAGTGCCTGATACATAGTAGACAACGGTCTACTGACACATAGATCAATAAATATCTATTGCATAAATGATAATAGTGTTAGTAGCAGCCAACACTTTGATGCAACTTCCTATGCACCAGGAACCATTCCAAGGGCCTTATGTATATTAACTCATATAATCCCTGCAACAACTCCCTGAGCTAGGTACTGTTGTCATTCCCATATTGGGAAGAAAGAAGCTTGGCAGGGAGAGTTTTGGTCACTTGTTCAGTTATATAGCCAGTGAGTTACAGAGTAAGGATTTGTCAACTGAAGAAACACGAGGTTCATGCATCTAGAAAGGAGAGCTTTATTTCTTATAAGGGGTTGCAGCCTGTAAGCTGACCATCTCGCAGGCTGGGGAGTGTAGCATCCAGCAGAAACCAGAGGCAGGCACCTCAAAGGAGGCAAGGTGAGACAGGAATTTATGCTAACAGAATGGCTAAGTATACATACTCAAGTTATAGGAGGAGCTATGAATATTCACAAAAGAAGGGCACGCAAATGCATAGTAAATTAATATGAATGTCATATACATCCATGTTCATTTTGGGGTGAAAACATAACATTTAAGTATACTATAATTTGGCCCCATATGTCAAAAGGTGAATTAGAGGACATGAAGGCACTCAGTGTGCAGCCCCCGTAAACTGACCAGAACCACTTCATGCAAACAGAAGCTAGTTCTGGGTGTGCAAATCTTATCAGGAAGGAATGTTGCTTGGTTGGCTGTGTCAAACCTGTATAAAGCGAGGGGCAGAGTCAGGTGGTTGGTTGGAAACAGTGATGGAACAAGTCTTTTGAGATGGCCTGTTTCTGTTTAACCCTTAGGAAAGAAAGCCAAATGATGGTTAGCAAGGGAGAGGATATGTGGTAAGTCTGAGCTCCTGTCTGGTTATGGCTAGGAACTCAGTTTTCAAGGTTTCTCTGGGATCCCCCTAGCCAAGAAGGGGTTCCATTTAATTAGTTGGGGTGGTTTAGGATTTTATTTTTATTTCTAGGACTCAAACCAACCAGTCTGGCCCCAAAGTTTATGCGCTTAACCACAACACTAGAATGAATTAGTTAATTAACAAACAAAAAATGTCACGTCTGTCACATTCTGTAATGCCTGGGGCCATATTGGAGGATGTGCCTGTATGCTCCATGGGTATCCTCTTGAATGTTATAACCTCTACATGAAGCAAAATCCTATGTCCTGCACACAGTAGGCACTCAGAAAGTGTTTGTTGAATTGGATGACACCTGAGTTTGTGCTTCTGGACATTCTAAATACTTTTTTATGCAAATCTCCAGCTTTCCTTCCCATGGAGACTCACAGCACCTATGCAGCAAAGTGCATTGTTGGTAGTCCCTATCCAGAGCTTCTGACAATAAGTACATCAAAGCTGGGGTGCCACAGTGACACTGCCATCAGCTTCTGGGCCACAGGAATGCTCAAGAGATGTGGATAATGAGTTTGGAGGAGCAATCATGCCAAAAATAATTGTTCCTTGGGCCTTC
Source organism: Gorilla gorilla gorilla (assembly GCF_029281585.2). Lineage (NCBI taxonomy): Eukaryota > Metazoa > Chordata > Mammalia > Primates > Hominidae > Gorilla > Gorilla gorilla. The sequence goes on from NC_073242.2 coordinate 13,715,426, forward strand.
TAGATCTTCTCACTTCCCCTCAGGAGGGATTGTGCATTCTGCCTACCCAGGAGGACAGGCAAGACTGCAAACACATCAGATGTTTGTGGCAATAACTAACAGCTGTCTGGCCAGACTTAACTGCAAGTGAGCAAATCCCGCCTTCTTCACTAGCTCAGAAGCTGCTGTAAAATTACAGAGGAGCCCCAGGAGAAGCTGCACCATACCAGGGGGTGGAGCAGATCCAAAAAAAAAAAAAGGAAACAGAGAAAAAAATATCTGGCTACATATCTACCTGGGACAATCTGTTTTCTTAACAGTACACAGGACCATGTACCAGGACCAGGCAAGCAAAGCGTAGGCATATGCTACCCCTAGGCTAATCCACGGACCTCGGGGAAGAGCAAGCGGTAGTGCTAGGCTGCCAAGCTCTAAAAATACCCAGCTCATTCCCACCATGACACGCATGGTAAGCTCTTAGTGGGCAGGAATCCTGCCAAACAAATGCCTACCTAGCTGGACGATCCAGAATGAGCCCAGAGGCTGGGGACTATGCAAACACAAGATCCAGATACGGACATGGTTTTCTCTTGAGCATGAATGAAGTTTTAAGAAAACTGGTGTGTGTTGATTACCATGAATTGGGGAGGAGGAACGAGGAGTGGAGGAGAAGCTCCTGCTATAACAATGGAAGTCGATGAATGCAGTGGCTAAAGCTGTAGGCTCGAGAGTCTGACCAAGTCCATGCAAATCTTGAACCTCTCACTTAATAAATACACAGCACTGGGGAGAAAGTTAACCTCTCTGAGCCTCAGTTTCCACATCTGTAAGAAAGGGACAATGATAATAATCACTACTATATCTACCGCATTGGCTTTTATAAGGAATGTAATGGATTATGTTATTGTTCAAATATCTGCTGTCCCTCCTCTCTGCAGGACTCCTCCCTACTGGACGATTGAAATCCTCGCCAATGTTGGGCTGGGAGCCAGCGGAATGTAAATGGGAGTGACGGTGCCACTTCCAGGAGAATCTTTAAGATCCATCTCTTCATCTACATCCTTCTCTTTTCCCTCTTCCACGAGATTAGCAATGACCTAGAAAGGAGCCCTCCCTCAGTCTGAGTCTTGCATCTAAGACATGAAGCAGAGCTGCATCTAACCTCATATAACTGGAACAAGAAATCAACTTTCATAAGCTACTGAGATTTTGGAGTTATTACTGTAGCATGAACCTGCTTAAACTGACTGATACAACAGTTAAATTATATCATCTATATAAGAGTCTTAATGCATATCTGGTATTTTCTTTTTTATTTATTTTTGGGCAGGGTTGGGGAACAGGGTCTTACTCTGCGACCCAGGCTGGAGTGCAGTAGCATGATCTCAGCTCATTGCAGCCTCCATCTGGGCTCAAGTGATCCTCCCACCTCAGCTTTCCAAGTAGCTGGGACTATAGGCATGCACCACCATGCCCAGCTAATTTTTTTTTTTTTTTGAGACAGGGTTTCACCACATTGCCCAGGCTGGTCTCAAACTCCTGGGTTCAAGCAATCTGCCCACCTCGGCCTCCCAAAATGCTAGGATTACTGGTGTGAGCCACCACGCCTGGCCTTAGCAATTTCTAAGCACTCAGAAAAGTTACTTTATTATTGCTATTATCAGTATCATCATCATGGGTTCTCACCCTTTTGGAGACATCCCATACCTTGTTGAAAGCTTCTGTTGTTGTTGTTTACTCATGAAAGCTTTGGACCCTCTCCCTTGAGAAATGCACATTTGGACACAATTTTGAAGATAAGTGCAGGTAGTTTGCACATCCCAGGCTCAGAGCCTCTGTTAGAGGCTCCCAGATTGAAAAATTCATCCTAAAGTCGATTTCCTAAGCTTCGGCCTGGAAATACCGCCAACATAGACTCTGTGTCATGTCAACTGTCACTGAGTACAAACAGGTAAAAATGCCACAGCGCCACTTTCCATCCTGGACAAACAGCCCAGGACATACAGGGAGGCAGGGATTGGCACACATGGAAGGAGAGTGCTGGCCCCTGGCTGCGTCCTCACCTCTGCGCTCAGGGCTGTGAGTGAGGATGGCAGACACAACAATCTATCCCCACCCCAGACCTGCGGCATCTCTTAATCTGTACTCCACAAGATCAGCGTCTGATCCTGGGGCCGCGGGCTGTCTGGGGAACATGCAGTTCTTTAGTGTCTGGATATCATTAGCTAATTTGTGTGTCCAATTTCAAAGAAATGTTTCCTCCCTGGAGGAGTTTCTACTCAAAGGACTGGCTATTTTTGGCTCCCACCCACTCGGCTGTGTTGTGCAAAGCCAGCATTTCCTAGACTATCCCAACCCCCACCTTTTCCTCACTCCAGAGTCAGCAGCACTGCAGTCCAAACCAGTCTCCTGGGCCTCCCAATAGCCTTGTATTCCCATACACCTCTCAAGAAAAGAAAAGTCAGCGCTCTTGTAGAGGACATGCTTCCAAGTAGGATCAAGGGAAGACCTTCATTCACCCTTTCTTTCTCTTATTCATCCATTCATTTGTTTAACAAATAATTATTGACACCCTTCTGTATGCCCCATTACGTATTGTCTGTACGACGTTGAGCAAGTTACATAATGTCTCTCCTCATGCCTCAGTTTTCTTATCTAAAAAATGGGGTGACAATAAGACCAACCCAAGAGGCCACTGTAGTTATTAAGTATATTAATATATCCATAGCATTTAAATAACGCCTGGCACAAAGTAAGTGCTCAGTAAAATGTTAGTTGTACTTTGCCAACTACTGTAGTAATCAATAGGGACAAAACGGTGAGTGAAAACTAATACAGTTCCTGCCCCTATGAAGCCGATGATCCCCTAGGAGAAATATACATTAATCACATACCCTGGAGGTTACAGATATATTCAATACTCCTTGATTTTGGTGATGGTATCACAGATGTATGCATATGTCTACATTCATCGAAATGTTTACATTAAATATGTGTAATTTTTGGTATGTCAACTATACCTCAAAGCTTTATAAAATAAGCACACCAATGAATGTTAAATATATAACCACCATAAGTGTTACCAAGGAGAAGCATATGGTGGGTTCCAGGAGGGCAGTTGATACAGGTTATGGTTTAGGAACGATTTTTCTAAGGAGTAATGATGAGGTTGAGGTCTGGAGAATGTCTAAGAATTATGAGAGAGTTTGGGGTATGTGTGCTTCTTTCCGGGAGGGTTGAGGGGCTCTGTTTCAGACAGAAGAGGCAACATGTAGGGTCCTCTCAATATCTAACACTGTTAGACATATAAAACCCTTGATAATAATAATCAAATAATCAGATAATAATAACAGAGGTCTAAACGGGAAACTATAAGATTTCAACAGCAAGCTATCTTGATAAGGTTCCATCATCTCTCAAAAATTTATAACTAACAACAAGACAATTACTTCCCAAATCCCCTTGAAATTAATTCCATCCTCCTCCAGGAGCTGTGATGGGTGGGAAATGAAACTGATGAGGGGGAGGCTCAAGTAGTAGTGATCATACCAGAGCATATCAAAACCTTGGTGAATTTTTACTCTTTAGTTTGACCGGGAAATTTTCCCTAATCCCAAGACATAGATGATACCATGTGATAAAAAAAATCTTAAGATACATTTATCCATTTATTTAACAGCTTTTTTAGTATTTAGGACCTACCAGGCATTTTATGAGGTGCTAAAGACACAATGGTGACCAAGACACAGTCCACTGTTCTCTGTCCCCTATACTCTATTTTACCATATCTGTCTCCAACCCCGTCAGACCCAAGAGGGAGAGGTTTCCAGTAGCCAAAAAAAAAAAAAAAATTAGACCCAGGCAAAATAATTTTGAAATAGAAAAACAATGGTGAAGGACTTACATTACCCTCATTTCAAACATATTACAAAGCTACAGTAATCAAGAGAGTGTGGTATTAAGGGAAAGAGACAAATCACTGGAACAAAACTGAACGTTTAGAAATAAGCTCTGACACTGTCAATTGATTTTTGACAAACATGACAGGATAATTTGATAGGAAAAAGATAGTCTTTTCAACACATGATGCTGGGAAAATTTGATATCAATATGTGAAAAAGTGAACTTAAATCGTTATCTCCAAACCACACAAAAATTAACTCAAAATAGATATTAGACCTAAATATAACAACTAAAACTATAAAGCTCCTTGAAAAAAAATTAGAGAAAACCATCATGTCCTTGGGTTAAGCAGAAAGCTCTTAGACACAAAACCATTCATTATTCTTTTACTAGACATAAATGAAAAAATAGGCAAATTCATCTCCATTAAAATTTAAAACTTTTGCACTCCAAAGACACCATTAAGAATAAAAAGATAAGCCAGACTAGGAGAAAACATTTGCAAATCATATATATGATAAAGAACTGTATCAAAAATATATAAAGAACTCCTACAACTCAATAATAAGAAAACAAACAGCTCAAAAATAAGATGAGCTAAAAAACTCAATACTCAATAGTTATTTCATCAAAGATGAAATACACATGGCCTATAAGAAATGAAAAGGAGTTAAACATCATTAGTCATATGGAAATGAACATTAAAACCACAATGAGATTCCACTTCCATATACACACTAGAATGATTATAAGGGAAAATATGGACAACACCAAGTGTTGGCAAGGATTCACAGAAACTGAAACCCTTGTACATTGCTGATGGCAATGTGATATGGTGCAACTACCTGTGAAAACAGTTTGGCAATTTTTTAAAAACTTAAAACGTAAACTTACTATATGGCCCAGCAATTCCACTTATAGGTATCAAACCAAGAGAAATTAAGACATACATCCACACAGACTGGCATATAGATATTCACAGGAGTATTATCCCTAACAGACAAGAAGTAGAAATAACCCAAATACCCATGAGCTGGTAAATAAACAAAATGTTGGCTGGGCACAGTGGATCACATCTATAACTTTGGAGGCTGAGGTAGGTGATCACTTGAGCCAGGAGTTTGAGATCAACCTGGGCAACATGGAAACCCCATCTCTACCAAATATGTATGTATGTGTGTGTGTATATATATATATATACATATATATATAAATGTGTATATATATATACATATATATATATAAATATGTATATATATATACACACACACACACACAAAATTAGCTGGGTGTGGTAGTGTGTACCTGTAGTCCCAGCTACTTGGGAGGCTGAGGTGGGAGGATTGCTTGAGCCTCAGAGGCAGAGGCTGTAGTGAGCCACAGCCTGGGGAATAGGTCCCATCTCAAAAAAATAAAAAATAAACAAAATATTATATATCCAGATAATGGAATGTTATTTGAAAATAGAAATGTAGAAAACACTGATACATGTGACAACATGAATTAACCTCAAAGACATTATGCTAAGTGAAAGAAGCCAGACTCAAGAGACTATATATTGTACTATTCCATTTACATTAAATTTCCAGAAAAGGAAAATCTATAGAGACAGAAAGTGGATCAGTGCTTGCTTGGGGCTGGGGTTAGGAGCAATGATTGACAGGCCTGAGATAATATTTTTAGGGCTGGTGAAAATGTTCTAAAATTTATTTGGGGTGATGGTTGCAAAATCTGTAACTTTACTTTAAAAATCATTGGATTATGTATTTACAATGAGTGCATTTTATGATAAGTAAATTATATATCAATAAAGGTATTAAAATAATTAATCCTCTAACAGCCCACACAATAGTTTAGTCATCTGCATGCCTTGATATATACCTCCAGTCTAGTCCTTTCAACAAAGAATAGAAGAGCTTAGTCAAATGAGGAGTCTTTGGGATTGGAATGGTTCTAGCCTCATTCTCTAAATAATTCTACCCAAACAATATTTAGGAATAATTTTTTTACAGTGGCATAAACACCATAATAATTACATGCACATATTTTTCATCTTTTCTGTTCTAGAAAGGGAGTCTTCTTACAGTCCAAGGAAAATCAGTCTTTACACTGAATTATAAATTAACATTTCAGCAGACATGCAATGTTGTGTGAGGTCTTCCCACGTTAGCAGTCAGAATACAAGGGACAGCATCACCTCCTTTGCCTCCAGGGGTCTGAGGGTGCAGTGGAAAGAGATCAGGGTGTCTTCAAGAGTTTGAATTTCTCTCTTCTCAAGAACAGAAGGAAAATTAAGCACTATTTTTTTCTCTCAATGATTTTGCCTTTTATAATAAGTAACTCTTATAGACTGCTTACTATGTGACATGCCCTGTTCCAAACATATAAAATATATTAACTAATTTAATGCTCATAACAACTCTATGAGGTCAGTTCTATTTTATCCCTTTTAACAAATAAGTAAACTAGAGCACAGATGGGTTAAGTGACTTGTCCAAGATCACACAGCAAGCTACTAGAGACAGGATTCAAACTAAACAGGTAACTCAAGTCCCTACTCTTAAGCCCTCCATCTCATGTACTCAGAGGCATTACATCTCAAGGTATACATAAAAGATAAGGTAAAAGGCGGCATGAAAAGTTGCTTTTTTTTTTTTTTTTTTTAACAGGGTGGAGTGCAATGCCACAATCTTGGCTCACTGCAGCCTCTGCCTCCTGGGTTCAAGCAATTCTCCTGCCTCAGCCTCCCAAGTAGCTGGAATTACAGGCACCCACCACCATGCCTGGCTAATTTTTTGTATTTTTAGTAGAGATGGGGTTTCGCCATGTTGGCCAGGCTGGTCTCAAACTCCTGGCTCAAGTGATCCACCCGCCTCAGCCTCCCAAAGTGCTGTGATTACAGGCATGAGCCCCACGCCCAGCCAACCTTTCTGAAACCCAGAAGAAAGAAGAGGAAGTGGAGCTCAGAGTCACAGTTGCTCAGCACTGCAGGCAGGGTCCGTATGTCATAATAACAGATGGGGTAGGTACCATTGCTCTTGCAGCCTGCAGGTCCCAAAGGAAATTGTGTCATTTTATCTTGCCTAGCTCCAAAAGGAGCAGCCTCTGTCAGAAGATCTCAATCATCATAGGCACATCCCAGGTGTGTGTCCTGCTTCTCATCAGGCCTCCCCATCTTACTAGACCACTGGGTTCAGCCCTGACTTGTGGGAGGGGCTGGGCCTCCATAGCTTCTAAAAACATACAGTTAATCTACAGCATCTCTCCTACATTTGCCGTGTAGCATTGGCACCTTCACTCAAGTGACAGTATTATAGTCAGGTGTCATCGATCAGCTTTCATCAGCCTTATATTTAAGAGCTACAGTCTCTGGGTGTTTTAGGGAATACCCCGGCAACAAAGTGAAAAAAAAAAAAAAAAAAAAAAAAAAAAACCTTTTGCAGTAGATTGCATGATTGCACAACTGGCCCAATTCTTCATCCCTTACTGGAAACATGTCACTGTCAGATGATTCTGGGGTCCCCGCCACTTAAGAACCAGGATACAGTTCCTCACCCCTTGACTTTGAGTTTGATCACGTGACTTAGTTTGGCCAATTACGTGAGGGAGACGTGCCAGTGTGCCGGTTTTGGCTTTTGCCCAGGGTGTCTAAGACTGTAGGGAAGAGATTGTCTGGGAAACTCTGTCCAAGACATCACCAGAGATCCCATGTAGTGTGGTTCCTCTCCTTGTATCAATGACAATGAAACCCAAAGAGAACTGATGCATCACCCAGTGAGTGAATATAGGAGCTACAGTGAAACCCATGTCTCCTGTCCTCCTAGTCCAGATTTCTAAACAGGAAGCATCAGAACCTGGCTGTCAGAAAAATAATCTGAAGCCCCAAGGTTTCATGGAGCAGTTACTCTCTGCTCAGCACTAAGCCACGTGTACAGAGGAGATACCAATAAGGAAAATGACTGGGTCCCTGGTTATAATGTCCTAAATCTGTAATGGAGTGAATCAACAAGACACTTGCAAACAAAATGGTGAGGGCTCAGGAGGGTGTAATTTTTAAAAAGTGCTGGACTGAGGAAAGGTGAGAGTTACAGGCTAAGTTCTGCCACTCGCCTGCTGTGTGACTTTGAGCTGGTCATTCCCTATCTCTTAATATCAGCTTCTTCATCTATAGAATGTGGGTATACATGAGGGGATTTTTTTAGAACTCTAGTTCTCAGTTCTGACTGCATATTATTCTCACCAAGAAAACATTTTTTTTTTTTTTTGAGATGGAATCTCGCTCTTATTGCCCAGGCTGGGGTGCAATGGCACAATCTCAGCTCACTGCAACCTCCACCTCCTGGGTTCAAGCGATTCTCCTGCCTCAGCCTCCTGAGTAGCTGGGAGTACAGGCACCCACCACAATGCCTGGCTGATTTTTGTATTTTTAGTAGAGACAGGGTTTCACTACTTTGGCCAGGCTGGTCTCAAATTCCTTACCTCCAGTGATCTGCCCGCCTCAACCTCCCAAAGTGCTGGGATTATAGGCATAAGCCGCTGTGCCCAGCCCAGAAAGCATTTTTTAAAAGAGGAACCCAGACCCTTGGAGAAATGACTGATTGCTGATTCCAGGGTTGAAGCAGGAAAAGTATAAAATGAACCTAGAGCATCTTGTTGTTCCAGAAAGTAAGGGAATGTGCACCAAAAAAAAAAAAAAAAAAAAAAATGAGGACTTCTAGGGATGGAATTTTGTCCCCTACAAATTCATATATTGAAGCCTTAACCTGCCATTGACTATATTTGGAGATAGGGCTTTTAGGAGGTAACTAAGGTTAAATGAGGTCATAAGAGTAGGATCGCAATTTGATAGGACTGGTGAACCTGTAAGTAGAGGAAGAAGAGAGATTTCTCTCTCTCTCTCTCCACCAGCATGCACTGAGAAAAGGCCATATGAGCACACAGAGAGAAGACAGCTGTCTGCAAACCAGTAAGAGAGCCCTTACTCAAACCCAACCACGCCAGCTCCCGATCTTGGACTTCCAGCCTTTAGAACCATGAAAAAAATAAACTTTTGCTGTTTAAGACACCCAGTCTATGATATTTTGTCATGGAAGCCTGAGCTCACTAAGACAAGATCGTGTCAAAAGAATACAAGAGCCAGGTTGAAGTGCTGACCGATAAAATCTGAGACAATTTAAGCATAAATATAAATAATGACAGTAATGGATTATAACCCACTGAAAAATTAAGAATCTTGAGCCCATGCTAATATAAAGTATAAAAGTAAAAATAAATGTTCTTCCTTATAGCAGAACACTAGTAAAGAGAAGGAATGATGGAGTTAGAAAACATCAATGGATGCTAAAGCTGGTGAGTAAAAACATGATAAGGAATAGGATATTTATATAGTCTCAATGTATCTGCCTAATAATATAGGAGCTACAGTGAAAGCGTATCCCGTCTTCCTAGTCCAGGTTTCTAAGCAGGAAGCATCAGAACCCAGCATCAGAACTCCCTACAAGTTACATGTTAATTACAAAGAGGAAATAGCAACTTTACAGTAGAGACCACAGATACTACCTTAACCACGGAGTCAAAATTAATATCACCAATATCAAGACCAATGGACATCATCTCTTGATACAATGCACCAAGAAGGACACAATATCACTTCAGTGATATTCCTACACAAAAAAAGTGTGAAAGAAATAGGGCAAAATGTAAGCAACTGGTGAATCTGAATAAAGAGAATATAGGAGTTCTTTCTACTATTCTTTCAACTTTTCTGTAAGCTTGAAAATATATCTACTCATGACACAAGTTTACCTGTGTAACAAACCTGCACATGTACCCCTGAAATAAAAAGTTAAAAAAAGAAAATATATCTAAATGCATATACAGTTTAAAAAACATATGAGCCCAAGCCCCACCCCAGACTAATCAAATCAGATTCACTGGGGGTTTAGGGCCCAGGCATCCATGTTTTTGTTTCTATGTTTGTTTCTTAGGCTCCTTGGGTGATTCTAATGTGCCTCCTAGGTTGACAGCCCCTACGGGGCTCAGAGGATAGTGACATTCTGACATTCTCCGGACCTGTGGGTACCAAAGTAAATGGTTTAGAGCAGTTCCCAACCAGCAGCAGCACCTAAGCACCCGGAGACTTGTAACAAATGCAGATTCTTGGGCCTCACCCAGACCTACTGAATCTGACACTTCGGTGGTGTACCGGCAACCTGCGCTTTAATCAGGCATCTCGGGGTTTCCGATGTTCACTGAAGTGTGAGAACCATGGTCTATATTGCTTCTCAGGTAACTCATAGTGTTCTTCTTTTTCAATTTTTTTAAATTGTGGCAAAACACACACACACACACACACACACACACACACACTTTACTATCTTGGCCGGTCAGCATAGACTTCCAGCCCCACATCACCTTTCCCAAATGTCTTCCAAGGGGCAAAGTCCAGACACAACAGTGAAACTGTGGATTTTACTCCACTGTTCTAATAATTATCAGTTCTTTCTTGCTGGTGGTCTCATTTCCCTGCCCTCCTCCTTACCTGTGCCACATACCCCATTCTCCTTGTACTTCCCCTACTGGTCAGTCCCCCACACATAGACCTGCTACAACCACAACTAACTCCTTGAGACTAACCTGTCCTCTCCATCACTCTCAAGCCACATTCTCTGAGCCTGCCCAGGAGACTAAGAACCAATGCGGAATTAACAATTTACTGAAAAAGACCAGATCCCTTTCCCAGGTGTGAGGCTACAGCACGGGTGTTAGCTGTGATAATTTTTAGGTGGTACAAGGAGACTGAATTAAATAACATCAAGTCACATGGTGCGAAAGTTGCTCCCTTTCAAGTCTGTTTCAACTCTTCAGAAAACATCAGGGGAAAAGTCCCAAACACCCTATAACACTCGCTCATCTCCCTTTTTAACAACGAGATCAGGCCTCAGGCTCCGAGCCTTAGGCAGCAGTCTCTGAGCTGTTTGGTCTTCGTGGTATATATTTTTGCAACTTACTTTCTATTTGTGGGAAGTGATACTGGTTTTCCATTTCTGGCTGTGATGCCAAGTTGCTTTTTAAAAATAAATGTGCTTAAATTAAAATGCAAGTGGTTTAAAGCACACACTAAACAAATAATCGTAGAGATGTTTGAAGTTGGAAAACAGAGAATGAGGACCTGGGCTTCTTCCCTGTGAAATCTTCACCCTACATATATCATTTTGGTGTCTTGGAGACTGCATCCTACCATGATCTAATCTATGAAGCAACAGGAAAGGAATGGAGTCTCCAGTGAGATTGGATCAGCAGTTTCATTAGAGGGGCTGGCAGAGCCCACTTTTGCTCTTCCTCCCGGTCCCTAAGCCTTCCTGAAACCCAGGGACTGGAAAGGGATCCTAACCAAATCTGCAGCTATTGGCATATCCTAGATCCTAGTGAGCCAGAGGTGGGCAGTGGTGGGGACAGGGTTGGCTGATAAATGTGGGCAGATCCCTAAACTGCATCCGACCCTCCTGCACTTTCTTTCTTAAGACCCTTCATCTAACATGTAGGAGAACTAAAGTGGATCCTCATCTCTCACCTTAAGCAAAAATCAACTCAAGGTGGATCAAGGACTTAAATCTAAGACCTAAAACTATAAAAATTCTAGAAGGTAACACGGGAAAATCCCTTCTAGACATTGGCTTAGGCAAAGATTTCATGACCAAGAACCCAAAGCAAATGCAACAAAAACAAAGATAAATAGGCGGTACTTAATTAAACTAAAGAGCTTCTGCACAGCCAAAAGAACAGTCGGCAGACTAAATACACAACCCACAGAGTGTGAGAAAATCTTCACAACCATACATCCAAAGGACTAGTATCTAGAATCTACAAGGAACTCAAACAGATTAGCAGGAAAAAAAAAAACAATTAGCAAACAAATTAGCAAGCTCAAACAAAAGTGGGCTAAGGGCATGAACAGACAGTTCTCAAAAGAAGACGTACAAATGGCCAACAAACATATGAACAAATGCTCAACATCAGTAATGATCAGGGAAATGCAAATCAAAACCACAATGCAATACCACTTTATTCCTGCAAGAATGGCCATAATCAAAAAAAAAAAAAAATAGACGTTGGCATGGATGTGGTGAAAAGGAAACACTTCTGCACTGCTGGTGGGAATGTAAACTAGTACAACCACTATGGAAAACAGTGTGGAGATTGCTTAAATAACTAAAAGGAGAACTACCATTTGGCGCAGCAATCCCACTACTGGGTATCTACCCAGAGGAAAAGAAGTCATTATACCAAAAAGACATTTGCACACACATGTTTACAGCAGCACAATTCACAATTGCAAAAATATGGAACCAGCCCAAATGCCCATTAATCGACAAGTGGCTAAACAAATTGTGGTATGTATATATACACGATGGAATAAAACTCAGCCTTAAAAAGGAATGAATTAATGGCATCTGCAGCAACCTGAATGGAACTGAAGACTATTATTCTAAGTAAAGTAACTCAGGAATGGAAAACCAAACACTGTATGTTCTCACTTGTAAGTGAGAGCTAAGCTATGAGAATGCAAAGGCATAAGAATGAAACAATGGATGCTGGAAACTCAGGGGAAAGGGTGGTGAGGAATAAAAGACTACAAATTGGATTAAATGTATACTGCTCAGGTGATGGGTGCACCAAAATCTCAGAAATCATCACTAAACTACTCATGTAACCAAATACCTACTGTCCCCCCTCCCCCCAAAAAAACCTATGGAAATTTTAGAAAAGGAAAAATAAATAAATAAAACTAGTATTGATTTGGGTTATTTCAGTTTGTGTTCTCCAAATAGTTGTTAAAAATAATTTAGAAAATGCTCAAAAAAACCACGCATCTTGAGGAATTTAGATCGCAGCAAAGAAATTTCTAACATTCCCCATACCTTGTGCATCTGACCTATGATTTTTTTCCTTGACCTTAAAGACTTACAAAGGGCATCATTATGAGTAACTGCAAAACCATTATGAAAATCAACTCTCTATTTTGGATGACTCCCCATGTTCAGCATAAAAGATACTTACTCAAAAGCTTGGTGTTTTCATTCCAGAAGAAACTCCTTTTAATGCTGCGAGCAGCATTACAATTTTACAAGAGGAAAAAAAAAATTCTTAGTAATTAAATGCAAATCACCAGAGCTCAGAATTCAGGGCCCTGTCTCTGGAGTGCCTAGATTCAGCAATGGGAGAAGCAAATAACTGAGAAAAGGAAAGAGAATGCCATCCTGTCTCCCTCCCTTGCACCCCCTTCCTCAGCTAACCAGTGTTCCCCTGGCTCAAAGAAAATGTGGAAGTTGGTGGTTTTTCACAAGGATGGTACTATCTGGAGCTGCTGTCCTCTGAGAGTAGGATGGGTCAGAAGAGATCTGCACCTGCTCTGTTAACGTAGTCTTGCCATCTCTAAGGGTTTGATTTGCTGGCTTGTTTACTGGAGTCAGAAACAGAATAAAGGTAACTCACTTCAAAGGCTAGATTCAAATGCTACTTCCTAGAAGATACCTTCAGGACCCTCCTTCACTCCCAAATAGAAGGAACTCTGCTTTTTCAACATGGTATTGAAGTCAGAATGTTTGTTATTCCAAACACCAGTACTGAAACGTCTGCTCATTCCGTGAGGTTCCTGAGGTGCCGAGTGCTGGGGATACAACAGTGAAGATGGATAATTCTCCATTCTTACGGAGCTTCATTGAGGGAGCTCAGGGGGGCAGGAGTTAGTCAAATAATCACAAAAGTAAAGCAACATCACAAATTGTAGCGAGTGCTATTTAAGTACATGAAAACAATTTACTAGTCAAGAAGTATCAGCAGAATGAACAGCAGGTGCAAAGGGCTCATGTCAGACAGGTGAAGCGGGACATGAGGGCAACTGCAAGAAGGCCAATATCAGTTTTGCAAAGAGCAGGTGAGAGGTGGGGCTCCAGAGGTAGCAGAGGTCAGCCATGAAGTGCTTGGAAGGCCACAGAGAAAAATTTTATTCCTATCACCATAGCAATGGGAAGCCATGAAACCGTTTTCAGCAGAGAAACAACATGATCGGGTTTGCATTTTGAAAGATACCACTGGCTTCAGTAGAGAGGATGGATTTTGAGCAAGAAGCAAAGATGCTTGTGCGAAGGAGAGTAATTCGAAGACCTTTGGTTGTCCTGGCAAGAGATGTTGAGTGTTGGATCACAGAGCTGGTGATGGAAATGGGGAGATGTACTTCGACGGATGTTGGTCAAGTTACTTCTTTCTGCACCTCCATTTCCTCATCTGTAAAATGGGAGTAATAAGCCCACTCACCTCCCAGTGAAATGAGATGGCATGTAGAAAGCACCTGGCACATCCTGATGATTCAATAAATGATAGCCATTGTTATAGTGATGATCTTTGTAACTCTTGTAAGATGCTTTTCAGTTCACATCTTTTTAAATGGTTGTTTGTCCACACTGTTCACTCCATCTGTGCAGCTTTATGTTATTTGAAGGCATAGTGCCCCCCTGCTGGATTCACTTTATAACAAATTAGTTCTCCTACCAGGATGATTAGCGCCCAGAAAGTGTAAGTAAATATTTGTGGAGAAAACTGATTTGAATGGCCCAGATGGTGGCACTCAGCCAGGCTCCCTAACCACTGGAGTTAATCCATCACAGACGTGCTGGCCAATGCTTTGCAAGATGTGATTCTCCAGGTGTGACTTCCATGGAGTAGACACTTGGATCCGATCTGCCTTCAAAAAAGAATGTGTCATTCAGCCACTGGGGGTGCAGGTTACTGACATCCTCTGGCTTCAGAGCCCTCAGGATTCACTTCTGCTTTTGAGCTGAGGTCACATTCTGCCAGAGCAGTCCTCAGCTAGTGACAGGGCATGAGGGGGACATGGGGCCCGGCAACTTCTGCCCAACATGGGGCTCCTTTCATGGGCAACCTCTTCTCCAAAGCTTTCTGTTAGGTTGGCAGAGACTGTCCGGTCTGCATGGTGGTCTGAAGCTCTCCCTTGCACAATTCTGCTTCCTGCCTTCCCTATTTTATTTTTCCCTGGTACTTATGCCCCCTCAATAAACTTCTTGTGCCCCTAACTCCATCTCAGCATCTGTTTCCTGGAAGATACAACTGGCTCACCTTGGAGAGAAAAGAAACTAAAAGCCACAACATGAAGAAGCGTATACACGAACCAGGTAAGTTAAGTAACTCAGAGCTATCTCTTGTCCCAAAGGATGAAAACCTCCGAGCGCCGTGGAAGAGAACAGTCTAATTAATTAAGTTGGCTCAAACTGCCAGGAAGCTTTCTGAGCAACAGCAGATGTTGGGGCTTCAAGAAAAATTGCTCCCTGCTTTTGGCCAGAATCCCAGGGGTCATTTAGGGCGGTGATGTTGCCAGTTCTTCTCCCCTCTGGCCAACACCTCTCAATCCATATTTGGGGTACCAATTATAACTTGGGACAAGAGCCTAATCTCCCAGCAAGGAAAACCTGGGCTGTCAGTCTACTTTACCAATCCCTGCCTTGGAAATTGTTATATATCTCAGGCTACAAGAAAGTAGAGGGAGACAAGAGAAAAAGCATCCCTCACACAACTTTCAGATCTTCCACTGGAGAGATAGCCCCACTCTAGGAGGGAATGGTTACTGCTATAATTTGGGGGATATTTTGGCAGGTTTGGGAAAATCTATTCAAAGTTTAGTTTAGTCTCAATTTCTAGAACATCAAGCCACTTTTTTGTAGGCAAAGGTGACAGGAAAAGCTGAAAACATGGTGGTAATCCTAAAGATAATAGTAATAGCAGTATTTATGGAGCAATGAGTATGTTTGTAGATTGAGAGGGGTATTTTTTTACAGAATCAGCTCATCTAATCATCACAGGAACTCCTAGACATTGGTGCTATTTTCACCAACTATTTCAATAAGGACACAGAGGTTCTGATATGGTTTGGATGTTTGTTCCCTCCAAACTCATGTTGAAATGTGACCTCCAGTGTTGGAGGTAGGGCCTGGCGGGAGGCCATTAGATCATGGGGGCAGATCCCTCACGAACGGCCTAGCACCATCCCCCTGGTAATGAGTGAGCTGTCGCTCTTAGTTCACATGAGATTTGGTTGTTTAAAAGAGTGTGGCACTGATCCCCTTCTCTCTTGCTCTGTCTTTCACCATGCAATATGCTGCCCCCTTTTCACCTTCCACCATGATTGGAAGCCTCCTGAGGCCTCACCAGAAGCCAAGCTGAAGCCAGCACCATGCTTCCTGTATAGCCTGCAGAACCGTGAGCCAATTAAACCTCTCTTCTTTACAAATTACCTAACTTTGGGTATTTCTTTCTTCTTTTTTTCTTTTTTTCTTTTCTTTTTTATTGGGGGGAACAGAGTCTCACTCTATTGCCCAGGCTGTAATGCTGTGTTGTGATCTCTGCTCACTGCAACCTTCACCTCCTAGGTTCAAGCAATTCTTGTGCCTCAGCCTCCCAAGTAGCTGGGATTACAGGCACGCACCACCATGCCAGGCTGCCTTGGGTGTTTCTTTATAGCAACACAAGAATGGACTAACATGGGCTCAGAGAGGTTAGGTAACTTGTCTAAGACCACAGAGCTAGCAAGAGGTAGAGCTAGGATTCAAACTTAGGTCTCTCCAAAATCAAAGACCACATTTATCCTCCCTTCCTCCACTGTTCTAGATCACTCTTGCACTGGGGCACTCTTGCTCTGAGAGACGTACCCCACTCACAGACATGGAGTGGATGCCTCGGTTGCTGCATCATTTAACAAGCATCTATTGCCTGCTCTGTGCCATCCCCTGTGGTAGGCACTGGGAAGAAAAGAATGAATGATCCTTGACATCAAGAAGCTCAAAGACTAGCTGGGAAGATACTAATATAGCAATTCCTTTTATTTTCTCTAATAGGAGACCCACTCGCAACCATGAGGAATAGATACTATCAGCAGCAACAGCAACTTTTTTTTAACGACAAAGAAAGTAAAGATGGGAAAATGTAAACTTGTCCAAAGACATACATCTAGTCATGAGAAAGCTGAAACCCAAAACAGCTAAGCCGATGTATCACAGTCTCTGAATCACCATCACTGAAAGAGACAACACACTTGGGGGTGGGGGAATGGCTCTCCTTGCACAAGCTGGGATGCAATTTGCAGACATTTTGCAGAGCAGAAAATATATGAGTCTCTGAAGGGCAGTGATCAATCATTTCAGCCATCTTAAATGAGACCAGAATAGATACAAGAAGAATCTCAGCCACATATAACTCTAACCACCAAGGGTATTACTAACCCCCAAAATATTTCATCTTCTTGAAGTTTTATGGCTATGGCTCTTGAGTGTTTCGGGGTTACAGGGAGATATGGGTTTAGGCAGCTGAAGCAATACCTATCTGTAGATAAGAATATTGCCAGAAGTCCTAATAACCTCAGAAAATCTACAAAACAAGAGAGTCCATATGTATGCCGGAATCCCTGCCCCTGACATGTTTACTCTGCTGACTACCTCCAATGACTGAACTCTAGGCTTAATTAGCCAGCTCATAGCTCTTCCACATACTTTTTGGAGCAGATTTTGTCTCTATGGGCTCTACTTCTTCCCTTAGATTCTAGAGCACCATGGAATGTATCTGCTCTATGTTCAAGATGGAAGTCCTTCAAATAATTAGGTATAGCAATCTACTCACCCCTCTCACTTCCTCATTTCTCTCCACTCTCAGAAATGCAAACATTTATCCTTTTGTTGATGTTATTCAGGAACCACTTCCAGCAGCCTGTACCTCCCTTAGTCATGTTCCTTTTAACAAGCTCAGTTTATCAATGTCCTTCTTAAAATACAGAACTCACACATGAGCATAACCAAAGATACAATATTTGTGAAGGGACTGTGAAAACGAGAGTAGGCAGAGGCAAAGGGTTATTATTTTTTCTCTAGGACTAAATAAAAATATAAATGCTATTTCTCTTAACACAAACCAGTTTGAAGAAACTATTCGATGTATTCATTCTGTCATCTGTTCATTCATCTGTTATTGAACCTTTCAAGGTAAAAGATTAGAGGATTCTGGCCAGCAGAGAAAAGAGAAAAGTGGATGGATATGAATACTATGTAGAAGGTGTAGTCACAGGGTGAGGCGTGTGAGGGAAATGGTGGTAGCAAGAAGTTTAGCCTAGGCATCTGGGAGGATGGTGGTGCCATGCCCTGGAGGAGGGCCAGTTTGAGGAAGGAATATCATAGGAGTCCAATAAATACTACTAGAATGAATGACTTAATAATCAATATGTAAGTTACATTCATTCCCCTCTGCTTCTGGCTTTCCATCTGATTAGATCAAAAGCACTCTTGCATATGGAAAACTTGCATGAGCACAATTTTACCTGGTTATGGGAAGGAATGGTGTTCTCTATGTGTATTTTTATTTTTTCCAATTATTGGATTCTCCAGGGTGCCCACATGACAATGTCAAGTTTCTGTACTGAGTCCTGATTCCCTAGGCAAAAAGTGCAAAGCATGCCTAAAAATAAATATCCAGCCTTAAAAAATCAGTAAAACAATCCCTTGGCTCCCATCAACATTGTAGAACCCACTGTGTGCAGGGGCTGCAGTCGACGGCAGGGGTATGAGGAGAAACAGGTCAGGTTTCCATGTCCCTTGTGAGCACAGAGTGTAGGAGGAAGATTGACAGGAAAACCAAAATAAGACACCTGAAAGTCCACAATATGATAAATGATATGACAACAGGGAGAGGTGCTAAATGTTACGAGAGTGCAGCAGAGGCATAAAATAAAAGAAGCCTGAAGCAAACTTTTAATTCGTTACACAAAAAAGTCTTTAGTCTTCTTTGCCGAGATTAAAGTAGTGCCACTCTGGGTCTGGAGCCGAGTTGGTAGCTGGGGTCTAGAAGAATTCAGAGTTCATCCCGAGTCTTCTCTAGAGATGGAAGCCTGGAGAAGCCAGAAGGCCCTGAACCCCTGACAAAAAGCCTAAGGATCCTCACCCAGCAATGCTGACCACGACCATTAAAACATGAAGCCCATCCCCCAAAGAGGAAAATCCTTGCCCTTTAATGAAGCTGCCAAAAACCTCCAAAGTTAACAGTTTGCACTGTGTCTTTCTGCAGACACAGAAAAATGAGCTGGGAAATAGAACAGTCACATCTGGCTGAGAGAGTTGTGGATTTATGAGGTGTTGCCTGGGTCTCCTGGGCAGTAGAATCAGCTGACCCAATGTTTAATAGAGAAACTACAAATTTTCAAACATAAGAAAACCACGTAAAAAAAAAAAATCAATGGGGGAGGGGGTGTTTAAATGCATTTGAGACCAGCCATATGACAAGCCACTTGGCAGCCCTTATAACCCTTAGTTTTAATAACATAAGAATTCCCTACGAAATTCTAAATAAGGCTGGGCATGGTGGCTCATGCTTGTAATTCCAGCGCTTTAGGAGGCTGAGTTGAGGTGGGCACACCTCCTGAGGTTAGGAGCTTGAGATCAGCCTGGCCAACACGGTGAAACCCCATCTCTGCTAAAAATACAAAAATTAGCTGGGCATGGTGGCGTGCACACGTAATCCCAGCTACTTGGGAGGCTGAGGCAGGAGAATGGCTTGAACCCAGGAGGTGGGGGTTGCAGACAGCTAAGATCGTGCCACTGCACTCCAGCCTGGGTGACAAGGCAAGACTCTATCTCCAAAAATAATAATTCTAAATAAAGCAAAATAAAATGTATGTATAAACATATATACGCAAAGGTATATATGTATATGCACATACATGCATACATGTGTATAGATATATGTACAGTATAGCCTGCCAGCTATGTTAAAAGAAGTTTTTTGCAAAGCCACCTTTTGTGTATGGAACTGTGTGTGAAAACAGACTTATGCACTGTGAGAAACTTGGATAAAATGAGGCATGCGTACTTCCCCATCTGAAATAGCCAAGATGATGACCATTCTTACAAGTGAAAGAGTTTTTTTTTGTTTGTTTGGGGAGGTGTTTTTTTTTTTTCTTTTTTATCTTTCATTCCTGTTTGAATTCTTTTTTAATTTACACATAAGAAAAAGTGGCCTGGCACAGTGGCTCACATCTGTAATCCTAGCACTTTGGGAGACTGAAGAGGGAGGACTGCTTGAGACCAGGAATTTGAGACCAACCTGGGCAATATATTGAGACCCTGTCTCTACTTAAAATTGTTTTAATTTAAAAAAATTTACAATAAATGAATAAAAATAAGAAAAACCTCCCAAATCCCACCACCCTAGTACAACCAAAGTGGCCACACCATCACACGTGAGGTTGTTCACAGCATCCTTCTCTGGGAATGATTCTAAGTCCCTTGAAGATAGGGAGCGTGACTAGTTTGTCTCTGAATCCCTGGTACCTGGAAGTGGCCTGACCCCCAGAAGGCACTCCGATGACGTCTGTTGAATGGATAGATGAGAATGCACATAAGGAAAAGTGATTTTTTTC
Source organism: Gorilla gorilla gorilla (assembly GCF_029281585.2). Taxonomy (NCBI): domain Eukaryota; kingdom Metazoa; phylum Chordata; class Mammalia; order Primates; family Hominidae; genus Gorilla; species Gorilla gorilla. The sequence goes on from NC_073242.2 coordinate 13,735,779, forward strand.
CTAACAAAGTAAAATGGCATTCCACAGACTTTGGGGAAGTTGGCTCCTTCACTTCTAGAGAAAAAAGGAGAATAAGGCAGGAATTCAAAATACTCTTATGAACAGAAAGGCAACAGGTAGAGCAGGACATGGAGGGATTCATGAAGGGAGAGAAGGAAGGTAGGGAAGCTGGGCTGTGCAATAAGCAGCAAGCCTGGGTGTTATTTCAGCCTCCTGAGAACATGCCAGAATAGACATTGCCATTACCTCCATTTTCAGAGAAAGAAACTAAGACAAATGAATCAGACAGAAGACATAATGGTCATCTCATAAATGGACATGTGGAGATTTGAACCCAGCTCAGCTGGCTTTGAATTCAGAAATCTTTACCCCTAAGGGACATCATGAAGCAAGACAAAGAATGAAATGGAGGGCTAGGATGATGACTGGATTTCCTGCTGATTGAAGGAATGTTGAACCAAGCACATGTACTTCAATCCTAACCATACACAGGGAAGTTATTTCCGTATTTGGAAGAGCTAAGCGGAAGATCTCAGCACTAGTCCCAGCCCCTGTTTCCATGCCATTTCAGCACTAGATAACAAGATATATCCATGTAGGAAGATGGAGGAGAAAAGCAGGGTGGATCTGTCTCCCCCAAAGGAAACCACAAGGCATAAACAGCAGCAGTCCCCAGAGGACAATGTACACACAACCTCTTTCCTCCAACTCTGGTGTTGAAACTGCCCTGAGCGGACTTTAAATCCACTGCAGGTAGTTGCATGAGGAGTACTTACAGGATCCTGCTGGCTCTGTTGCTACTCTCTATCATGGAGTCCTGCAGCCTTTGAATAAATACCTGCCAGGCCAAGCTAGCAAATAGCACAGTTTCATGTCTGGAATTTGCAAACCAGGGTTGAAGGAAGTTAGACACGCTTCTGTGAAGAAAACTGATATTCTGCTGGGGTTTGCAAGATCCCTAAAGGTCCCGTCCTCCCCCTGGGAATCCCAGCAGTTTAGAAGATTCCTGAAAGGAAAAGGAGCAGCTCACCTGAGACAAGCAAGGGCCAGATTGTTGAAGCCATTGTTGCCCTGCTGAGCTTCAGGACACTCAACTCACAGTTGCAGATTTCATAAGCAACAAAAAGAAGAATCCATTTCACAGGCATTTTTCAGTGCCTGTCTGACCACACTGATCAAGGCAGTGGGGGTACAGAGGTGCACAAAATGTGCAAAGTGCCTGCTACAGTGATGCTTACCCTCTGGTGGGGAGAGCTGAAGTTCTGGGAAAGTAGAGTTTGAGGGAATGCCTCATATGCAAAAGGCCAACCCTGGGCTAGATCCTACTCATGTATGTCTCATCCAGTTCCTCCCAATAATCCCAAGATTAGGTACTCCTTGCATCAAATCATTTTAAAGAAGAGAAAATTGAGTGTATTAGTCCATTTTCATGCTGCTGATAAAGACATAACTGAAACTGGGAAGAAAAAGAGGTTTAATGGACTTACAGTTCCACATGGCTGGGAAGGCCTCACAATCATGGTGGAAAGCAAGGAGGTGCAAGTCAAGTCTTACATGGATGGCAGCAGGCAAAGACGGAGAGCTTGTGCAGGAGAATTCCTCTTTTTGAAAACATTGGATCTCATGAGACCTTATTCACTATTGTGAGAACAGCATAAGAAAGATCCACCCCCATGATTCAATTACCTCCCACTGGGTCCCTCCCACAACATGTGGGAATTGTGGGAGTTAAAATTCAAGATGAGATTTGAGTGGGGACACAGCCAAACCATATCATTGGGTCTCAGAGAAGTAATTGCCTCAAGAATCACACAGCTGACAGGTAACAGAGCCCGAACTCAAACCCCAGGTCTCCTGATCACAGCTGCCATGTTGCACAGCCCTCATCTCTGAAGGAATCAGAATTTGTGTTCACGGTTACACGTGTTCAGGGTCACACATTTAGTGTACGGTGTAGCCGGGATTCAAGCTGAGATGAGCCAACTCTAGACCCTAGTCTCTTAATCACTGTAGATACTGCTGCGCTAGCATACTTGGAAACCACCATATATGTTCTTGGAAATTCACCAGGCACATTACCATGTTAGGCAGACTTATTACTATTCTGCAATATCTGCAAGTAACATAGAAGCAAAAAAAGCACATAACACATAAAATAATTACACATAGACCTGAGGTAGAAAACAAATAATCAGAGGAGAAGGCAAGAGAAAGGGGAAGCCACCTTAGGTAGAATGGTCAGGAAACATCCCTTCTGAGAAGACATTTAGGCTGAGAAGCTAATTAAGAAATAACAGAGAAAACTAATGAAACCCAAAGCTGATTCTCTTTTAAAAAAAAAACAAAATTGATAAATCTAGGTAGACTGATCAAGAAGAAAAGAGACTATCAGAAATAAAGTCTGGTGCATTAATACAGACTTTCAGATATTAAAAGGATTAAAAAACCCTTATGCCTATAAATTTGACAACCTAGATGAAATGGACAAATTCCTGGAAAGATACAAATTACCAAAGCTTTTTCAAAAAGAAATAGAAACCTTCACCAACCCTGTATCAATTAAAGAAATTGAACCCATAGTTTAAAACCCTCCCACAAAGTAAACTTCAGGCCCAGATGTCTTCTCTGCTGCACTCTATAAAACATTTAAGGAAAAAAAAAAAAAAGAGTCCTACACAAATTATTTCAGAAACTAGTGTTCAGAAGGCAATACTTCCCAATTCATGTTATGAGGATAGTATTACTCTGATTCCAAAACCAGAGGAAGCCATTATAAGGAAACTCTAGACCAACCTTCCTCGCAAATATACATGCAAAAGTGCCCCACAAAATATGAGCAGATCAAATAGAAAAATGTAACAAAAGGCAATGCATTATAACCAAGTACGTTCACACCATGAAGGTAGGCTGAAATCCAAAGAACAAGAAATAACCAGATTACAAAAAAAAAAAAAAATAGGAAGAATGAATAAGACCTACCATTTAATAGCACAACAGGGTGACTATAGTCAATAATTGAACATTTTTAAATAACAAAAAATATATAATTGGATCATTTGTAACACAAAGGATAAATGTTCAAGGGGATGGAGACCTCATTTTCCAAGATGTGGTTATTTCACACTGCATGCCTGTATTAAAACATCTCATGTACCCCATAAATATATACACCTACTATGTACTCACAAAAAAATAAATTTTTTTTTTAATTTTATTATTATTATACTTTAAGTTTTAGGGTACATGTGCACAATGTGCAGGTTAGTTACATATGTATACATGTGCCATGCTGGTGTGCTGCATCCATTAACTCGTCATTTAGCATTAGGTGTATCTCCTAATGCTATCCCTCCCCCTTCCCCCAACCCCACAACAGTCCCCAGAGTGTGATGTTCCCCTTCCTGTGTCCATGTGTTCTCATCGTTATTAAATAAAAAGAATTTTAAATAAAAACAGAAATAACCTGTCAAGTGAAGAACAAGAAAGTTCTGGGCAAAGGGAGTGGCACACGCAGAGGCTACAGGGTAAGAAAGAGCTTGGCAAATTTGAAAAGTTGAATGGAAACCATTTGGAATAGCATTTAGCGAGTTAGAGGAACGTGGTAACGGATGAGACTGGAGAATAGACAAGGCTAGATCACACAGGACCTCATCAAGGTAAATAGTTTGGATCTTTTAATAAATTCTAATGGACGCTATTACATGGTTTTTACCTGGGGAATGTCCTGGGACTGTTTGTTTTAATAAAGATTTCTTAACAGAATATGGAGAAGCAAGTCGCAAGGGGGCAAAGTGGAAGAGAGATATCAATGAGGAAGCTATTGGAGTGATCCAGGGGAGTGATGGTGCCAGCCAGGACTGGGGGGTGCATGGGCAAGGGAGAAAGGTGGGTAAGTCAAGGGATATTTCAAAGATAAAACCAACAGGATTTGCTGACAGACTACAAGTATGAGATAAGGAGAAATCTTGTAGCAGGGTCTGGATAAGTGATCATAAATCCTACTCCGTTTTCCTCCTGGGAATATTTAGTCCATAAAAAACTTCCCAGGCTCCACTCCTTCCACAGCTCAACGCAGATGATCTCAGTGGCCTTAGAAGCCATATGTTGAAGGTGGCAGAACCAAAAGATGAAAGGAGCTGAGCCCCTGAATCGTCACTTGTCAGAGGGCCGCCCTCTGAATACAAACATCCGCATTCGACTTCAGATGAGTAAGAAGTACATCTGTGGTGGATTCAGTTTCTGCTATTCAGGGATGTATGTGTTAAACTAACTTTTCTTAACCTAATTACTTCAGAGAAAAATCAAGAAAAAACTAGTATATCAGCTCGACCAATTAAGTGGATCTAAGAATACTCTTACTTCAGCTCTTAAAAGAACTGATTGAAATGAGACAGTTTGGAGGCTTTCAAGGGATTAGTTCAATTCCATTTCTAAAAGGAATCTATGCTGAGAAAATAACAGTAAATATAAAGGTTTATACACAGAGATGTTTATCAGTGGTATTTATATTAGCAAAAGTTTCCATGAAAATGACCAAGGCACCCAACACTAAGTGGTTAAATAAGCACCACTATGTGCATTAAAAATTATGCTTACAGTTCCCAGGCCCGCAGCGTCAGCAGCAGCGGCGGCAGCGGCAGGCGGCCGCGCGGGTGTTTGTCGCGTCGCGGGGCCTTGCGGCAGCATGGCGGACCATCTGATCAGCGGCGGCACCGGCTACGTGCCCCAGGACTGGCTCACCGTGCAGCAGCTCTTCCTCAGCGCCAACTGCCTCACCCACAACAACTTCCTGATTCTCCCAGGGTTCATAGATTTCATAGCTGATGAGGTAGACCTAACTTCAGCCCTGACCCGGAAGATCATGCTGAAGACACCGCTGATCTCCTCCCCTATGGATACTGAGACAGAGGCCGACATGGCCATCGCGATGGCTCTGATGGGAGGTATTGGTTTCATTCACCACAACTGCACCCCAGAGTTCCAGGCCAATGAGGTGCATAAGGTCAAGAAGTTTGAACAGGGCTTCATCACAGACCCCGTGGTGCTGAGCCCCTCACACACTGTGGGTGATGCGCTGGAGGCCAAGATCCGGCATGGCTTCTCTTGCATCCTCATCACTGAGATGGGCACCATGGGCAGCAAGTTGGTGGGCATCATCTCCTCCCGAGACATCGACTTTCTTGCTGAGAAGGACCACACCACCCTCCTCAGTGAGGTGATGACGCCAAGGATCGAGCTGATGGTGGCTCCAGCAGGCATGACATTGAAAGAGGCAAATGAGATCCTTCAGCCTAGCAAGAAAGGGAAGCTGCCTATGGTCAATTATCACCATGAGCTAGTGGCCATCGTCGCCCACACCAACCTGAAGAAGAATTGAGACTACACTCTGGCCTCCAAGGATTCCCACAAGCAGCTGCTGTGCAGGGCAGCTGTGGGCACCCGTGAGGATGACAAATACTGCCTGGACCTGCTCACCTGGGTAGGCGTCAACGTCATAGTCTTGGACTCCTCCCAAGGGAACTCGGTGTATCAAATCACCATGGTGCATTACATCAAACAGAAGTACCCCCACCTCCAGGTGATTGGGAGGAATGTGGTGATAGCAGCCCAGGCCAAGAACCTGATTGACACTGGTGTGGATGGACTGCACGTAGGTATGGGCTGCAGCTCTATCTGCGTCACCCAGGAAGTGATGGCCTGGGGTCGGCCCCAGGGCACTGCTGTGTACAAGGTGGCCAAGTACGCCCAGCACTTTGGTGTGTCCATCATAGCAGATGTGGCATCCAGACTGTGGGGCACGTGGTCAAGGCCCTGGCCCTTGGAGCCTCCACAGTGATGACGGGCTCCCTGCTGGCCACCACCACAGAGGCCCACTGGCGAGTACTTCTTCTCAGACAGGGTGCGGGTCAAGAAGTACCGGGGCATGGGCTCGCTAGATGCCATGGAGAAGAGCAGCAGCAGCCAGAAACCATACTTCAGCGAGGGAGAAAAGGTGAAGATTGTGCAGGGTGTCTCGGCCTCCATCCAGGACAAAGGGTCCATTCAGAAGTTTGTGCCCTACCTCATAGCGAGTATCCAGCGTGGCTCCATGATGTACTCAGGAGAGCTCAAATTTGAGAAGTTGACCATGTCAGCCCAGATCGAGGGTGGCGTCCATGGCCTGCACTCTCACCAGAAGCAGCTGTACTGAGGACAGCAGTGGAGGCTGAGGTGGTGGAGGGGGCACACCCCAGTGTCCACCTTCGGGCACAACCTCTCTCCATAACTGAGTGGTCCACAGATTTGCACTACGGGTTCCTCAGCTCCTTTCCAGGGAGAGAGGAAGAGAGGTCCTGAGGCCTCTGCAGCCCCTCGCTGAGCATCCCCTGCAGAGTCAGGCCTGCTCCCTGGGCCAGGCTGCCTGGGGGGCGCCCCCCAGCCCAGCCAGCCAGGCTCTCAGGCCCTGCGCCTGCCTCAGGTCTTTCTTGCTGCAGCATGCTGCAGCATGGCCCCTACCCCAGGGACAGGAGGCCCCATCTGGCTTCTCCTGTAGAGTACCTCCCTGCCCCCAGCCCCCCAGGAAATGGTGCTTTCCTGGCTCTGCCTCTGGCTCTTCATGGGTCGCTGCCCCCTCAGCCATGTGGCACTTCTGAGCTTCTGACCTAGGCCAAGGGGAGGTCTCTGCCCCCTTCCCCAGTCCTGGGCTACCCTTGGGTCCTGGCTCCTCAGGCCATTCCCCTGTCCCTGGCCCCGGGGAGGAGGCTGCCCTGCTCATGGCCGCCTGCCCATCATTCCTGACTCACCACCGTCCCCATATACCATTCCTGCCCTCTCCTCAGCTGCAGTTGAAGGCTTTAACTTTGCACATTTTGGGATCACAGTTACATCACTGTGTATTAAATAATCAGAATAAATAAAAATTATGCTTACAGAGATTTTGATAGTAAGTGAAACATGCAGCTTATACACTACTGCATGTATAAATTGTGTGCAATTACAAATAGGTATGGATATATTTATATCTTATGTACTTGTATAAATACACATACATACATACACATGCACATCAATGCACACATATATATGCAGAAGGAAATAAAGGGGAAAATGCCATTATTGTTTAATATGTGTGACAGCGTTACTGAGATGAAAATAAAATACACTCAGCATTATTTTTAACAAATTTAAAAGACTATTTCATGACCTTGAGGAGTAGAGTCTTGAAGGGCATCTTAAGATTTTTAACCTTAGTTGGGCATGGTGGCTCACACATGTAATCCCAGCTACTCAGAAGGCTAGGGCAGAGTTCAAGACCAACCTGGATAACAAAGACCCTCATTCTTAAAAAAAAAAAAGAAAAAAAAATTTAAAAAAAGATTTAATTAGCCATGCATGGTGGTGTGTGCCTGTAGTGCCAGCTACTCTGGAGGCTGAGGCAGGAAAAATTGCCTGAGCCTGAGTTCAACGCTGCAGTGAGCTATGATCACGCCACTGCACTCCAGCCTGGGCAACAGAGCAAGACCCTGCCTCTAAAGACACAAAAATAGAAAATAAATTTTAAAAAACAAATCCTTCATAAAACCACATAATGAGACCGTGCTCTGCAGCAATGCCAATGCTAAACACTCTTAGAAAAGCCCCACAGGGGAGCCTGCTTGGAAACTCAACAGAGAGTTGAAGAGGTTTTGATCCACCCAAGAGATTATGTGTGGGTAAAGCCAAAAGGACCCCAGACTCGAAGGTGCCAGCCTGGATGAAATGAACCAAATCAAGCAAAGCAGGCAGATGCTGTAGGCCAGTCGCCCACAGAAGAATCATAACCTTTCAAAGCAGATTGTGTAAACACAGGAGAGGGAGGAGGAAGATGTATCTTCTGTGTCCCCAGAAACCCCCAGGCACCGGTCCCATCGATCCCAGGATGTGAATAGCTAGTTTGTTTTGGGTAGCTAAGAACACTGCCCACTCAACCAAAATAAGAGTGACTTCTTCAAAAGGTTATGAACCCATTGATTTCTGACAGTATTTCCCAAGAAGGCAAACAGAGCCCAAAGCCTGTGCTTAAAAAGCTAGTGATCTAATAACCAAAGAATCACAAATTAAAGTGTCCTATATGAGCCAAATAGGAATATTGGCAAAATAGAGAATTTATGCTTCATTTAATGGGGCAAAGTCACGCCCCCGATGTGCCAGGTCTGCATGCTGTTTTAAAAATTTTTTGTTTAGATATTTTCTATGTAAAACTAAGGTTATTTCACTTAAAATTCCAATTTTCAGTTTCTTCCTGAAAACATGGAAGAACTGTCAACACTGGACCCACGTCCCCGCATGGCATTAATCCATCAGCTGGCCTCTTTCACTTGTTTAAAATTATTCTCTGGTTCATTTAATTTTTTGAGTTTGCAGCCCTTGCTGTGCATGTTCCTTCCCTGCTTAAAATGTGCTGCTTTCAACGTTCTGTTGCAATTGTGTATAAAGTAAAAGTAAACTAGCCTGGAGAGACAGTCTTAAGAGGTCTCTCCTTTGAGTAGAGTACATGGACTTTGTTGACCACTCTTTTGCATGATCTAAGTTTTTTTTTTCAGCTTACTTTGTAATTTCCTTATGGTTTCAAAATGCTGGAGAACTGGTCTCCAATTAGTGAAGTATTTCTGGGGGCCTTCTTTAAAGTTACTTGCTATACCATCGACATAGTATTTGTATGTTTTCATTTGTAGGTAGTAGGAGAGATGCTTAAACAGGAAGAGACAGAAGCTCTCCTTGTTGACCCCACTCCTCCGTTGTCTTAGATGCCAGAAACCTATCTGGAGGAGGATAAGCAGAGCATCCTTCCATGTGCACACCCTGGGGCCTGCGCACCCCCCCCCCCCATAAATCATTATCTGAACCAACAGGACAGGCTGCTGGGACACCCACTCTACTTATCAGAGCCCAGCAGTTGTGCCCAAGGCAACAGCACCTGAATTTTATAATCCTGCAGGTGAAATTTAGTGCAAACCAGATATTCCTGAGACCCAACTTGGCTTCTGCAACTGTATTCTCAAGCTGAAAACATTTTGTGTGAATGGGGTATGGGGGCGTGGGGACACTTTCTCAGAAGCCTTCATTATTTCATTTCTCAAGCAAATACTGGGGATGGAAATATGGAGCATAATTACTCAGGACTTTTTTTTTTTTTTAAGAATGACCAGAAATAGAACCATGAACACTTTTGGTGGGAATGTAAATTAGTTCAACCATTGTGGAAGACAGTGTAGTGATTCTTCTAAGATCTAGAACCAGAAATACCATTTGACCCAGCAATCCCATTACAGGGTATATACTTAAAGGAATATAAACCATTCTGTCATAAAGATACATGCACACGTATGTTTATTTTAGCACTATCCACAATAGCAAAGACATGGAATTAACCCAAATGCCCATCGATGATAGACTGGATAAAGAAAATGTGGTACATACATATTATGGAATACTATCCAGCCATAAAAAGGAATGAGATCATGTCCTTTGCAGGGATATGGATGAAGCTGGAAGCCATCATCCTCAGCAAACCAACACAGGAACAGAAAACCAAAAACCACATGTTCTCACTCATAAGTGAGAGCTGAACAATAATAACACATGGACACAGGGAGGGGAACACACACCAGAGTCTGTTGGTGGTGGGGAAGGGAGAGCATCAGGATAAATAGCTAATGCATATGGGGCTTAATACCTAGGTGATAGGTTGAGAGGTGCAGCAAACCACCATGGCAAATGTCTACCTAGGTAACAAACCTATGTTCTGTACATGTATCCCGGAACTTAAAATTAAATAGAAATTTTTAAAAAGGACATAGAACCATGGAACCTTAAGCAAAATGAAGCAAAGGGGAATGACTTCAGTTTAGTTTTACTTTAGAGCAGACGCTAAAGCAAGAAACTGGGGGGACATGGTTTAGTTGGGAGGTGATCACAGGAAGTATGGTGAGGAAGTAGAAAAATAAGACAGGAAAGGAAAAGAAGCCAGCAGCAGGGAAATTCATGGGAAGGTTACTTCTGGGGATAACAGGGATTTAACCCCACCAAGGGCCCTCCAATAACAGTGTAGGACACACCTCAGTACTGTCTCCCTGAGCAGCAAAGAAGCCAGGGTATGCCAACTTCTATCCCTCATCGTTAAAGACAGTTCTGGGGGGCATTTATTTATCCCCTGCCACTTCAGGTCTGCCATATGCAGGAGCCAAACACAATCTTATGGCCAGAGAACATTCTTAGGCAGAGAGATGCCTGTGCTTGAGGTGAGAAGCCATCACTGTGTTGGGAACTGTCCATCTAAGCTTCAGATGACCCTCAGGGTGGGCCAAGAGGATATGAGTGGGGCATCAACAACATAGCTATAGGGAATATTCTAGCTCAAATGACTGAAAAAAAAAAAAAAAGTAGCTAAGCTTACTCCATGCACAGGTGAATTTAGGACCCAAAATCTGTCATCTGGATTTTGTGTTCCTCCTTCTTGCTGTTCTGCTGCCACACAGTTGGCTCTAGTTGTTGGCTCCAATTGTTGGCTCCAAGTGGAAGCAAGATGGTAGCAGTGATTTTATTCCCTACATCTTTTCAGGTTCACTTTTAATAGAAAATACCAAGTCTTTTCCCCCAAGAGCTCTTATCTTTAGAGACGCATATTGAAAAGTATAGAGATGAAATGATAGGATGGGGAATTTGCTCCAAAATAATCTACTGTGGGTGGCGATAAAATGAATTAAGATTGTCCATGAGTTGATAAATGCTGAAGCTGGATGGTGAGTATAGGAGAGTTATCTCTGCTTATGATTAGAGTTACCTCTATTTTCATGCATTTTGGAAAATCATCGTAATAAAAAGTTAATTTTGAAAAAAGAATCTCTTTTACTCAAGTTTGAGCTAAAGTCTCATTTCACCTCACTGGGTCTTCCTGGACCAGATAACCATCCCCGAACTGTTCACAGGGACCAGGAGCATATAATGACCGCATTGTTCCAGCACTGAACCATATGCTCCATCTCTGCACCAGGAGGAATCTCTACAAAAAGCTCAGGGGCTACAGCTGGGGAGAGGGCTTAACAGAGATTGATTACATACAATTACCAGAAGCATGTAAATGAGTGTTAAGATAAAAAATACACAGGTTCATTCCATAATGAGAATAGAAATATAGTGGACATAGAATATCTTTCCTCATCCAGCATCCATTCTAGTTTTTTACTGAAGAATGGTCCCTGCTTGCCCCTTTATCCCTGTGGACTGGGCACCCCTTGTGCTAATGGTGCACAAGTGACTTGGTCTGAACAATGAGAGGGAGACCCTGGTGATGGGTGCAGAGATGAGCACATGGCACTGGACCAGCCAATGATAATCTTGGGGCATTCTCTGGAGCCCCTCTTCCTTCTGAGGTGGCCAAGTTGAAGGATGAACATCCGTTGTGGCTGGTGTTATCTTTGCCATCACTTAAGGAGAATCTGCCAAAGACTAAGTCTGACAGAGGAAAGCGGAGCCCAGGTACAGGAAGATGTTCTCGAAGACATTGTTATATATCTGTATTCAGCCCTGCTGGAAGCCAGATACCCTGAACTTTTTAGTTATCTGATCAAATAAATGTTCCTGTTCGGCTTCAGGTTCTCATTTAGACTCCTGTCACTTATATCTCTGGCTAATAAAGGGAACTATGGTCATCCCCACCCCACCCCACGCAGCAATTGTAGTTTTTCCTGCCCCGATACTTGCGACATCAATGTACTGCTGTGGGTACAGCTCTACAAGCACCTGTTTTGCAATTTTCAGGTTAACAAGTAAAATCTTCCTTGAGTGTATACTTCTAAGCCTGTGAACAATATTTCTCATCCATTCATCCCCTCTGAAAATATTTTACATGCCCAAACCTCTGGTAGGTAATTAGGATATAGAAATTGGGCACAACCTATGTCTTCCAGTCCTGGTGTGGAGGAGAAGAAAAGATTCAAGTAGCAGACAAACTGCTGTATCTAAAAACTTGGGTTCTTTTCCCAGCTCCATCTTAAACTGTGCAGAAAGAGAATTCTGCAAAACTCTCCCCACTGCTGAATAAAGCATCCTATGTGAACAGGATCCTGATGGTAAATTTTCATAACCAGAGACTGTCACAGAATTTTAGCCAAGATGAGCCATTCAATATTGATTTATTCTACTTGATTGGAAATCATCAGTAGTCCAATTGTCCTTTCTAATGGAAGATCAGCATAAACAAAGTCACATTCAGGCCAGGACTCTTAAGAAAGGGGCATGTTGGCCGGGCGCGGTGGCTCACGCCTGTAATCCCAGCACTTTGGGAGGCCGAGGCGGGTGGATCACGAGGTCAGGAGATCGAGACCATCCTGGCTAACATGGTGAAACCCCGTCTCTATTAAAAATACTAAAAATTAGCCGGGCGTGGTGGCGGGCGCCTGTAGTCCCAGCTACTCGGGAGGCTGAGGCAGGAGAATGGCGTGAACCCAGGAGGCGGAGCTTGCAGTGAGCCGAGATCGTGCCACTGCACTCCAGCCTGGGCGACAGAGCGAGACTCCGTTTCAAAAAAAAAAAAAGAAAGGGGCATGTTTTCTCCTCACTTATTTTTCTGCTGACTGGAAAGAAAAGACAGTGAGATTTAGGGGACTGGAAGAGCCACAATATGGCAGAAATCTGGGTCCCTGAATCACTGCATGGCCATAGGAAAGCTGTTCACCAACCAGGAACACCATTACATCAGCAGGAAGCAAACTTCTACTATGTTATACCACTGATATTTGAGGGCTTATTTGTTATAGCATCTACCATTATCCTTTGAATTATGAAGCTAAGAGAAAAAAAAGCCCATTGGCTTTAAAACCCAGCAGAGTTCAGTAGGATGAGGAAGATGGAGAAAGTTATAAAGTAATCAAGTTGGGTGGGAACCTCAGGTTAGATCCTCATTACACTTAGAATGAGCGTTACCCGTTTGACACAGGTGGATATCTTTGCTGTTACTCAAAGCCAAGAGGAAGGTATTTTCCAGCTTTATTTGATGAGTTGTTTTCATGCTTAATATTTTCCAGAAATCTGTTAATTCATACAGGTAAGAGACTGTGCCTTAGTCATCTCTGTAGCCTCCACAGCCCTTCATAAACAGCAGATTCAAGCAAACAAAAGCTTCATTCAAGAAAGGAAGGAAGGCGGCTTTTTGTCTAGCCCCGTGGTTCTCAACAGGGAAAGATTATTTTTTAACTTTCATTTTAGGTTCAGGGGTACATGTGCAGGTTATATAGGTAAACTGTGTGTCTCAGGGATTTGGTACACACATTTGGTACAGATTATTTTGTCACACAGGTAATATGCATATAGTACCTGATAGGTAGTTTTTTATCCTCTCCCTCCTCCCACCCTCCGCCCTTGATTAGAACTATTTGCCTGTTGTTCCCCTCCCTGTGTCCCTGTGTTCGCACTGTTTAGCTCCCACTGATATGTAAGAACATGTAGTATTTGGTTTTCTGTTCCTGCATTAGTTTGCTAAGGATAATGGCCTCTGGCTCCATCCATGTTGCTGCAAAGTACATGAGTTCATTCTTTTTATGGCTATGTAGTACTCCATGCTGTATATGTACCAGATTTTCTTTATCCAGTCTACCATTGATGGGCGTTTAGGTGGATTCCATGTATTTGCTATTGTGAATAGGGCTGCAGAATACATATGTATGCATATATCTTTATATAATTATTTATATTCCTTTGGGGATATACTCCATAATGAGATTGCTGGGTTGATTGGTAATTCTGTTTTAAGTTCTTTTAGGAATCATCACACTGCTTTCCACAATGGCTGAACAAATTTACATTCAACTGGGGGAGATTTTTACCACCAGGAAATGTTTGTCTATGGCTGGAGACATTTGTTGTCACAACTATGGACTGCTACTGGCATTTAGTGGGTAGAGTCCAGGGATGTTGCTATATATCTTACAATGCACAGAACAGCCCCTCCCACAGCAAAGAATTCTCCTGCTCAAAATGTCCATAGTGCCAAGGTTAAAAAAGCTTGATATTATAACCTAAGGTTCCCATCCCAACTTGACCAATTAATCATTTTATAACTTTCTCTGTTCTCCTCCTATTTAACCTACTGGGCTTTAAAGCCAGTGGCCCTTTTTCTTAGCTTCCTCATTCATGTAACAGTTTTCTGGGGAGGCCCTAGAATTTTACCTCTGTATTAAAATGATCTCTATTTTCTTTTCATTAAGGGAAAAATATACAAGGGGGGTGGATGCGGGGGGGCAAGGAGTGGCTAAGCAGACCAGAAAGAGACTCCACATTAAAACACACAGGAAAACAGATCTTCTCTCTGGAAGACACCTGCAATCTCTTTGTTTCCTTTCTTCTATTAGGTCTTCTGCATGGTCAAGGAAAGAGACCCACTCCAGTTAGTTCAAGAGAAACTGTTTATTGTAAGGACACATGCAGATTGCTACCAGAAGCCTTCATATTCTCTCCCCTCTCCCCTGCCCCATGGTCCCCTATTTCCACTCCCCTCCAGTCATCCCCACACTGTCCTCCCACAGCTGTCCCCTGATCCTTCCTAATTTCAGCTCATTGTGGCATCTTTTCAGCCCCTGTATCCACAATGCTAACTGAAAAATCCTATTCTATTTCTAATTCAAAAGCTCACATTCAAGCTCATCCTTTCAAACGCAGCCACAGACATCAAATTTCAGACTGAGGACTGGATATACTTTAATCGGTCCAAAACTCTTGGTCAAAGCAGCAATCCACAGCAAGAAGGGTGGGGCAACCACAAAGATTGGCATCTCTGTTACGCTGTATCACACACACTCCTACCCCTGACTCCGAGTGACATCAACCACAGACAGTTACATTGAGCTACAGGAGGGATTAAACCACTTCCAAGACCCAGGAGGTCCCCTAATCATTTTGCCCCATGTCTTGGCTCACACCCCTGGAAACACTGGGGGAAAGTCACCTACCTTGTTTGGGGACACCTTTTTAAAGGATAACTCTTGGTCCTCAAGCTTAGAAGCTGTTATGAGGAAGAAGTTGGGGCTTTTCAGAATAACATCCAAAGATTACCCCACAGATAGCTTCTCCTCTGGAATCGCTCTCGACAGTGTCAGGCAGAGCCCCGGGAGCCCACACATCTTTCTCTGTGTTCTTGTGACCATGGAAATCAGGCAGGTCTCAAGAAACAAAGTCACAAAGGCACAAGCTCATCATCTATTTTCACAACACCAATGCAAGAGACCTCCAATGCAAGCAAAGCAAAGGCACCGACTGGGTGCAGCCACATATCGTGAGTTTCCAGGCCATTCTGCCTGAGTTGAGATCATTATGCTGCTTCTTTCATTGCACAGGAACGTGGGGGTTTTCTCTAAACTATGACTCATAGCAAAGCATACAGGCAATCATGTAGAGAAACCTGTTCTCCCCAGGAAAGGAGGGTGAGCAAATGCTAAAAGTTTTGATACTTTAATAGAGCATTGGCCTTGGCTAATTTTACTTAATATGAAAGATTTCAAATAATGGAAACACTGACAGGCAAAAACATTAAAAATTTGCATAAAATCTCAAAAAACCCTGCAAACAAGAGAGAAGCATGGTCTAATTAAAATAAAGGAACAGATTGCTACTAGGTTCCTGAATACTCTTTTCACAAAGGCTTCACGTCAGATGAACTTCAAGCACCAAGCAGCAGGGATCCTACTGAAGTTTATTCAGTGCCCTTCTGGGCACTACCAGCTGTGAAACTGGTAACCTATTGACAAATAGGTTATTTTTCCAGCTGCACTCATATTCAAGAGCTTGACCAGCAAAGTCCCCTGATAATATTTGGCCATGAGTCAGAATGTATTAGGCACCTTCTGTAGCCAGAGCCAAAAAAACTCTGGCTACAGGAGAAACCCGGCACTGTGCACAAGATCCCCTTTTTTAGCATCAGCTGTCCCCTTTGCAGTTTGTTAAAGCTGGAGGAGTTTTAATCCAAGTGAACTCTCTTTCAGGAGGCTTCCGGGTAAGGAAGCTATAAAAGGGGGGAGGTAGGGGCACGGCTGCAAAGTGATGAACATTGCAGCAGGTTCGGCTATTCAGAATAAGCTATTTTCTCCCAAATCCTGTAATTGCCTGGAGCATGTGATCTTTTTGAAGGTCATTAGAGGCATGCGGCTGTCAGATTCCTCCCAGAAAGTTTCGCTTTGATTAGTTAGTTCCTGATGCTTATTTCCTAAAAGGCTCTTTTTGTCCCCCACCCCCAAAAAAGTGGGGAGTATTAAAATTTTAAAAAAGGAATTAGATGAATATCCTGCTAAATGTAACTTGGCAAGATGAAAGGAAGTAGCAAAGAAACATGATTTGCATTTCTCTGATGGCCAGTGATGATGAGCATTTTTTCATGTGTTTTTTGGCTGCATAAATGTCTTCTTTTGAGAAGTGTCTGTTCATATCCTTCGCCCACTTTTTGATGGGGTTGTTTGTTTTTTTCTTGTAAATTTGTTTGAGTTCATTGTAGATTCTGGATATTAGCCCTTTGTCAGATGAGTAGGTTGCGAAAATTTTCTCCCATGTTGTAGGTTGCCTGTTCACTCTGATGGTAGTTTCTTTTGCTGTGCAGAAGCTCTTTAGTTTAATTAGATCCCATTTGTCAATTTTGTCTTTTGTTGCCATTGCTTTTGGTGTTTTGGACATGAAGTCCTTGCCCACGCCTATGTCCTGAACGGTAATGCCTAGGTTTTCTTCTAGGGTTTTTATGGTTTTAGGTCTAACGTTTAAATCTTTAATCCATCTGGAATTGATTTTTGTATAAGGTGTAAGGAAGGGATCCAGTTTCAGCTTTCTACATATGGCTAGCCAGTTTTCCCAGCACCATTTATTAAATAGGGAATCCTTTCCCCATTGCTTGTTTTTCTCAGGTTTGTCAAAGATCAGATAGTTGAGATATCATCTCACACCAGTTAGAATGGCAATCATTAAAAAGTCAGGAAACAACAGGTGCTGGAGAGGATGTGGAGAAATAGGAACACTTTTACACTGTTGGTGGGACGGTAAACTAGTTCAACCATTGTGGAAGTCAGTGTGGCGATTCCTCAGGGATCTAGAACTAGAAATACCATTTGACCCAGCCATCCCATTACTGGGTATATACCCAAAGGACTATAAATCATGCTGCTATAAAGACACATGCACACGTATGTTTATTGCGGCATTATTCACAATAGCAAAGACTTGGAACCAACCCAAATGTCCAACAATGATAGACTGGATTAAGAAAATGTGGCACATATACACCATGGAATACTATGCAGCCATAAAAAATGATGAGTTCATGTCCTTTGTAGGGACATGGATGAAATTGGAAACCATCATTCTCAGTAAACTATCGCAAGAACAAAAAACCAAACACCGCATATTCTCACTCATAGGTGGGAATTGAACAATGAGATCACATGGACACAGGAAGGGGAATATCACACTCTGGGGACTGTTGTGGGGTGGGGGGAGGGGGGAGGGATAGCATTGGGAGATATACCTAATGCTAGATGACGAGTTAGTGGGTGCAGCGTACCAGCATGGCACATGTATACATATGTAACTATCCTGCACAATGTGCACATGTACCCTAAAACTTAAAGTGTAATAAAAAAAAAAAAAGAAAGAAAGTAATAAAAAAAAATTGGTAAGCAGAAACAATAAAAGATTTTGGGTGTTTTCCCCTCAAAAAAAAAAAAAAAAAAAGAAACATGAAAAGGGTGCAGACCTTCTTGGGCCCCCTGCTGGAGAGCCAACCTGAGGGAAATTGACGCACGATCAGCATATTCCTTCCCCAAAATGAGGCGACTCGGAAATACACAATATCAATCATCGTCTATGCAACCACTCATTATTTTGACTCAAACAGAACGACATACATCATTGGTAAAGCCCACGTGGACATTTCCAGGTCCCTGGGGCATTTGTAGGCTGGGAAAGGTTAAAAAATAAAATAAAATTCTCTTTTTTAAGGATTCCAATGTCTAAGAAAGCAGCCATGAGGACCTAATAAAGAACTAGAGCTGAATAAGTTGTCCAGTGACTATGATCAAATATATAGCTAGCAATGGCAATGTTTCACATCAAAGAAGAAAATCAAAGTTTTTTCCCAGCACAGGGAGATGGGGCCAATATCTCTTGGATCAAAAGTCGTTTTTTCCCTCTCACATTTGCAGATGTGTAAATTCCAGGCAGATCTAATGAAGGAGTTACCTTTTCAATCCCTAGATTCTGTTTGCCAAAACTTCACGTGCAATAGGGACACTCCAGCAACCCTGGCTCGGGGCTCCCTGCTTACTTAGATGTAATACTGTGTCAACAACATCCTGCAGGCTGAAGCAGCCTCTTTTTTTTAAAGCCTTGGATCAACTATGCAAGCTCAATTTGCTTTTATTTTTGTTGAAAATACTAAATTAATTTGTCATCACTAATTCCCTCAAGCAAAGGAACAGCTCCTCGTTGATGCCATAGTTTGCAAGATACTGAAGTCGCACGTTTCTAAGAACACTGATGCCCTAAATCTCCAGCTTTTGACTTCAGGAAAATGGCACTTACTTTATATTCATAGAATTTCTGGGGCAGTTCTTCTCAAACTTTAACATGCACATGAATCGCTGAGGGATCTTGTTAAGAGGCAGATTCTAGCTCGGTCAGTCTGGATGGGACCTGAGATTCTGCATTCAGGCTCCCAGAGGATGTCAAAGCTGCTGGTGCATGGACCACACTTCGAATGATGAGATCTGTTTAGCTGGTTGGTAGGTACCTGGTGGCTGAGCTTTCAAACTCTGTAATCAGACTACCTGGGTTTGCATCCAGCCTCCACTGTTTACCCTTTCTTACTGTGTGCCTCAGCTTCCACATTTGCAGAATAGTGCTCAAAATAACAGTACAAATAGAGCTGCTCCGTGGGTTACATAAAGCTATACGTATAAATCACTCGGCACAGTGTATGGCACATGAGCACTCAAGAGGTGAGCTGTTTCTGCCCTGGTGTAATCATCCCTCACAGAGCCCTTGTGCCCACCTTCTTTCCAGACAGTAGAAACCCAGAATAGTCTCCAGAGACAGATGAAGTGAAATTGCAAGCTTCTGACTCTCACAACTCAACCCCTCAGCTTAGGTTGTTAAAAAAGCGAGGTCTTGCAGTGCACTATATTGTCATAGTTTGAGAAGGGCTGTGTGTGTGCCCGTGTGTGTTCCAAAACCTAGGCCACGATGT
Organism: Gorilla gorilla gorilla; assembly: GCF_029281585.2. Lineage (NCBI taxonomy): Eukaryota > Metazoa > Chordata > Mammalia > Primates > Hominidae > Gorilla > Gorilla gorilla. The sequence continues at coordinate 13,755,013 of NC_073242.2, forward strand.
ATAGGGAAAAAAGAGCACAGGTCAGGTGGCCCAGGGAGCAAACTGACCTGTGAGATCCTTCGTTTGCTTACTTACAACACTGGGATAATAAAACCTACCATGTAGGGATACTATGAAGATCAGGGATCATGTATGCAAAGTGCCTGACCTGTATGCAGTAGATGCTCAATAATTGGAGGCTGTTATGCTTGTAATCAAAATCCTATCCTCCCAAGAGCAAACAGGAGAAGAAGCCAACATAACTGGCAACTTAGCCTCGGTAACTCTTTGTTTATCCGGGCAAGCGGAAAAGGGCAGGATTCCTTGGTGCTTGGGTAGAGAGCTTTTCCATAGCCTCAGATACAGACAAGGGCAGTGAAATTATGGGGTACAAGAGGTTTTTCCAGGTGGTCCAGGTGAGACGGAGCTGGGAGATGGCAAGGAAAGATACAGTCACAATTGATTCCTAGAGAGCTATCCATTCATTCATTCATTCATGATATTTATAAGCTGGCCCGTGTGTCAGGTGTTGTACAAGACAGAGCAGAGGCCCCACTCTCAAAGAGCAACCATTTCACAGAAGAGACAGAAACATGTAAATGAACACATACAAGTTAAAGTTGTGGTACAGCTAATGACATGAGGGCTCCTATGGAAAAGGTTAGCAGGACTGTCAGGAAGCCCTCTCAAAGGAAATGCCCCAAAAGCCAAGTTTTGAAGAAGTCGTCGTCAACCAGTGCAGAATAGTGGGAAGAGCATTCCAGGCATAGGGAACCATCAGGACAAAGCCCCTAGGGTTAGAAAGAACAAGGAGGAAAATGACAGCAAACAAAGCCCCAAAAAAGCACGTAGTGCCCAAATCATGCAGGGTCTCTTCATAGTCCATGGTGAGGATGTTGGATTTTATTCCAGAGGCTACAAGATGCCATGAAAGGGTTTTAAATCTATCTGTCTTACAAAACCATAAATTTCACACTGCAGCAATCAAGTCCCACAATGTCCTGAAACTATGGAGTCAGAACTTGACCTCTTGACGCCTTCTACTTCTTACTAGAGATTCAAGGTCTTTGACCCTGGTGACACAACACCAGTATGGGATTTTTTCAAACTTTTTGCATTTATTCTCGAAGAAGCAGGGGCAGCAAAGAATATTTGGCTCTCCCTGGAAGTCCCAAGGGATGCTGGACAGAGCAACCCCAAGTGGAAAGACCCTTGTTAGGAGAAGTCGAGTAAATACACTACTGAGTAGACCATTCCTCCACTACAAGCTCAGCACTCCCAAGGAATAAGTAAATCCCTACTTAAATTGCCTGGGAGGCCTCCCTCAATTACACAAATCTAAGACATGACAGGGTACAGCAGAGATTCTCCTCCAGCAAGTCTGAAGGCTGAGAGCAAAGCAATGGAGCTAAGGCATCATCCTCATACTGCTCATGGTGGGAGGAAAAAAAAAAAAAAAGACTGTCCCGAGTCTCCCCCTCCCTGGCTGTTTTGCTAAGCCCCAGGCCTACAGGAGGCTGGATGGCCCAGGGGAAGAGGCTGCCTTGCCTACCCTGGGAAAGTGGATGGAGGGTAGCTTCTTCCTCTGCCAAGAAAATCAGGCGTCCTACAGGGAGAGAGAGCTGGGGGTAAAGGCTGGGTGGGAGGATGCTTAAGGGTCAGTCTTTCCCCAAACTCAGCTCCCTAGAGTACAGCGGGTTCTCTCCCACTCAGAACAGAAGGAGGTTTGACACACTCACACCTGCAGGAAAACTGGGGGCCAGGAGGTGGGAGACAAAATGAGGACACAGACAGGAGGAGCCCCAGACTCCTTCCTGACTCCCTGCCTTCACCAGAATGAAGTAGGGAGGCTTAGAGCTCCTTCCAACTGCACTGTTTTGCTTACTGAATTTTCATTTTGCTTTTCTTAATTATAAGAATAATGCAAAGTCCCATCAACAACATCTTTGTGTGAGTTGATGGATTTCGTTATCTTTTTTTTTTTTTTTTTTTTGAGATAGGATCTCGCTCTGTCGCCCAGGCTGGAATGCAGTGGCACAATCAGAGCTCACTGCAGCCTAAAATTCCTAGGCTCAAGTGATCCTCCCGCCTCAGGCTTCCAAGAAACAGACTACAGGCGTGCACCACCACGCCTGGCTCATTTTTAAAAATTATTTTTTGTAGAGAGGGGGGTCTTGCTATGTTACCCAGACTGGTCTCAAACTGCTGGCCTCAAGCAACGCTCCTGCCACTGCCTCCCAAAGCACTAGAAATAGAGGCAAGAGCCAGTGCCCAGCCAGTTTCATTATCGTATTTCAAATATTTTGCAGTATTGGCAGGGTTTACTATTTTCTTGGACATCTATTAGCCACTGAGTTTTTATTCTCTAATCACATGTTACTCATTTCTCTTCCATTTTTCTTTTAGGGTGTTTTGTCTTTTTCTTAATTTGTAAGTCATCTTTGTGCATTAAAGATAGTAACCCTTTGGCACGTATCACCAACGTTTTTCCCTACCATTTGTTGGTTTCTGTTAATTTTCTTTATGTTGTTTCTGGAACTCCCTGAAAGGACCACAAAGCAACCATCTGATTCTGCCAAAAATACTGTCTTTGAAATATGGTTTCTAGAACGTCTATGAGTCACCTGCTCACATGTCCAAGATGTCTCAGAAATCCTTCTGCTTTTATAAACCTTGTCTTTTGGCCTACAGCACCAGTCTACACTTTTTACCAGCTCTAAGGACCTTCTGAGTCACACTCTGAAGTCCTGACCTCACCATAAACAAAGAGCCTTTTCTGGGGGAGTTGGAGCTGCCCTAAGCCAGTGAAAGCCAATGCTCATACTCTTGCCCCATCCAACTGCTTTCATTAGCTCCATTCTTTTTAGTCTAAAAGCCTTCCTGACAGCAACAGGGGCCAAGAATTTCTCTCATGAACCCCATTTTCTTGATTTCAAAATCCACTTGCCTTGGGAGAATCACTTGAACCTGGGAGGTAGAGATTGCAATGAGCAGAGATCGTGCCACTGCACTCCAGCCTGGCAACAGAGATTCAGTCTTGAAAAAAAAAAAATCCACCTGCCTTGGTACAAGATGGGAAAGTCTTTGGGTGTTTATTGGCTGTATGTTCAAGATGAATCACCTGTGAGCTGTGGCATTCATGAAAACGTGGAGCTCCTTACCATCCTCAAGAACTTTCTCACCACTCAACCTCTGCATATGATATTCCTCCACCTAAACACTACCTCCCTACCCCCATACTCCACCCTGGTTGGCCAACTTCTAATCATTTTTCCAATCTTAGCCTAACTACCACCGCCCTGGGAGGTCTTCACCAGCAACTGTGCCAGGCACCCTTGTGCACCAAGAGCCTTTAGTATCATTTCTAGCATCATGGTATATTCATATGTAAGAATAATTGCCTGTTTATCTGTCTCCCCAGCCTTTTTATAGCATCAACTATGTCCTTCACCACTGTATCCCTAGCAACTAGCACAGAGCCTGGCACCTAGCTCACAATCAATAAATATTTGTGGAATCGATGGATGAATTCAGGCACTGGAAGCAAGAAAAGGGCCAGCACCACTGCTATCTACATAAGTCATCCACACCAAGAGTATCAAGTTGAGCTCTTACATAGTAAAGAATTAAACCTTGCCCAAAAAGAAGTCTGGTCTTTACCCTTGGTGTCTTACTAAGCCCTGGGAATGTCATGCCTGGATAGGAGTGTTTTTTTGCTTGTGGGGGCCTTGGGTCACACCAGATAGTCTAACAGTGTGATTTAGAGTGGGGGCTTAGAATCACATAGCATGAGCTCAACCTCCAGAGGACCTGGAAGCCAAGGTCACCCATATAAGAACTCAACAGCAGACCCCAAAAAAGACTCTGCACGCCAAGGCTCAGTGAGCTTCCCTTGTTGGCAAAGTTCCATGCTTATTTTCATCCATTGTTGCTGAGAAGGTGGCACTGTCCATGATTCCATAGGAAGAAGACCACTGGCAGCTCACGGTTGGACCTTTCATGATTCTGCCTATGTGTCCCTCTTTTGGCTGATTTTAGTCTGTATCCTTCAGCTATAACAAGCCATAGCCGTGGGTGTAACAGCTTTCAGTGAGTTTTGTGAGTTTCTAGTGAATTATCAAAGATAAGGGTGGTCTTGTCAGCCCTCAATCTTCCAAGTGATGTCAGAAATGATGGTTTTATGAACTGTACCCCTGAACTTTGCAGCTACACACTTAAGGACATTCTGATGGAAGGAGCTATAATATTAACCTATCTGGGAAGTGTGAACTGTAAAGATGAGGCCATTACAGAATGTTGAGATTGGCCAAACCATCACTGTAGATGCTCCATTCACTGGAACCAGCCTTGGAATGCAGAGGGCTCCTGCCACCCCACTCTTCTAGGTTAGAGGTGGGCAGCACCCTCCAGGCAAGAGCATGAATCATGTGTGCCTGCTTGCTGCTCCCCCTCTCTCCAACAGATGACTGGGCAAAAATAGAAGAGAATCCCTCCTTTATAAATATCTTTACATGCTAAATGTCTCTATAAAGCACCATGCGCCAAGCTAGGCTGCTAAGAAGGAGATGCAAAACAGATGCAAAGATCCATGAGATAGCTGAGAAGTTACAGAATTTTAATTCAACAAAAGGCAAGAAAAGTTTCTTAGGAGCATAATACAGTCAAGGGAGGCCTGATGCAACTGGAGAGTCATAGAAATTCTGGCTCCCAGCTATTAACAATAGTATTTCTTACGATGGCAGTTTCAATGCACATATGTGCATGAGTGTGTCTGTGCATACATGAGCGTGTACAGCACGCTCTTATTTCATCCCCGTAACCAATCTTTATTCATTTGTTTAACAGATATTTATTAAGCACCTACTATGTGCATCACTTTTTTTTTAAGCACCTACTATGTGCATGACTTACTTTTTTTAAACAGGGTCTCGCTATGTTGCCCAGGCTGGAATGCAGTGGCACGATCAGAGCTCACTGCAGCCTCAAATTTCTGGGCTCAAGTGATAGTCCTACCTCAGCTTCCTACGTAGCTGGGACTGCAGGTGTAAGCCATGACACCTGGTGAAGTCATTTTAGTTTTTAGTAGAGACAAAGTCTCTCTCTGTTGCCCAGGCTGGTGATAACTCTCTTAAGATATAGAAATGACTAATGTCCCTGCTTTCAAAGGACACATGCTTTAATGGGAGGAGTTTGATTAAAAAAAACAAAACACTAACCATATAATATTTAGATAGAGCTAAGCTATAGGAGAAAATGAAGCTGAGTAATGGGCTAATGGCTAGAGTGGAGGCTACTTGAACTTGGATGATCATGAACAGCCTGTCACAGGCAGCAATGTTTGAGACGAAACTTGAATGGCGAGAACAAGACAACCACAGAAAGGTCCAGGGGAAGAAATTCCCAAGCAAATGGAACAAGTGCAAAGGTGAGTGTGAGGAATGTTCCAGAAAGATAAGGAGAAAGGACCAAGGGAAAAGAGAGCAGGATTTGGTCTGAGATATAAGCAGGAGATCATGGCGCTCCTTCTAGGCCACAGCAAGAAATTGATTTTAATTCTAGGTAAAACGGAAAGCTGGAGGATTTTAATAAAGATGCATGTGATTCAAGATATGGGTTTTTGTCATTGTTCTTACTCACTCAACCAGTGAGGTCATGCATTGATCGTAGGATGTCAAGGCTGGAAGAAGATGCCAGTTTAGAAGATGCTGCTGTCACTAAATGCAGACTTCATAAGGAGTTGCAGTGAAGGTAGAGGCATGTTTCATGGATTTGTGTTAAAGGCAGAGCTAGAAGCCCTTGCTGATGGTTTCTACATAGCAGGTAAGAGGGAGAGAGAAATCAAAGGTGACTTGCAGGTTTGTAGTTTGAACAGCTAGATGGAAAATGAGGTCATTTACTAAGACAAGAAAGTAAGAAGGAGAGATAGGTATGGGGACATGCTAAAGACAACGAGACTCAGAAAAGCAAGAGACTCATTCAAGGTTACATGGCTGGGAAATGATAGAGGCAGACTTGGAACGCTGGTCCCTGGGACTCCACGGCAGGGTTCAAATGGTAAAGCAAGCTGAATTTCCAGGCCAGGTTCAGGGAAACATTGAGGGGAAAATCAAATCAGTAACCCAGGCAAATTCAGGGCATACCACGTGGCTGATCTATTTTCAGCATCCACTCTTGTGAAGGCTACTTGTAGAATCTTAGAATTAATAGAATTTTCGAGCTGAGCAGATCTTTGGGCTCAAAAGGGCATCTGTGCCTTTGCAAACATGATTCACCGAACATCCCCTGAGTAGGCAGATGGGTCAGGCTGCTGAGTAGACTTTACTTTAAATGGAGCTCCGGACACAGACCCATCTTCCAAGCCATCCTATTCACTTTCTCCCCACTGTCAAAAGGAACAGGACATTATATAAACCTTCTGAAATGCCAAAAGGAGGAATTCTATATTTAACTCCCCTCCCAGCATCCAAACATCACATGATGGAATGTTGAGGATCTAATTCAACAATGTTGGGTAACAGGGATATAACCCAGGGGACTCTCTCTCTCCTTCTCGCTTCTCCTGCAACTTCTTGTCTCCAGCCACCCACTGTCATGTCTTCATTAAGGGAGTTCGGGAGCAGCCTGACTCAAGCAGGTCCCCAGGAAAGTAAACAGCTGGGGGAGTCAAATGGATTGTGCTAACATATAATCCATAGCTGCCAGGGAGCTGGAACTCAGAGCCAAACACAGACTCATCTCTTCAGCTATCCTGAGAAGTGTGGGGACTGAGGACTAAGAGGGACAGAGGCAGCAATATAAAAACCAGTGCCCACAAGGTTCAGGAGGCAAATGAAATGGAACTTCAGCTTCTGCATCTCTGCAGTCGGGACTTTTGTTAGAAAAGCACTTAAAAAATTCAAGGCACATCCACAAGATTTCAAGAGCTGGCATGATGGAAAATAGCGGCAGGGGCTGATCAAGATGGCATGGAGTGAGGCTTCTGAAAACACTTATTGACCAGCTTGCATGCTGTGGGTGATCGATAAATATTAAACACCAAGGCTAGTGGAGAACAGGTTTTAATGAGGCCCAGAACAGCATGTAGAGTGGGCTGTAGTAGTGAGGGGCCACGGAGATGCTAAGCAACCAGTCTCATGCCTGCAGGTCCCCCATGTCCATGCTTCTCCCTAGGCTGTTCTCAGTTACAAAGACAAAGCAAACCAACTTGGGGGGAAATTCATCGGGAAGTTGGAAGCTAAAGGGTCCCTCCTAGCACAGCCAAGGCCTGCCGCTCCAGTCTCTTCTCACCACTTATCCCATTTTTTTTTTTTTTTTAATGCTCAGGGTGTAACAATAAATAAGAGAGGGACAGAGAGCACCTCTGCTCTCGGAGTTTCCAGGCTACTGAGAGAGGCTTCAAATGCATTGACAAGACTAGAGTAGGATAGTACCTTCTGTGATAGGCCCTCAGAGAAAGGGCGTCTGTTTCAGCCAAGAAGGTCAGGGAAGACTTCCTGGGAGACATGGCTTTTGAATGGGATTAGCCAGTTTAAGAGGTGGGGAAGAACAGTCCGTATGGAGAACATGTCATAGGCAATGGCCTGAGTACCTGCTGTTCTCTTTGCTTGTAACACACTTGTGCCCCTGACCCACCATGGATCTTGTATTCTCTTCACTAATATCCCTCTGCCTAGAGTGGCACAACAGGAAGATTAATTCGCCATTATTATTAGCATGTTATTATTGTTATTATTACTACTACTGTTATTATTTTACTTATGAGCGCTTATGATGTGTCAGGCACTGCACTAAGTATTTTACCACCATTATTCTTCTCTAAGCTCCTAGAAAAAAGTATTATAATCCCCATTTATAAGTAAGGAAACTGAGGTTCAGAGATGTGAAATAGTCTGGGCTTGGTGGCTCACGCCTGTAATCCCAGCACTTTGGGAGACTCAGGCAGCCAGATCACTTGAAGTCAGGAATTCAAGGCCAGCCTGGCCAACATAGTGAAATCCCATCTCTTTTAAAAATACAAAAATTAGCCGGGCATGGTGGTGCATGCCTATAATCCTAGCTACTCATGAAGCTGAGGCAGGAGAATCGCTTGAACCCGGGAGGCAGAGGTTGCAGCGAGCTGAGATCATGCCACTGCACTCCAGCCTGGGCAACAGAATGAGCAGAACAAGACACCGTCCCAAAAAAAAAAAAAAAAAGAGGTGAAATAACTTGTCCAAAGTAAACTCAGCCAGTAATGGGTGGCAAACCTTGATCTGGGGCCATGCAACATGTCTCCAACGCACCTAAACAGGTGCTATACCACTTACCACTAGGTCATCCTACGTCAAATGTAAAGCCACACATTGAGCTATGTCGTGATGGCTTTCTGACCTACTCCTCATGTCCCTTGACATTTATCATGCAAGAGCTAGTCCATAGGCATTGGAATCATTCAGGCATGGGGTTAAATCCCAGAGCCACCACTAACTAGATCTGTCATTTTAAGCAAGCTATCTGAACTTTCAGTGCCTCGGTTTCCACAACCACAAAATAGGAAGTTAGTACCTATGTCCTAAAGGACTGCAGAAAGAAGCAAGATAATATGTCTAAGCAGTGTAGCAAAAGACCTGGCACTTAACAGATTATAAGTTTCCCATTGCTGCTGTAACAAATTGCCATAAAGTTAGTGGCTTAGAGTGATGTAAAATGTATTAAAGTCCTGGAGGTCAGAAATCTAAAATGGACCAGCAGGGCTTCCTAGTGCTTCCTTCTAAGGCTTTAGAGGAGAATCCATTTCTTACCTTTTCCAGTTTGTAGAGTCTGCCCACATTCCTTAGCTCATGGCCACATCACTCTAACTCTGTTTCCATGGTCACATCTCCTTCTCTGACTCTTCCATGCCCACCTCTTATAAGTACACTCACAATTATATTGGGCCCACCAGATAATTTTGGATGAGGCTCTCATCTCAAGATGGATCCATAACTTAATCACATCTTCAAAATCCTTTTGCCATAAATCATAACATTTACACAGGAGTCAGAGTTTAGAAGGTGAACATCTTTGAGAGGTCGCAGTTCTGCCTGCCAGGCCACCCTCTTGCTCCCAAAGATTCACTCCATCTCCCCAAAACTAACTCACGATAGTGTCAAAGTCCAAAATTTTCATCAAAATCTCATCAGACCAGGCACAGTGACTCATGCCTGTAATCCCAGCATTTTGGGAGGCCAAGGCGGGTGGATCACCTGAGGTCAGGAGATCGAGACCAACCTGGCCAACATGATGAAACCCGTCTCTAGTAAAAATAAAAAAATTAGCCAGGCACGGTGGTGTGCACCCGTAATCCCAGCTACTCTGAAGGCTGAGGCACGAGAAGCGCTTGAACCCAGGAGGTGGAGGTTGCAGTGAGCCAATATCATGCCACTGCACTCCAGCCTGGGTTGACAGAGTGAGATTCAGTCTCAAAAAAAATAATAATTATAAATAAATAAATAAATCTCATGAGCTCAAATGTCTAAAATCTTATCTCAATCACCTAAATCAAGTACTTATAAGAATCTGAGCATGATCCCTCCTGGGTCAAAGTTTCTCTCCAACTGTGGACCTGTAAAACTAGAAAACGGATTACCTGCTCCCCAGATGCAATTGTGGAACAGGCGTGGGATACCAGTTACAGGCGTTTTTGATCAAAAAAGGAATCAATGAAAAGAAAAAACAAGTTACTACATCCAAACAATTTTGGAATTCAGTTAGGCAGTCTGGATGCAGTGGCTAATCCCTGTAATCCTAACACTATGGGAGGCCAAGGTGGTTGGAATGCTTGAGCCCAGACATTGGAGACCAGCCTGGGCAATGTGGTGAAACCCCACCTCTAAAAAAGAAAAAAAAAATACAAAAACAGATTAGCTGGGTATGGTGGTGCATGCCTGTAGTCCAATCTACTCAGGAGGCTGAGGTGGGAGAATCACTTGAGACCAGGAAGTTGAAGGTGCAGTGAGTGATCACACCACCACACCCCAGTCTGGCCTTCAGAGTGAGACACTGTTTCCAGAAAAAAAAAAAAAAAAAAAAGGAGAGGAGAGATTCAGTTAGGCAAACATTAGGCTTCAAAGCCTAGAAATAATCCTCTCCCATCTCTGTCCTTTGAGCTTGAGGCTCTACCCTCTGAGTAACCAGTCCTTTCTCATGAAGAGTAATATGTGTTTCCAGCCTAAGAGTTTTAACCGTCATTTCCTGCCTGTAGAATTTGGGGAGTATATCATAGGTGATAATTGAACAATGAGAACACTTGGACAGAAGGCAGGGAACATCACACACCAGGGCCTGTTGGGGGTAGGGGGCTGGGGGAGGGATAGCATTAGGAGAAATACTTAATGTAAATGATGAGTTGATGGGTGCAGCAAACCAACAGGGGACATGTATACCTATGTAACAAACCTGCACATTGTGCACATGTACCCTAGAACTTCGAGTATAATAATAATAAAAAAAGAATTTAGGGAGTGTAATGGCCTTCCTTCATTTTATCTTCTCTGTTCCCTTCTGTCCAAATTGCCAATGTTTATGCTGGTAGGAAATTTCAAAAACCTTATGGGTCTCCTGAGTATGTCATGAGGATTCACTCCATCAGACAAAAAAATGGTTCTTCACAGTTCTTTCCTAGATAATCCTAATATCTATTCTTCGCTTCTGATTTGATGGCCAAGGGGTACATGAGTCTCATACCTAATCTCTTCAAAGAGCACTCTGTGTGGCTGAATACTGGGACTTTTTATCTTTCCAAGGAACTAGCAAAAAAAACTGTTCAGCCATACCCTTTCCTAACATGCTTTCCTGATAGTAAATCTCCTAATTTTAGCATCTTTTGCAATCCAGATAGGCTGAGAATTTCCCAAGTCATCAAATCTTGCTTTCTTTTTGCTTAACAGTTCTTCCTTCAATGTCTTTCCTCTCACATTTTACTAAAAGGAGCAAGAAGAAACCAGGCTGCCCTTTCAACACTTTACCAAGTTCATTGCTTGCAAGTTCAGATTTCCACACAACTGTAGCATATAATTCAGATAAATGCTCTGCCACTATATAACAAGGATGTCCTTTCCTCCAGTTTTCAGTAACATTTCCTTCGTAGGTAGCCCTCGCTGGTAATGCCTTTAATGTCCATATTTCCACCGAAAGTCTGTTCATGATGATTTAGGTAGTCTCTAAAATGATGTATGCTTTCTCTAACATGTTTCTTACTTCTGAGTCCCCAGAAACAGAACTGTTAGCATTTGTATTTCCACTCACAGTCTGTTGAAGGATGTGTAGTCTTTTTCTCTGATGTGTCTCCAAATTCTTCTAGCCTCTGCCCAACACACAATTCCAAGGCCACTGCCACTTTTCAAGGTATTTGTTAGAACACAGCCCTATTCTTGGCACCAAAATCTGTATTATTGAGGGTTCAATTAAAGGAACAGATGAGCGGGAGACATATATTAAGAAATACATGACAAGGAATTGGCTTACATGATTGTGGGGAATGGGTAGGTAAGTCCAATATCCACAGGGCAGGCTGGAACTTCTGGGCATGAGCTAAACCTTCTCTCCTCAGGTGGAATTTATTCTTCAGAGAAGCCTCAGCTCTACTCTTAAGGCATCTGACTGATTGAATCAGGCCCACCCAGATTATCTAAGATAACCTCCCTTAAAGTCAACTGATTATAAGCTTTAATCACATCTACAAAACACCTTCACAACCCACCTACATTAGAGTTTGACTGAGTACAGACTGTAGCCCATCCAAGTTGACACAGAACTGACAGTTGTTGCATTCATCATACTCTGTCCCTAACACTCAAGACAGCTTCTCATGCATTCCTCTATCTCCTCCCCTTGGGCCAAGGTCCAGATAAGCACGTATAAGTTAAGTGAGCAAGTCTAAAAGCAGATGGGCTTATCCTTTCAATCACTGTACTTTTCATTACTCTCCCTTTTACCCTCTGCTCCACCATCCAACCCCACTGGTTCTGAAGGTTTCCTATTGAACCACCCTCCCAGAAAGCCCATCATCTTCTGCTTTGGAAAGCCAATATTGTAAATATTGGAAGCATAACTTCCAGCACACATACACACACACACACACACACACACACACACACACACGCAATATCATCCCACCTCTTCAACAGATGAAGGCGAAAACAACTAAAATCCAAGAGTAAATCTCCAGCTAAAAACAAGCTCAAATAGCAACAGGAACTTCAAAGAGGAGACTCATTTGCAACTAGGTTCTAATGAAACCAGGTCCTCCTTCCAAGAAAATCAAACTGTGTAACTCAGAATAGCCAATTTAGGATGCAAGAGGCATTTGGCTAATTATACTCAATTGTAGACCTGTTATCCATGGTGTTAAACAAGGACTAAAGGTTAAAGATACTGATTAATAATTAATAAACTATCTCATTAAAAAAAGAAATCATTGCAATATTTTGCTCTGCATATTCTAGGTGACCTTTTCCTCCCCATTTTTCTTCATATTTTGGATGAATTTCTCTGTCAGTGGAAATGTCTTGAAAGAATAAGTTCACTCCACCTTCAAAACGATGATAATGATAATGATGTTTATAGCAGCTACCATTTATCGGGGAACTGACCTTGGGCCACACGACTGTGCTAAGCACTTTACATACAATGTTTCGTTTTATCATTATTATGACCTGAGGCCCTGAAAAAGAATTTGAGCTCCCAGTGGTCTGAGAAATGATCCCAGGAAACACTGGTAAGAGGAAAGAGAAGTGAGACAGGGAAGTAAAAGGAAACAATAAATGGCAAATTTTAAATTAAGTGACTGCTTAGGGCAACTGGGCCTTAAGATCACTAGAGACATCTGGGATATAGCATGAAATATCTACTCTACATCACAGTTATCCTGCCTACAAGACAAAGGACTGGAGAGCTTATCCACAAATCCCTACCATTGGCTGCTTCCAGCACCTTCACTCCCCCTGTAGGTGGGCTAAACCTGCTTCCAAAGCCAGAAAAGACAGAGTCGGAGGGGTTCACAGTGAGCAGGCTTCAGTATATGGAGGCAAGGACTGGGGGCATATGGGAAAGCCCCAACAGCACATGCTACATAACCCTAATAAGTAGGTGGTAACACCCTCATTTAAAAGGAGAACAAAAATGAGGCTGAGAAGATAAAGTAACTTGCTTAAATGAGGAGGCTGGATTGAAAGCAGGTCTGACTCTAAAGTCACATTCTTGCCCCCTACACATGCTGACAGGTGTTCCTATTTTCTCCATCTTAGTTTGAGCCATATCACCCACACCTGGAGGTCTGCAATGACCTAATGCTTTCACCTGCCTCCAGTCCTTCCTGCACACTATGGACAATTTCATTTCCCTTCCTTAGCTACTTACAAAACGGAGGACGAAGTTCAAACTCCATATTCAGGCACTCGATTATTCCCGTCAGCTGGCTCTATGGCCACCGTTTGCCTTCCTGCCCCAGCCCTGGCCTACATTTCCTTAATTCAACTCACGTGCCATTTTTCTTCTTTTCAATAAAAACTCACTGTGCACCTATTCTGTGTGACAAACTATAGTTTCCTCCTCTGTAAAATGGGGGTAATTGTAGGGTTAAGAGCATTAAATGAGAGAGTGTGACATGCTTAGCACAAAGTAAGTGCTGAAGCAGTGGAAGCCTGCATTATGAGCTCACCCAAGAGTCATGACTTTATCCTCAGAGCCTCGGATGCGCCACATAGTACTTGTCACAAACTCCTAGATACTGAACATGATCTCTCTGCCTCTGAGGGGCCAGCTCCTTGAGATAATGGGCTGTACAGTCTGGGATGACAGAAAGAACCTTGGGCTTATAGCCAGAAGCCAGATTCCAAATTTGGATTTTACCAATCCCTGGCCATGATACTATGACCATATGAATCCACTCCTACACCCTAGTTCTGTCATCACCAAGGTGGGCATGGCACTTTCCTCATGGCATTAGTAGAAATTAAAGGCTCTGTAGATAATGTTTCATGAAAAGTGGGCTGTTTCCATCAAGCCTAAATCATATTAGTGTGTGAGATGGTTAACACTGAAGACTCAGAAGTCAGAGAGGGCTGAGTTTGAAAGCACATTCGATCACTATTCAACTGTGAGACTGTATTGGTTCATTTTCACAATGTAAAGAACTATCTGAGACTGGGTAATTTATAAGGAACAGAGGTTTAATTGACTCACCGCTCCGCATGGCTGGGGAAGGAGACCTCAGGAAACTTACAATCATGGTGGAAGACGAAGAGGAAGCAAGGAACATCTTACACAGCGGAAGGATGGGGATGGGGAGAGAAGAAGCAATTGACACACACTTTTAAACCATCAGATCTTGTGAGAACTCGTTTACTATCACGAGAACAGCAAGGGGAAAATCCGCCCCCGTTATCCAATCACCTCCCACCAGGCCCCTCCCTGACACTTGGGGATTACAATTTGAGACGAGATTTGGGTGGAGACACAGAGCCAAACCATATCAGAGACACTCTGCACTCTGTTTCCTTCTATGAGCCTCAGTTTTCCCATCTGTCAAGCAGGGGTAAGAATAGTGCCAGCATCCCAGACTTACTGTGAGGATTAAATGAGATATTTAAAGTACCTGGGCACAGTTTCTTGCACATAATAAAATTTCAGTACATGCCAACTATTATCATGATCATTATTACTATGCCATCATTATCAGAATGTTTTGAATATAGAATTGCTTGAGGATAGTTTATTGAATGATGAATGAATTAAGTGCTGAGAGAACATCATCCACTAAGGTCTGAGTACCTAGATTTCAGAATTGTTAGTATGGAAGTTCTCCAGTGGGGAAACAAAAAGCCTTGCAATTAAGAAAACTGAAAAAGAACAGAACAGGCTTGGCCCAGTTGCCGAAGACCAGTCGTGTGTAAAATGCCTCAGAACACCGGATGGAGACAGCACGGATCAAGCCAAGTAAAAATTGAGAGCATGAAACAGACAGCCCTGGAGGCCTGGAATCTGCTGAGGCCATTTCTTCCTGAGACCTAGGGGTGGAAGCTTGGGGGTCAAGTCTGCTTTGAGAGGCAAGATCTCAGGCTGTGTGCAGAACACTTTTGCACCTCGTGTCTCAGTGATGGGAGGTCAGGGTGAGCTTCCCCACCAAACCCCAACAGGTGTTTATTATACCCTGTGGGGAGGCAGGGAGAGGAGAGGGAAATGTCTCTTCTGAAGAGGCCTAGGGCAAGAGGGACAGCTGAAAGCCTCATTACAATGAAAACAGAAAATAGATCAAATTAAAAGCCAATTAAAAACAAAAGCCAACCTGCTTCCATTGTTAAAATCCAGATTCCAGTTGTCTGTCTGTAGGGTTTGGCCTGTGCAATTTAAACAAGACATCCCAGGGGATACGGACGTGGCTGCTCACACTTAGAGTAGTAAGGCCTTGGATGTTACTTAGTCCAGTGTTTCCAAACTTTCTTTACGATAAGAATCACCTGGGGATACCTTGTTAAAAAGGCAAGTAAGTATCCAACCTTACCCAAACATACTGAATCAAAGTGGGGTGGGGGGAATACCAAAGAGGCTGTAAGTTTAAAGAGCTCACAGGTTATTTTTAATATCAGAGAGGTGTAGGAAACACTGATTTGGTCTGTATCAAGTGCAGCAAATTCAAATATGTGCAGAACCCAGACAGATGAGATAAATAATTTTTTTTTTGAAGGGAGTCTCGCTCTATCCCCCAGGCTGGAGCACAGTGGCGCGATCTTGGCTCCCTGCAACCTCCGCCTCCCAGGTTAAAGTGATCCTCATGCCTCAGTCTCCAGAGTAGCTGGGATTACAGGCACCTGAGATCCAGTAAATGAGAAATAGGAATCTATAGCCCTGCTGAATATTTCATAAGGCCTGGCATAATTCAAATTCTGCCCTGTAATCAGGCTGTCCCAGGCAACACACGCAAGATTAAAGAAATATTTAAGTTTATTTGCTTTGGGCTGGAATATATATAACTCAGTGTAGTTCCACTGGTTACCTTATGTTCTGTTGATCTGCATTTCTAAGTGGCAATTGATTGCATGCTGTTAATTCATTTTTTTAAATAAAATCGATTAGTACTTAATTAATGTATTTTGTTTTGCCGGCAAAACACACAGTGTACCATGACGATAAAAAGCCACAGGATAAGAAGAGTCCCTGGTGAAGAAAAGGTGAGGAACTTCAGAAGAATTCAGGCCCAAATCTCTTTCAAAGATTTGGAAACTGTGTTCCCAAAAAGAGAATTGACACATCCAGGGTCGGAGTGATAGTGACACAGTCAAGACTAGAATCCAAGTCTTCCCTGACTCTCAATCTACTAAATTTTTCTATTATAATTCAAACAGGTAGCCTATGGGAGAATGAGATCTTTGGTTTTCTCTAGTCCAGAAAACACTCTTTCTTCTGGCACTTTTGGGGAACCAACTGTCCCCACTTTTCATTCCATGTAGCTCAAGTGGGGCAACCTCAGCATCTCCACCTCTCAGGATATGCACATGACCAGCCTGGTCAATCAGTGTATTCCTATCCTGAACAATGTGATTGGTTTATTTATGGGCAAGTGAGTAAGAGGAGTCCAGTCAGAGTCAGCCCTGGGACTTCTGATGAAGCGACCAGGAAGTGGACTCTGCACTCTGTTTCCCCTAAGTCACTTAACTGACAGAATAAAGATGCAACACTTCTTCTAGTGACTGTCTTGCCACACTGGGAGTTGGGGTGGGGAGACGTTCCCTGAATAAAGTCAATACAGGTTGGGTGTGGTGGCTCCTGCCTGTAATCCCAGAAATTTTGGAGGTCAAGGTGGGAGGACTGCTTGAGCCCAGGAGTTTGAGACCAGCCTGGGAAACATAGTGAGACCCCATCTCTTCAAAAATAAAAATAAGTAACCAGGCATGGTGGTATGCGCCTGCAGTCCAAGCTACTCAGGAGGCTGAGGTGGGAGGATCGCTTGAACCCCGGAGGGTGAGGCTGGAGTGAGCCAGATCGTGCCACTGCACTCCATCCTAGGAGACAGAGCAAGACACTGTCTCAAAAAAATAAAAAATAGGCCGGGCACAGTGGCTCACTCCTGTAATCCCAGCACTTTGGGAGGATAAGGTGGGCGGATCATGAGGTCAGGAGTTCGAGACCAACATGACAAATATGGTGAAACTCCGTCTCTAATAAAAATACAAAAATAGCCAGGCATGGTGGTATGTGCCTGTAGTCCCAGCTACTCAGGAGGCTGAGGCAAAAGTATTGCTTGAGCCCGGGAAGCAGAGGTTGCAGTGAGCCGAGATCATGCCGCTGCACTCCAGCCTGGGCAACAGAGCGAGACTCCATCTAAAAAAATGAAATAAAATAAAATAAAAACACAATGAATACAGAGAAGAATCAAGGGGAAAAGCAGGAGAGACCAAATCCTAATGACACCTGGATCTAGCCAGGCTGGAAGATTCCTGCTCTTTTCAGTTACATCACCCACCTTGTCTGACTTCCTACAGCTGCCATTGGTTAATAACAACCGTAATGCCAGACCTTTTCATATATTTCTGTTGTAAAAATTGAGATTTTACAGATGATGTTCATTTACACTATGGCATGCCATCCTCAGAGCACCTCTGTGAGGTAAATAGGCCAAGGGCTATTTTCCACATTTTACAAATGAGATACCAGAGCTCAGAAGGGAATGATGCATTGCCAAAGGTCACACTGCTCACCAACAGCAGGACAGGGACAATAAATCTGGTCTTATGACTCCAGCTGAGAGTGCTTTCCGCCACAGCACTATGTCTAACCTGGTGGAAATGCAGCAACTTCAATCCTCACCTGCCTCAACTTAGGAGAAGCCTCTGCCTCTCCTATCACACTCAACAGGGATATGTTTCTTGAGGCTGACGCCAGCTCAAAGCTTCATTGCAAAATTCTTCCAGGCTACCTGTTCTGAGTTATAGGAAATATCCCAAAGTGCCCATTTCCTACCATTCCAGGGTGCAAAAGAGCACGAACCCACAAGAAGATACTGGAAGATTTACTGAGCCACAGGGAAATGAGGAAATGAGAGCAAAGTAAGGAAGTTATATAAGGGTCACACACACACACACACTCAAAAAACCCAGGGTTAAGGTTAGCTGCAGCACACAGAGCCTTGCAGCTTACATTTAGGAAGACGAATAAGTTTAAAGAACAGATAAATTAAAAAGACTAAGGCTCCATACACGTCAGAGCCCTGACTTAACCTCAACCATCCAGGCTCAAGTTAAACCAACGAAAGTGACCAGGCATAGTGGCTCATGCCTGTAATCCCAACACTTTGGGAGGTCAAGGCAGGAGGATCAAGGCCACAAGTTCAAGACCAGCCTGGGCAACACAGCAAGACCCTGTCTCTACAAAACATTTAAAAATTACCCGGGCATGGTGGTGTGTGGTGGTGAGTATAGTCTCTGCTACTCAGGAGGCTGAGGAGGGAAGATTGCTTGAGCCCAGGAGTTCAAGGCTGCAGTGAGCTGAGATCATGCCACTGTACTCCAGTATGGGCAACAGAGCAAGACTCTGTCTCTAAAAACACAAACAAATTTAAACCAACCAAAGACACCCTAACCCTCTCCCATTTCCACCTAGCTTCTCTCAAGTCCCTGTCTCTGAATCAGACCCTCTTGCTATGATCTCTCTCAGTCACATTCCCATGTAAAATTCTCGGGTCTCATCCCTTTTCCAATTAGGTATTTAATACAACTCTGATCCTGGTGCCACCACATAATAATTTACACAGAACACTTAATTAGCTTCTTAGATAAAAATAACATGTAATTTGTTTGGTAATTATATGTTTCCACAACTGCTGAAAGCAACTCATTATAGGAATTTGGTATACTTAGGATAGATTACCTTAATTCTATTTTCTGTTTATCCAATTAGATTTGCCGGTCTTAATTGTACTATAAATTGTGTTGAGCTGGTGAAGGTGACTATGAAGTTGTTGTTCCTTCAGATTTCATGGTTGGTATGCATGTCCCTGGTGTTTGCTCCAGGCACTGACTAACTCTGTCTGGGTTGTGAAAACAAGGACACTGTAAGACCTTTCACACCATTCAAAGAAGAAAGTGGACAACGCCTTCTGCTAAGGGCCTCCTTAACATGGTGTATTCCAGTGTGTGGTATACTGATGGTGTACAAGATCATTTTAGATGGTGCAGGGATACATTTTCCTCTTAAATTTTCAAAAATTCAGGAGCCATTCTACTATATTAAAAAATATAAATAGCATATCTGAACCATAATTTCAAGCAAATTATTGCTTGAAACGAAGCTTAAGTAGGTATTTATGTTTAAAAACCTTGAGTTATTTAAGGATAGTTGATGATATTAAGGAATTATTAATTAAGAGGAATAATAAAATTGTATTTATAGTCAATACAAGAGTTCTTATCTTTTAATATACTTACTGAAACTTTAAAATGATGTAAGTTCTGAGATTTGCATTAAAATAATCAGGGGGTTGGTAAGGTATTAGGGAGGAGGGAGTATTAAGAAAACAAGATTGGGCAGGGTGCGATGGCTCATGCCTTTAATCTCAGCATTTTGGGAGACCAAGGCAAGTGGATCTCTTGAGCCCAGGAGTTTGAGACCAGCCTGGGCAAAATGGTGAAACCCCATCTCTACAAAAAAACACAAAAATGAGCCAGGCATGGTGGCACACACCTGTAGTACCAACTACTAGGGAGGCTGAGGCAGGAGGATTGCTTGAGCTCAGGAGATGGAGGTTACAGTGAGCCAGTATCACGCCACTGTATTCCAGCCTGGGCAACAGAGTGAGACTCTGTCTCAAAAAAAAAATTTTTTTTTAAATAAGGTTGTCCCCAACATGGCTATCTTGGATAATGCCATAATGAACATGAGTGAACACGAGGGTACAGATATTTCTTTGAGATCCTGATTTCAATTCTTTGGGATATGTACCCAGAAGTGGGATTGCTGGATCATAAGATAGTTCCATTAGGTTGGTGCTATTACTTTTAATTGCAAAAACCACAATTACTTTTGCACCAACCTATAATAAAAATTTAAAAATTTTTCGAGGAGCCGCCATACTGTTTTTCATATCAGCTGCATTATTTTACGTTAGCACCAACAGTGTACAAGGGTTCCAATGTCCCCACATCCTTGCCAACACTTGTTATCTTTGGTCATTTTTATGATAGCCATCCTAACAGGTGTGAGATGATTTCACAGTCACTCGTTGTGGTTTTGTGTTGCATCTCCCTGATGATTAATGATGTTGAGAACCTTTTTAATGCCTGTTGGCCATTTGCATGTCTTCTTTGAAGAATCATATATTTCAAGTCCTTTGTCCATTTTTTAATTGTCCATTTAATAATTTTCACTACTGAGTCATAGGAATTTCTTATATATTTTGGATATTAGCCCCTTATCAGATATATAATTTGCAAATATTTTCTCCCATTCTATAGGATACCTTTTCATTCTGTTGATTGTTTCCTTTGCTTCGCAGAAGTTTCATTGCAGCATTATTCAGAACAGCCAAGATACGGAAATAACCTAAATGTCCATCAAGAGATGAATGGAGCCTGGCCAACATGGTGAAAACTGGTCTCTACTAAAAGTGCAAAAATGAGCCAGGTGTGGTGGCACACCCCTGTAATCCCAACTACTCAGGAGGTTGAGGTGGGAGAATTGCTTGTACCCAGGAGGCGGAGACTGCAGTGAGCTGAGATCGTGCCACTGCACTCCAGCCTGGGCGACAGAGCAAGACCCTGTCTCAAAAAAAAAAAAAAAAAGAGAGATGAATGAATAAAGAAAATGTGACATATTTATACAATGGAAAATTGTTCAACCTAAAAAAAAAAAAGAAAAAAAAGTCCGCTATTTGCAGTAACATGGAAAAACCTGGACCATTCTGCTATGTGAAATAAGACCATTACAGAGGACAAAAGCTGCATGATTCCACCATACAGGATATCTAAAATAAACTCATTGAGGCAGAGAATAGAATGGTGGTTGCCAAGGGTTGGGGGCGTAGGGAAATGGGGAGCTGCTGTTCAATAAAGTTTTTGTTATGCAGGATGAATAAGTTCTGGAGATCTGCTGGACAACATAGTGTCTATAGTTAACCAACTGTATTCTGCCCTTAAAATGTTCTTAAGAGAGATCTCATCTCAGGTGTTCTCACTACAACAACAACAAAAACAAAACAAAGAGACACAAGGAAACTGTTGAAGTGAAAGATATATCTATTACCTTGATTGTGGCCGTGGTTTCACAGGCACATGCATACGTCCAGACTCATCAAATCATGTATATTAAACACATGCAGTTTTTAATATTATTTAGATATCAATGGAGCTGTTTTTTAAAAAAAAAAAATTGACCATGAGTTGAAGCTGAATTGAGGGTACATGAGTGTTCATTACACGTTCTGTCTATTCTTGTATGTTTGCTAATCTCCATAGTAATAAGTTTATTCTGAAACTGAGTCAATTTAAAGAAAAGTTGATTAAATAATAATGTACTTCAAGGGCCAGCATGCTTTTCTGTAAAGGGCCAGATAGTAAACGTTTTAGGATTTGTGGGCCATATGGTCGCCATAGCAACTGCTTAACTCTGCTGTTGTAATACGAAAGCACCCATAGAAAGCACATCTACAGATGGGTGCAATTCTGTTCTAATAAAACTTTATTTACAAAGACAGGTGGCAGGCCATAGTTTATAGATCCCTAAGGTAGGTGATACCTTGATATGGCAAAATCCAGGAAGGTGATACAGGAAAGACTGAAAGAAGAACAGCATTCAATTGTTGGGACCCTGAGTCTCCTCTCTTTGAGAAATTAATAAATTCTTATGAATTCAGTCTTACTCAGAGACAGCTATAGGACACCCTTGGTGCCAGGTAGAAACACAAATAAAAGGAAGACAGAGACAAGATGGGAGCACGGATGCATATCCACTCATCCATTTATTCAACATTTTTTTTTTGAGATGGAGTCTCGCTCTGTCGCCCAGACTGGAGTGCAGTGGTGCGATCTCGGCTCACTGCAACCTCCACCTCCCGGGTTCAAGCAATTCTCCTGCCTCAGCCTCCTGAGTAGCTGGGATTACAGGCGTGTGCTACCACACCCGACTAATTTTTATATTTTTAGCAGACACAGGGTTTTACCATGTTGGCCAGGCTGGTCTCGAACTCCTGACCTCAGGTGATCCACCTACCTCGGCCTCCCACAGTGCACAAGCCACCACGCCCAGCCCGTTCAACAACATTTTATAGAATCCCCTAAAGGTGGAGGTCATATTTGTCTGCATCAGAGGGTGGTACAAGGGGAGGGAGGTACTTAGCCTATTCCTCACCATCTTCATCTCCCACTGAGATCACCTCACATACAGGTGCCCTTCCACTGTGCTTAGCCAGTGAGGGACTAAAGACTCCCCCACAGAGTATAAATTGCCATGTCTATTTCAGAGTGACAGCTATTAGTATTATTATTGTTATGACTCTGAAAGCCCACTCATCTTTGAGTCTCTGGCAAGAGGTGAAAGACAGGTGTTGGGAGGTGGCTCCTGGAGCATCTGTAGACAGCATTTGCCTAAATAATGGAATCCACGTGTAATAATCATGCTTGAGATAAAGAGCTTCCCCATCCCTCATGTCCACTTGCTTTTGGAGAAACTACATAAGCAACATTCCCAAGCAGATGAGGAGGCATGAAGCAAGAGACCTTGATAGTCCAGAAGCCGCACGAGAAACGTCAGCTAAATGTAGCCACCCTCTTGCTACTAACTACACAATCCTCTCCAGTGCAATTGGAAATCCTGAATCTCAGCAAAGATCAGGCATGCTAAACTCAACCCTGGAGACCTGCCTTGCTTTTCCCTCAGGCCACCCAGGTACCATGTGACTTTCTTATCAGATGATCAAAACAGTACTTTGTAAAGGAACACATCTATTCACCAACTCACTCAGCAAAATACTTATGGCACCCCCTGTGTATGCCAGGCATAGTATTAAAGACCAGGGAGACCAACCAGAGTAAATCTAGTCCCACACTCTAGGAGCTTAACGAGCAGCAATTTTGCCCTCCCCCCAGCAAATAATTGTCTGGCCCATAACGTCACGTTCAAAGACTGAGAAACCCTGCTAACAGAAGACACAGATTTTAAACAAACGATAATGTGAAAGAATTAATTGTAGAAGTGTACTGTAATCCCAGCACTTTGGGAGGCCAAGGTAAGCAGATCATTTGAGCTCAGGAGTTCGAGACCAGCCCAGGGCAACATGGTGAAACACCGTCTCTACTAAAAATACAAAAAAAAAAAAAAAAAAATAGCCAGGCATGCAGGCATGGTGGTGCACACCTGTGGCCCCAGCTACTCAGGAGCCTGAGGTAGGAGGATCTCTTGAGCCTGGTAGGGCAGAGCTTGCAGTGAGCTGAGATTGCACCGCTGCTCTCCAGCCTGGGTAACACAGTGAGGCCCTGTCTCAAAAAAAAAAAAAAAAAAAAGAAGAAGAAGAAGAAGTGTATACAGGGTCCAACCATAGCAAAATCATGAGGAGGATCACCCCAAAATACAAGCATAGCTTCTACCTTAAAAACAAAAATGAAAACCCTTATGTGACCCCGTGTGCCTCTGTAGATAATTCTCCATTACTCTCTGTTCCCTTTTATAGCAAAAATGATCTAGAGAGTTGGCTATAACCACCCTGCCTACTTCTGTGCTATTCTTTCCTCTACGAACTCTGGTCAGGTGTGGCCACGACGGTGCTACTGAAAGGTATCCTGCAACCTCTGTGTTGTCAAATCCACAGGACAATTCTCATTCCTTGTCCTACCAGCATCAGACATAATGGAGAATTCCTTTCCTGGACTTGCCTTCCTGAGCTTCCCACTGCCCTGGTTTTCCTGCTACCCTACTGGTTGCTCCCTCTCAGCCTCCTTGATGGTTTGTCGTCACCTTCCCAACCTCTCAACATTGTAGGGCCCAGGAATTGGCAAACTACAGCCTGTGAGCCAAATCCAGTCCACCACCCAGTTTTTGTACATAGAGTTTCATTATAACCCAGCCATGCCCACTCATTGATGCATTATCTAGAGCTCCTTCTGTGCTAAAATGGCAGAGTTGAGTAGTTGCAACAGATCCTATGGCCTGCAAAGCCTAAAACATTTTCTACTGGCCATTTGTAGAAAAGTATGACCTAAGTTATTAGTTAATCATATTTCCTTAAACTGACTCAATTTTTAAATGAATTTTTTATTATGAAAATTACCAAATATAAAAGAGTGGAGCATTCTGTGACCTTAAATACTATCTAAATGCCGACAGCTGCACCCACAACCCAGGCTCTCTCCTGAGCTCCAGATTCACAGATCTAGCCAACCTGTTTGATATCTGCTTCCACTTGAATGTGAAATGATTTGCTGACATGGCCAGAGCAGAACTAGAGATATCTCCCTCTTCTCTGCATCTTCCCCATCTCAACAAATGTCAACTCCATCCAGCACGTTAACTATACCATATTAAAACTCTAACTAAAAATAAAGCTAACACATGACCCAGCAATCCTACTGCTAGGCACATATCCAAAAGAAAGGAAATCAGTATATCAAAGAGATATCTGCACTCCTATGTTTATTGCAGCACTACTCACAACAGCCAAAATTTGGAAACAACCTAAGTGTCTACCAACAGATGAATAAAGAAAATGTGGTATATATACACAACGGAGTACTAATCAGCCACAAAAAGAATAAGATCCTGTCATTTGGAACAACATGGATGGAACTGGAAGTCATGACATTAAGTGGAAAAAGCCAGACACAGATAGACAAACTTCACATGTTCTCACCCATCTGTGGGAGCCAAAAATGAAAACAGTTGAACTCACAGACAGAGAGAGTAGTGCAATGGTTACCAGAGGCTGGAAAGGGTATTGGGGGTGTGAGGGCAGGGAATAGGGATGGTTAATGGGTTCAAAAAATAGAAAGAACGAATAAGATATGGTATTTGAATGCACAAGAGAGTGACTGTAGTTAATAACAAATTAATTGTATATTTTTAAGTAAGTAAAAGAGTATAATTGGATTGTTTGTCACACAAAGGACAAATGCTTGAGGTGATGGATATCACATTTACCCTGATATGATTATAGCACATTTGCATGCCTGTGTCAAAATATCCCATATACCTAACAAATACATACACCTACTATGTATGCACAATAATTAACAATTTAAAAAATTTAAGAAAGAACTCTAGGACTTTGCCCAGTGGGGCAACCTGGGTGAAGCATATGCTGAAATTCTCTGTATTAATTTTGCAACTTTTCTACAACTCTAAAATTATCCTCAGATTTTAAAGTTGATTAAGTAAAAGCCCTAAGAATCATTCTTTCTCTCTCATTCTTTTCTTTCTGTTACTCCTCACATCAAATCCATCAGCAAGTACAGAGCAGTCCACTTTCCAAGCACATCCCCAAACTGGTCAGTTTCACCACCTCCACCAGTACCTCCTCACCCAAGTAACCATCCTGTCCTGTCTCCACCTGGATTATTGTAATATCCTCCTAACTGGTCTCCCTGGTGCCCCCTATCCCCTCCTCACTCCAGAACTCCTACTATCCATGCAGCATCCAGAGTTGTATTTTTTAAAGACATGAATAAAGTTAGGTCAATCCTTTGTTCAGACGCCTCCAATGGTTTTCCATCACGGTTGAAATAAAACCCAAACTGCTCTTTTAAAAAGTTTAATTGTGTTTAATTGAACAAAAAATGATTCAAGAATTGTGCAGATCTCGAACCAGAACAGGTGTGAAGAGGCTCCATTTCTACCACAAAGAAAATTTATGGACAGAAGAAGGAAAGTGGCAGACAGAAAATGGAAGCGAGGTGCAGAAACAGCTGGATCCATTACAGCTTGGCATTTGCCCTACTTGAGCCCAGTTTGAACAGTTGGTCCCCCTTGATTGGCTGAAACTCGGTTGTTTGGACAATAGTGGCTTACAGTCTGTTTACACATCCAGTTAGGTTGCAGTTCACTACTTATGGAGAAACCTTTAAAGTATGTAAAGAGGCAGCTTTTCGCTAAACTTAATAATTCCCTCTTTTGATCAACCTCTCAGTTGAGAGACTGACCAAAACTTTAGGCACTGGCATCACTCTGTCACTATTTGGTTTCAAATCCCACTAGGAAATAGCAGTGGGTTTTATAAGGTGGGAACAAAGGCTTCAGGTTATTTCTTATAAGGGTTAGAGTAGAAGGAACCTTCTTGACCAGGTATCTCCTGTTTTCAGGAGAAAAGCAAAACCAGGTCTATTTTAAGATCTATTTGTTTTTAAAGTCTTTTCATGGCCAAGTCCCATGAGAGCTGCCCTCTCTCTACCTCTCAGAACCTGTTTTCTCCCACTTCCTATCTGATCACTCTCCTGCAGCCATCCTAGTCTTCTTACTATTCCCCAGACATGGCAAGCCCACGCTCCCCTATCCACCCAGGGTCTAGACACTTGCAGTCACCTGCTGCCTATACTCCACACGGCTCACTTCCTCACCTCCTCAGAGAGACCTTTCCTGCTCAGCCTCTCTTAAATACTCCACCTTTATCCATCCACAGCACTCTGTCTCTTACCTCTCCCTGCTTTATTTCCCTGTCTAGTACTTAACACTACCTAAAATTAACTTATATGCTTCTTCATTCTGTTTATCATCTTGCTTCTCTGAAAGGTAAACTTCCTGATGGTAGAGGTCATGTCTATCTTGTTTATGGCTGCAACCTGTGCCCTGAACATGCCTGACACATGGTAGATACTAATATATCTGTTGAATATCATGCATGTTGAATGACCCTACCCAGAAGAAGTCAAAGAAAGTTTCCCGAGGAGATGACTGTTGAGCTGGGGACTAAACAATGATGAAACAGGCATGTGTTAATTTCTTTGGCTGCATAGCAACCACTACTGCCATCAATGCCCTCCGGGAATGCTCACTCTTCCTGTCCGCCATCTTGATAAGTCTATTAAATGCACTTGCTTGATTGAGAGCTGAGATGCAAGACGCAAGCTGTGTCCAATAGGCTTTTTAATTTTAAGTAGCATGCCCTAAGAGTCCTGCCTAGTCCCCTCAACCTCTCAAGTTTGTGAGTTCCCCCTCTTTTCCTTTTCAACTTCAGCTAGCCAGAGAATGTGTCTGGTGCTTACAAGTGAAGAACCGTTTCTGACATTGCCAGTTAGGTGGAGAGGTGCATTCTAGACAGAGGTAACAACTTGCACCAAGGCATTGAAGCATGAAGCGATGGGAAACAATGGGGCATGAAAATCAAATGTTCCTTCAAGGTACAAACATATTACCCTAAAACTCCATGGTTCCCTAGGGACTCAATTCAAAAGTTACAGGGCCATTTTTAGGACATCTCTTTGCTATAGGAAAACAGGACATTTTCTGCAAGATCAATGCTTGACCAACATCAGATTCAATTTTTGCATCCTTCAAATCACATCAGGCTGGAAAATTAAAAGTTTCCTCTCATTTTTGTCATAATTACTATAACGACCACTACCATGTTGTGTTTGTCCAGTAATTTCAGCTTTTCAAAGAAATTTCAAATCCATCAACTTAGTCTCTACCAAGGCCTCCGAGTTCGAGGCATTAAAGGCTCCCCAAGTGGAATTACCAACGTGTTATAAACGAAACAATCTCTGGTCACCAAAACAGCCCAGCCTCTGTCTGACCTCCGACCCTCCTCATCTGACACTACAGCTTTATCCCAAGGCAGCTTCAGGTGAGACATTCATTCAAACCAGCAGGAAGAGAAATGCTGAATCTGCACAATCAGAACCTTCTGCTGACTTAGCACCATGCCTACAGAGATGCTGCTCTTGTCCTTCGTCCTGAGAAGGAGACAGAGTGTGCCTGAAGGAGCCCATCTCAGACACCCTGCCCCTGGCAGCAGCCACCAGGGAAGCCAGTACAATAGTGGTCTCAGTATGGGAGGACCTAGGACTGAGCAAAAAAATCAAGCAGTGTAACCCAAAAATCCAGATACCAGGCAGATCCAAGAATGTGGCTAGTGCCATTTCCATTTGCTCAAAATTAGCATCAAAGTTAAGAAGAGTCAGGGTTAAAATGCAAACACCCCATGCTCCAACCAAAGCGATCTGCATATGGCTCTCCATACGCACCATGTACTTGGCCACCTACGTGTCTTTATTCACGCTGTTTTCTCCGGCTGGAGAAGCTCATGGAAATTGTTTATTTTTGCCAAAGTTAGCATTTAACATGGACATAATGATGGTTCAACTCCATGGATCCCATGTGCCAATCTTCCCCCAGCTCCACTATTGAAATTCTACACATCCACTGAGTCCAGTCCTTTTTGCCCCCAACCATCACTCACTCTGACCTGGTTCATTCTCCAGGAGCCTCAGGTGATTTTTCTCTAGCTTGATCACCCTTCTTGGTTTCATCTTCAGTTCACCATTGCCTTTATTGATAAACCCACTCTTCCGCTAGTTAAATCCATGTCACCTTCTTGACAAGCAATAGTGCTGAGGTCAGAACTCTCCCCATAGCCATACCCTAAAAGATGGTACATCCAGACAATAGAATATTATTCAACGCAAAAAGGAAGTGTGACATCAAGCCATGAAAAGACATTGAGGGACCTTAAATGCATATTTCTAAGTGAAAGAAGCCAATCTGAAAAGGTTACATACTGTATGATTCCAACTATATGACATTCTGGAAAAGGCAAAACTATGGAGACAGTGAAAAGATCAGTGGTTGCCAGGAGGTAGGGGCTTAGGGAAGAATAAATAGGTAGAACATAGATGATTTTTTTTCATGAAATTACTCTGTATGGCACTATAGTGGTGGATACATGTCATTATACATTTGTTCAAACCCATAGAATGTACAACACCAAGGGTGAATTATAATGTATACTATGGACTTTAGGCGATAATTTTGTGTCCATGTAGGCCTATCAGTTGTAACAATTAATGTTGTTACAAGTTGGTACTATTCTGGTGGGGGATGTGGATCACAGGGATGGCTATTCATGTGTGGGGCAGGGGGTATTTGGGATATCTCTGTACATTCTGTTCAATTTTTCTGTGAACCTAAGACTGCTCTTACAAATAAAGTCTGAAAAATGCTGCATAGCTTTCCCTCCCTCTGCCAACCAGTCCACAAGTACTGGATATATTGGCCATCCATCACTTGCCAGGCAGTATCTAGGTGCTGGGGGGACTCTATGAAGGGGATATGCTCCTGCCCAGGAGGAGTTTAGCAGGGTATCTGGACAGCGATGAAGTCATTTCAAATATGATAAACCCATCAGGTATACACAAGGAGAAAAGCTAGTTTTCATTTTTATAGGTATTTTATAAACATTTTTCTAAACACTCTACTATAGTTAGGGTGATTTTACATATTTCTGCCTTGTTTCTTGTGCTAGAACATAAGATCCTGGACTTTAGTCAGAGGACAAGTCAAAATAAATTTTGTAGCCAGAGCTAAGTTCAGTATACTGACTCTAAGTCCTATAATTGAGACTCCAATACCAAACAATCTTTGTTTGGGCTGGTTAGAATTTTCCACTCTTACAAATTAACACTCACCTCATCTAGACCTGCCACTTGGACAACTGAGATGGAAAGATCTCATTAATGCAGAATGTCCTGGAATTCAAGATATTCATTCAACAAACACTGCCTGGTCACCTACTTCATGTCAAGCCCCGTGCTGAATGCTGGAGGGGCATCGGGGTCTTCGCAAGTGCTGTTTCCTCCACCCTCCTCCCACATATTCACAAGGCTCCCCTCCTTTCTGCATTAAGGTCTCTGTGCAAAAGTCCTCATGTCAGAGAGGGTTCCTGTGCATTCATTAATGCTGTCCACCCCACAGTCCAGTTTGCCTCTCGTTCCAGGCACATGGCAGGAGAGCCCTTTCCTGGCCCCTTGAATCAGTTGTGGCAATCAAATGTGAGCTGAAGCCCTTAAGAGCCAGCGTATGACTCACCACATCCCCCTCCCCACCCACACCACAACAACCAGCCATGCTCCATCTGGGCCCACAAGTGAGGCGATATGGCGCAGAAGTCGTAGCCAACCCTCGGTGGGCACATTGCATGAACGAGAAATAAGTCTTTATTGTTATAAGCCATTAAGATACAGGGGCTGTTTGTGCAGCAGGGCCTCACCCATCCTAGCTGATCCAGCTTTCCTGAAACCCTATCTTGAAGGGCATCTCCTGTCACTTTCAGTCTCTTTACCCTGCTTTGCCTGTGGCACTTAATGCAATCTAACATTATATATTTACCGTGTTTATATTTTGTCCCCATCCCCTGGAATATAAGTTTGATAAGGGCAGGGACATTGTTCCCCCAGCATCCTCAGTGCCCTGAACTGTGTGCCTGGGTAGAGGAGGCTCAGTACATGTTTACGGAATGACTCACTGAACACATTAACACATAAGACACTGTTCCTATCCTCACTGAGGACAGCTGGGAAGCTAAATCAACAAATAAATTATCAGAATGCAGGAGCTACAAAAGTATAGGAACGGCACCTAATCCTGTGGGGGGCAGCAGTCCAAGGTTTCTCAGAGGGCATGGCTTCTGAGATGAGTTTTGAAGGATATGAGACAGATAGAAATAGCAGCACAGACAAGTGCCAGAAAATGTGAGAGAGGCACATTTAGAGCAATGTGGGTTTTTGTTATATTTTAGCAATCAGGGCAATGGTTTTTGTCATATTTTATCAAGCCAACAAGAACAAGTGTTGTATAAAAAACAAAAGGGGAGTCTTCTGATCAAATAGATTTGGGAAACATTCGTTCAAACAGCAGGAAATAAGTTTAAACCGTGTCTGTAGTGCAGGACTTCTCAGAGCTTTGAAGAGGCTAATGTGCATTGTAAATATCTGAGGATCCCATGATGTACAGCATCTCTTAAATTTATTTTGGCTTAAACTTTTTTCTGTAGGGTCGTATTCCTCAGAGCCCTCTTTGGGAAAGTCTAGAGCAAATTGCAAAATGAGGAGAGAACTAAGTTGAAGCTGAAAAGGTCAGCAGGGGTCAGAAATCAGGGATTTGTGCAGCCAGGAGTTTACATTTTATCTGAAGGCAACACAGTGCACGTGGTGAGTTTGCAGGAAGAAGTTTTATTACCATCTCCCATCACAGAAAATGAATATCCTTGTTGGTCTTTTCATCAGCACCAGTAATCAACATCTGATGGGCCAGGAGACCCATGGGACTGGTACTCTGGAAGCAGTGTGTCCCTCAGCAAGTCCCTGAGCCTCTCTGAGCCTCATATTTCACATCTGTGTGATGGTTCAAGTTAAATAGTGGACATCCCTTCTACAGTCCCTGCCAATTCTCCTGGCAGATAATGTGACTGCAATACCATCCATGATTATAATGTTTGGTATAACGATTTAATGTACTATCTTTTCCACTGAAAGAGCTCTGTATTAATCTGTTCTCACACTGATAATAAAGACATATCGGAGACTGGTAATTTATAAGGGAAAGAGGTTTAATGGACTCACAGTTCCACGTGGCTGGGGAGGCCTCACAATCATGGCAGAAGGCAAATGAGAAGCAAAGTCACATCTTACAATGGCAGCAGGCAAGAGAGCATGTGCAGGGGAACTCCCATTTATAAAACCATCAGATCTTGTGAGACTTATTCACTATCACAAAAACAGCATGGGAAAGACCTGCCTCTATGATTCAATTACCTCCCACTGAATCCCTCCCAGGACACATGAGGATTATGGAAGCTACAATTCAAGATGAGATTTAGGTGGGGACACAGCCAAGCCTTATCAAGTTCAAAGGCTCAAAGGACTTCAAAAGAAGGGGCAAGAATAAATAATCGCGCAGAAATCCGTTTTAAGTGGTAGGAGGGACCCTGGACAATGAAAAGGGTGATCTAGCCCAGGGTCCAGGAAAACTGTCAGCCTTCCTGCCCTTCTGCCCACTCTGCACCTGCATGCATACCTGACTTCTTTCTCCCTAGAAGAGCTCCTGTCCCCCACAGTGATTTTCAACTCTCTTGCTATGCATGAGGTCAGCCATTTCATGGCTCCACCCAAATCTTCTGATGCAAAAGTGGAATGGACTCATGCCATAATGCTGGGCTGCCTGATCATCGCATGTGGTCAGCTGTGTAGCAGAATATAAATTTTAAAAACCCAAACGATTAAACTGTCACTTCCTATTAGACAAAGCACATTCCAAGATGCAACTAATGAGGAAAGAGAAATAAGGAAAGAAAGTATGTTTGACAGAGGCAGTGTGGCTATAGCTTTCTCCACTTCTGATTGATGACAAGATGGTTTCTCCTGCAAGTAGGCACAGATTTGCTCTTTCAACCCACGTATACTGGGCACTGAGGGGAGGAAGATGAAAACGGCTACAGCAAGGGTATAGAAGAGGAATAAATTCACAGTCATGTGGGGAGGCCATTCTGTCTGTCTTCTGGCATAAAAAAAGACTGAGTGCATAGGAGGCAGAAGGCGATTGCTTCAAGCCTAAGAAATGGAAAAGGCACCTTGAAGAACTTGACACTTAAAACTTAAAGGACTTAAAGGCAAAGCAGGACTAACAATGACATGTTTCGCACTTGTATTTCTTCTTACAGTTTTCAGGGTTTTCATACACCTTATTTCATTCGATCCTAATAAGAACCCTGAGAGGCAGATTTCAACTGTGCTTTCCAAAAGTAAAGATGGAGGTGGGAGGAAGAACTCAGATGGAGCTAGAACTATGGGCACGTGAAAGAAAGAACAAGTTATCTAATTCACCTGATGGGTGCACTGTGGGAGATCGAGCCTGGTGGTGATGGGGGGCAGATTGAGGTGATTCTTGGATGCCTGGCTAAGGGTTTAAAATTTACCCTGAATATAATGTTGATATCACCAAAGCTTTAAGAGTGGAGAGTAACATGTCCAATGCTCCCCTTGAGTAGGAAAGCTTCCCATATAAGCAGGAAACTTAGAAGACTGGAATCAAAGTTCAGGTGGAAGGTGATAAGGACCAGGTTCCAGGGATGGAGACGAACCAAGAGTTGGGCAGTGGAAGAATGGACAAAACCAGAGGGCCAGGTATAGTGTCAGAGATTGTTTTATGTCTTACTTAGATGAGACACAAAATAATATTAAAGTATGCAGGATAAAACTCTGATTATCTTTCAATCCTTCTAATTAGTCAGTGAGGAAGTCTCATTTTGGTGCTAATAGGTCTTCAACACCTTTCTAACACTTGCTAATTATTTAAAGGAGACAATAATATACTGTATTAGTCCATTCTCACACTGCTATAAAAATACTACCAGAGACAGGTAATTTATAGAGGAAGAGGTTTAATTGACTCACAGTTTTGTATGGCTGGGGAGGCCTCAGAAAACTTACAATCATGGCAGAAGATGAAGGGGAAGCAAATACCTTCTTCACAGGGAGACAGCAAAGAGTGTGAGCATGCAGGAAAGACTACCATCTATAAAACTATCAGATCTCATGAGAATTCACTCACTATCATGAGAACAGCATGGGGGAAACAGCCCCCACGATCAATCACTTCCCTTCTTCAACACTTGGGGATTGCAATTCGCAATGAGATTTGGATGAGGACACGGAGCCAAATCATATCATATGCTAAGTGAGACTTGGCAGGAACAGTAGTTTGTTATATTTTAATATTACTACTGTAATCTTTATTTTTGGTTTTTTTACTAGTGGCAGGATTTTGTTTGTTTATTTGATTGTTAGTTTGCTGTTATCTTCTGCTTATCGTAAGTGAAACTGGTTTTCATTATTGGCAGTGATATACCATTCTCTTTTAAACTATATTTATTTTTATTTATTTATTTATTTTTTTGAGATAGGGTCTCACTCTGTCACCAAGGCTGGAGTACAGTGGCCCAATCACAGCTCACTGCAGCCTCAAACTCCTGGGCTCAGGTGATCCTACTACTTCAGCTTCTCGAGCAGCTGGGACCACAGGCATGTGCCAACACACCTGGCTAATTTTCATATTTTTTGTAGAGACAGGATTCCACCATATTGCCAAGGCTAGTCCCAGACTCCTGGCCTCAAGAGATCCACCCGTCTCAGCCTCCCAAAGTGCTAGGATTACAGGCGTGAGCCACTGTACCTGGCATCATTTTATTTTAAGATGTAAAGAAAAGTATTCTGGTGGTGGGAGTAGGGGGATATCTATCCTCAATAAGTCAAGCATAGTATTACTGTGTGACCCAGCAGTTTCACTCTTGGGTATAAATCCAAAAGAATTGAAAACAGGTGTTCAAACAAAAACTTGTACATAAATGTTTATAGCAGCACCATTCACAATAGCTAACAGATGGAAACAGCACAAATGCCCATCAATGGTTGAATAGATAAATTAAATATAGTATATCCATACAATGGAATATTATTCAGCCATGAAAAGGAATAAAGTACTGATTCATGCTACGACATGGATGGACCTTGAAAACATTATGCTAAGTGAAAGATGCCAGATGCAAAAGATCACATAACAGACGATCCCATCCCATCTAGAAGGAGTAAATCCACAGATACAGAAAGCAGATTAATGGTTTCCAGGAGCTGGAGGGGTGGGGAAATAGATCGTAACTGCTTGATGGTTACTGGTCTCCTTTTGGAGTGATGATGTTCTGGACCTAGATGGAGGTGCTGGTCACACAACATTGTGAATGTACTAAATGCCACTGAATTGTTCACTTTAAAATGTTTAGAATGGCAGATTCTATGTTATGTGTATTATATCACAATAAAAAATTAGTCAAAGGGGCCAAAATATTGTGAAGGTGCCATGGAAGGAAACAAAACTTAAGAAATTCTTCTGATCAAAAAAACAGAGGCTGTGGAGTCAGGAGACCTGAGTTCAGGGCCCAGCTCTGTTACCTGCCTACCAGCAGTGTCACCAAAAATAAGCTTCTGTGATTCCCTGGGCTTTACTTTCCTCCTCTGTACAATGAGGGTGGTGCTCCTCAGATCCCTGCCTGCAACACTCTGCCTGCACATCAGGGAGCTCAATATACATCCGTCCTTCATGTTCCTTCCAAGCAAGGAAGGCTTGGACAACAGGAATACCATTGACAGAGAGAAGAAATCCAGAATAAGCATGAATCAAAGAGGATAGGCCTGCGCAGGTTCAGTATGAGGCACCCATGGCCATGTCAAGGAGAGAAGCCCAGCAAGCACCTAGGGGAACAGGTCAGGAACCCAGGGCAAGAGGTTGAGGCTACAACTGTAGATTGTGGAGGCATCTGCAAAGCTCCAACTACTAAGGACTATATCTAGAGAAGAGGAGCTGATGGGATGCTTGGAGGGCTCTCGCCTGTACAGAGGTGTAGGTCCCCCAAGCATGCAAAAGGCAGATCATCATCAATGAGGCTGGAGTGACTCCTGACTTCCAAGAAGCAGTGGAGTCTGTCAAGGAGTGGACCTTAGCCCAATCCCATTTTACAGATGAGGAAAGGTAAGGTCCAGAAGGGAGAGAGGAAGGAAGAAGATACACCATAAAGGTATTGTTTTAGATAGATAATATACATTATTTTATAGATAGCTAAACGATAGACAAATATATTATTCTTTGTGAGAGAGAATATCAAAGCTCAAATTCCACCCCAGATCTGCCTAACTCAAAGCTCCATATTTTTGCAATACAAACTATCGTTCTCATTATGTGGAACTCACCCAAAGAAGGCCAGATATTAAAGCTGTAAGAGCATTTAGCCCAACTTTCTTACTTGCAGGAGAAACTGAATTTCAGAGTTTGCCACAAGTCAAGGAATGCAGTTCTGGAAGCTAGTAAAGGAAAGGAAACAGATTCTTCCCCAGAGTCTCCAGAGGGAGCACAGCTTTGCTGACACCTTCATTTTGGTGCAGGGAACCTGATTTCAGACTTCTGCCCTCCAGGGATGTAAGAGGGTAAAAGTGCGTTTCCTTCAGCCAGCATGTTTGTGATGATAATTTATTATAGCAGCTGTAGTAAACTAATACATTCCTGGACCTAGCCCCTTCTCCTAACTCACTATTTTGTTTGAACATCTACTAAGTACCTACTCTCCCTCAAAACAATGTTCTGAGTGCTGGAAGTATAGAATGATGAAGTCATCAATACAAATGGGATATGGTCTCCCCAAACCAAGAGAACAGGAGCACACAGCACAAGTGGGCATGGACCAAGGGCATGTGAACTGTGGATGGGATGTAGACTTGAGCAAGTTCGTTTCTAGCTTCTAAATTCCACCCCAGCAAGTACCCCAGACCTGGCTTTAGGAATCATGATATGGCAGCATGAAGTGGGGACCTCATGACAACACATTCTAAGTAGGATTTTGGTAACAAGAAGGATCAAAGCCCCATCTACATCTCTCATGTCATCTCTGCATTGTTGAAGATTCATCTTTTTCATACAACTGCTTGGAGGGCATCAGAGACTTTCCCACATTCAGAGGAGCCAGAGATTTTGGCTGTTTTAATGAATTCTTCTAACCCGTTGCACCACCCCAAATTGACCGTAAAAGTTAAAAGATTTGTTTAAGAAACAAAACTTGATCTCAATATATTGTGGACAAATGCTCAATCTAACAGAAAGCTCACTGTTAATTTGCTCTTCCTCCTTCTGTATTCTCCAGCTATCCTGAATTTCTTGTCTCTTCTCCCCTCCAGGCACAAAAATGATAAGGAAACTTTGCTTGGGAAGAATTTGGCAGAGGCACATTCGTGGAGCCGGGTTTTGGGGTTTCGGGTTTCAAAGTACATACCACCCCAGGGTTCTCAAACAGAGGCACACACAGCCCAGCAGAACACATGTGCAGAGCACAAATACAGTACAACTTCCTAGAGCATTGCTTTTACTTGTGATATGGTTTGGCTGTGTCCCCACACAAATCTCATCTTGAATTGTAGTTCCCATAATCCTCACGTGTTGTGGGAGGGACCTGGTGGGAGGTAATTTAATCATGAGAATGGTTACCCCCATGCTGTTCTCATGATAGTGAGTGAGTTCTCACAAGATCTGATGGTCTTATTAGGGGCTTTTCCCCCTTTTGCTCACACTTCTCCTTGCTGCTGCCATATGAAGAAGTACATGTTGGCTTCCCCTTCTGCCATGATTGTAAATTTCCAGAGGCCTCCCAGCCACACTGAACTGTGAGTCAATTAAACCTTTTTCCTTTATAAATTACACAGTCTTTGGTATGTCTTTATTAGCAGTGTGAGAACGAACTAATACAACTTAACTATTTGGTGAACGGAAAAATGGACACACTTATCTTTTAAGTCATTTTAAATTATTTGGCCTTAGTACCAACATAGTTACATTATGAGGTAGGAACCAAAATCTGCATGAATTTTTCAGATAAAATTCAGAGAAAAGGCCACAAAGGGCACAGCCTGATGTGCAGAGCATGTGTTTATCAGACGCTGTCCCTGTATTGGCTTCCTATTGCTGTTCTAACAAATTACCACCAATTTAGTGGCCTAAGCAGCACAGATTCTTTCTCTTATGGCTCCAGAGGTCCAAAGTCTGAAGTGGGTCAAGCAGCTGGCAGGGTGGCATTCTTTCCAGAGGCCCTAGAGGAGGACCTATCTCCTTGCCTTCTCCAGCTTCTGGAGGATGCTGGCATTCCTTGGATTACAGCCCCTTCCTCCATCTTCAAAGTGCATCACTCCAATCTCTGCTTCTGTTGCCACATCTCCTTCTCTGACTCTCACCTCCCTGCCTCCGTTTCATAAGGAATGATTATAAATTGGACTCACCTAGGCTAATCCAGATCAGTCTCTCCATTTCAAGATCTTTAATTTAATTGTATTTGCAAAGTCCCTTTAGCCATATAAGGTTAGTATTCACAGGTTCCAGGAATTAGAATGTGGATGTCTTTCGGTGGGGAAGAGGGGGTGGTGGGGGCATGATTCTGTCTACCACACGCCCTAGGACTATTTGAGTAAAAATTCCTGAGAAGCATTGAACCTAGAAGTCCTAGAAGGGTTTTAGGAAGGATTCTAAGTCAGGGACTCAGTTCCTCAAAGCACGAGCCTAGTGTCCAGAAAGGGAGCCCACATGAGAAGAACAAAGTCAGTGTTAGAGCAGGTGGAGGTCTGGGTTCTGAGCTGAGGTGTCTTGACTCCCCTGAGGCTCAGTTACAGAAGAGGAGTGAGGAGAAGGCTTGGAATTAAGCTCTAACTACCTCCCAACCTCTCTGTATTCATTTTCCCAGGCTGCTGTAACAAAGGATCACAGTCTTTATTACAGCAAAGATGGTTTAAACAACAGAAATGTAATTTGTTTACAGTTCTCAAAGCTAGAAGTCTAAGACAAGGGAGCTGCAGGATTGCTCCTCTGAAAACTGTCTCCTTGGCATACAGATGGCCATCCTCTCCCTGTGTCTTCACATGGTCCTCCCTCTGTGTGTTTATGTTGTGTCTTAATCTCCTGTTCTTATAAGGACACCAGTCATGTTGGGTTAAGACTTACCCATATGCCCTCATTTTACCATAATTACTCTTAAAGACTCCAGCTCCAAAGTGTCACATTCAGAGATACTGGGGGTTAGGACCCAATATATGACTTTTAGGGAGACACAATTCAGTGCATTCTCAACAATAAACAACATATCACAGGGTTCTCCTACCCTCGGATGAAACCAGAGACGTGCTTCTTTCTCCTGAAGCCCATTTGAAAACCTCCATGAACCAGGACAGGGATGGAGGATTTCCTATTTCGGAGGAGGGAAGGAGGCCACAGACTCTACAAGTAAACTAAGCACATGATCCCACGAAGGCACATCCAAGGCTCTCTTTTGAAAGTTGATCTTTAACAAAGTTAATTTAGGCTGTGGAGTATTTTTTGGTGAGTTACAAGATTATTTTTATGCTTCTGCAAATGAGCACATCACACCCCAAAACCAGAGACTAAAACAGCCCTCTTCATTCAACCCCAATGAAAACAGGAATTGTTTGGGAATCTCTTGCCCTAGAAGACAGGGAACATGGGAGTGGGGAGTGGGCGGTGGCATGGACAGCTGGCTTCAGCTCCTGTGCTTTTCATGGGAGAAAGGCAGGCTTATGATAGACAGCTAGAAAATTAACCCACAAGAGACAAGCCAAAGCACCAGGCTCAGAAGGCGGAAGGTTAGAAGGAAGCACATTTCTGTTTTCATATTTTAGGAAAGAGATCTTCAAAATGCTCTCAGCCCTACCTCCGTTTTTCAGGGCATGGCTGATATATGGCAGAGGAGACAGCCATCCTGTGTCCTTTTCTAAACAGTTCCCTGAGAAAACTTCTGCATACACATTGGCAGAAATGACATGTGAGATCTCGCTGATATCCTGGCTGGTGTGCACTGGTGCAGCAGAACTGGTTATTTAAAGGCTGAAATGCTTCCGTTTTGCTTGTGAATAGCCACATCTTCCAGGAACCCCAAGTGCCCCCTGCCACTCAGCCCCTCCCTTGGGAACCCCCCACCTCCCCATAACCAGCCACTAAAGGATTAACACCTCACATAACAGGTGCTCCAGAATTCTACAAAGTGAGTGTCTATTCTGATTCAGCTGTGATAGTGCTGTAGTGGTTAAATATTTTGAGTATTCCTCACAGCTGTTAATATCAAACATAAATCTCTCCCACTTTTGTTTAAAACTCATTTTACTGCCCCCTGCCACCTGGGCAATATCCCTTTCCTATCACAAGGCAGTTCTTGTTACAACCTTGTGGGGATTCAGTCAGACTGGTGGGAAAAATTTTGGTTATAGAGAATAGCCACAAACCTTCTTGGAAGGCCTGAAGGTTTTTGCAAAAGTCTGAGAATAAGTTTATGGCTGAAGGCAACCTAATCCTTACCTTAAGTAAATAGCTTGAAGTGGGTACAAAGGAAGGCAGAGCAGTTTATCTAACTAGCTTGTTTACTCACGTGGTCTTAAGACCAACATTTGATCATTCTTGAGTGCATGATGGCTCTCTCCGGGGTAGGGGGGACCAGGTTAATTCCCCACCGATGTGTTTACTCACAACCTTTGTCAATTAATCTTTACTGAATAAATGTGAGTCTCACTGGCAAGTCGAGGCCGTGGCCACTGACTCTCTACAGAACCTTCCTTGGTGTCTGTAAGTGGCACGGACACTCAGCTGGACTGGCAAAGCAGAATATTTGTGCGTCAGGGAACTTTATTCATCTGTCATTGGGTCAGGGTCTGTGGGACGGACCCCGCACAACCTCACCCTGCCTCTGCTTTTTTAGAGAAAGGAACAAACAAGGGCTTCCCATCCCTACCATTCCCCACAAAGCCTGGGACACGAACCTGACTCCAGCCCAACTGGACGTGAGTCTCTACCTAGACTCCTGGCAAATCATAACAGTGGGGTCCCAGAAAATGATTTTCTGCTGAGAAATTTTACATATTAAAGCAATGATTGAAACAACACTGATACAGAGACAATGGGTGAGCAATGCCTGGTGATGAAGAATGAATAATCATAGAACTCCCTGCCAGGCTTCAAAATATTTATTATTTTTTAGAAATTCAAATTACTCCACTGTATGTTATATTGGAAGCCATCATTGTCTGAGGTTTTCCATTTACACAATGGGAAATATCAAAGCAGTTAAAATATGCAATACTTAGGGAATATAAAAGCGATGATTAAATTAAAATATATTCCATGGCAGGTGTCTTAAAAGAGATGCAAATTATAACAATGAGATAATATTTTTGTCTAGCCAATCAGAAAAATTTCTGTTTCAAGAGCCAGCCAGAGTTAAGTGACAGAGATACTTTAAGACATAGTTATTAGAAGTGTCCAGTGATTCAATCTTTCTGGGAACAAATTAACGGAACCTTAATTGGTTCTGTATTGATAGTTTTAAAATTCTTTAATTTCAGTAATGGATTCTGTTAAAAGCCAATAATCTGTGATGTAGACATTTCATTACAAAGATGTTAAACAAGGTATTGGTTTTCATGGCAAAAAATTGGGGAAAATCTAAATTATCAAGTAAATCATGACATATCCACAGAATGGAAAACATAGAAGATAAAAATGTTTACAAGTAATCTGAAAGCCTCATGATAAAATGTTAAGCAAATTAAAAGCTATCTATAAAATTATATAGTGTGTATTTGTAAATAAGGTATAGGAAAACAGACTAGAGGGAAATAAACCAAAATGTTAATAGCAGTTGTCTGTGGATGGTGAGAGTAAAGGTGATTTTTATTTTCTTTATACTGCCCTGATTCTCACAAAATCCTCTAAAATACATATGTATAGATTACTTGTATATTAGCTGTGATTATTTTTCAACAGTTCTTAAAGTTCTTATATTTTATATATATATATATATATATATACTGACATATTTACTGATGAATACAATGATGTCTTGGATTTGCTTTAAAATGATCCAGCAGTGGGTCCATGATAAAAATATTTCTTTCAATGCTGCTAAACAGGAGAGAGACAGAGACAGAGAGAGAGAGAAGAGGAGAGGGGAGGGGAGGGGAGGGGAGGGGAGAAAGGAGGGGAGGGGAGGGGAGGGGAGGGGAGAGGAGAAGAGAAGAGAGGAGAAGGGAGGGGAGGAAAGAGAAAAAGAAGAGAGGAGAAGAGAAGAGGAAAAACTAGTATCAATTAACCAAGGCAAAACCAATAGCAAATTTGTTTTTAACTAAAGTGCAAATTTGACCATGAAGGTCTTCACCCAAGGCCTGCCATTTTCAAAATCCCATTCGTGGAAGCCATGCACACACCCTAACACCAGAACTACAGCAAGCCTGCCTTTTTCCACAGCTCCACAGCTTCTTCACATCGTTCTGAGTCTACTCACCCAAGTCAGTTAATACTACATTTCCTCAGTCCTACAGATATCTCAGCATTAAAACAATTCGCCTGGAAAATATGTCTTTTTCTTTCACCCCTAGGACAGCAGACTAGCAAGACAATATGGATTTCAAATGCCACTCACTCTTCCTGGGCAGGTATTCCTAATTTGAAGAGACAAGATAGAGCAGGAGACATTCAGCCATTTGTGACAACAAAACAGAAATCTGCAAAAAGCTCAATGTTTGATGGTAAGAAATGCCATCCAGAGGAGAATTTGGAAGCTATCAAGACCACTCAAGACCGGCAGCCTTGAGGAACAGGTTAAGAGGAGAGGAAGGCTTAGATTGTGAACTCAATTCTGCTCCTCCATGAGCCAGCCTTCCCTCTACAGCTCATCTTCAGCCGTGGGGGATGACAACCTGTAGGGGCAGGCACCCAGGACACAAGCCTCTTCCAGACCAGCTCTCCAATTTGACCCCAGATCCCGACCCTCAGACCTGTGGATGAAGCTGTCCCTCGTCTGCATTCCCATGGTCCCATGAATACAATCATACTGGACTTGCATTATGAGTCTCCCCAGCTAGATTCTGAAACAAATTGATCACAGATGCATCCACAAAGCATTCTGGTCCAAGGACAAAGCCAAGAAATGTATGAAGCATGAACATGCATTTGACCTGTGAACAACACACTGCATGGGTCTACCTATACGCGAATTTCTTCTCCCTCTGCCGACCCCTGAGGCAGCAAGACCAACCCTTCCTCCTCCTCCTCCTCCTCAGCCTCCTCAATGTAAAGACAAGGATGAAGACCTTTATGATAACCCACATCCACGTGAATAGCAAACATATTTTCTTCCTTATGATTTTCCTTATGATCTTCTTTTCTATGGCTTACTTAAGAATCTACTATATAACACATATAGCATGCAAAATTTGTATTAATTGACTGTCTATGTTATTGGTAAGGCTTCTGGTCAACAGTGGGCTATAGTTTATGGGAATCAAAAGTTATACATGGATTTTAAACTGCATGGCGGTTAATGCAACTAACGCCTGCATTATTCAAGGATCAACTGTGTTAATAAACCAATAAATAAATCAAATCCAAGGAAGTCTATGAAAGGGTTTCAGAGGGTCTGTGATCCCCTGAAATTGCACATAATTTTGACTGCATGTTTATGAACACGCACTCCTCTGGAAGGGTCCATAGCCTTCATCAGATTTTAAAGTGGTCCCCAACTCCCCCCAAAATCACCCCAAATTATCTTAAATTCTTTGAGTGAGTTTGTGAGCCAAGCTTCAAGGTGTCAGTGATTTTTGGAAATCACAACTTACATTTTAGAGTGAGTTTATTTTTGTTTTGGCAAAAGAGTCACTGTTGGGGACCAATGGAAACAATTAACCTTTTTCAAGTCAGGGATTGTAGTTTTCAAGTCAGGGATTGTAGTTTAAGAGAAGATCCTTCCCATATGCCGACTTCAGCAAAAAAATCACAAACAGAAACTTCCATTCCAATTAATATTTTCCCTCCTGAAATGGGTAACATAGCCACCTCCATGGAAAGGAACCTGAGTTCGAAGATCTACGATGCATTAATGGAGCAAATGTTCTTTCTCTGAATGCTCTATTGTACTATTTAGATTTTTTTTACTCTGTACATCAACATCTATTTCAAAGTTTAAAAAATGGAGACAAAATATCAATTGCCATCCCATGGAAAGTTCCAAAATTTGAACAGAAAGTGAAAGCATTTGGAAAGCAATTTCAGGTTCGTTTTTCTTTGGGGGGATGTGGGGGAATAGAAGAAGTGAATAAACAACAGAATAGTATCTAGCGTATTTTCTGCCATAAGCAGATGTTCCAAATGCAGGAGAATACAACTGACAAAAAAGAATAATTTGCCAACTGAAAAACCAGAGAGGAGTCTGGCTGGCTCTTTAGAATACAAACATATTACTACAGTAAGATGTGCAAAACAAGCTGAATATACTTTATTAAGTAATAATGATTAACCTGATACAAGTGCAAAAACACCCCATTTCGAGATCATTGGCAATTATTCTAAACATTGTCTTCTGTAGATGAGCTTCTTAGCCAAAAACATTTTCACTAGTAAATATGACGCCAGCTGACCTACTTACGTTTTTATTTATATATATGTGTGTGAGTTGATATATACATAGGTTGTCTGCTTTTCAAATATCTTCTACCTTCAGGATAATGTAAAGTCTTTTGGGAACTTGAGGTGATGATGCAGGGATTATAAATTCCTCCTCCATGCCAGGCAAATTTATACTGAATTACTCACACACTTGGAAAAAGTGAGGATGTTGGTTTTCAGCCAAATTCTTGGCCTAAAGCACCAAGGCTTGGAGATCTTTTTTTAAAAATCAAGGATTTGAGAGGTACAGAGTGTCTGAATAAGAAAGAGCCTCAGAGGTGACCCAACCCAACCTTGCAAGCCCAGTTTTCCACCTCATTCCTGAGGGACAGACAGTCACTGTTAGCTCAGTCATATCCTGACATATCCTTCCTATTCCATGAATCCTCGCAGTCTTCTGTTAGAGACCTAATTGCTGAAGCTTATTCCTCATATCAAGATG
The DNA here is from genome assembly GCF_029281585.2 of Gorilla gorilla gorilla. NCBI lineage: Eukaryota > Metazoa > Chordata > Mammalia > Primates > Hominidae > Gorilla > Gorilla gorilla. Next base: position 13,799,444 of record NC_073242.2, read on the forward strand.
AAACTTTACTCCTTATAGTTTCACTCTTGGCTAGGTGCCGTGGCTAACGCCTGTAGTCCAGCACTTTGGGCGGCCGAAGCGGGTGGATCACCTGAGGTCAGGAGTTCAAGACCAGCCTGGCCAACATGGTGAAACCCCATCTCTACTAAAAATACAAAGTTAGCTGATGGTGGTGGCAGGTGCCTGTAATCCCAGCTACTCAGGAGGCTGAGGCAGGAGCATCACTTGAACCCAGGCGGCAGAGGTTGCAGTAAACCGAGATCGTGCCATTGAACTCCAGCCTGGGCGACAAGAGCAAAACTCTGTCTCAAATAATAACAATAATAATAATAATAATAATTTCACTCTTATGTCTGTCCCCAGAACAACAACAAAATTAAGACTTAACCTTCTACCTTGTAACAGCCCATGGAGTATCTGAACACTTCTCCCATATCCCCTCTGAGATTTCCCTTCTCCAGGCTAAACATCCCTAAATACTTCCTCTGAAACTCTTAATATATTTCATTTAGAGTCTACGCAATCCTAAAGGCCCTTTTTCTGCATGCATTGCAATTTTTCAACATCCATCTTCAGATATTACTCCTCAGAACTAAGTGCAATGCTACATATAATGGTGTTAGTGTTGCTGGAGACATCACCAGTTGTACCACTGAAGCATCACCCCACACCCTTGCTAACAGAAGCAATTTTGCTCAGTGGCAATTACCCATTCTCAGAGAGGAATCCTGGATCTCTGTCATTGTTGTTTAAGCAGTGGGAATGTGACCCAGTTCTGGCCACTGACATGTAAGAGGAAGTCTACTCCAATGAAAGGATAGAGGCCCTAGAAGAAGGCTTATTTTTCTCTCCTTTTTTTTCCAGTTTTGAATGCTAAGAGGTGAAGGTGTGATGGCTGGAACAGAAGCAGCCATATTGTGACTCAGATAAACCAGCAGCTGAGGAAGGCAAAGTAGAAGAATGGGAAGGATCTGAGTCCTCAATGTGACATTAAGTCACTAAGCTAGATCTGAGGCTCCTTACTAAGCAAAAAACTGAAGGTCTTTAATGGTTTAAGACACTGTTGGTCAAATACTCTGTTACTTGCACCTGAAAGCACTCCAAACAACAGAAGAGGTATAATGGAGCTATCACCTCCCTTGATTTAAACATTATATTTCTATAAATGTGGCCTCCACTTTTTATAAGGCCACAACATATATGGCCTCCACATATATTTCTAGATACTTGACCTCCACATATCCCCACTTAGGATCTGCTGAGCTTCTGGTCAATACAAAATAAACAAACAAACAAAAAAGTCTGTATTTGAGTACCATGATCTCAAATACTCACAGAAACCATATCATTAACATAAATGTATGAATCACCCTACATATGGGATAACAGAGTGGGGACAGCTGTAGTGAATTTGAAAATGCATGCTGTCTAAAGACATTAAAATTCAAGCATTTAAAAATGTTGTACTGGTGAAACAAAATGCATCTATGAGCCACATTCAGCGTGCAGTACACCGGTTCATGACCCTTGCAAAAACCATTCCCAAGTGAGTTGGATGTGATAGTTGGAACAGAGGCAGCCACATTATGACTAAGTGAGTTGGAAAGTCTCACATCCCCCTTTCTGCAATAGTGAAAATTCTTCTTCAAACTATTGAGAGAGGTTGGTCAAAAGGCACCAACTTCCAGTTGTAAGGTAAATAGGTTCTAGAGACCTAATGTATAGCATGGTGACTGGTGATAGCATGGTGACAATACAAAAATGTATTGTATACAGGCAATTTGCTAAGATACCACATCTTAAGTAATCTCATCACACAATAAATGTAACCATGTGAGGTAATGGATATGTTAGTTTGATGGTGACAATCATCTCACATTTACATGTATATCAAAATAGCATTTGGGGCTGGGGATGGTGGCTTATGCCTGTAATACCAGCATTTTGGGAGGCCAAGGGAAGAGGACTGCTTGAGTCCAGGAGTTCAAGACCAGCCTGGGCAACATGGTGAGACCCCCGTCTCTACCAAAAATTTAAAAATTAGCCGGATATCATGGCACATGCCTGTGTTCCTAGCTACTTGGGAGGCTGACATGAGAGGACTGCCTAAGCCCAGGAGGTTGAGGCTGCAGTGAACTATGATCATGCCACTGCACTCCAGCCTGGGCAACAGAGTGAAACACTGTTTTCTTTAAAAAAAAAAAAAATTGTGTTGTACACCTTTAATATATACAATTTTTCTTTGTCAGTTAACCTCATTAAACCTGAGTGCGGTATGGGGGGAACCTCCAGTGCAGTCTTTAGAGTGGCTCCATCACTTCAATCTGAAGTTTTGAATTTTAATTCCATCATCCAACATCTTAATCCTTTTAGTCAAGACAACCAAAATATGAACATCAAAATCTGTTATTTGTCTTGAATCTGAGCCCCTTCCCTAAACCAAATGTATTCGTAGTCATTAACTTGAAAGGGTAATAAAATAAGAGCAAAAGAATAAGAACCCAAAGCCCTAGGTTCTAGTTACAGCTTTGAACAATGCACAAATTACTGCAACTCCCAGATCCTTTATTTCCTCATCTGAAAATAGAGATTCTTTAAACAAATACCTTTGGAGCTGCCAGGTTCCCCAGGCTATCACTGAGTTATTAATCCTTGGCAGAGATAAAATGAGAAACTATATATGTCCACACTCTAAATCCCTAAGCCTCGTGCAAACATATGGTCCAGTTGGTGGAGTCATTTAGTGCAAAGGTCAATGAGATAGTCTTCTCCTATGATCACTTTCACGCTGGCCACATTTAGCTTCAGTTTGCCAGGATAAAGCTCTCAGCAAGTCCTACAAAGGCAAAGGAAGCTTCTGGTTGTCCCAGTTAAGAAAATACAAATCATTTCATGTTAGACCCTCCACTTCTGACAGTTCTGTGGGATTCACTCCCAGTTTCTTGCAGAGCATACCCTCATGTAACCACATCATCCTTAATCACTCTTTCTGGTTATTAAAAAGTACATGTACACTGGAGAAAAATAAAAACTAAAAAATGCAGACACAATAACAATAGCATTCCTGTAATAAGCATTTATTATAACGTAGGCACTGAGACATGGACTAATATCCATGATATCATTTAAATCTCACAACTCTATAAAGTGGATGCTATTATTGTTCCCATTTTAGAGATGAAGACGTTGAGGCTCAAGATATTAAGAACTTCCCCATGATCACCCAGCCAGTAAGAGGTGGAATCCCTGAATTTAAATTCAGGCAATCTAACTCAAAGTACAATATGTTCACCACTTGATAATGACATTCTTTAAAAGATTAAAGCAGCCATGAGTCTACCACCCCAAAGATAACTGCTATTCATATTTTGGTATGTTTGTTGCCAGTCTTTCCTTGATGAGGCACAAAATTTTCAGAGCTGGAAGAGATCTTAGTGATAATTTTGTCCCAAATCCTCATTTTGCAGGAGAACCAGAGGTTCAGACAGGTGAAGGGCCTTTTCTAAGGTCACACAGGTATTTTTGGAAATTGAATTTCATTCTTCAGACTCTTTGCCCAAGGTTTTCTTGGATCTTCCAACTCAAGTTGATTCATCATGGCTGCCCGGAGTACTGTGTTGAGAAGGCCTTAAGGCCAGTGGGCTCAACAGGGCCAGGTGTTATAGGAGATTAATGATGGCAGCAGTGATCATGGCATCCATGGTTGCATACATGCCATAGATCTGCCGTCTTATCCAGGAGCAGCCCCTGGAAGAGCTACTTCCCTCACCTACATCATAGGCCTCACAGCCAAGTGCCTTCAGGACACTGTGTATGTAACATAAATGAGTGAAGTGAAGTGAAGTGATTGTTGGGAATTTAAGAAAGGAGGGGCACCTGTCCTGTCCCAGGATGGCAGTGGGAGGGCAGGGATCGTGGCAGGTGGGGTTGGGGGATGAGATTCATCTCCAGCCAACTGTTGCCATAGGGGGAATTGGGGCCAGTGTGGCCAGGCCTTCTGACTGTTTCAAAGCAGCATGAAGTTTGGATTTTCTTTTCAATGGGATGTCTTCCAACTTTAAAACGTTGGCAAAGAATTAGAAGGTGAAAGATCAAGGGTGGGGGATGCAAGACAAACAAAAGACACCAATTAATAACCTTATAATGTCTCATTTATGTGATGACTTATCAGAGGCTACCAACTCTCTATTACAAACAGTTCCTGTTTCTCTTCTGCACAGCCCTCTTTCTCTCTCTTTCCCCACTCACTCTGCCTACAGTAGCATTTTCCATCTGAGGCTATGAGAAAGAAGATAAACACCGCTCCAAACCCACCAGACCACAGCTCTTCAGGGCCCAAACGATTATCAGCAACCCCTGAGGGCTACTTGGAGTGTGAGTCACGCTACCGGGAGGGTGCCTGTTGGTCTCTGATGACTTAAGTGAGGAGGTGTTGATGATCGCATCTGACATGCCTCATGGAAAAGACTAAAGATAGGTCTCCCCACTCTCCCAGGAACTACCTGATGCCTCTTTAGCAGGAGCTGAGTGGGCTCCACCAACATTCCGATCTGTGCGTCTGCCCTTTTCGAGAGCTTTCAGTGTTTAATGGGAAGGCCCATCACTCGCATCCAAACTCTGGAGCTGCCAGGTTACAAGAGCACTAACTTCCACCTCCTGCTGATGAGCTGTTACTCAGCAGTTCTCTACAGATCTTTCGTATGTAACCCCCCAATTTATGCTAATCCTCAGGATGGCTGGTAATTATCTGCCCACTAGAGAGAAGAGAAAAATTGGCAAACACCTATGAAATCAGTCAGCATTGAGGGAACAAACACTGCACGAATGCCCTGAACCATACTGTGATATGTTCATCCAGAAGCTCCAACAAGCTGGCATTGGAGCCAATGACTAGATTCATTCAATCAACAAACATTTACCGTGTAACAAATGCAAAGGGCAGGACAAGTGCGAGGTACTGAAAAGGATGCCCCTATGGAGCACAAATGAATCTTATTAATGGTGGAAAAAGAGAGAAATTGTTAAAATAATTGTGGTATGAACTGAACACTCCGCAGCCATTGAAAATCAAGTTTAAGAAGTCTATGTAGTGATAAAGGAAAATTCCAAGAATATATAATCAAGTTTAAAAAAATATATAAAAGCAGGTTGTGAAACAAAACTGGGTCAAAATCCCAGTGAACACACTCAGTAACCTTCCTTTTCTGCTCCTAAGACATAGAATTTATAAAGAAACCTTTAGTTATTTTTAAATTTACATAGTATTGCTTGGAAATGAGAAAAGAGAATCACAGATCAAAAATAGAGAGTAATCCCTAAAAATAAATGAACTGAAAGACGGGACTCTGGGGTTTCAAGCAGGAATCAAAGCCACATAGTCCATGGAGGATAGGTCCAATATGAGCCATGAGAACAGAGGTGTCAATGTCCATCCAGGGAAAAAGGGGAAGAACTGGACCTAGAATCAGGCTGCTAGCTGTGGATGGTGCTGGAACATCCGCACCATCCACCATTAGTCACAGCCAAAAAGCAGGACCCTATCTGTGTCAAGGAGCCAAAATGAAGTCACCTACATGAGATGGACTCCTAAGCCTGTACCACAGGCCATGTAGAATGGGAAGCGAGTACAAACCTGAGCTGCTGACATGGGCTCTGGCTTAAAATACACACCCTCACAGATACAGGGCATAAGAAATCATAAAGTTGCCTTGAAAATAAGTTCACAAACAAAAATTAAAGAACATATGTGAACATCCAACTAACTGACTCTACAAATGAAGGACTTCACAACTGAAGAAGGAAAGATGCTAGAGCAATCAGAGAAGAACTTTATAATACATATTTTTTAATCTTTGAAGGGACAGGGGAGGGAGTTACATGCACAAAGTGAGAAGAGTTTTTCATTATTTATAACACAAAAAAACAGGGAGGTGTAAAGAGGGACCAATTATTATCTTGGAAATAAAGTATATCCTTGTTGAAATCCATAACTCAACAGATAGTCAAAATAATAGACCATCCATGCTGTTTCTTTCTAAAATAAAATAATAGACCAGACACAAATGAAATGATGTAGTTAACTGGAGTATAGAATTGAAGAAACCTTCCCAAACACAGCACAAACAGAGAACTGGAAAAAAACAAAACAAGATACATGGAGAATTGATTGAGAAATTACATATATATATATAGTACAGTCATGTGCTGCATAAGGAGGTTTAGGTCAACAATGGACCACAAGTACACAATGCTGGTCCCATAAGATTATATTCTAAGTTTTTGCTGTACCTTTTCTGTGCTTAGATATGTTTAGATACACAAATACTTACCAATGTATTACAGTTGCTTACAATATTTAGTATAGCATTCATACAGTAGAGTATGCTGTAGAGGCTTGTAGCCTAGGAGCAACAGCCTATAGCACATAGCCTAGGTGTGTAACAGACTATACCACCTAGGTTTGTGTAAGTGCACTCTGCGATGTTCACACGATTAAATCACCTAACGATCCATTTCTCAGAACGTGTCCCACCATGAAGCAACGCATGACTATACATATGCATGTATATTCAGAAGGAGAGAATAGAAAGAATGATGGAAAGAAAGAATCCAACAGATAGCGGCTGAGATTCTTCCAGAATTAAAGAAAATCTTGAATCCTCTAAGAAAGTCCACAGAGGGCAAAGCACAATAAGAAAAACCATATATACTATAAAATCCTGAGCATGCGACTAAATAGATAAAAGGAAATACACCAAAGTGTCAGTAATGTTTACCCATGGTGATAGGATTTGGAGAGAGATTTTTATCTTCTTTAAATTTCAATGTATTTCCTAAGTGCTCTACAATGAAAAGGCATTATTTTTATACGTCTGCGGAGGAGAGAAGCATTTGTTATGTCAAATACACATATACAGATAAACACAGTTTTTTTAAAAATCTGCCCTCAAACGACTTACACTCTGGCAGAAGACATGAGGCTTGCATAGGAATAACATAGAAAACAAAACCCAAGTGATAACTGGCATGGATGGATATAGCTAAAATCTAAGCCTCCTCTTTTCCTGCATGGAGCAATTAGGAATACGGGGAGAAGTGATGGGGGGTGAGAGGGTTAAGGACACTGAGCAGAAGTGTAAAGATCTAGCCCATATGCTGGGCTTACCAGGGACTATTACTGCAGCTGGAGTGTATTTCACTTAGGGTCAAAATGGCCAAGCCAAGATAAGATTAGAACTTCATCTACATCGAGCATTATTTTCACCTCTTATTTATTGATTTTAATTTTCTTTCTTTCTTTTTTTTTTTTTTTTGAGACAAAGTCTCACTCTGTCACCCAGGCTAGAGTGCAGTGGCATGATCTTGGCTTGCTGCAACCTCCACCTCCCAGGTTCATGCAATTCTCCCTGCCTCAGCCTCCTGAGTAGCTGGGATTACAGGGGCCTGCCACCACATCCAGCTGATTTTTGTACTTTTGTAGAGATGGGGTTTCAGCATGTTGGCCAGGCTGGTCTTGAACTCCTGACCTCAGGTGATCCACCCGCCTCGGCCTCCCAAAGTGCTAGGATTACAGGTGTGAACCACCTCACCCAGCCTTATCTTCACCTCTAATTTAGTTATATTGCAAGACTACCCAATGATGCGAGCAAAACATTAGCACCTCCATTGTAAATTAAATTAACACCACAAAAATCCACCACATTTGCATGACATTTCAATTGTTATAAGCCTTTGTTATTTTCTTCAATGGTCAAGTAGACAGACAGAAGGAAAATGTGGCACATATACACCATGGAATACTATGCAGCCATAAAAAAGGATGAGTTCATGTCCTTTGTAGGGACACGGATGAAGCTGGAAACCATCATTCTCAACAAACTAACGCAAGGACAAAAAACCAAACACTGCATGTTCTCACTCATAGGTGGGAATTGAACAATGAGAACACTTGGACACAGGAAGGGGAACATCACACACTGGGGCCTGTCATGGGGTGGGGGGAGGGGGGAGGGATAGCACTAGGAGATATACCTAATGTAAATGACGAGTTAATGGGTGCAGCACACCAACATGGCACATGTATACATATGTAACAAACCTGCATATTGTGCACATATACCCTAGAACTTAAAGTAAAATTAAAAATAAAAATAAAAAAAGTTAAAAAAAATGTGTGTGTGTGTGTTCATTTTAACTGATAACCAAATTGACTACTATTCTTACTGGCAGGGGCACTATCATGTTGCCAGTGTAGAAGTAAATATAAGACACGTGTGTTCTGGGTGACGTTACCAAATCAACATCATTTTAACAGGAGGCAGAGGCCTTGTCAATCTAGGGAGGTTGAGGCTGTAGTCATAATACCATTTGCAAGCGAGGCAAGGCAGAGTTTTAAGCAATGCACCGTGACTGTTTCTTTGGAGACAAATAAACTCAATGTTCAGCTCTAAATGAAACATGTGGCAGAAGCACAAGCCATCTATATATGTTACTAATGGAAGGAAGGGCTGTTCACCTCTCAGAAAATCTCCTTTCTAAATACATCCCCAGTTTCTCAAAATACGACCTTTTAAAACAACTTCTCTCGGTATCACCCAACTCCTCTCAATATCACCGTTCCACATGGGGACCAGACATACACCCCGACGTTACCTCCACTGAGCTCTTTGCTTCCCTGCCACCTTGCCTGATCTCCCTACAGTTCCACCAGAATCACAGAGAGTGGCCAATGTCTCCAAGACCAACTCTGAAAGTCCCAACAACAATCAGGAGTATCGAATCCCCTCCCCTATTTTTGAACCAATGGACCCTTTCATTCTTCTTCTCTCCAACCCCTCTTAAATCTCTATTCTTGATTTCTCTGGAAATGTCTTTTCTCATCTTCCTCTTGCCCTTTCCTGATTCCTTTTCTCTTCTTACTCTTAAGTGAGGTCACATTTTGGTCCACATCCCCAAAAGGCAGTTTCATCCCAAAGGAGAGAAGAATGTTTCCACCCATACTCCCTGGACTTCTCAAAACTTTCTTTCTAACGCCCCCTTCAAGGGAAGAACAGTTGCTGGTCTAGTTGGTCACAGCCTGCCATTCACTGGGTCAAGATTCACTAGCAGTCAGGGTCATTGCCTATCAAGGGGGTTCCCTTCCATGACCCTACACTCTTCCGGCTTCTCTCTGCCTATGGTTGGATGAATGAGTCACATGACAGCCTGAGCCACACACCTATCAACTGAGACTTAGAAGTAAGAGCCAAAGCCTACCCGGAACCTCCCAGTCTCACACCACCTTTTCCAATTCAGCTTTCCCAGATTTCTCCATTGGGTTGTGCCAAACCCTCATGGATCCAGAAATTTCACTTTCAGTATGGTTACTGTTTCCCGTCTATCACTCCTTTAGAAAAACTCAAGAAGGAAGAAGGGATCCATGGTAATATTTAAATCCCAAAATCATACTCCAAGGCGTGGCTGGAAACTGGCTGTTCTTCTCCCTCAATGCCTTCTTTAGAAGATTGGCCCCTCCCATACAAAAGCCCTCTAGGCTGTGATTCATCATAGCTCTCCATGCTCAGCCCTTCCCACAAAATGAAACTGATCCCTTGTCCCTCCTGAAGATGGATGACATCATTAAAGTATGGGCTTGATTTAGTGGAATGGAAGATCACAGCTTGGGATCAGAAATTCAGCTACCTAGCTACATCAGCCACTATGTGGTCTTGGCAAAGTTCCTTAACTCCCCTATGGCTCAGTCACTTCATCTGAAAGTTACAGCATGCTCCAAGAAACCCTAAGATGCTCTCCAGTTCTGAAATTGTCAGTGGTGGCAGAGCATGGCTAGTCCCTACTCTCTTCTTCCCAGACAGGAGCCCCCCAAAACTGAGAAGTGACTGGGAAAATGCTCAGCTACACACAGGAATTCTGCTAGGCTGCAAATCATTTAAAATGAATGTTTAATAAGACACTGCATCAATTGTGTGCTTCAGCTGAATGTGCTGCAGCCCAGGAGACCTGAAAGAATTAATACGGTTCCCAAAGGAGCTGGTAGGAATCGCTGAAACAGAAGCAAAAGCTGACGTGATGAATATAAAAGTGCTTTGAGAGCATCAAAACGAAAGCGCTACAGTGAATGTCTGCTCACTCCACTAGAATATCTCCTGCCATCTAAGGAACACTCTCCAAGAAAGTCTCAGGGCTAGAGACTATGGCACACAAGTACACTTACTCTTTCCTCGCCTTCTGAACTCCCAATCTTTTCTCAGGACTTAGAGGACAGTACACACACAACTCCAATCTTTCCCTTTTTTCTCGTTCCTCACTTTACTTCTTCATTCCAGCCTTCTTCCTTCCCTCCACTTGTGTGCAATTCCCAAACCAGGCTGTCATAACATCTCCTTCAAATCTTCAAATCTCTCTCCCTTCTTCTCCAAACCAAAGCTCCCAGGCTGTCCACAAAAAAGACCCTCCCTCTCATTCGGAGCCAACGGATTTTTGTACACTCTTTCTTGCATTTTGAGACTCTCCAACTTTAGTACCAAGACCCATCTTTGTTCAGGAGCCAACTCCTTCATCTGAGGGCCTTGGAGCCCCAGACAAAGAACATGTAAGGAAAATGCCAGGCCCTCCATGCTCTGGGTTTGGAGTTAATTCTCTCCACTCCCACCCACTCCTCTTGAGGAACGGGTCTCTCCTCCGCTCCTCTGGCCCAGGGCTTCTCAAACTCCCCACCTCTGTTCCTCTAACTGCAGAGTCAGAGGAAGCATGACATTTTTTCTGCCCTTTTGTGCTTTACCTAAAAACTTTGCATTTTCTTCCAGAACCTACCTACATTTAATAATTTTTAGAAATAGTTTTAGTCACTTACCATAAGAGGAAAAAATGGACATTTTCCCACAAAACAATCAGGTAAAACTGGCATAGTGAAAATAGGAAGCATATGTCTCCAGTGCTCCTGGGCCCACCTCTGTGCCCCATGGTACTCGTAAATCTCCAAACATGCCACCACCACCACCCCACAGCCTACTTCTCAGTTTTCTGAGCGCTTCCTGGCACACACACACCAAAGTGCTCCTGTGTACACCATTTTCAGAAACAAGGCAAAAGGCATTTCCATTCATTTCTGGGTTGGAGAGGCAAGACCTGTTTCTCACCAGGGCCAGTGGCCACGACCCTCCCACCCCCACCCCCACTTCACATCAAGACAGATTCTAGGGGCGTCCGAAGACCTGCAGCAGCTGCCATGCAGCTGGTGGCTTCCCAGGTCCTGGCAGGGCATCAGTTTCCAGCCTTACCTTGTCAGCCATGATCATAGATGCGCCCCCATGAATGCCCAAGATGGGGACGAAGGTGTGGGAGGAGATAAAATCCAGCATCTGGGCTACGGCCTCCTGGTCCGTGTCGTCCCCAAACACGAGGCCGTGGATGCGTGCCCCGGACATGAGGTCGCACACGTGCGTGATGAGGCTCTTGGGGTCGGTGCGGTTCATCAGCAGAGCTACCACGTTCACGTCCAGGGGCAGCCCCGCCGCCTGCTCGGGGCCCCACAGTGTTCGAAGTTCGCGCTCTGTCACGTCGTGGCTGTGACCCAGCATCACCGCAATATTCAGCGCGGGGGGACCCTTCTCCGCCGCCGCGCTCGGCGCCGGACCGCGCCAGACCAGAAGGGCCGGCAGCACCAGCAGGGTCCAATAGCCCACTCTGCCCATAGTCGCCACTGACGGTCCCTGCAAGGTGAAGAGTGAGAGGCAGGGCCGCGGTGAGCAAGGCGACCAGAAGAAAGGGATTACCAACTTGGCCTCCTGCTCTAGGAGCCAGGCATGGAACTCAGCAGCAGGATAGGCTGCTGGGATCACGGACTCCATTCCCAGTCCCCGACGCCATCCACATCCCTCGATCCATCTCTAACTCTATCCACAACTCCAATTCGAGCTAATTCTCCATCCCCCAGCCCGTTCTCGCATCCAGCTTCCTTATCCCCTGTCTCCAGGCACTTCCCCAACCCCAACTCTGTCCATATCCCCCACCGCATTCCCCAAGTTCGCCGCGGGCCACAGACCCTAAGCGCCGCGCGTGTTCTGTACCCCACCAAGCTCCTAGGTGCACAGAATAAACCCTCCATCCAACCTCTCCCACCTGGGATAGAGAGGACCAAGTTATCAACCCCGCCCCCTGCTGGCGCGGAGCGAACTACAGACCCCGCAGGGCGTGCGGAGGCGGCACCCAGACCCCGCGTCCCCGCTTGAGAGCTGAGCTAGTTGGCTGACCCCGCCCCCTACGAGCCCGTCGTGTGCACCACACACTTTGCTCTACGCCCAGACCCACCTACAGACCCGGCTCCTCTCAGGCAGAGTACACCCCAAGTGCTTGGGAGTGAGGACGCTGCCTGGTAGGCCCAGGCTCCGCTGTGCCTGGGGGAACTTGGGGCTCGCCCCACCTCGAGCCAAGGGGCCGTGGAGAGTCCTTCACTCAACTGCAAGTGGGCCCAGGACCCACCCCTACACGCGCGCGTGCACACACACGTGCACACACACACGCACACACACATGTTCACACACACACACCCTCTCTCACGCGCGCCGTGTGCAATGCTGAATTCTGGAGAGTAGGCGCGTCCCCCCGCGGGCCAGCACGTAGGAGCTGGCAAAGAACGTGCGTAGGGGGAAAGGTAGGCTCCCAAGAAGCTCCCAGACGGACGTGGACTGTACAGCCCCTCCCTAGCCTTTCTACTGCGGGCGCTGTTGCCAAGTCCTAGGTGCACGTGGGCAGTGGGCCGCACACGCTCATAGGCACGCGCGCTTTTCTGCGCACTTCCTCAGACTGCTGTAGCGGTGCCCACGGCCAGCCGGAGTCCTCACATGTCCTCAGGTGGTGCACACGCATGACCGGCGGCAGGTGCACAGCCCTGCGTACCTGCAAATACCAGCACGGTCGTGCACGCGTGCCCTGACGCGCGCCTCTCGGGACGGACGCTGCTGGAGCCGGGGGAAGTTGAGGCGAACTCCAAGAGGCCTCGACATTCCTGGGTAAGCGCCGCGGAGCGCGGAGCCGCAGCGCCCCCTGGTGCCCCTCCTGCACTTCGCCGCTGGGCTCCCTCCCGCTTTCCCTCTCCCTCTCTAGCCTGATCCCTCTCCCGCTCTCCCTCCGGTCGAGTCTCCCTCCTCCCCGGCCCAAGGAGCCCTGATCTCCCGCTGGGACGTACCTGTAGCCCGAGAAGGTCGAGGATGCAGTGGGGCGCGCTGCGCGCACGAGCATCTCGGCCGCCTCAGCAGCCACCGGGTTTAGCGGGTTCCCGCATGCTGCGGCCCCCGCGCGCTCCCCTGGCTGTCCCGCGCTGTCCGCATCGCCCCCACGGGGGGCGGCTATCCCAGCCGGAGGCTCTGCAGCAGGGCTCTAACGGGGCGGAGGAGAGAAGGAGAGGCAGGGTCAGCCCACCAACGAGGGGAGGGAGGGTTGAGGGGAAGGCTGCAGTCTGCAGTGCTCACAAGCCCCCCTGTGCGCCCAGGGGCGCTAGACAAGAGGGGGGAAGCTGAAGCCCGATGCCCACGACGCCCCCAGTGCGGATCCTCAGCCCCTGTGGCTGATAGCGGGAGCTCCACTCCAGGGTGCACAGGAGAATGGGAGCCCCAGGTTGGCCACCCACGAGAAGCTAACTGGGCACCTCCACCCGCACCCCCTACCACCTCCCCAGCGCCGGCTGCTGGGAGTTGTGCGACCGGGAGCTGCTGAGCGAGGGAGGTAGGGAGAGAAAGAGGAGGTAACGAGGGTGGGGGGGCGCTGGCTGAGTTTGTGACGAGCTACCAGTAGGAGAGGGGGAGGGAAGGACGCGGGCTCCCGCGGTCCCGGTTCCCCGAGGGAGGTGGATCTTTCCCACGCAGCGACCCTCTTGTGATCCTGCCGCTTTCTCCCTCTTCAGGCCTCCCACCTCCCCCTTCCCAAGGGGGCCTCCCAGGCCCGGCGTCCCGCGCTAGCACTCACCGCAGCCTCTCTCCACATAGTTCTCAGCAGTGGCCGCTCCTGGTCATCTCCAGGGCTGATGGCTGCGGCCGCGATTCTCAGCGCTCACCCGGTCCCATGATCCGGCCAAGCCCTAGGAGCTCCCCCTCCAAGATCCCTAGCTCCGCTTCCTGCCCTACTCCGGACGGCAACTGCCCGGTCCTCTGAGCGCGCCGGAGCACCCTATCCGCAACCCAGCTCCGGGCTGGTGTGTTTGAGGGCGAGTGTGTGTGTGAGTGAGTGTGGGAGCGCGCGCGCGTGTGGCCGGGGATCCCCGCGGTCCCCGGCCGAGAGAGGCGCGGGCGGGGAAAGGCAGCTCCCTCCGGGCCCTTCGCTGCTGGGCCAGCTCCGCGCCGGGCGTTCGGCTCCCCACTTCCCAGCGGGAGTCCGGTGAGCGCCTGGACACCCTGGTTCACAGCACTGGCAAAGCCGGGTTCCCGGGGCGTCTTTCTGCTGCGATCGCCTCCGAGGAAGAGGAGAAGGAAGGTAGCGGCGCCCTCCACACCAACTTAGGGACGACTTGTTCTCAGCCGGCGAGACGCAGTAGCCCCCGCTCAAGCCCAAGAGGCTTCGAGCTCCGGCGGGCGAAAGCGTCTCCTGCCCGCAGCCTCTCTCCTAGGTGGGTCGAGACAGACCCCGCAGTCCCTCGGCGGCGACGCGGAGCGCGGCCACCCGTTCCGAGAGCGCACGGCGGCAAATAAGGCCAGGATAGGTGGCTGGCTGGCGACGGGGGCGCCTGCGGCGGCGCGCGCTGCTGTCCGTGGTGTTGGAACCACGCTCTCCGCCCGCTCCCGGGCGTCTGGTGCGGCTGAAGAATCAATTATTCAGATCTCTGCTACCGCTTCCTCCTCCCCCAGTGCCTCGCGCTGGGTACAGTTATCCCCCTCCACGCACAGGCGCGCCGACACACACACACACACACACACACACACACACGCACAGAGTCTGCTCCAATGCTTCTCCCTGTGCCTCGCCACCCCCGTACGGGAACCCACTCCTCTGATCTCAGGGAGCCAGAATCCTAAAAGCAAAGACATCTGCATTTCCCACTTGCTTCCTTCTAAGTTCTACCAAACAGAAGCCTCCCTGAGGCTGCCACTTCTAAGCTACCAGAAGAGGTGAGCCAGAGAACATGGGACGGCCTGGGTGTGTGAGGGCTTGGTTGACTTGAATTCTAGCGACTGGGCATGAAATAAATGGTCAAGGGAGGAGCTCTGCCCCTTTTATATTCACCTGTATTTCCAACGCCTGTCTGCCTTTCAGGCCTTGGAAGGAAAGGGGTCTTAAATTCTAAGAGGTTTTGCAATCACTGTTCTAACCCTGCCTCCTCCACTTAACCTAATGTCACCTGCTGCGGTCTAAATATGTGTGTTCCCACCCCCAATTTCATAGGATAAAATCCTAACTCCCAAGGTGATGGTATTAGGAGGTGGGGCCTTTAGGAGGTGACTTCATGGCTTCATGAGAGTAAAATGGGGTTTGTGCTCTTATAAAAGAGATGCCAGAGAGTCAGCTAGGTCCTTCCACCAAGTGAGACTTAATCAAGAAGGCATCGGCCTATGAACAGGAACTAGGCCCTCCCCAAACACTGAGTCTGCTGCTGCTTCATCTTGGACCTCCCAGCCTCAAGAAGTGAGAGAAATAAACTTCTGCTGTTTATGATGTTTTGCTATGGCACCTGGATCAAACTAAAACATCACTTTTGGACATTATATTACTTCCCTTTATTGATCACTAATCTGGAAATGGGGGGCAGTAAAAACATCTACTTCTCAGGATTATTTTGAAAAGAAAAGGAAGTAGCCTTAATAAAGGGGTCAACAAGGTCTGGCACATAGTAGATGCTCAATCAACATCATGCACCTTGAAGTAGCCTGGAAGCAGGGGAACTTCTTCCAGGAATGTGGATGTGGCTGCTGAAATGGACACAGGAGAAGGGCACAGTGTGTGGAGACAAATGGATTCATTATTGAGCTGGTTGTTCTATGCTGGGTTTCCTGGGTTTTTGTTTTTGTTTTTTTTAAATCCAAAAGACAGAGAAAGCGTGAGGGAAATCCTGGAAAGTAAATTAAAATGGGGGATTGTATAATATAAGGCAGGGAACAGGAAAATGTTTCCTTTCTTGAGTCTATGGCTGGGCTGAACTGATTAGGCCACTCCTTGGCACCCATGCAAGACTCTGGCTTGGGGTCTAACGGGGAAGTTAGGCCATTTTATTTAAATGAGTTATAAATTTTAGACAATAAAATGCATATCTCTCAAGGGTTTCATTTGTGAAGGTTTTTTGGTGTTTTCTTTTTTATTTTTTTGTTCGTTTGTTTTGTTTTGTTTTGTTTTTTTGACAGGGTCTCACTCTTGCCCAGGCTGGAGTGCAGTGGTGTGGTCGTAGCTCACTATTAACTTGAACTCCTAGGCTCAAGTGATCCTTCTGCCTCAGCTTCGTAAGTAGTTAGGACTTGTGGTGGTTAGCACATGCCACCACATCTGGCAAATTTTTTATTTTTTGTAGCCATTGGGTGTTGCTATGTTGTCCATGCTGGTCTCAAACTCTTGTCTTTACGAAATCCTCTGGCCTTGGCCTCCGAAAGGCTGAAATTACAGGTGTGAGCCATTGCACCCAGCCAGTTTGTTACTTTTGAAATTGTGTGTATCCACATAGACCGTCACGTAAAATGAGGTACAGAGTATTTTCATCACCACCAGGAAGTTTTCTTGTGTCCCTTTGTTGTCAATCCCACTCCCCCCATTCAGTGTAAACTACAATTTTGATTTCTAATACCATGTATTAGTTTTGCCCTTTTTTGAACTTCATATAAGTGGAATTTTACACTATGTATTCTTTGGTGACTGGCTTTTTTCACTTACCCTGATGTCTAGAAGATTCCTCTGTGTTGTTGCATGTATCAACAGATTTTTTATTTTTTATTGTTGAGCAGCTAGCTCTCTATTGCATGCATAAGCCACACTTTGTGTATCCAGTCTCCTGCAATGGATATGTGGGTTTTATCTATGGGACTTTTTAAAATACAGATGTGGCTGGGTGCAGTGGCTCACGCCTGTACTCCCAGAACTTTGGGAGGCTAAGGCAGGAGGATCACTTGAGCCCAGGAGTTTGAAACCAGCCTGGGCAACATGATGAGAGCCGAGGAATTTGAAACCAGCCTGGGCAACATGATGAGAGCCCAAGTGTTCACACTGCTGCACTCCAGCCTGAGTGACAGAGTGAGACTTTGTCCCCAAAAAAATAAAGAAAGAAAATAAAACACAGATGTCTATGCCCACTCTAGATCTACTCCATCAGGATCTCCAGGTGTGGGGCCAAGCACGGACAGTTATTTTAGATCCATAGGGGATTCTGATGATGCCTCTGCACTTGCTATTCTCATAAATTGATGCTGACCCTGAAATTGGATTTGTCTTTCTTGAAAAATACTGGTACTCAGGGTTTTAAGTTATTCATGATCAGACTTATAGAAAGATAAATCAAACTGATATGGCCTCTTTTGAATAGAGAAAGAAGGCAGCCCTTCATTGGAAGGGACAGTGTGCCTCTAAACATAGGCACAGGAGGCTGGAGTTGCACTGGGGTGGACATGTCACCAGGGTGGAGCACATCGTGTGTCAGGCGCCTGGAACTTCACCATACATGCAGAGACTGTGACAGCGTGTATAAGATCATGACAGCCTTACTCCACCTATGCTGCAAAGCTTAATTCTCAATGCAGCTTAGGATGCTGAGCAGAATTTTGCTGCTCAAAGAGTTTCAGATGATAAGAAAAACTTCTTCATAGCAGCTATATCAACTGTGATGGTTAATACTGAGTATCAACTTGATTGGATTGAAGGATGCAAAGTATTGTTCCTGGGTGTGTCTGTGAGGGCATTGCCAAAGGAGATTAACATTCGACTGGCAGACCCACCCTCAATCTGGGTAGGCACCGTCTAATCAGCTGCCAGCACAGCCAGAATAAAAGCAGGCAGAAGAATATGGAAAGACTAGACTGGTTTAGTTTTCTGGCCTCCATCTTTCCCCTGGGGCTGAATGCTTCCTGCCCTGGAACATCGGACTCCAAGTTCTTCAGCTTTGGGACTCGGACTGGCTTCCTTGCTTCTCAGCTTGAAGTCTATTGTGAAACCTCACCTTGTGATCATGTGAGTCAATACTCCTTAATAAACTCCCCTTTAGGCTGGGCACGGTGGCTCATGCTTGTAATCCCAGCACTTTGGGAGGCCGAGACGGGTGGATCACCTGAGGTCAGGAGTTCAAGACCAGCCTGACCAACATGGTGAAACCCCAGCTCTATTAAATACAAAAAATTAGCCAGGCATGGTGGTGTACGTCTGTAATCCCAGCTACTTGGGAGGCTGTGGCAGGAAAATCACTTGAACCTGGGAGGCGGAGGTTGTGGTGAGCTGAGATTGTGCCACTGCACTCCAGCCTAGGCAACAAGAGCAAAACTCCATCTCAAAAAAATAAAATAAAAAATAAAATAAAATAAACTCCCCTTTATATATACATCTGTCCTATTAGTTCTGTCCCTCTAGAGAACCCTGGCTAACAGAACCGACAAAGACTTCTCTAAGAGAAAGAACAAGGAGCAGCTCTTCCACATACCTGGGCAGGCCACACCGCTGCACCCCAAGAGGAAGCACATTGGGTGCCCCTTCTCACACTCACCATAAGAGGGCAGCTTCCATGTCCAGAGGAGGCCAGGCCTCTCCTGTAGGAAATGTCTTTCTTGTAGGCTCACTCACCGTTGTACAGGGAAGCTGGTTCCATCTTAAGCTCTGTCACTCAGCTGTGACTGGTCAGAGCAGTCCCTCAAGACAGTGCTTTGATGGCCCTGAAGTCAGACCATGTCAGGCCAACTTCCCAAGGCCAGGAGTGCCCAAAAGTCTCATCATTCACTCCACAGATACTCTGTCAGAGTCTGTGCCTATGGGAAAAACTTCTCAGGGAAATGTCTGGATGCTAAGGAGAGAGGTCATGTTTCCTGGTACCTGGGATCATTGAGGCATGCCATCTTGAAACTGTGGAGGCCCTTGGCGATGATCAAACCAACCCCCAATGCTGCTTTTTTTTTTTTTTTCCTAATGAGGACTATGGCCAGGCACGGTGGATCACGCCTGTAATCCCAGCACTTTGGGAGTCCGAGGCAGGCGAATCACTTGAAGCCAAGAGTTCAAGACCAGCCTGGCCAACATGGTGAAACCCCGTCTCTACTAAAAATACAAAAATTAGCCAGGCATGGTGGCATGTGCCTGTAGTCCCAGCTACTCAGGAGGTTGAGGCAGGAGAATCGCTTGAACCAGGGAGATGGAGATTGCAGTGAATTGAGATCGCGCCACTGCACTCCAGCCTGGGCGACAGAGTGAAACTCCTTCTCAAAAAAAAAAAAAAAAAAGACTCCAAAGCACAAGGCACCGAAGGTCACATAGCTACTAAGGGTCACACATGGTCTCTTTTTCATACACTCCTGTCACAAGCACAGACCTTTTCCTATTCATGAACACAGACTCCTCCCCTGGATGTGACTTCCAGTAGAGGTTGCCAGGTAGAAAGTCACAGCAAATTATTCCTCAAGAGGTGATTGTCCTTGGGTGCCCCTGGTATATGCAGCATAGCTGGGCAGGTCAAAAGATATTTGGGTGCCCTGTGCTCTTTGGGAGGGGAATTGGGATTGGGGTGAAGAGGGGAAGGAAAGATGACTCAGTTACTGAGTTCTCCATCAGAAAAATGACTCAGGACATTAGCAATCTTACTGAGAGCATTTAGTGGTAGTAAAACAGGCCTGGTCTACTAGTCAAGAGCTGACTCTGCCCAACGACTAGTAATTAGCAGAGGTAGGATTTGAACCCATTTGTGTCTGGCTCCAGAACCTGCAGTTTGAACCAATTTGATGTTATCTGCCGAAGTCACTAACCTGCTGGGTCTCTTTATTTTTCTTATTTTATTTTACTTGTTTGTTTATTTATTTATTTTTGAGACAGGGTCTTGCGCTGTCTCCCAGGCTGGAGTACAGTGGCATCATCACAGCTCACTACAGTCTCGAACTCCTGGGATCAAGTGATCCACCTGCCTCAGCCTCCCAAGTAGCTGAGACTACAGGTGGTGCATGCTACCATGCCCAGCTTTTTTTTTTTTTTTTGAGACAGTCTCACTCTGTCACCCAGCCTGGAGTACAGTGGCATGATCTTGGCTCACCTCAACCTCCACCTGCTGGACTCAAACAATTCTCCCACCTCAGCCTCCCAAATAGCTACGACTACAGGCACATGTCACCACACCAGGCTAATTTTTTGTATTTTTTGTACTTTTTGTAGAGATGGGTTTCACCATGTTGCCCAGGCTGGTCTCAAACTCATGGGCTCAAGCAATCCACCCGCCTCAGCCTCCCAAAATGCTGGGATTACAGGCACGAACCACTGCTTTTTAAAAATATTTTTAGTAGAGATGAGGTCTCGCTTTGTTGCCCAGACTTGTCTTGGACTCCTAGGTTCTAGCCAATCCTCCCACCTCAGCCTCCCAAAGTATTGAAATTATAGGCATGAGCCACTGTGCCCAGCCTGCCGGGCCTCTTTAGATAGGTCAATTAACATCTTTCAGGCTTGTTTTTCTTCACTCTTAGGATGCAAGAATGTCAGATTAGCAATTCCTGTGTTTAAGCTTGCCTCAATCAGCAGAGCCCCTTTCATAAGCGAACTCCCCTACATTGCCCCAGTATAGGAAGCAGCTAAAAGTGAAGCTTTGATCTCGGGTGAAAAGGTGGGTAAGAGATTGGAGTCCGATGCTCCTTAACTTCTCACCCCTAGCCTCCCTCCCACTCACACCAAAGCTCATCACAGAACTCTGGGACTCTGATGAACACATTTTGAAAATGTGGTCCAATCTCTGTGTGGCACAGAAGAAGAAACAGGACCAGAAAGAGCAAGAGACTGAATAGAATTACTCATCAGTTAGAGATGGAGCAAAGATTAGAATCCAGGACTCATCACGGACAACCAGGCTTTTAAAAATAGCATCTGAACCTTGGCTCTGAAACTTACTGGCTGCTTGATGCTAGGTAGATCTCTCAGCCTGTCTGTGCTCCAGTTTCGTCACCTATAATGTGGGGATAGTAACAGTACTTGCCATTTAGGGGTTTCTAAGGGCTAAATTGAAAGAGGCAATACATACAAAACATTTAGCGTAGTGCCCAGTCATAGCATGGGTTTAATAAGTATCAGTTATTAGTATGCCTATTATTGTCTTACAGGGCCCTTGAGGGTTCCACCGAGATGCTGCTGTCCCCTGATGCTCAGATACCTGTCCTGGGCCGAGTGCTCCTGGTGCATGTTCAGGAAGGTGTGGTCTGCAGGGCAGAGGGGGCAGCCATTGGTCAGGCCTAGTTCTGCAGCTCAGTGCATACCAGATGGTGCCCATGGGGGTGCTGGCCGGTGACATATTGGCAGCCTCCCTTCCCTGCACAGTTCACCGAGCCACACAGTGCTCAGGAGCCTTGAGCTGTAGCCTGCTCTGCCAAGGAGGCAGCCTGCCCAGCCTGGACTGATGGACAGCAGGCAATGGCCAGCCCCAGGGAACTCGGACTGTGCCTCCAGCCTCCAGAGAAGGCATAGGTGAGGCGCTAGTCCGGCTGCCTCCCCAAGCTCCTATGGCTCCCATGGCTTCTCTCTGAGAGGGAGACGGAGGGACTTAGTCAAAAGTCAGCCCCCTCTCCACATTACCTGAGTCCTTGCCTGTCTTAACCCTTTTTCTGAAAGTGACAGCTCTTAGAAAACAACCATGGAGCAGAAAGGAAATGACTGCTTCACTGAACAAATAAGAAATCAGTTTCTTCATCTGAAAAAAAATAGAAATGATAGTATTGACTTAATAGAGTCACTGTGGGGACTCGATGATATATTGCATACAGTGATTGGAATCATGTGCACCACATAGAAAATAAATATTAGCTATTCCCTATGTCAGTAGGACATTCATATTTGTATCGGTATTATAGCAGTAGCAAAAACACAGGCTCTGCAGCCCCTCTGCCCAGGTTAAAATCTGTGATGCACCTCTTCCTATCTGTGTGGCCTTGGGCATGGTGCTCAATGCCTGAAGCCTCAGTTTCCTCATCTATAAAATGGGGGGACTCACGGACACACAGAGGGAAACATCAAATGCTGGGGCCTGTCGGGGGGTAAGGGGCTAGAAGAGGGATAACATTAGGAGAAATACCTAATGTAGATGATGGGTTGATGGGTGCAGCAAACCACCATGGAACGCGTATATCTATGTAACAAACCTTCACATTCTGCACATGTATCCCAGAACTTAAAGTATAATAAAAAATAATAAAAATAAATAAACAAATAAATAAATAAGAAAAGAAATGAGGGATTCTTTGTGCCTCTCCCACAAAATTGCTGAGAACATTAAATCAGGTGATGCACACGAGTTGCTTAGCACAGCACCTGATACATAATAAGAAATCAATAAGTAAAGGTGATTATTATGATTAATTAGCATTGATATGAATGCCCAAGGTCACAGAGCAGGTTAGGATTGAAATAGGTGTTTTCTGACTTGCCACTTGGTACTCACTCTGCTACTCACTGCTGCCTCTCACCCAATTAAAATTCCTGGCTCTGCCCTCTGAGAGTCACTGTTCCTAAAAAAGAACTCCATTTGTAGTAAGAAGCCACAAAATAAATTGTCACCAGGTCCGGCGGTCAGATCCAAATTGCATAAAAGCATTTCTCTTAATTAGGCAAAGTTGTCCAAGGATTCAGGGTGTAGGGAGAAGAAGAAAGACTAGTTCAATGACCAGACGTGGGAGCCAACAGACCTGGCTGAGACCTCAGTTCTGCACCATCTCTCTTGCTGGGTGACTGTGGGCATGTCATTCTACCCTCCTAGGCCTCAATTTCCTTGCCTGCAAAATCAGGGTTGTTGTGAGAATGAAATTAGATAAAATATCTTGTGTAAATTGAGTTTTTAATAAATGGTAGGAATTATTACGGTCACAGCCCTTTTGGTTGAGTGAGGTATTCGTGGGGCTTGTTGTGGTGGTCTTTTGGGGTTTTGTTTCTGTTTTATTCTTTGCAAAAGGGTGAAGGAATTGTGTGATTTCCATGAATGACAAAGCATATATGCTAAATGCAATGTGGGATTCTGAATTGAGTCTTGGAACAGAAAAAGAACATTAGTGGAAAACCCTGTAAATCCCAATAAAGCCTGAAGTTTTGTCAACAGCAGTGTACCAGTGTTAGTTTCTTAGTTTTGACAAATGTACCTGCATTGTGTAAGATGTTAACGTTAGGGAAAACCAGGCAAAGTGTTTATAGAAGTCACTGTACTATCCCTGCAACTTTTCTATAAATCTAAAAACATTCCAAAATAAAAACTTTATTTGAAAAAACAAAAAGCAATATATGCTTAAGAAAGTGACCTATGTGCTTATCTATGCATAGAATATCTCTGGAAGGATACCCAAGGAACTAGCAATCATGGCTGCCGCCAGCGAGGGAACACAGGTGACTGGGAGAAAGTGGAGAGAGACAGGTAAAAGAGGGTGAATTCCTTCTCACTGTGAGGCATGATTTGTTTTTGGCATGCACATATATTACCTTCCTGCTTAAAGAATGAGTAAAAAGCTGAGATGGTAGAGAGTAGTGAGTGGGTGTGCTTGTGTGTGTCTGGGTGTGCCCCCAGGTGTCAGGGCACAGTTCAAGCAACAACTGCAATGGGAAGCAAAGAAGAATGAGCCCCCACAGCCATGGCAGGGCCTTGGGCTAAGCCCCCAGAGTTACACTCTGCCTGACTTGATCCACCTCTACAAGTTGAAAGAGATCCAGCTGTCTGCAAGGGGCTGAGGGCCCCCCATGACAGCAAAACACACCCAACTTTCTGTGTACCAAATCATTTCTTAGATGCCTGTTCTACTTGAGCTCATCTAATCCTCAGAGCAAACCCACAAGGTTGGAGTTGGTATCCCCTTGTTATGGTGGAGGACACAGAAGCCCAGAGTGGTAAAGTGCTCCCTAAGTATTTACCCAAGGTTGAACTGGCACTAAGTGGTAGAGTTGGGATTTGAGCTTAAGCTTCTGGAGTTCAACCCACTGAGCCTCATAATGTCACAGCTATCAGGCTGTGAGGAAGCTACTGCCTCCTTGCAAGATGGTCACATTGGTTTTTGGCAGGTGGATGGGGCCCCATTGAATGGGGAGGGGATAGGAAGCGTCTCTCTTCTCTGGCTCCCAGAACTGCATTCCCACCATGACCAATGGAGGCCAGCAGCCAGGGGTTTAACAACCGGGGTGGATCTCAGCACTGTCTCAGAAGACAAGATATTAGAAGGACAATAAACCCCAACAACAACCTTCTGGCACAGAAGGTGTTATAGACCTCATTTTCAAGATGAGGCAATAAGACAGATTTAATTTTTTAAAATGGCTTCTGTTATCACATAGCAAGGGACAGAGTGATATGGTAGAGGCAGGGGTTTTGGAACCAAATTACAATCAGTTCAAATCCTAGTTCTTCCCATTCCTTGGGCAAGTCATTCAATCTTTTTGAACCTCAGTTTCCTTCTCTGTGAAATGGGGTTAGTAACACCTGCAAATTCTAAGTAATAATGGGCTTCGCACTGAGAGAGCTGTAAACAAACAGTAGCTATGATAATCATAATAAAGGAGCACTTTAAATTTACAAAGACTTTAGCAGTCATAATAATGTCATTTGAGTATGATACTATTCATTGAATACTCACTCTGCAACAGGTACTAGGCTAAGCATATTCTGGGTTTTGTAGTATTTAGTCCTGAGAATGACCCTCTGAGCTGTGTATAATTATTACAGCTAAGAAGAATGAACCCTGAAATAGTAAGTTACTTTCCCAAAGTCACACAGGAATCCAGCTGCCTAGCCAGGACAAAAGCCTGTTTTCTGGCTTCCAGTCAGCTACACCTAAATGCTATGTTAGCACTGTCTTATGGAGGTTGCATGTCAATGCTCACTTAGGGAATCTCAAAATTTAGTGATCAACAGAAATTATATGGAAGAGATTGAAATGCAGATTCCTTGGCCCTGCCTCCATAAATTCTGATCCTGCAGCTCTGCAGTGGGGTCATGGGAATTTGCTATGTGGCAGATTGTATTTTCCAAAGCTGGCCACAATAATACTTCCCATCCCACATGCTCTTCCTGAATCTTGACACTTCTCCATCAAGAGGATGAATTTACGAACCCTTGAAACTTGGTGGGCCTTTTTTACTCCCTCAACCAATATAGTACAGCAGAGATGTATATTAGAAAAGTGCGATATAATTGTACCTTGTTCTCTTGGAACCCAGCCACCATGCTGTGAGGAAGCCCAAGCATTCTATGGAGAGCCTTACATAGAGAAGAACCAAGGCCTGCAGCCCTCAGCCCCGGCAGTATTCCCAACCAACAAGTACACCAACCTGCCAGCCCTGTGAGTGAGTCATTTCAGAAGAGAATCCTCCAGTCCCCAGTTGAGCTGACCCAGCAAAGGCAGTCCTGGTGAACTCTGCCCAAGTTGAAGATTCACTGGGAGACTAGTTGCTGTTGTTTTAAGCCACTACAATTTGGAGCAATGTGTTACACAGCAATAAATAACCAACACCCTGCATTTTTAACAAGCCTCGCCAGGTGGTTCTATCACAGGTGATCAGAAGTCTACAGTTTGGAACAGACTGCCCTTTGCCAGATCTTTGTGGGTGTGGAATGAACATTAGTTAACTATTTCTGCCCCTCACATTGCAGAGTTTCTGTTTACAAGCACCAAAGCCATGTTTGCAGAGAGACTTCAAAAGTCCCCTTCTCTGGCCAAGAGCAGTGGCTCATGCCTATAGTCCCAACAGCTTGGGAGGCCAAAGCAGGAGGATTGCTTAAGCTCAGGAGTTCAAAATCAGCCTGGTAAACAGTGAGACCCCTCGCTCTCACCAACTCTACAAAAAATAAGATTAAAAAATTAGCCAGATGTGGTGGTGCATGCCTATGGTCCCAGCTACTCAGGAGGCTAAGCGGGGGAATAGGGGGATCACTTGAGCTCAGGAGTTAGGGGCTGCAATGAGCCGTGATTGCACCACTGCACTCCAGCCTGGGTGATGAGTGAAACCTTATCTCTAAAAAACAAAACAAAACAAAAAAGAGTCCCATTCATCAGAGGAATGGGACTCTTATTACCTTGATTGTGGTGATGGCATCATAGGTATGTACATAAATCTGAACTCATCAAATTGTATACATTAGACATGTGTAGTTATTTTTGTATGCAATTATACTTCAGTAAAGCTAAGTTTTTGAAAAAGACTTCCTTCCTCCCCCATTGTGTTGATAAGTGAAACCCAATCAACTTTGAGCATCTTTGGCACCCATGCATGTTTGCACCAACCCCTTTTCCAAGAATACTTGAAGGCTTCTCCACTCCCGCATAAGCAAATCCAATTTCCCATCCATATTTGCAGAGGTGTTTGCTACTTAAGCAAGGTGCAGCCTTGCAAATTCTTGGGTAAATAACACAAGTCTGAGAACAATATTCCCATGCCGGTAGCCAAGAAGTGCAGGAAATGACAGATCTCTTAGGACTTCTCCGTCTCACTCAAAGACTCAGCAAGGTCCCAGCTTGAAAGAGTGCATGGGCACTGTCACTCGTGGTAGAGCAGAAAGCCAAAGATGGGGCAGAGTATCATAATTAAACATGAGGACTCAAGAGTCAGGCCACTTGAATTTGAATCCTGAGTCTATGACTTACTAGCTGTGTGACTTTAGGCAAGTTGCTTAACGTTTCTGAACTTCAGTTTTCCACTGTGCAAAATGAGAACAGTAAGAGCTTCTTTACTGGGTTACTATTAAGGTAATGCAACTGTGGTATACAGGAAGAAACTTAATGTGTACTCAATAAATAGTAAAAGTTATTGTTTTTTTAATGTGGTGTGATTATATGCTGCCCAGATATAAAAAGAGGCAGATCATAGAGGTGAAAAAGACCCTGGGATGGAAGTCAGGAGATCTGATTTCTTGTTTTGGTTTTGCCACCAATTCACTTACTTGGTGTATTAGTCTGTTTTCAAACTGCTGATAAAGACATACCCAAGACTGGGCAATTTACAAAAGAAAGAGGTTTAATGGACTCACAGTTCCACGTGGCTGGGGAGGCCTCACAATCGTAGTGGAAGGTGAAAGGCACGTCTCACATGGCAGCAGACAAGAGAAGAGAACTTGTGCAGGGCAACTCCCCTTTATAAAACCATCAGAGCTCATGAGACTTATTACTGTCACAAGAATAGCACAGGAAAGACCTGCCCCATGATTCAATTACCTACCACTGGGTCCCTCCCACAACTGTGGGAGCTACAATTCAAGATGAGATTTGGGTGGGGACAGAGCCAAACCATATCATTTGGATACCTGAGATAAGGTAGTTGATGATGTTGAACTTTAGTTGTAAACTGAGGTGGAAGGATTAGGAGGTGCTCTTTAAGCTGCCTAAGTCACTAACTTGCTGGGTCTCTTTATTTTTATTTGTTTTATTTTAAGACAAGGTATCACTCTGTCACCCAGGCTGGAGTGCAGTGGCACAATCATAGCTCACTGCAGCCTCAAACTCCTGGGCTCAAGCTAGGACTACAGCCGCATGCCACCGTACCCAGCTAATTTCACTCCAGCTCTTCCCTTCTTTGGATTGCTAAGAGTGTCCTATTGCCTAATATACAAGACACTCTTCTAGACATAAATGGTAGAAAAAAAATCCCAAAGAGGTTTAAGCCAAAAATAAGATTAAGTTGGCTCAGAGAAGCCAAACCTGTGGTTGAATGGTCAAATCCCACGGATGCAGCTAGACTCCAAGAACAGCTGGAGTCTGGGTCTCACTTCTCTCTCCCCCTCTTTTGCTTTCACTTGCTTGCTGCATTCATCCTCCCTCACAAACTGTCTTCCTCCACACTCAGGGAACATTCATAGTAATACTTCCTATTTCACAGTTTAGACCTAAACCCACGGGAAAGAATGACTGACTGCCCTCCCTTCCCAAGTCCAAAACTCCCAAGGTGGGGATTCATTGGCCTAGTGTAGATCAGTTGCCAACTCCATGACCAATCAGTCATGGCTTTGCGATGGGGCCATGTTAGACCACAGCAGCTCTCATGGGAACCATGTATTACCTACCTAGCCAGTCTGCACATCTGAATTTGCAACTTCTGCAGTATACCCTAAAGGGAAGCTTTTATATTTCTCTCATTATTTTGCAAAGCACTTCCATTGTTATCTTCATGTAATCCTTATAACAACCTTACAATGGAAACAGCTGTCAGCCTTAAATCCAACATGATTTAGAGGGTCCTTTGGCTCAGGGAAGCTGGGTGCCCTGGCCAAAGTCACAGCCTGTCCATAGCAGAGGCAAATCCAGCTAAGAACCTGGGTGTTTTAACTTCTCTTCCAGTGTTTTCTCTATCTTTTTTTTTTTTTAAAGAGACAAGATCATCTTGCTCTGTCGCACAGGCTAGAGGGCAGTGACGCAATCAATCATAAGTCACTGCAGCCTCAAACTCCTGGCTTTAAGTGATCCTCCCACTCAGCCTCCCAAGTAGCTGCAACTATAGGCACACACCACCATGCCCAGCTGATTTATTTATTTGTTTGTTTGTTTATTTAGGTAAAGATGAGGTCTTGCAATGTTGCCCAGGCTGGTCTCAAACTCCTGGGCTCAAGCCATCCTCCCGCCTCAACCTCCCAAAGTGCTGGAATTACAGGCATGAGCCACCACACTTAACCTCTTCCAGTGGTCTTTCCCAAAACACACTGCATATTTGTTTTTTCCAGAATGCTCATCAATGAAGACCCAAGAATATAATCACTGGTAGGGCCCATGTGTCTCCCACCCTGGTAGCTATGCAGGCACCTCCCTTGAGGTGGCTTTCTGGCTCTGATGTCTCTTTGCCTATAAATAGCAGACTCGGGGACTCTCAAGCCCAGAGAGGGAAAAGCACAGGCTTCTTGGGGATCTTTCCAACATGCTGAGAGTGGAAGAAAAGGAAACAGGAGGAAACCCTGGAGAGGGCCCAGAGCAGCTCCATGGTCCGGCAGAACAGATGCCATCACTGGTGCCACCACTTCATCACCTCCTCCAGGACACTCCCTGGACCCCACAGAGAATCTGGTCTTTGGTCTTCACTGAGTATCCCCAAAGGAAGGCAGGGTTGACCTCCCTGTCTTCCTTCCTTTGCAGCTTCTCTTTCTACTCTTTCAATATGGCACAGTGGTTAGGTGTGCTGGCTTGAGAGCTGGTCTGCCTGGCTATATGGCCTTGGCAAGTTTTCACCCGTGTATTTCATTTTCATCATTGATAAAAAGAGTCCCTATGTCATGGATTTATTGAAATGGTTAAATAAGATCGTGAAAATAAAGCACTTAGAACAGCACCTGGCTTGTGGAAGGTGTAGTTACAATTATCGTCTATATGGCCAGGAGAGTGGCTAGGAATGATAGGGGCAAATTTGTATTGCTTGTTTTCATACTATAGAAGCAATGCAACCACAAAGAAAAGGCAAAAGGCAGAAGCGGGGACATCTATGGAATAATTGGCATGGTCAGTTCAACAAGTCCATGTGATGGACAGAAGGGCAGAGGTATATTGTTCTAGATTTAAAGAGAGTTAGAAGACACAATAGCTAAATGCAGTGCGTGGTCCTTGGTTGGATCCCGGTTCAAACAAGCCCTTTGTAAAAACAGGGCCAGGTGCAGGGGCTCACGCCTGGCATCCCAGCACTTTAGGAAGCCAAGGTGGGAAGATTGCTTAAGCTCAGGAGTTTGAGACCAGCCTGGACAACATAGCAAAACCCCATATCTACAGAAACCACAAAAAATAGCCAGGCATGGCGGCACGTGCCTGTAGTCCCAGCCACTCAGGAGGCTGAGCTGGGAGATCACTTGAACCAGGGAGGCAGAGGTTGCAGTGAGCTGAGATCACACCACTGCACTCTAGCCTGGGCAACAGAGCCAGACCCTGTCTCAAAACACACAGACAAACACAACCATTTTGAAGGACGATTGGGGAAATCTGAATATGAACAATGTATTAGATAACATTTAAGACATTATTCTTAATTTTGTCAGATGTAATCATAATACTGTGGTTAGGTAGGAAAATATTTTTTTAGAGACAAATACTGAAATTTAAGGATAAAATATCCTGATGTTAGTAACTTTAAAATATTTCACACAAAAGAAAAGAAAAACAGATGACACAAATATTGCAAAATGTTAACAATCATTAAATCTAAGTAATAGGTTTGTGGGTGTTCATAATACTAGTCTCTTCACTTTTGTGTACGTGGAAAAATGTTTATAGTAAACAAACATGTTTATTGTAAAAATTTAAAGCTGCAGAAAACATTCCAAAGAAAACACAGTAACTCTACCACCTAGGAGAAAATTATCAATAATGTTTTGATGTATCTCCTTCCAAGTTTTAATTGTCTTAACATTACTGCAATCAGAAGGCACATAAAATTCTGCAATTTATGCCGGGTGCTATGGCTCACGCCTGTAATCCCAGCACTTTTGCGAGGCTGATGGGGGCAGATCACTTGAGGTCAGGGGTTCGAGACCAGTCTCACCAACATGGTGAAACCCTGTCTCTACTAAAAATACAAAAATTAGCTGGGCGTGGTGGCAGGCACCTGTAGTCCCAGCTACGCGAGAGGCTGAGGCAGGAGAATTGCTTGAACCTGGGAGGTGGAGGTTGCGGATGGCGCCACTGCACTCCAGCCTGGGTGACAGTGAAACTCTGTCTCAAAAAAAAATTCTGCAATTTACTTTTTCTTAACTTATACACATTTTTCCTCGTTATTAAAAAAAGCAATCATTTTTAATGGCTGCAGAATATTCCTTTGAGGAGATAAAATGGAGCAGTCATAAGTTCCTCTACCACAGAATTGCAATTATAATTAAAATGATGATGATGAAGATGATGATAGCTAATATTCACTGAGCACTTATTACATGCCTGAGCTCTAACATGCATTATCTATTTTCATCTTCACAACATGTGAGGTAGCTATGATTTTTTTTTTTTGAGGCAGGATCTCACTGTGTTGCCCAGGCTGGAGTGCAGTCGTGCAATCATGGCTCACTGCAGCCTCAACCTCGAGCCCACATGATCCTCCTGCCTCACCCTCCCACGTAACTGGGACCACAGGCACACACCACCATACCTGGCTAATACCTACTATTATTATCAGAAGAAGAAAATGACACTCAGAGAAGTTAAGTGACATATCTAGGGTCACACAGCTAGGGAGTAGCAGAGCCCAGGCCACACTCAGGCTATGAGGTACAAATGTAAGCCCATGCCTTTACTTTCATTAATTTGTTCATTCACCAAACACTGACAGGGCGCCTGCCCTAAGTCAGATGCTGGACTGGGTTGTGACTCACCCCAGAAGTTCACACTGCTGCAGGACACTAATGATTTTAAATTGTCAGACTAGGCCAGGCACAGTGGCTCATGCCTATAATCCCAGCACTTTGGGAGGCCGAGGCAGGCGAATCACTTGAGGTCAGGAGTTTGAGAGCAGCCTGGCCAGCATAGCAAAACCCTGTCTCTACTAAAAATACAATAATTAGCCGGGCGTACTGGTGGGTGCCTGTAATCCCAGCTACTCAGGAGGCTGAGGTTGCAGTGAGCCAAGATTGCGCCACTGCACTCCAGCCTGGGCG
This sequence comes from Gorilla gorilla gorilla, assembly GCF_029281585.2. Classification (NCBI taxonomy): domain Eukaryota; kingdom Metazoa; phylum Chordata; class Mammalia; order Primates; family Hominidae; genus Gorilla; species Gorilla gorilla. The sequence continues at coordinate 13,831,149 of NC_073242.2, forward strand.
ACAGAGTGAGACTCCATCTCAAAAAAAAAAAGATTGTCAGACTAGAGACCGCAAGAGCCGTGATTCCTGGGGCCCTGGTCTACAGTGCCTGCATTTCTTCTCCACAGCAGATGAGAAAGCCACATCTCAGCCTTCTAGTAATAACTCATCCTGCCCAGGAAAAAAGCATCCCTGGCAGCCAGAGAAGGGGTGGGGGGTAGTGATAATTTATTATTGATAATTAATGACACCAAAAACCTTTTAATATTCATATTATTTATTCTTAGCCCTGTCTGGCTGCACTGGCACAAACAGTTTGTTGTTAATGAGACTAGGAGCATTTTTAAATCAACTTAATTGACGTTTTTATGGTGTTCAGTGGGTCCGAATGCAAGATTTTCAGCTGGGAAGCTGGATAAAAGTGATAGGAGTGGGGAGGAGCTCTACAGAGCCCCTGGGAAAGGAGAAGGTCACTGAGGAGCAGCCAGAGGAGGGAGAAGCCTGATGGAAACAACTGGATCTGGGAATTTTGTGCTGTGGCTGTTTCCAGGTCCACCACTTCATTTTCATCATAGCTGCACTGCCCTGCAGGTTCCACCTAAGCTGTGCAGTCTTGGACCTGGGACTTGACTGCTCAGTGCCTCAGTTTGCCCATCTGTAAAATGGGCATCATAATAGCCCCTTCCTCACAGGCTTGTTATGAAGATAACATGACATGGATTCATTTATGTAAAAAACTTAGAACAGTACCTGATGTTTTGCTACTCTTAGCACCGTTGTTACTGTCATTGTTTCTCCTAAAATGAATTTTATGAGGTCTCCACGGTTGATTTTAAAGCCGTTTGCCAAATATTCTGGAATACCTCCTTGCAAGAAGATTTTAGATCTCCACCTTGTTGAACTCAACAAGGGCCATGTGATTTGTTTTGGGTCACTACTCGGCAGGTGGAACTAACACGTGTCACTTGCCAGCAGATTTAAGCGCCAACACATTTTTCACTATGTCTTTTCTCCTCTCGTCTGCCATGAGATTGGCAATGTTCCACTTAGAGGTTCTCCCATCTGCCAGGTCCCAGAGTGAAGAAGGCATGGAGCAGAGGCACTGCCAACCCACCACGGATGTGCAACATGAGGAAGAAATAGACATTTGCTGTCAGAGGCCATGGAACCTTGGGGGTTGTTTGTTACGGTAGCTAAACCTAGCCTGTTGTAACTGGCACAGCATCTTGCCTTAACCCACTCTAGGCCCAATGGGAAAATGTAATCAGCAGAGAAGGACTGTGATAGGGGCTTCCGAAGTCCCAAAGACCAGCACCAGATCTAGCCAGGGAGGACTGGGGGAAAGGTGCCTTTCCATTTGAGCTCGGAGAAGGTTTTACACAACACGATGGTACTTTACATTTGTTGATTGCCTTCTCTGTTCCAGGTGGTCTACAGTTATTATCTCCTTTAATCCTCAAAACAGCCCTATATCGTAGTTATGACAATGAAGGTGATCACTCCTACATCTAGTATGGGGCACTGAACTTTTAAAGTTGAAGTTTGCTGGGTGTCATGGTTCATGCCTATAATCACAGCACTTTGGGAGGCTAAGGTGGGAAAAGGCTAAGGTGGGAAGCCAGGAGTTCGAGAGCAGCCTGAGCAACACAGTGAGACACTTGTCGCTACAAAAAAAAAAAAAATTTTAATTAGCCAGGCATAGTGGTACATGCCTGTAGCCCCAGCTCCTCAGGAGGCTAAGGCAAGAGGATCCCTTTGAGCCCAGGAGTTTGAGACTGTGGTGAGCTATGATCACGCCACTGCACTCCAGTCTGGGCAACAGAGTGAGACCCTGTCTCAATCAATCAATCAATCAATACAATTTTAAAAAATAATAATAAGTACATAAAATTTAAGTAACTTGGCCAGGCACAGTAGCTCACGCCTGTAATCCCAGCATTTTGGGAGCCCAAGGCGGGTGAATCACTTGAGGTCAGGGATTCAAGACCAGCCTGGCCAACATGGTAAGACCCCGTCTCTACCAAAAATACAAAAATTAGCCGGGCATAATGGCGGGTGCCTGTAATCCCAGTTACTCAGGAGGCTGAGGCAGGAGGATCGCTTGAACCCAGGAGGCGGAGGTTGCAGTGAGCCAAGGTTACACCACTGCACTCCACCCTGGGTGACAAAAGTGAGACTCCATCTCAAAATAAATAAATAAATTAATTAATTAATTAATTTAATTAAAAACAAGATTTAAGTAACTTGCTCCAAGTCCCAAGTGAGAGGCTTTGGACCAGGCAGAGTTCACATTCTTTTACCACATAACACTGTCCCCTGTATAGGTCTTTACCTTACACCTACATGTGAATCACTTGGGTGGGGAGAGGAGTGCATTAACATAAAGATTAACAGCCTGCCCCAGACCTGCCATGGTGGGCAGAATCTTCAGCTGTCCCCCAGGAGCTCTGCCCTCTGGTGTTCCACCTTGGTATAACCCCCTCCCCATAAATGCAATTAGAACCTGAGACTTGCTTCTAATCAATAGGAGATGACAGAGGTGATGGGGCATTCCACCTATGATTACTTTTCATTTTATAAGTCTTGGTCTTAACATAGTAGAGATACTTTTTTCCCAGCCCCAAAGAAGCAAACAGCTACGGTGTGAACTGTCTATGGAGAAGGCCACATGGCGTGGAACTACAGGATGTTTCCAGGACCTGAGAGTGGCCACTACCTTATATGGCCAGTAAAATTCTAGGATTCTCCATCATACACACAGCAGCAAGCAAATAAATTCTGCCAACAACTTAAATGAGTCTGGAAGTTGGTTCTTCCCCAGTCAGACCTCCAGATGAGAACACAGCCCACCCAATGCCCTGACTGCAGCCTGATGAGACCCTGAGCAGAGGACCCAGCTAAGCTGCACCTAGAATCCTGACCCACAGAAACCATGATACAATGAACAGGTGTTGTGTTAAACTGCTAATTTTGTGGTGACTTGTTCTGAAGCAATAGAAATGAATACACCAACACCGGGCACAGTGGTTCATGCCTGTAACCACAGCACTTTGGGAGGCCGAGGCAGGTGGATCACCTGAGGTCAGGAGCTCGAGACCAGTCTGGCCAACATGGTGAAACCCAATGTCTACTAAAAATACAAAAGCAAGCTAGGTGTGGTGCCACATGCCTATAATCCCAGCTGCTCGGAAGGAGGAGGCTGGAGAATTGCTTCAACTCAGAAGGTGGAGGTTGCAGTAAGCCAAGATCACACCAGTGCACTCCAGCCTGGGTGACAGAGCAAGATTCTGGAAAGAAAGAAAGAAAGAGAGAGAGAGGGAAGGAGGGAGGGAGGGAGGGAGGGAGAGAGAGAGAAAGAAAGGAAGGAAGGAAGGGAGGGAGGGAGGGAGAGAGAGAGAGAAAGGAAGGAGGGAAGGAAGGAAGAAAGGAAGAAAGAAAGAAACACCAGCTCAATCCAAATCTCTAAAGATAGGACCCAGCATGTAACATTTTGAATAAGATGCCTGGGTGATTCTTACATGCACTAACATTCGAGAAATGTCAGTGTACTGGTTATAAACACGCCATCTTAAATCTGTGTAGCCTTGAGTAAGTTACCTAAATTCTCTGGCCTCAATTTCTTAACCTGCAAAATGGGGATAAACATACAGATCTTAATACAAGTAATAACACAAAGTGCAGTACCTGGTGCACGAGAAACTTCAAAAGACAGTAGCTACCACTATGAATTTTTTTTTTTTTTTTTTGAGACAGTCTTGCTCTGTCACCCAGGCTGGAGTGCAGTGGCACAATCTCGGCTCACTGCAACCTCCACCTCCAGGGTTCAAGTAATACTTATGCCTCAGCCTCCCAAGTAGCTGGGATTATAGGAGTGAGCCACCATGCCCTGTTTTATGTGTGTGTGTGTGCATGTGTGTGTGTGTGTGTGTGTATTTTTAGTAGAGATGGGGTTTCACCATGTTCGCCAGACTGGTCTCAAACTCCTGGCCTCAAGTGATCCACCTGCCTCAGCCTTCCAAAGTGCTGAGATTACAGGCCTGAGCCACCGTGCCCAGCCAACTACTATGCATCTTGAAGGAGGAGGAGGAGGAGGAGGTAGTCAAGTGAAGGAGGAGGGAACAGGCATTCCCCCAAAAAGGCAACATCCCTGGAGGCATGAAAGATGTGGGGTTGTGAATGATGTAAGGGAAGTAGGGATGCCCTCCAGCCAAAGACCACCAGAAGACACCTAGAGTTCAACAAAATTGGGTTTGTTGGCTTGTTGTAAAGAGGGTAACATACACCACGTGGGGCATCTCTTAGGGGCATGTTAGAAAGAACTTATAGAACTTGGACTCTTGTTAGTCACTTTGGAGGAGGGTTTAAGAAAGTGGGGCTTGAACTCCTGGCATGAGAATTGCTAGAACCCGGGAGGCGGAGGCTGCAGTAAGTGGAGATCGCGTGACTGCACTCCAGCCTGGGCAACAGAGCAAGACTCCATCTCAAAAAGAAAAAAAAGAAAAAAAGAAAGTGGAGCTTTGGCTGGGTGTGGTGGGTCACGCCTGTAACCCCAACAGTTTGGGAGGCTGAGGCGGGAGGATGCCTTGAGGCCAGGAGTTCAAAACCAGATTGGGCAACATAGCCAAGGCCCCATTTCTACAAAAAATTTAAAAATTAGCTGGGTTCGGTGGCCGGTGCCTATAGCCCCAGCTACTCAGGAGGCTACGGTGGGAGGATCACTTGAGCCCAGGAGGCGGAGATCGCAGTGAGCTATAATTGTGCTGCTGCACTCCAGTCTGGGTGACAGAGTGAGGCCCTGTCTCAAAAAAACAAACAAAATTGGGGCTTTGTTCTGGTTTGAATGCTATCAGGAAGCAGGAGATAAGTCTCTAACTGGGTTATCTTTTTTTTTTTTTTTTTGAGACAGAGTCTCACTCTGTCGCCCAGGCTGGAGTGCAGTGGCGTGATCTCGGCTCATTGCAAGCTCCGCCTCCCGGATTCACGCCATTCTCTTGCCTCAGCCTCCCAAGTAGCTGGGACTATAGGCACCCACCACCACTCCCGGCTAATTTATTTTTGTATTTTTAGTAGAGACGGGGTTTCACTGTGTTAGCCAGGATGGTCTCGATCTCCTGACCTCGTGAACCGCCCACCTCAGCCTCCCAAAGTGCTGGGATTACAGGTGTGAGCCACCGCGCCCAGCCTCTAACCGGGTTATCTTAATAAATGCTAGCAAGAAAAGAAGGAAGTAAGGCTAAAGCTGTAATTGGTGGAGAAGTGGACATCACTCAGAGAAGCCAGGATGAAGATTGTTTGGTTATTTTTGAGGTTTGGACAATGCTCATGTTTTATCTCTGTTCTGACATGACTGTGGAGTGGTTTTGTCTTGTCTGACTCATCACAGTCACCGAGTGACATTGTTCTTCTCTCTCCCTCTCCCTATCCATGCCTGTGAAAATCCTAATTGTCCTTTGTGGTTCATCTCAGAACCTCCTCCTCCACGAAGACTTCTAGGCTCACCCTGAAGTGGTCCCTGTTGGGACCACTGCCCCATAAAACCCTTCCTTCAAAACCATTTTATGCTAAAATGCGCTGCATAGTGGAAGAGTCTGATGGTCTTGATACTGGTTGGATATCAAAGAAAGACAGCCTATATCAGAGGCCAGCAAGAAGAGTAAAAGGGCCCAAAGGGGTCAGTAAGGGCTGGGGGACATTATTTCCTAATGACTATGAAGAGGCTTGACCATAGTGGGAAGCCCCAGGCACTCAGCCAGCAGAACCTGCCCACCAGGAAGCAAGGGCCAAGGTGAGCCAGATGGAGGATCTACGCACCTGTGGACTCCATGAGTTGGAAGATATGACTCAGAATTGAAAGAAGGACTTGTTTGTACATTTTTCAGGACTACTGATCACTTAGTCATAAGGATGGTTAGTCTTGGACCTATGTCAGGTACAGAGTTGAGCTAATTATATTCAGAAATTATGGTGGTTTCAGGGTTGAGTTTCCAGTACACACAGGGCTCTGGGCAAGCTGAAGCCCTGGGGTGACAGTGGTTCCCTCACAAGACAAGCTCAGGTAATGTTCCCAAACCCAGAGACATCCTCTTGAGGACTGGGACTCCCCCAAATCCTTTTAACGAACTCCTTTTCTGCTTAATTAGCCTAAGTTGGCTTCTGTTAAGAATCCCAGTGGGTACACCCACACCCCACCTACTCAGAAAGGATCATTGTTAACTCCAAGGTGTTCAAATTTCCAAATCTTTTTCTGGTCTTATGTGAATTAATACTTTTTCATAAAAATGGGATCATATTTTACATAATGTTGTATAACCTACCACAACTTATTTGAGCAATTCACCAATTGTTTGAAGTGTTAAGCTTTTTCCAACTAATCCTCTATTTTTTAACAATTTGTTCCAACTAATTGTTGATTTTTTCCAGATTTCACAAATAGTGGAACTATTTGACTAATAATTGATTACAAAGAAAGCTCTGTCTCACCTTCCATTTCTTTCAGGCAAACAAAATATTGATGACTAACCACCATTTTTTGAGTGCTTCATGTGGCACTGTGCTAAGTTTTTTAAATTATCGTGGTAAAAACAAAAAACACATAATATAAAATTTACCATCTTAATCATTTTTTTTTTTGAGGTGGAGTCTCCCCATTGCCCAGGCTGGAGTGCAATGGCGTGATCTCAGCTCACTGCAACCTCTGCCTCCCAGGTTCAAGCGATCCTCCTGCCTCTGCCTCCTGAGTAGCTGGGATTACAGTTACTTGCAACCATGCCTGGGTAACTTTTTGTGTCTTTAGTGGAGACGGCGTTTCACCATGTTGGCCAGGCTGTTCTCAAACTCCTGATCTCGTGATACGCCCGCCTCAGCCTCCCAAAGTGCTGGGATTGCAGGCATGAGCCACCATGTCCAGCCATCTTCATCATTTTAAGTGTACAGTACAGTAGTATTATCTATATGCATATTGTCATACATTTCACATGCACAATCTCTAGAACTTTTTTATCTTGCAAAATGGAGACTCTATCTATTGAACAACAGCAACCCTTTTGCCCCTCTCCACAGTCCCCAGGAACTACCATTCTATTTTCTATTTATATGAGCTTGACTACTTTAGATACCTCGTACGCTACAGTTTGGATGTTTGTCTTCCAAATCTCATGTTGAAATTTGGTCCTCAAGACTGGGGGTGGAGCCTAATGGGAGGTGTTTGGGTCACAGGGGCAGATCCTTCATGAACATCTTGGTGCTATCCTCATGGTGATGAGTTTCCACTCTATTAGTTCCTGAAAGAGCTGATTGTTAAAAAGAGGCTGGCATCTCCCCCCACTCTCTCTTGCTTCCTCCCCCACATTGTAATCTTGCACATGCCAGCTTCCCTTCACCTTCCACCATGACTGGAAGCAGCCTGAGGCCTCACCAGAAGCTGAGCAGATGCTTGTGCCATGCTTCTTGTACAGCCTGCAGAATCATGAGACAAATAAACCTTTTTTCTTTATAAATTACTCAGCCTCAGGTATTACTTTATAGCAACACAAACAGGCTAAGACACTCATATAAACAGAATTACTCATATTTGTCTTTTTTTTTTTTTTTTTTGAGATGGAGTCTCACTCTGTCGCCCAGGCTAGAGGGCAGTGGCATGATCTCGGCTCACTGCAAGCCACCTCCCGGGTTCAAGCAATTCTCGTGCCTCAGCTTCCCGAGTAGCTGAGACTACAGGTGTGGTGGCATATTTGTTTTTTTGTGACTAACTTATTTCAACTAGCATAACATCCTCAAGGTTCATCCATGTTGTGACCTATGATTTTCTTCTTTTTTAAGGCTGAGTAATATTCAATTGTATGTATATACCACATTTTCTTTATCCATTCATCCATCAATGGACATTTAGGTTGCTTCTACCTCTTGTCTATTGTGAATAATGCTGCAGTTATTACGAGTGTGAACATCTGTCTTTGAGATCTGTTTCCAGTTCTTTTGGGTATGCAATCCTTGACTTAACGATAGTTCAACTTAAAATTTTTCAACTTTATCATGGTGCAAAAGCAGTATAGATTCAATAGAAACCGTACTAAAAGTATCCATACAATCATTCTGTTTTTCACTTTCAATAACATATTTAATAAATTACATGAGATAATCAACACTTTATTATAACATCGGCATTGCGTTAGATGATTTTGCCCAACTGCAGGCAAATATAAGTGTTCTGAGCATGTTTAAGGCATACGAGGCTAAGCTATGACATTCAGTAGGTAAGGTGTATTAAATGCATTTTCAACTTAATGATATTTTCAATTTGTGATGGGTTCATCAGGACATAATCCCATTATGACTCAAGGAGCATCTGTAATCCCAGAAGTGGTATTGCTGGATCATATATTAATTCTACTTTTTTTTTTGAGACAGAGTCTTACTCTGTAGCCCAGGCTGGAGTACAGTGGCATGATCTCGGCTCACTGCAACCTCCACCTCCGGGGTTCAAGTGATTCTCCTGCCTCAGCCTCTCGAGTACCTGGGACTACAGGTTCACACCACCATGCCCAGCTAATTTTTGTATTTTTAGTAGAGACGGGGTTTCACCATGTTGGCCAGGCTGGTCTTGAACTCCTGACCTCATGATCCACCTGCCTCGGCCTCCCAAAGTCCTGGGATTACAGGCGTGACCCACCCCACCTGGCCTATTAATTCTACTTTTAATCTTTTGAAAAGCCTCTGTACATTTTTCATAGTGGCTGCACCATTTTACAATCCCACCAACAGTGCACCAGGTTTCCAATTTTTCCATATCCTCACCAACATCTGTTATTTTGTTTTGTGATAATGGCCCCAACAGGCATGAGGTGATAGTTCATCGTGGTTTTGACTTGCATTTTCCTAATGATTATAATGTTGAGCATCTTTTCCTATGTTTGTTGGCCATTCATATATTTTCTTTGGAGAAATGTCTATTTAAATCCTTTGACTGTTTTTTAATCTAGTTATTTGTTTTTTGCTGTTGTTGCTATTGCTAACTTGTGGGAGTTCTTTACATATTCCGGATATTAACACCTTATTAGACATATGGTTTGCAAATGTTTTCTCCCATCCGATAGGTTGCCTTTTCACTGTATTGGTGGTTTCCTTTGCCGTGTCTAATTTCTTAACTCGTGCTATCTCATTTAATCCTCATCAAAATCCAGGGAGATGGTGGGGGGATTCGGAAGGGGGAGCTGAGACCTAGGATAGGTCCATTGCTGCCCAAGGCCACACAGCCTGTAGTGCCAGAGCCAAGATTCAAATCTGTATTTTCTAATAAAACTCTCTTGCCAGTCTAGAGCAGGGACCATCCATCTCCCTTGTATATGCTTAGAAATATTCACATAGGGCCGGGCGTGGTGGCTCACACCTGTAATCCCAGCACTTTGGGAGGCCGAGGCGGGTGAATCACGAGGTCAAGAGATCAAGACCATCCTAGCCAACATGGTGAAACCCTGTCTCTACTTAAAAAAAAAATACAAAAATTGACTGGGCATGGTGGCGCATGCCTGTAGTCCCAGCTACTGGGGGGGCTGAGGCAGGAGAATCACTTTAACAGGGGAGGCAGAGGTTGCAGTGAGCCAAGATTGTGCCACTGCACTCCAGCCTGGCAACAGAGTGAGATTCCGTCTCAAAAAAAAAAAAAAAATTCCCATAGGAACAGCTCTTAGGCAGCCCTGACCCCTCCAACATTTGCCCCAAATACCTGATAAGGTCTGACTCTGTACTCCTCTAAATTCCTTACTACCCTTGCCACTCCCATCCCTTCTCCTTTCCAGGACTAAATCAGTAACAACGATACTCGATGCTAGGCATATGTGCCACCTCTACCTTCTCTAGAACCTAATTCTCATCAATCATTCTCTTTTTCCTAGTGGGTCTAAACTGATTCTCAGAGTCTTTCTTGATACAGTATTCCAAGCAGCCTCTATCCAGAGCTGACATGTGAGATGAAACCCCTTTGCCATCTCTACTCAAGACTAGGAGTTTTTCCAGAGCAGAAACTGTACAGGATTCATCTCTTTAATGAAAATTTTTCAATACTAACAGCAACATTTTGTTAACTGTTAACATGCCTGAAGCATGTCAAAGGCTGTGCTGAGCTGTTTATATGTATTCTCCCCTTTATGTTATAAGGGAGATAATACCCATTTCTCAGATAAGGAAAGCAAGGCATATAATGCTTAAATGATGCACAAAAAATTGTATTGCTGGTAAATGGTGGAGGCAAGATTGCAACTGATGCAGCTTGACTGACACAGCACACCATATCACCCCTGCCACACCCCTGTCTGTGTCCCCAGGCTCCACACAGAGTTTGGCATGCAGTAAGTACATAATCAGCATTTTGTAAATGAATAAATGCACAAATTCTTGCATGAATGAATGAATTGGCTTAAGATCTGGTGCCAGGGTAAGAGGGGACCAGCTGCTGCAGACCCACGGGAGGCTGGGCTGTGGGAGATGGTTTCTGACTCAGACTTAGCTCCCAAACCAGCCAGGAAGAACTGCCTCCCTGCTTCTCAGCCTGAGAGTCAAACCTTCCAAGATTATAATTATCCTGCTTGCCCCACCCACGGCCCTGCTTCTCCTCGGAGCCACAGCTCACAGGCCTGAGGGCTCCAAATGAGAGGGGGCGGGTGAGGGTTGACAGATGGGTGGGGTGCCTCAGGGGTTCTTTTAGTCAGAGAGCTGGAGAAACCAGGGTTGGGGGAGGCTGAGGCACTGGAGTGGAGGAGGGAAGCTGCACAGGTCACCGCGCATCCCCCTGGTATCCTCCGTGTTGCCCAAGAGGTGGGGCACAGGCAGAGTGGTGAGCATGTGCCACTGAGAGCAGATATTCAGTGGGCCCAGCCTTGAAAAGAGGCAGGGCCTTGGACTGTTCATTGCTTCTCTCCAGGTCTCCATTTCCCCATCTCTAAAGTGACAGAGGAGCTCAGGTCCTTTGAGCCAAATTTTCTCTAACTGGCAGGCACACGTCTTGCGTAAAGAAAACAAATTTGCATCACCCTCAGTCTGCCCCACCCTCTTTCTCCCCCAGTTCCAGGCTGGCATTTTGGTGCAGACTTCCCTCTGCCCCTAACATCATTTTCACCACCCAGGGCTATGTCAGAGTCACCTGTGATCATGAGTCTTTTCTCAATCCCTCCCCACACCAGGCACGTACAGGGGGGGCCATAACAGCTGGCACCATACATTTGGTCATGTATGTTAATATCAATAAACCATTTGTTATGCACGGTCACCACCATCACTGGACTTTACGGCCACTCTATAAACTGCACCCTGTAAAGGCTAGAGGGGAAGCTCATGGGCTTCGCAATCAAGTAGGCTGAATTCCATACCTGGTTCTCACACTTACCACCTATGTGGCTTGGGTAAATCTCCACTTCTTTTCACTGAGCCTGGTTTCCTCATCTGTCCAATGGGCATCGAACAGATACAGAAATGACAAGCATATAGTAGTTATCCAAGGTTCAGTAACTCCTACTATTACTTTATCATTTTCCCAAGGGCTAAGAGTTGTCTCCTACTCAAGACCAAGCAGGTAAGTAAAGGGCCCTCAAGAAACAACCTCTAGTGAAGTTATTAGAAGAAACCTCCAGCCTGGGCAACATAACAGGACCTCATCTCTACAAAAAAAAAAAAAAAAATACAAAAAATTCACCCAGCATGGTGGCACACACCTGTAGTCCCAGCTACTCAGGAGGCTGAGATGAGAGAACCACCTGAGCCTGGGAGCTCGAGGCTATAGTGAGCCATGATTGTACCACTGCACTCCAGCCTGGGTGACAGCCAGACACTGTCTCAAAAAAAAAAAGAAACAGAAGAAGACACCTGAGGTGGCCCCTTGAGTTTCTATGTACAAGTCATATTACAAAGAGATGAATGTACACTTGCTCAAAGAGGGGAACAAGTGATGTGGTAAATACTGGAGCCCAGTTCCGTGTCATGCTAGAAGGTGGCATACCCTGAGCCTCAGTCTCCTCACCCACACAGTGGGAGTGTTTGTAGAACCTAGCATGAAGGGCAATTGTTAGAATTAAGTGAAACAAGATAAGCACTTGGCACAGGACCTGGCTTACAGGAAACAGTTAATGCCAGTCATAGCTATCATTCAAGGGGAGACATTAGCATTTGGGTCACCTGATTGATAGAGCAATAATCTAGAGATGGCCTGGGCTCACAACAAGTGTAAGTGGATTAAGACGTGATGAGGCTGTGGCTCTCACCTGTAATCTCAGCACTTTGGGAGGCCGAGGTGGGTAGATCTCTTGAGGTCAGGAGTTCGAGACCAGCCTGGACAACAATGGTGAAACCCCAACTCTACTAAAAATATATACAAAAATTAGCTGGATGTGGTGGTGCATGCCTGTAATCCCAGCTACTCAGATGGTTGAGGCATGAGAATCACTTGAACCCTGGTGGCAGAGGTTGCAGTGAGCTGAGACTGCACCACTGCACTCCAGCCTGGGCAACAGAGCAAGACTCTGTCAAAAAAAAAAAAAAGAAAGAAAAGAAATGAAAAAAGACATGATGAGGATGAGGAAAGAAAAAGCATTGGTTTAGCCTGCAAGGAGCCTGGCAGGGTCGGGCTGCCAAGAAGTGTGGCTCTTGTAGCATTTCCCTCTGACCGTGGCCAGCTGCTCTGCACCTCCTTTTAGGGCTAGCAAGAAGAGAAGCAGAAAGAAAATGCAGCAAGCAAAATTCACTGTAGAATAAGGGAAAACTTCTGACCACAGTGGAAGATGTGAAATCACAGGACAAGGGCACCATAGCACTGTGTCATCCTCATTTCTGAAGCAAATCTCTCGTCCACTCTTGCTTCCCTTGACCCAACAGCTTCAGCTGCAGCTGTGTGTCTGGTCCCCGTGCACCTGACACAGTTCCTCCACAGCCTTCCAAGTCCCTCTACATTTCTCTTTTGGGGCTTTTTCCAGAACTACAGAATCTCACTCCCTTGGGTCTCCACGCACAAGGCAGCCTAGAATTGCAGAGTTATGCCCTGGACAACCTTCAACCATCGATGGATAAATGCCCAAGCTCCCTCGACACACAGAGGAACAATTCTGAAGTTTATTCTGGTGGCTTCTCCAGGTCCCCAGAGGCACTGAGACCCAGTTTCCCACAGCTCAATAACATGCCTTTTATTGGCTTCTTCACCTTCAGAGATTTACACTACTTGCTCCCTCACTCCTGCCTACTGGGGTCCCCTCCCAAATAAAACACCTGCACCCATGTCCTTGTCCCAGGCTCCAATATCAGAAGAATTCAAACTAGGACATAAACCTGGCAGCACCACCTCTCTACCTGGTCCAGGATGCCCCTGCTGGCCTCTCCCCCAGGCCGACTTGATCCTGCCTCTCCTGCTCTGTCCACTCTCTGGTGCTGACATCTGCATGATAGAAACATCATATCCTATTGTCACAGTGCATCTGTGAGCTCATGCCCCACTCAGCTCTGAGACGTTCACAGGCCAAGACAGTCTCCTGGTCACCTGAGGGTCAAGTAGCTCAGGACACCCCTTATTTTTATTGCAGTTGTGATCATTATCAACAACCACATGGAGTCTGGTGACTTCTGTGTTGACATTTTGCATTTCTAGAAGGTAATACGGCGCGCTATAGAAAAAAACCCTGAGTTAAAAGTTAAGATATCAAGGCCGGGTGCGGTGGCTCATGCCTGTAATCTGGGCACTTTGGGAGGCCAAGGTGGGCAGATCACTTGAGGTCAGGAGTTCGAGAGCAGGCTGGCCAACATGGTGAAACCCTGTTTCTACTGAAAATATAAAAATTAGCCAGGTGTGGTGGCAGGCGCCTGTAATCCCAGCTACTCAGGAGGCTGAGACAGGAGAATCACTTGAACCTGGGAGGCGGAGGTTGCAGGGAGCCAAGATCACACCATTGCACTCCAGCCCTGGGCAACAAGAGTGAAACTCCATCTCAAAAAAAGAAAAAATAGTTAAGATATCAAGATTCTCAAACATTACCTGTAAGTTCAATAAAGGAATAGTTATATGAATAATGACATATTCACTCAATAGACTACTCTGCAACCATTTATGACTTTAAAGTATTCTATTATAATAATTTTTGCTAAGCTCTTAGTATATTCCACACAGCGGGCTAAACCTTTTCCACACATTTTCTCATCTAATCCCCACAATAACCCATAATATAGGTACTGGTATTATCATCATCATCACTATTACTATTATTCTCATTTTACAAATGAAGAAATGGAGTCTTTATAAAAATCGTCAGCTAATGCTTATAATGCAATGTTGAGGTAAAGAGTAGGATATCAAATGGTGTGTTCAATACATCTCAATTATATGTAAATATGTATGTAGAGGAAACAGGCTAAAAGATGGTGTATTACAATGTGGGCCACTGTTGTCTCTGGGTAATGGGTTTATAAGTCATATTTATTTTCTCCCCGTCTAACTTGCTCAGTGATTATGGGCAATTCATCTTCAGGCTGAGGCTCCACTGCCCTGCCGTCACCTCCATGAGATGTGGGTTAGTTCCCCATGGCTCCACCTTCTCCTCCTTAAGAAGCAGGGGCCAGAGCCCATGAGCCCTGAGGATTCTACAGTCTGGATGTCAAGAGGAAACTGCCAGGAGCCAGAACCAAGCATCAGGAGAGGTTGCAGCAATTACGCTGGGTCAGATCATCAAAAGGACTCACAAGACTCCAACAAAGTAAAAGGTCTGAAAGGTTTTTCTTTTCAATTTTTTTTTTTTTTATATTTCAAAGAGAGACAGAGTCTCACCATGTTGCCCAGGCTGGTTCTGAACTCCTGGGCTGAAGCAATCCTTCTGCTTTGGGCTCCCAAAGTGCTGGGATTACAGGCGTGAACCACTGCACCTGGCCCTGAATGGTTTTATTACAGGCAAAGGATACAGAACAATAAGAGTAAGAAAACTCGGAGCAACTTCAGGAAGATCCACAGCACCCACGAGCAGTTGCTAAGGCCCCCCTCAGTCGCACGGGACTGGTTCGGCCTCTGCATCGTGAACCCCCTAGTGCATGGGGAAGAGCTGGGCCTCAGGGAAGCCAAAGCATATGTTCATCTTATTTCCCTCTGGTCACATAGCCCAAACCATTCTAAGTAACCAGGCATAATAACTGAAACCAGGTGCCAACCATCCATCTATGTTTTTCCAATAAACTATGTAGCAAGTTGGTACAGGGCACCTCCAGGCAGCTTTGGACTTCTGACAGCATGTAATAAATCACTGATTAGTACATCCCATCTTTTTTTGGCCAAGCCTATGGTTCCAGCGTCTCTGGAGAAAATGCACGGAGTTACACATACTAGCTTCAAGTTGGCCCTATTCTTGCAGAGGCTTAGGATGAAGATTGGCCTTCCTGGGCCCCTGGAGTCACACTCCAGCTTTGCTCCAGATGAAGACCTAGAATCCTGAAATCACAGCTTGGGTACCAGGTGTGCAAAGTCATGGATAAATGCCCAAGCTCCCTCAACACACAGAGGACCAAGCGCATGAACCTCCTGGTCGTGGAGATGTACTTGGATATGTCCTCTTGGAGCCTGAGCCCAAACTGGCATGTCTCATTCCGTTGCCACTGATGCTCTGATCCTGGAGAAGTGGGAGCAAGGAAGGTGAGGATGGAGACTGGCTTTTCTTGCCTCCCTTACTTCTTAACCCTCCCCCATACCCCACCTCCCTTAAAGTCCTCTGCCAATATCCCATAGCCTAACAGAGTAGAGTAAGCTTGGGACGCAGGAGAAATTGACCAACCTGAATCCCACCTTCATTCAATGAATACTCACGTCTCATTTGTAAGGAGCTTGTGGATGCTCTAGAGCTCATGGAAGTAGACAGAAGTCAACTCTATTCACATGGTGTTTATAGTCTAAAAGGAGTCAGGTAATTAACAAATAAACATTCAGATGAATACACAACTTCAAATAGTACAAGGAAAAGGAAACAATTTGTTGTGAGAGAATAAAGGGTGTTGGAACCCGCAAGAGATCAGAGGCCAGGAGGAAGCGACACTCTCTAAGGGACTGGTATTTAAGTTGAGAGCTGTAGGAAGGACTGATTAACATAGAAGAAGGGGAAGGGGAAGGGAACAGCATGTGCGAAGGCCCTGAGGAGGGATTGCTTGGCAAGTCAAAGAAAAGTGACTGGAGGCCGGTGTGGCTGGATGTGGCAGGTGTGGGCAAGAGTGGTAGCAGATGTGAGGTTGGAATGGCAGAAGAGCGTTGTGCAGGGCCCTGCAGCCACAGCAAGGAATCTGGAACTTATTCCAGATGTGATGATCTCATGGGTTGACTTCTCCAAAAGCAGAGCCTGAAGACAGGATTTGGGTGCAGGTGGTTGATTTGGAAGTTGATTTCTGGAAGCAGGAACAAGGAAAGGAAAAGATTTAGGAGACAAACCAGTATACATGTCCATCATCAAGGTCACCACTGAGAACAACAGAAGCTCTGTGCTGCAAGGACCTCGCGAAAAGCATGCAGGAAGCCTCCTGGAATTTTCTACCTGAAGGAGGGATAGTGGCACATTTATCTTGATGATCGCCTCCCGGGCTGTTAACTCAGTACTTCTGGGCTAGACTTTTGCACAGACTAAGCAGGTTTCAACAGCATCCAAGAAGACCTGAGGGCAGAAAGCAGAAAGACTCAAGGCACACTCTTGAGGTGGAGTGAGAAGTTACTATCAGCAGCTGGGCGCAGTGGCTCATGCCTGTAATCCCAGCACTTCGGGAGACTAAAATGGGTGGATCACCTGAGGTTAGGAGTTCGAGACAAGCCTGGCCAACATGGTGAAATCCTGTCTCTACTAAAAATACAAAAATTAGCCTGGTATGGTGGCACATGCCTGTAATCCCAGCTACTCAGGAGGCTGAGGCAGGAGAATCGCTTGAACCTGGAAGGCAGAGGTTGCAATGAGCCGAAATCATGCCATTGCACTCCAGCCTGGGCGGCAAGAGTGAAACTCCATCTCCATCTCAAAAAAAAAAAAAAAAGAGGAAGAAGAAGTTAACATCAACACAGAGGAGGAGCATGGGGGTAAGACATAGGCATGGGGTGCCTCTGCCACCAATGGGGAGCCTAAGACGGTCTTTAAGTGGGAGAAGGCCATCTGATTGCACCTTAGATGCTGTCTGCCCTGTTGTGCACACAAAGGGAACAAGAACCTTGAATGTGTCAAGTACCTACTCCATGCACCAATACTGGGAGCTTTATACACAGTATCTTTAATTATTCACAGTAGGAGTGATTATCTCCAACCGTCATGATCAGGGGTTTCAGGTGGTCCTAATTGACAAGTTTCCCCAGGGGTAACTTCTCTCCTTCCATTTGATCCATGCCAAAGATGAGTCTTAGCACATAAGTCTGATGCTTAAGGAGCTTATTCTGGCATCTTCTTAAGAGACAGACAGTGGGAGCAGGAGGCTGGTGGCATGGCCAGACACAGCCAGGGGTCAGATGACTGACTGACCGGGAGGATGTCCATCCAGAGACCATTATCAAAGTTTGGGGGATCCTTCCCCCTTCCTTCTATCCATATTCAGTCCAGGTCCCTTACCAGGTGTTTCTTACATAAAAGGAGTTTAAGCTATTCTTGTGAGGATAAGCTTTATTTTAAGATTTATGAAAGTTATATCTGTGCCGATTTAACTTTGTCTCCTGGAAATCCCCGGGCCAGGCTGCATCATACTAAGTGACAGGTAGTGTCAGCCCCGCAAGATGCTCGGATGGGTTTTATGGCTACCATTAATCTTATAGCCACCAGATGTCCTTTATCGTATACTACACCAGCTTACAGATGTGGAAACTGAGGCTCAGAGGACTGCACTAATTTGCAGGTCTCACAGGGAGTAATGGAGCCAGGAGCTCCTACCAGCCCCTAATGCTCTTGTCTGCAGCTGCAGCAAGATCGGGGCGGAGGGGGGCCGCTGTGTTCTTATCTGGGATTCTTCACTCAGCATGGGTCTTCTCTGGCTCAGGTGGTGCCAAGAAGCAGTTCTGGAGAGACCTGGGCCCCTGCATTTTGACTTTCTGCCCCTGCAGGTGTTCGCCTCCCCCACACGCAGAACTGTGCCGCCATGAAGGCTAATTATAAGTGCCGGGTATTTATAGTGAGTTTCTCCACCCAGTGCTTCCAGCACCTCGAGGGAACTATTTACAGAATCCTCCCAGCACCTCGGAGAGAAAGGCAGAGCCGAGCAGGGGAAACTGAGGTGAAGCGACGGGGCGACATCTCCCTTGTTAAGGACCCTCAGCCAAGGAAGGCTTGCAGGGCGTCCTCACAGCAAGCACTGGGATGTGACTAGACAGCTGTCAGAGAGAGTGAGAGGAAACCCATGAACGCACACTTCCCAGATGTCTGGCAGCCACGGACTGGGCCATTTCCAAGCACCAGCTCATTTCATCTCTGTGCCTCGATTTTCCAATCTGCAAAATGGGGCTGTGAGGCTATGCCTCATAGACTTGTGAGATTTAAATGAGTTTAAACAGGTAAAGGAGAGAGCCTGGAAGGAGTAAGCTTCAAAAAATGCTATTAACTATTTATTATTTTTTTATCACCTTTACAACTAATCTAATAAAGTAGGCAAACATTATCCATTGGGCTTGTTGAAAAATGAAAATAATAATTACATTTTCAATCATTTCCTCTATAGTGCATAGTTAGGCTGCAAGACTATTTCAGAACCAAATTTATTTTTTGCTACACTGATGTGTTGCACTGTGCTAAAGTCAGGGCCTTCAGTACGTCCATCACTGGAGCCACGCGCATTATACCCACCAGGCAACCACCTATTGCCTGCGCGCCTGACATCCTCCACACCTCCATGTCTCCACCGTCCATCACCCCACACTCTGCTTCCATGTGTACATATTATTTAGCCCCTGCTTACAAGTGAGAACATACAAGCATTTGTCTTTCTGTGTCTGAGATGTTTCATTTATGATCATGGCCTCCAGTTCCATCCGTGTTGCTACAAAAAAATTTTCATTCATGTTTACGGCTGAATAGTATTCCATTGTGTGTGTATTTATATAGGTATATATACTACATTTTATTTATCCTGTCCTCCATTGATGGCCTCTCAGGTTGATTCCATATCTTTGCTGTTCTGAATAGTGCTGTGGTTAAACATATGGGTGCAGGTATCTTTTTGCATAATGATTCAGGAAACAAAATGAAAAAGGGAAAGGCAGGTGGGTTGTCTCCACCCAGATCAGAGGGAAAAGGGGAGAAAGGGAACGGGAGGGAAGGGGAAGGAAAGGAAAGGGAAAGAAAGGGGAAGAAAAGGGAAGGAAGGAGATGCGAGATCAGGGGAAGGTAAGCAGGGGCACATATCACCTTGTTTCTGGTTCTCTGCTCCTGGTCAAAGTTCAGTGATCCACAGAGCAAGCCATAAGTGGAAACAGGAAATTATGATAAGATCTTTAGGGGCTGCTGCACACACACAAACTGCCCACCTCATAACAGGGGCCAAGCCAAGTGCTAACCACAGGTCATCCAAGTTTTCTGCTTTCAGCAAGATTCCAGTGCCTAAACCATAGAACCCTGGAGATCCTCCCCAAAAAAGGGCAAAATGGAACAATAATTTCTCACCTTGGAGAGACACAGTGAGGATAGCATGAACAAGTGTGTACAGAGTTCCTAGCACATGAAAGGGCCTCAACAAAATGGTCACTATTATTAGAATCCTGGGTTTTCTTTATTATTTATTTTTTAACCAGTGTATGAGTCCATTCTCACACTGCTATAAAGAACTACCTTAGACTGGGTAATTTATGAGGAAAAGAGGTTTGATTGGCTCACAGTTCTGCAGGCTATACAAGAAGTATGGCTGGGGAGGCCTCAGGAAACTTACAATCATAGCAGAAGGTGAAGAGGAAGGAGGCATGTCTTACATGGCCAGAGAAGAAGGAAGAGAGAAGGGGGTAGGTGCCACACACTTTTAAATAAGCAGATCTTATGAGAACTCACTCACTATCCTGAGAACAGCAAGGAGGAAATCTACCCCCATGATCCAGTCACCTCCCACCAAGCCCCTCCTCCAACGCTGGGGATTACAATTTGACATGAGATTTGAGCAGGGACACAGAGCCAAACCATATCAACCAGTCCTTAATATTTTTTATGTATTAAAATTACAACATGCTTGACATTAAAAACAATTCAAACTTTAAGGAAGAATAAAGACAGGGGAAAAGCCTCTTCCTCTCTCCCGTCTCTCCACCCAAATTGTTGTTGTTGCTATTGTTTTTGTTTTCTTGGTAGGAGCAGAAGTCCTCAATCCAGAAAGTCAAGAGACCTGAATCCTCTCCCAGGATGGCCAGCAACCCTCTGTGTGACCCTGGCCAAGTCATTTTCACTCCCTGCGAAGTTTCCTTTTCTGGGAGGATAGACCAGACGAGCTGTTCTCAAACTCTACTGCACATTAAAATCATCCAGGAGATCTAAAAAACTCCAGCACCCAGGTGGCACCCGCAGGCCAATGAATCTTCGGTAGGACCCAGGCTTCAATATATTTTCAAAGCTCTCTGTGGTTTCAATGAACAGCCATGGTGGCAAGAAACTACCCCCCTCTCCTCCCAGGTCCTTCTCAAACTTTACTGTAGGCACAGATTATCCTGGTCTGTGCTAAGAGGTAGACCCTGGCTCAGGCAGAGATTGGACATTTCTAGCAAGCTGCCAGGTTCTCTTGCTGCTGGTCCAGGAAAAGGGATTAGACCATTGGTTGAAAAGCTTTTGTTAGCTTTGCGATACGTTCTACAAAGGAAATGTTGCATGGAAACAGATACTTAACAAAACTGCTCTGATTAAAGTCAGGGTTCAGAAAGGATGGGACAACCGGAGTCTCAGACTCAGATTCACCCCAAAATCCCTGAATTGGGCAGAATTACAACCCCATCAGAGACATCGTGTCCTAATCCCAAAAACTTGTGAACATGTTCCATTACCTGGCAAAGGGGAATTATGTCTTCAGAGGAAATAAAGGTTGTTAATCAGCTAACCTTAAAATAAGGAGATTATCTGGGTGGGCTTAATCTAATCAGAAGAGGTTAGATTCCACTTTTTAAAAGTGGAAGAGAGTCGCTTAGTATTCCCTATCCACTTTCCCTACATTTTCTCCTCCATAGAACTCATCTTCTAATATATTTTATAATATGTACACTTATGTTTTGTTTTTTAGTTTTTTAGAGGCAGTGTCTCACTGTGTTGCCCAGGCTGGAGTGCAGTGGCTATTCACAGGCGTGATCCCACTGCTGATCAGCATGGGAGTTTTGACCTGCTCCGTTTCCAACCTGGACCAGTTCACCTCTCCTTAGGCAACCTGGTGGTCCCCTGCTCCCAGGAGGTCGCCACACTGATGCTGAACTTAGTGCGGACACCCGATAGACACAGTGCATTGCAGCTCAGAACTCCTGGGCTCTAGCAGTCCTCCGGCCTCAGTATCCCCAGTAGCTGGGACCACAGGCACATGCCATGGTGCCCGGCAACATATCGACGTATGGATTGTTTCTATTGTCCTCTTCCCTGGAAAATACTCCATAAAAATTGGGATTTTGTCTGTTTCACTCATGCTGGATCCAAAGTGCCTACAACAGTGCCTGACGCCACGTAGATGTCTAACAAATATTTATGGAATGAGAAGTTAACAGAAAAAAAAAGTGGAAGCGGGAGGCAGAAGAGTGATGTAATGTGAGAAAACCTCACACCACTGTTGCTAGAATTGCAGATGGAGGAAGGGGCCCCGAGCCAAGGATACAGGCAGCCTGTAAAAGCTGAAGAGGACAAGAAAATGGATTCTCCTTCAAAGTCTCCAGAAAAGAATTCCTTGGTTTCAGCCCACTAAGACCTGTGCCGGATTCCTGATCCCCAGAACTGGAAGATAATAAATCTGTGTTGTTTTTACCCACTCAGTTTGTGGTCCTTTGTTACAACAGCCGGAGGAAAGTAATGCACCCTCTGAAGCATCTCCAGTAAAGCCCTAGATCACTGAAGCACAGCTGGGCTAGACAAGCTTCATCACTGTGGATCGTGAAGGGGCTCAGAGTCACTAGGTCTGTCCTCTACCCCTTTTCTTGCACAGCTGGTGGCAGACACTCAGCACTCCAGGACTTGGTGACACAGCCCAGACTGGTGGTATCAGCTTCCCTGGGATTCCAGGGCCCCTACTTCCCCTCCTCCTGGCAGGAGGGGAATCCCAGGTAGCCTCCTCAGCAATGCCGAAGTTATTTTCAGCTTAGCAGCTGAACATTTCAGCAAAGAGCAGCTTGGAAGTGTCTCCTGGACCCCCAGAGGAGACCTTGTTCCTCTCCTTGTGCTGTACCCTGCCAGATGTAGCCTTGCACCTGCCTACTCCAACTGGCGTGGTACCCAGAGCATCTCTGGTCCAACCAACTAGCTCAGGACAGGACAGAGGGTCAAGGGAGACCCCAAGTCCATCCCAGTCTGGTCTCCCCTATGCCAGAGGTGGATGATGGACTATTCTGCAGGAGAACAGATGGGCAGGAATCTCAGGGGGTCCTGAAACAGATGAGGTCTCAACAAGAGCCCTAGAACAGTGGTTCTCAGCCCTGCTAGCACCTGGACCCACCCAGGGAATTTTTCAAACTCATGATCAGGCCAAGCGCAGTGACTCATGCCTGTGATTCGAGCCCTTTGGGAGGTCAAGATGGGAGGATCACTTAAGCCCAGGAGTTCAAGACCAGCCTGGGCAACATAGCAAGACCCCATCTCTATTTTTAAAATGAAAATTTTTTTGCCTGGACATGGTGGCTCACGTCTGTAATCCCATACTTTGGGATGCCAAGGCGGGTAGATCACCTGAGGTCAGGAGTTCAAGACCAACCTGACCAACATGGCAAAACCCCGTCTCTATTAAACATACAAAAATTAGCTGGGCGTGGTGGCGTGCACCTGTAATCCCAGCTACTCGGGAGGCTGAGGCAGGAGAATTGCTTGAACCCGGGAAGTAGAAGTTGCGGTGAACCAAGATCATGCCACTGCACTCCAGCCTGAGCAACAGAGCGAGACTCTGTCTCAAAAAAAAAAAAAAAAGAAAAAGAAAAGAAAAAGAAAAAGAAAGAAAGAAAAAAGAAAAAGAAAAGAATTTTTTTAAAACAAACTTCATGATGCCCAGGCTGCTGCAATTCAATCAGATTTCTGGAGGTGCAGCCAAGGTGGCAGTTTTTAAAAGATCCTCGGTGATTCCAATGCAGTCAGGGGCGTGACCCTCTAGATGAGTAGTTCTCAGAGTGTGGGTGACAGGTGGACAGCATCGGCATCGCCTGGGAGCTTGTTGGAACTGCAGAATCTCAGGCTCCACCTCAGACCTAACGAATCAGAATCTGCATTTGTACAAGGTCCCAGGAGACTCCTGGGCACTTTCAGTTTGAGGTGCACAACAGTGGAGCATAATAGTTAAGACTGTCAGCCCTGGGTCAGAGTTCGCGGGGTGTCTCCACCACTTCTTTTTTTTTTTTTTTTTTTTTTGAGACAGAGTCTTGCTCTTTCACCCAGGCTGGAGTGCGGTGGCGCGATCTCATCTCACTGCAAGCTCCGCCTCCCGGGTTCATGCCATCCTCCTGCCTCAGCCTCCGGAGTAGCTGGGACTACAGACGCCCACCACCGCAACTGGCTAATTCTTTGTATTTTTAGTAGAAACGGGGTTTCACCGTATGAGCCAGGATGGTCTCGATCTCCTGACCTCAAGATCCGCCCGCCTCGGCCTTCCGAAGTGCTGGGATTACAGGCGTGAGCCACCGCGCCGGGCCTCCACCACTTCTTATCCACAAAGCCTTGGGCAAATGACACCCTCGGAGCTCTCATTTTCTCCTTTCAGCTTCCTCCCACAACCCACAGGTGGGGCTGGGCAGGAAACTCCAGAAATCCACAATAGTCCAGGGGACTTGGTGGGGACACCCAGGAAAATTCACAGCCTGTCTTGGGGGAAGAGGTTTGGGAGGACCCTGAAGCTGAAACAGTCTGGAGGACCTCCTGCAGTAACAGAACACGAAATTCCGTGTAAATGTGAAAACAGCTATATTAGGGAAAGGATCCAATTTAAAATATTCTGCCCCTCTGTCTCTTTAAATGAGTACCCTGGTCATATGTACTGACCTTCTAGTCTCAAAAATACTCTGTGTGTGTGTGTGTGTGTGCGTGTGGGTGTGTGCACGCACATGTGTGTGTTTGTGTGTGCATTTACCATCTTGGCCTCATGAAAAATTGACAACCCATTCATGGTAGCTGAAGAATGATAGAAGCTTCAAGGTGTTCAAGAGAAGTGTTACAGGAAGTCAGCACTTATTTGAAGCTCCTCCATTGATGTGATCAGAAATCTGGAAACAACACTGGAAAAAAACAGGGCCTTAGAGGGAAAACCAGGCAGCTCTCTGAAGAATTTTAAAAACAGGAACAAGGATTTCTCCATTTGCAGGGCTCTCTGGAAGCGGGCCCTTTCGGATGAAAGCGGCAGGCTATAGTTAGAAAGAGATCCATGGTGAAGAGCATTCAGTTACTATAAATTCACTTCCAAAAGCCAAACATATGTGTGTGCACACACACATAAATATCATATCTATGGAGGAGATAAATCAGCGTATGACATTTAGCCCTTCCTAAATTTGGAAAAATATAAAATTACTACTTTTTTTTTTTTTTTTTTTTTTTGCTAGTGTGAGAATAAGAAGGAAGGCATCTCACTCTAATAAGATCGATCTGGGAGAGCGTTATCTACATTCCTGAGTGCAGCTCATTCAGTCATTCACTCCTTCAGTCTCCAAACAGTTGCCGGTGTCCACATGCCAATAAGAAACAAGACTAAGGCCTAGTGCGGTGGCTCATGCCTGTGGTCCCAGCACTTTGGGAGAGCGAGGTGGGAGGATCACGGGGTCAGGAGTTCAAGACCAGCCCGACCAACATGCAGAAATCCCATTTCTACTAAAAATTTTAAAAAAAATAAAAAAAAAAAATTAGCCACGCATGGTGGTGCATGCCTGTAATCCCAGCTACTCAGGAGGCTGAGGCAGGATAATCACTTGGACCCAGGAGGCGGAGGTTGCAGTGAACTGAGCCGAGATCTCACCACTGCACTCCAGCCTGGGTGACAGAATGAGACTCTGTCTCAAAAAGAAAAAAAAAAAAAGAAACAAGACTGATATCATTCCAGTCTTCACGAAGCTGGCTGGCTAATGCCTACCTTTCAGAGTATGGTCCCGGACTAGCAGCACTGGCCTCTTCTTGGCACGTGTCAAAATGCAGATTTGTGGGTCCCACCTTAGACCAACTGAATCATAATCTCACCCAGGGGTTCACATTCAGGTTTCAGAAGCACTGACCTAGTACAATCTAATTTCTAAAGGTTTACCACGAAGGAGGGCGGTCTGGAATTTCAATTTCACCCATGACCTACAGACAGAATCATTAAATAGAAAGATTAATAAAGTTAGCTATTTACAACCCAAACATCCCCACCTCACCAATGGAGATTATCAATCCAAAACATTGCTGATTTGTCTGATTGCAAAAGACTGTGGAAACCAGTAACTAACTCCACAATAGCGCTAAGGGAATCTGGGAGGTATTATACAACAATTTCATGATTCATCAGTATCCAGGGACCCTCCCAGGAAGGAAGAGATGGGTTCAAGTTGCAGGGTGAGGGTTTGGAGGAAAAGTTTGCTCGTCTTGGTACAGAAACTGAAAAGTCTCAGATTCCAACTCCAACACTCAAGCCCACTAATGGATGGATTGGCTCCAAGATCGGCAGGGTAACAGATGGAAGTAGAAGAAAAAAATATCATTTTCCCCAAACTTGCTGAGTCTGATGAAGATGTCGGAAGATTTGGATGCAGCCAGCATGATTAATCTTACCAACTTTACCTTGAGTTTCACTTTTGGCGGGGGAATGGCATCAGCTTAAAAGTTAATTACCAGCAAGAAACAAATCATGCAGCTGATGTGCACATTATAAACAAATTAAGTTCTTAAAATAGGCAACACGCCACTTGGAACAATGGTTTACAAGCCCAAGGGTGCATGAAAATAATTGCGGAAGGTGAGGAAACTAATAGCTAAAATATGTGAATTAAATGAGGGCAAATTGCAGATATTAATGAAAAAGCAAAGGGAAACATGGTCAACCTCTCGTTTTGTAAGCAGCAAGCCAAGCAGAACGATCCAGCATGCAGCCCCCTGTGGAATGAGGAGGGAGGCCCCTGATGGAGACAGGGCTCCCCAAAGATATAGAAGCAGCTGGAGTGTAAAGAATCAGGGCAAGAGGAGGGGGTGCCCAGCTGGGGAAGCTCAGATCAAAGCTGACAGCAGCAGAGCCCCACCACAAGAGGGTAAATTCAGAGGTGTGTGGGAGGCGAAGTTTCTTTCCATTGTAGAAAGTTGGAAATTAAGTCCAAAATTTGTATTCCATTGTATTTCCATTGCAGAAAGTTAGAAATTCAGTCCAAAGTCTTCATTGTACAATTGAAGAGACCAAGCATAGAGAGGGAGGTAACTCTCCCAAAGTCACACAGTAAGTGTCAGAGCCAGCAGTTGAACTTTGGCGTCCTGACTCCAGGTCACACTTCCTTCCCATTCATCAGAGGTTCCAAACTCCTGTGCCTACAGGGTCAGGCAGGGAGCAGAAATGCAAGAAGCTGGCTTGATGTGCAGACTATGGGCCACTAGGGTCCAACAGAAATCCAATGTGAACCTCATAAGAATTTTCTAACAGAAGGAGAAAAATACCTCCCAGATTCCCTTATCCCTAATAGCCACCTCAATTTGGACTAGCCACATTTCAAGACTCAATAGCCCCATATGGCTAGTGGTTACCTTATTGAACAGTACAGCTATACGCAGTGATGGGGAATGTTGAACACCGGAGAAAGGGTGACCCATCTAAAATGGGACGGCAGCCACAGTCCCAGCCAGGAGGGAAGGTGAAACCAGATGTTCAGTTTTCAAGAGAAGCCAGAAATCCAGATAGTCGTATGAAATCATTTAATGGTGAAACATCTGTGAAATGAAAAAAATATTACTGTGCTACCAAGGACACATCTGATAACTGGAACTGGCATGTGGGCCCACGGTTTGCAATCTCTCTCTCAAAGAAGCAAAGAGCAACTGCATTAAATAATCATCTTAAGCATCCTTAGGAACCTAGTCAATATCAACCACTTTTAGGGACAAATTCAAGTCCCAATTCTTACTCCTCCACTATATGAAACTTAATGAGTTCATTCCTCTGAGCCCCAGTTTTCTCATCTCCAAAATGGAAATAATCTCTTTCATGAACATGTTTTAAGGGCTCAATGGGAAAATTAAATGTAAAAGCAACTTGTCAATGTCAAAACACTGCACAAACATCATGATTGCTACTGGGACATGCTCAGAGAATAGGACATGGCTAACCATCACGATGACATCTGGGACCCCACCAGGGTCTTGTCCCAGGGGTATTGTCCCAGAGACAGTAAGCTATCCTCCCTGGGAATCCAAGCCCTGCCTGTCTGCATCCTGATCCTGAAGCTTAGAAGAGCTTTCTACAGGAAGAGTTTTCTGACTTTCTAGTCTCTTCACACTCACTGTAATCCATAATAGGCCGTATGTAGCCTTGGACACTAAATTCACCGATTGATTCAACAAACACCATTGAGCACACACCTTGCATCAGTCGTTCTGGGAACTGGGGATATTTACTGGAGAGGATAGGGTGGGCTCTGCACTGTTTTGGCGAGTTCTTTGTGCCCAACTCTGTACACCTGCTGCCTTTCTCTGAAGACTGACTTTGGGCTATGGAAGCTCCGCCACTCATATCTGGGAATTTACATCACTGCCAGGGTAGTCTTTAACCACTGACTCATAGGGGCAGGATGGAAAGCCCAGCTTCTCCTGGACTCAAGATGGCACAAATTCTAAGGTGTCAGGTACCCACCCCCCTCCTAGAGCACCCTGCAGAATCAGGCTGAGGCTGAACTTGATCTGAAATCTCACCCTTGCTTGGCTACTGCCCATTCTGATCTTTTTGTCAGTTTCTCTTGGAAGCACTTTCCTAATAAATCACGTGCCGATGAACCCTCATCTCAGGGCCTGATTCTGGAAAAACTTGACCTAGGGCACAGACATTGTTATTATCCATACACAGCCCTGCCCTCGGGGAGCTCTCCAGCTATCTGGAGAGGCTGATGTGCCACAAATCAGATAATGCTTCATTTGCCAGATAAACAAATACAGTCCTTGTGGGGAAAGTGCTGTATTTGCTTGGAAGGATGTTTTAACAAGTTCAGTGAGGGCAAAATTGATTCCCTAAGGGCATGAATGCTGCTGGTGCCAAGACTTCAAGGAAAGAGGAGGAAACTGCTCTGTGTGTGAAAATGAGAGGGCTTTGTTTGTTCCCCAGAGCAGAACAGGAAGGGGAGTGCCAGGACCTGGAGGGGAGGCCACGACATGTGTGGTGTGATGTGAAACCTCTCATCTTCAGTGAGGTGGTGAACAGCATGCAGGCACAGGGGCTGGAGATGGAAGACACGGTTAGGAACTGTCCTCTTGAGAAATCTTAAGGAGGGATTTGGACCATGTCAAGCCATAGAATCAGGGGCATTTGAGGCCAGTTTGCAAGCTGCCACCCACGCCCACCAGGAAGACGACAGCAGCCTCCTACATGGTGTCCTGCTTCTATGCCTGCCCCCTCCCACACTATGGACTCCCCACCAGCAGCCAGAGTGAGCCTTTAAAATGCAACTAGGTCTTGACACCTAAATGTATTCAGTTCTTGAGGCCAGGTCATTTTGTGCCTCTAAAATCCTCCAATAGCTTCAAGGCCAGGCGTGGTGGCTCACGCCCGTAATCCCAGCACTGTGGGAGGCCAAGGAGGGTGGATGACCTGAGGTCAGGAGTTTGAGACCAGCCTGGCCAACATGGTGAAACCCCGTCCCTATAAAAAATACAAAATTAGCCAGGCATGGTGGTGCACACCTGTAATCTCAGCTAATTGGAAGGCTAAGGCAAGAGAATTGCTTCAACCAGGGAGGTGGAGGCAGTGAGCCGAGATCGCGCCATTGCACTCCAGCCTGGGTGACAAGAGCAAAACTCTGTCTCAAAATAAATAAATAAAATAAAATAAAATAAAATCCTCCAATAGCTTCCCATTGCATTTAGAACAAAATCCAGAGCTCTTACCCCACCTTCATGGACTCTGTAAGATCTGTCTTTCTGATCTTCTGAACACACCCATCTTTTTCTGACCCCAGGGCCTTTGCACTGGCTGTTAGCTCTGCTTAGACCACTCTCTCACCCCCACCCCAATATTCGCAGGGTGGGGTCCTTCTCATTATGCAGCTCAAATATCATCTCCTCACTCGAGTCTTTCCTTACCACTGTGAATTTTAGCACCTGCCTCGATTTATTTATTTATTTATTTATTTATTTATTATTGCTCTGTCACCTAGGCAGGAGGGCAGTGGCATGATCTCAGCTCACTGTAACCTCCACCTCCCATGTTCAAGCAATACTCATGCCTCAGCCTCCCGAGCAGCTGGGGTTACAGGCATGTGCCACCATGCTTGGCTAACTTTTGTATTTTCAGTAGAGATAGGGTTTCGCCATGTTGGCCAGGCTGGTCTCAAACTCCTGGCCTCAAGTGATCTGCCTGCCTCAGCCTCCCAAAATGCTGGGATTATAGGCATGAGCCACTACACCGAGTCCCTGCCTCAATTTATATCACACGATCCTGCATCAGTTTCTTCATAACACTTATCATCCCCTAAACTTGAACTGTTGATTCATGTATTCAGGTGATTTTTGTCTCTCTGCTCCAAGAACATAAGCCCCATGAAGGTGGGAGCCTTATTCCATTTACCAAAGTGTCTACAGAATCTGGCATATAGTAGGTACTCAACAAACATTTCTGGAGTGACCCAATGAGCCCCTCAGAGACAGGGGATCTCCAACAGGTATTTGGATGACACAAACAAGTGATGTTGACATAAGTATGCATCAGGGAAGGGTGTACCAAATGCTGTGAGAGCCCAGAGGTGGCAGAGAAGGTTCCACAGAAGAGAGGATATTTGAGCTGAGCCTTGACAGGCTGGCCTTCCTCTTGTTTAGGGTGCCTTTACTGTTTCTCAACAGCTCTAGGCTCCTTATGACTCTGGATGCTCTGATTTTGTAGATGATGTTCTCTCTCTCTCTCTCTCTCTCTCTCTCTCTCTCTCTCTAAAACACTTCATTCTTCACCTGGCTCATTTCTGCCCACACTTCAGGTTTCAGCTTAAATGCCACTTACTCAAGCCAAGCATTCCCAGACCCACTGTCATTCAAATAATGTTCTCCTTGCTGATCTCTCTGTAAGCATCCTGTTAGTCATTCTTAGCACCCACTCTTTGGGTTTCCCCCACTAGACTGTAAGCTCCATGAGGGCAGGGACTATGTCTGTCCTCTTCACCACTGTATCCTCTGTGCCTAGTGTGGGTGCCTAACACTCAGTAGGGGCTCAGTAAATATTTGTTGGTGAATAAATCTGTGGACAGATTTATTCATGGAAGAAACAGAAGACAGAGGAGAAGGGCATGCCTCAGCCTCCTCAGTAGCTAGGATTACAGGCATACGCCACCACAACCAGCTAATTTTTGTATTTTTAGTAGAGATGGGGTTTCGCCATGTTGGCCAGGCTGGTCTCAAACTCCTGACCTCAAGTGATCCACCTGCCTCAGCCTTCCAAACAATGCATTTTCACACAGTTCTGGAGACTGGCAGTCCAAGATCAAGGTGCAGTATGGCTGGGTTCTGACAAGGGCCCCCTTCTTGGTTTATAGATAACCACTTTCTCACTAGGGGGACCTCACATGGCAGAGAGGGAGCAAGCTCTCAGATGACATTTTTTTTTTTTTTTTTGACACAGTTTCGCTCTTGTTGCCCAGGCTGGAGTGCAACGGCCTGATCTTGGTTCACCACAACCTCCACCTCCCAGGTTCAAGTGATTCTCCTGAGTCAGCCTCCTAAGTAGCTGGGATTACAGGCATGTGCCACCATGCCTGGCTAATTTTATATCTTTAGTAGAGACAGAGTTTCAACATGTTGATCAGACTGGTCTCAAACTCCTGACCTCAAGTGATCTGCCTGCCATGGTCTCCCAAAGTGCTGGGATTACAGGCATGAGCCACCTCACCTGGCCACATGTCTCTCCTTATAAGGGCACTAATCTCATCATGGGGGCCCCACCCTCATGACCTAATTCAAATTGACTCCCAAAGGCCCTGTCTCCCAGCAGAGTTCAAGGCAGAAAATGCTGGTGCCCTTGGAAAGTCACAAATTGCTTGGTATGCTAAGAGAACAATGTGCATGGACAGAAAATGCATGAGATGAGTAGGAGAGGCAAGGAGATGGGACACTTGGATGCAGCTTTCCATTATCCCTGTTTTCCCTGCCAACTTGACAGGTCCCCACAACTCTCCTCTGCACCTGCATTCCTTGAGTGATGAAGGAAGGAGTAGGTTTGGTTTTTCCAGGGTTTCCTGAGATAAGAGAAGAATAATCTCTGTAGCTGCCAAAGGGAAGAAACCTCCCACATGCCAAGAAGGCAAAAGATAAAGAAAGAGTGAACAATTGTTTCCTATGATGAGTTGAGGACTGGCTGGGCTCGGTGGCTCACGCCTGTAATCCCAGCAGTTTGGGAGGCCGAGGCGGGTGGATCACGAGGTCAGGAGATCGAGACCATCCTGGCTAACATGGTGAAACCCTGTCTCTACTAAAAATACAACAAAAATTCGCTAGGCGTGGTGGCGGGCACCTGCAGTCCCAGCTACTGGGGAGGCTGAGGCAGGAGAATGGCGTGAACCCGGGAGGCGGAGCTTGTAGTGAGCCGAGATCGCGCCACTGCACTCCAGCCTGGGTGACAGAGCAAGACTCTGTCTCAAAAAAAAAAAAAAAAAAAAAAAAGAGTTCGGGACCACTGTGGGTCTGGACCAGCAGACCAGGAAGCATGCTCACCCCAAAAGAGATCCAAAAAGAAAACCAAATGAGTTAGGTGAAGCTGTCTTGCTTGAGACTACCTAGTTTGTTCCCATGATAATGGCTTTCTGGAGAAGGATGATTGGATGAAGAATGCTTAAAGTTCAACAGACTCTGGGCAGGAAGACCCTGGGAGAGGTTTATTAGTCAGCTCGGGCTGCCCTGACAAAATACCATGGCCTGGGCAGCTTAAACAAAATAAACCTGTTTTCTTGCAGTTCTGGAGGCTGGAAGTCCAAGATCAAGGTGCAGCATGGTTGGTTTCCGGTGAGGGCCTGATTCCTGGTTTATAGATAACCACCTTCTCACTGGGACCTCACATGGCAGAGAGGGAGCAAGCTTTCATATGTCTGTTCTTACAAGGGCACTAATCTCATCACACGGGCCCCACCCTCATGACCTCATCCAACCCTAATTAACTCCCAATGGCCCTATCTCCCATCACACTGTGAGTTAGAGCATCAAGATATGAATTAGCAGGGTACACATTCAGTCCATACAGGAGGCATTTGTGATCATTCCAGTGGGAGAAGATTTGAGTCCCAAAGATACATACCACGGTAATCACCAGCACTGCTCACCAATATTTTCAGTTTTCTAGGCTCATGATGGGATACCATTCCCTGGGCCCTGTGCAGTCAAGTGGGGCCATGTGACTAGTTCTGCTCAGTGAGCTGTGAGCAGAGTGATCCATGTCACTCCTGCCTGCAGCATCTATGTGGCAGTGCAAGACCCTCCAGAGCTCTGCATAGCATGGCCTTTCTCCAAGAGGCACTGATGTTTCTGCTCAACTCCCTTTTCTCTCCTTTCTCTCCTTTCCCTCAATCTAGGGGAAAGCCTCACTCTTCTCAAACGGTAATTCTAATTCTAAACATTATGGAATTCTGAATCTTTTTAATTCTCCTAAGGACTTAGACTTTGGAACACTAAAGACATGCACTTGCAGACTTTATTCTGTTTTTTTTTTTTTTTTTTTTTTTTTTTTGTATAGTCCCATCTCCTCCCTCATGCAATGAGCCCAGCCAAACGCTTAGATTGGGACTGAAGGGAGCATGGAGAAAAAAAAGGAAAATAAGGAGAAAGTACATCAGTGAATGTTTCAAAAAATACTATTGACATCTTCAAATTCATAATTCATTCCTTTGTCATCTTTATTCTGCAATCAACCCCCTCCTGTGAATGTTTCATTTTAGACATCGTATGTTCTAGACCTAGAAGTTCCCATTGTTTCTTTCTTATTATTCTATTTGAGGCTGAAATTTCTTATCTTTTCATTTATTGTGAGCAGAGTTTCCCTTACATCACTGAACATTGCTAGAATAGCTGCTTTAAAAATCCTTGTCTAGGCAAGGTGTAGTGGCTCACACCTCTAATTCCAGCATTTTGGGAGGCTGAGGCAGGTGGATCACCTGAGGTCAGGAGTTGGAGACAAGCCTAGCCAATGTGGCAAAACCCCATCTCTACTAAAAATTTAAAAATTAGCTAGGCATGGTGGCAGGTGCCTATAATTCCAGCTACTCAGGAGGCTGAGGGAGGAGAATTGCTTGAACCCAGGAGGTGGAGGTTGCAGTGAGCCAAGATCACACCACTGCACTCCAGCCTGGGCAAAAGAGCAAAACTATAACAAAAAAAAAAAAAAAAAACTTGTCTGCTAATTCCAACGTCTGGGTCACCTTGGAGTCAGCTTCCATTCATTGTCTTTTTGCTCAAGAATGGGCCACAATTTCCCATTTGTTTGCATTTAGAGTAGAATGTATCCTAGACATTGTGAATATTACATTGTAGAGACTCTGGATTCTGTGCTATTTCTCCCAAGAGTGTTGATTTTTTAATTTGTTTTTGGAGGCAATTAACTTGGTTGGACTCAAACTGCAAACTCTACCAGTGGGGCAGCAGCTTAGTTCTCAGACCATCTCTTTTAGCTTTATCTGGGCTGCTTATGGTTTGCCTGGTGCACAGATACTTCAGAGGTCACCCAGAGATTGGGGCAGAATTTATACACAGAGTTAAACCTTGCCATCTCCAGTTCCCTTTCCCGTGAGAACAGATGTCTGCAACTATGTCCTCTGGCTGTTCAGCCAGATGGAGTGCAGGTTTTCTGTTGGAGTTTTAGCCACCACCACCTATCCTTTAGGTAGTTGAGCGTTTTTTATTTTTTTGTTCAGGGATTATATTTGTTATCTGAGGGAAGGTCACCCCAATAGGCACCTACTTGGCCATTATCAGAAGCAAAATTCCACACTTCTCTTTAAAAGGGTGTTTAGCTCTTAGGAAAAGTCAAACCTATGTCATAGTACAGAACAAGACTTTACAGACAAACGTCTCTCCATTCATAGTAGCCTACATCACTGTTTTTCACAGCCCCGTGAAAATTCCATCTGGGATATGCAAGAGTCAAAAAACCCGTTCGGAAATGACTGGGTTTGCTAGATAATTTGCCAGTTTAAATTATAGCTTTGCTCCCATTTTACTGATAACGAACCCTGTGCTCAGAGAAAATATGTGGATTGGCAAAGTCTCAAGGTTACAAAGGAATGAATCTAGAGTTTGCTCTGAGGTGACTTTGATGTTTAACATAGGCAGGAACTGTCCATAAAGAAGAGATCTCCTGGGCCATACTCCTTAACTTTAAAAATCAGATTGTGTCCACCTTCTCTAAACAGCACTACTCAAGCTTTAGCCAGAAATCACACAGCTAGAAGTGACTGGGCAGGTCAAGAACATTGGGGTTGGCTGGGCATGGTGGCTGATGTCTATAATCCCAGCACTTTGGGAGGCTGAGGCGGGCAAATCACGAGGTCAGGAGTTCAAGACCAGGCTGGCCAACATGGTGAAACCCCATTTCTACTAAAAATACAAAAATTTGCCAGGCATGTTGGTTCACACCTGTAATCCCAGCTACTCAGGAAGCTGAGGCAGGATAATCTCTTGAACCCAGGAGGAGGAGGTTGCAGTGAGCCAAAATCGTGCCACTGCACTCCAGCCTGGGCAAAAGAGCAAGACTTTGTCTCGAGGAAAAAAAAAAAAGTACGCTGGGGTCCTACGATTCATTTCAGGGTCACCCCTCAATGTCACATTTAATGGAGTTCACATGATTTCAAGTTGATGGTCCTGTGTAAACCATGAACTTAGAGACCCCAGTCCCAATCTATCCACTTTAAAGTGTCCCCAATGTGCCTTTTAAAATTATAAATACCACACTCTTTCTTACTCTGCTGGCAGGGTGATAAATTGCCTTGGTTTTTTTTTGGCAATACCTTATTAAAATTGTTTGAACCCTTTCACCAAGGAATTTCACTTCTAGGAACACAGCTTAAGGGAACAATCACAGAAGCACACTGAGATTTATGTACAAAGATGAACATTGTAGTATCATTTGTAATGGTGAAAAATTGCAAAGAATTTAAATGTCCAAAAGTAGGAAATGCTTAAATAAAATATGATACAGCCATACCATAGAATATTAATATGAAGCTGCTAAGAATCATGTTCCTGGAGAAATTTAAGGATGCAGGGAAATGCTGATGTATGTAATGTTGAGCTAAGTAAAATAATGCAGAACGCAGCTCTCTATAAAATATGATCCCATTTATACATGTGTGAATGTTTGTATATGCATGTACAGGTATGTATCTATCTTGGTTTATATCAGAAAAAATATGCAGCAAAATGTTAACAGTGATTATGTCTGGGGGTCGATATTATACATAATTTTTAAATTTTCTTGTTTTTCCATATCACTTTCTAAAATGAGTATGTAATGGCCTTAAAAGCCCAAAAAGAAATATTTAACCTGTAAATGTCATCAAGAGAAACCAGAGTGTGGAAGGGCAGACACATGGTAATATAAACCATTACATACCGCAATTTCAATTCTCCAGGAGAATGATGACATTTCAAATCAAATTAACAGCCATGTACCAGTTAACCTCTGCTACATAACAACTACAAAATCTCAGTTGATGAAAGAAAAAGCTCATGTGTCTGTAATTGACTGGAGCTAGCTGATCTAGGCTGAGCTCTCACTGGTATATCTCTGGCTAGGCTGGGACTAGGGTGAGTTGGGCTGGGTGGTGTATTGTCTTGTTCCACTTGCTTCCCATCCTCTTCTGGGACCAGTGGGCAGGTGCCCATCCAAGTTCTTCTCATGGTGATGAGAGAGGCACAAGACAGCAAGCCCCATCATGCAAGTGCTTTTCAAGCTTTTGGTGGCATCAAACCTGCTGCCATCTGATAGGCTAAAGTGAATCTCATGATCAAACCCAAAATTAAGGGGCAATCCTGCCTCTCCAATGGCAGAAGCTGCAAGGGGACAACTCAAAGATCATGGATACAGAGAAGAATGAAAAACTGAACCATGCACTCAATTTGCCAGTGGTCACTATCCTAGGGGAAAGATGCTTGCATGTAGTGAGTTGGAAATCATGACTTCATAGGCCTCTTATTCAGTTAGAGACAGATTCCTCCAACTCCATCTTCAAAACCACCCACCCAAGACTTTTTTTTTTTTGAGATGGAGTCTCACTCTGTTGCCCAGGCTGGAGTGCAATGGCACGACCTTGGCTTACTACAACCTCTGCCTCCCAGATTCTCCCTGCTCAGCCTCCCAAGTAGCTGGGATTACAGGCGCCCACCACCATGCCTGGCTAATTTTTTTTAATTTTTAGGAGAGACGGGGTTTCACTATGTTGGACAGGCTGGTCTTGTACTCCGGACCTTAGGTGATCCATTCACCTCAGCCTACAAAAGTACCGGGATTACAGGTGTGAGCCATTGCACCCAGTCCAGCCAAGACTTTTTGTTCCATGGATATCAAGCCAACTTTCTCACTGACTGGTCATTTGAGTTGTTTATTGTTTGGCTTGTTGGTTGGTTGGTTTTGTCTTTTTCACATCATTCAAACCATTAATTATCTCTGAGATGCCTGCTAATTTGTTCTGTTTCATGTTTCACTGTAGCAGAGTCTCAAAGACACAAAGAAAAGTAACAGTGTTCTGGAAGGCAAGCGATTTGCCCAAGGAGCATATAGGTCAATGCCACAGTGCGCAGCCACACTGACAGGGCACTGCAAGACTCCAGGGCTGTGCTGTCCAAATGGTAGCCACTAGGCACAGGCAGCTATTTATATTTAAACTTTAGTCAAAAATAAATGAAATTTTAAAATTCTGTTCCTCAGTCACACTAGCTACATTTCAAGTACTTAATTCCCACGTGTGGCCAGTGGCTATTGTAATGAATGGCACAAACAGAACAGGTCTGTCTTTGCAAAAAGGGCTAGTGGACAGCATGGGTCCACAGAGTGCCACTGACCCAAACTGGATGGTGCTCCCTGGAGCTGTGCAATCCAGCAATCCTGACACAGTGAGCCAGATCACTCATGCCCAGGTCTCCTGGAGCTCACAACAACTCTATCTGTGCTGAGTTTTTTGGTCAACAATTCTAAGGGCATTTGCTTTTTTCACTCTTTCAACTTAATAAACGCATACCTGCTATTCGTCTACTTTAACCAGGTCCTGCCAACGCAATCCATCCTGGATATTTTTCGCAAAGCAATGGGTTTCTTTGATGTTCTAGTTCCTATGCTTTGTAGCCTTTGTGATCCAGTCTTGAAGTACCTCTTGGTTTTCATCTCCCAATTCTTGCCTCACACTCTTGGCTGCAGTCATTTGTGGTTCACCACACGTTTATTGTGGTGTTCTATGGCTCTGGACTTTGGGAGGTTTGTTTTTTTAATTGATGAGGTATTGCTCTGTCGCCCAGGCTACAGTGCAGTGGCATGAACACAGCTCACTGCGCCTCGAACCCTTGGGCTCAAGTGATCCTCCCACCTCAGCCTTCCTAGTAGCTGGGATTATGGGCGTGCACCACCATAGCCAGCCAACTTTGGGACCTTTGGATATCTGGTCCCTGCAGCCAGAATGTTACTGTCCCACCTGTCACCTGCACTTTTAAAGCTGAGTTCCCAGCCTGCCCTCTGAAAGATGCTTTCCCTGACAACACTGACGCAGATGCTTCTCCTCCACTCTCGGGCCCCACAGTTCCCCTGGCTTACGTTTATCCTCACCCCTCTGCTACCATCCTCTGGCTTCTCTTCCAGGCTATGGGCTCCCTAAGAGCAGAACATCTTGTCCAATTCAGATCATTAAAGTGGCCCCGGAGCCAGACCCACCCGGGTGTGAACTTCTGTTCCTCCACTTGCTGTCTGTGTACTCACAGACAAAGTGCTTTAACTTTTCTGTACCTCATTTTTCTCATTTGTAAAACGGGGATAATATTATGTAGGCGTTTTGGCCAGGTGCAGTGGCCGACGCCTGTAATCCCAGCACTTTGGGAGGCCGAAGAGAGAGGATCGCTTAAGGCCAGGAGTTTGAGACCAGCCTGGCCAACATGGTGAAACCCCATCTCTACTAAAAATACAAAAATTCACCGGGTATGGTGGTGGGCACCAGCTATTCCAGAGGCAGAGGCAGGACAATCGCTTGAATCCGGGAGATGGACGTTGCAGTGAGCCGAGATCGCGCCACTGCACTCCAGCCTGGGCGGCAGAGCGAGACTCCATCTCAAAAAAAAAAAAAAAAAAAGTAAAAAAGGAGATGCACTAGAAGAAATTGGCTCGTGTAATTCAGAGGCTGATAAGTCCCACTCCCGGCCATCCGCAGGCTGGAGGCTCAGGAAAGCCTGTGCTGTAATTCAGTCCAAACTGGACGACCTGAGAACCAGAGGAGCAGAGTGAATGCCAGTCAGAGGCAGGAGAAGATGGGAATGAGAAGGGGCAAATTCCTCCTCCCTCCACCTTTGGTTCTATTTGAGCTCTCAACAGATCGGATGCTGCCCACTCACACTGGGGAAGGCGGATCTTCTTCACTCAGGCTACTGATTCAAATGCTAATCTCTTCCGGAAACACTCGCAGTCAGAAATAATGTTCTACCACATATCTGGACACTCCTGATCCAGTCAAGTCAACATGTAAAACTATCACAGAGGCTGAACCAAGATGACACAGCTAGAAACTTAGAACAGAGCCCGGCACCCTTTAAAGGCCTGCTAAGTGTTAGCTGTTGATCACATTCATCTTTTTTTTTTTTTTTTTTTTTTTTTTTGAGACAGAGTCTTGCTCTGTCACCCAGGCTGGAGTGCAATGGCATGGTCTTGGCTCACTACAACCTCTACCTCCCAGGTTCAAGCAATCCTCCTGCCTCAGCCTCCCAAGCTGGGACTACAGGCACATACCACCTTGCCTGGATAATTTTTGTATTTTCAGTAGAGACGGGGTTTTGCCATGTTGGCCAGGCTGGTCTCAAACTCCTGACCTCAGGTAATCCGCCTGCCTCGGCCTCCCAATGTGCTGGGATTACAGGCGTGAGCCACCGCGCCCAGCCTCTGTTGATCTTTATATTGCGAGATGTGGCATACAAGAGGTGCTCAGTTATTGCTGCCTGGATTAGTAAAATGATAGGAAACTCGAACTAGTTTTTAAAAAGACCTCATGACTTGTCATGGTGCTGCAGAAGCCCCAGGCACTTTTAAGTGGTCCCTGCTAAAGGAACTGGGAACAAAACTGCTTATTATCACCGAGGAGGAAGTATAGGTCTGTGTCTGGGATGGTTTTCACTTCAGACAATCGTAGCCAGGGAACGACTCCAGATTCCCTTAAGAGGCTGCCCTTCTAGCTTTGAGCATGGTTAAAGACTTCCGCAAAGTACTTCCATCATCAGACCAGTTTTGAGGCAGCTTAAGGTCCTGTCAGAATAATAATCATAAAATGCCTAACCTGGATTGGGTACTTACTATGTGTCATTGATTCTCAAAGGGAGGCAATCCCCCTACACATACGCCCTGTGGACGTTTATCACATTTTTGTGTATCACAATGGGGGGAAGGGGGCGGGCTGCTACTGTCATCTAGCAGCCAGAGGCCAAGATTGCTCCTAAACATCCCACACCGGCCAGGACAGCCCCCACAATAAGGCATTATGGCACCCAAAATGTCAATGTCAAGGCTGAGAAACTCTGTTTCATTCCAAGGCATTGAGCATTGTGTTATCTCATTTAATCTCCACACTGATGTTATGAGTGAGGCACTATTATTACCACCATTGCTCTATTTTCCAAAAGAGGATGCTAGAGCTCAGGTATGCAAACTGCCCAAGGTCATACAGCAGGAAAGTATGAGACAGGCCAGGTGCAGTGGCTCATGACGTAATCACAGCATCTTGGGAAGCTGAAGAGGGAAGAACGCTTGAGGTCAGGAGTTTGAGACCAGCCTGAGCAACATAATGAAACCCTATTTTTACAAAAGATACAAAAATTAGCTGAGTGTGGTGGTATATACCAGTAGTTCCGCTACCCAGTAGGCTGAGGTGGGAGGATCACTTGAGCCAGGGAGGTGGAGGCTGCAGTGAGCCATGATGACTCAGGACAACAGAGCGAGACCCTGTCTCCAAAAAAAAAAAAAAAAAAAAGAAGAGTGGCAGAGACACTTGATTCACACACAGGTGGCATGCTCTCAATGGCTACCATCTATTGGGACCAACACACCCTTTAAAGCCACGTGGTGTAGCAGTGAGAACCCTGGTTCCGTCATCAATAGACCTGGGGTTGGAACCCTCGCTTGGTTTCTCAGTGGCCATGGATATTAGTCTGTTTTTATACTGCTAATAAAGACATACTGAGACTGGGTAATTTATAAAGGAAAGAGGTTTTGATGAACTCACACTTCCACATGGCTGGGGAGGCCTCACAATCATGGCAGAAGAGGAAGGAAGAACAAAGGGACCTCTTCCACGGCAGTGGGCAAGAGAGAGTGTGTGGGGAACTCCCATTTATAAAACCGTCAGTTTCATAAACCTCTCATGAGACTTATTCACTACCATGAGAACAGTATGGGGGAAATTGCCCTCATAATTCAATTATCTCCACCTGGCCTCGCCCTTGACACGTGGGGGTTATTACAATTCAAGGTGAGATTTGGGTAGGGACCCAGCCAAACCATAGCACCATGTGATCTTGGGCACAGTGTCCTGAAGCTCTCTAAGCTTCTGTCTCCCTATCTGTAAAATGGGGGGATGACATCCACCTTGTAGGGCTGTTACAGGTAAAATCTGACAATGAACACAAAGCCCCCGACAGATTGTCTGACACTCACTAAATGGTAGCTGCTGCTGTTATTGTTGTCATCATCCACATCACTATTATTATTCCCATTGCCTTGGTGCTGGAGGCCCAGATTCCCTCCCACCTGATCCTAAGGAAACAAGAACTCAGTTTTGTAGCTGGTCCCAGGGAGCCAGCTGGCACTCAGAAACCAGTGAGATGCTGCCTTCCCAATGCCAGATTTCTCCCTTACAGAAGGGAGCCGATGCTTTGGGAAGCTGCAGCAGTTCCCAGGGGAAGACATGTGTTGCTCAGGGCCTCACTGCTAGAAGCCAGAGGCAAGAACATGACCTGGAGCAGGCGGCTGGGCCACACAGGCTGTTTCCTCTCTCCCTGGGAAGCCATTCCCCCTGGTTCCTCCATTGAGAAGCACCAGGGTCCTTCACTGCAGAAACCAGTCATCCACTGGACCCACCCCGGATTCATGCTGACCTCAGAGACTCTGTTACCCAACACGGGAGGAAAGCCAAAGGAAGAACAGAATTCTTTAAAGAGAAAAATAATTTCTCTCTCCTAACTCTCTAGGACTGCCTATCTTTTGGAAGGTGCTAAGAGAATGCAATGCCAAAGTGGAGAGAACATGCTAGAAAAGTTTCCAAAACATGGGAGCTGCTGCTGATGAGGGCAGGGCTTTCATGAGGCCTCTCAGACCCCCAAGACCAGCATCAATCACTTTGTGTCCCTACTAATAACAGTAATAATAATAAGACCCAGCACTTATAGCCCACTGTGTGTCACACACTGTTATAATTGCATTCCATGCGTCCTCTCCAATCCCTGTCATCAGTGTGCCCATTCAGAGGCCTGCGCGTCAAGACATAAAAGACATTTCATAGGGGATAAATAGGAATATGTAAGCACTGGCCACCACCATCATCCGTTATTACTACAACTATCACTATGACTGCCATCCTGCAAGAGAAGTGTTTATCTTCGTAGAACAGTAGGGCAAACACAGGCTCCAAGAGGGGGATTTTCCCAAAATCGCAAAAGAGGTGGGATAGTCCAGTGGCTAAACCAACAGGCTTCAGCGTCAGTGGCCACTGTTCAAATTTTGATGTGACTGTTTAGTAACCACATGCCAACTTGGGGAAGTTCCTTCCCCTTCTGAGCTTTCAGTTTTTTCTCCTGCAAAATGAAGAAGTAGATTCAAATACAGGTTAGGTCAGGCTCAGTGGCTGACACCTGTAATCCCAGCACTTTGGGAGGCTGAGGCAGGAGGATCCCTTGAGCCCAAAAGTTCGAGACCAGCCTGGGCAATACAGCAAGGTCTCGTCTCTACAAAAAATACAAAAATTAGCCAAGCGTGGTGGTGCCTGCCTGTAGTCCCAGCCACCTGGAAGGTTGAGGTGGGAGGATCACCTGAGCCTGAGAGGTCGAGGCTGCATTGAGCCATGTTCACACCCCTGTGACAGAATGAGACCTTGACTAAGAATAATAATAATAATAAAATTTTAAAAAACAGGTTAAAGTAATGATTCAACCTGATTGTTTTTGTTTTTTAGTTAAAAACTCAGCTCTAAAGTTCAGGAAGTAGAGGTTAGGTGTTCTGTGTTTTCTGAAGATAGAATCCTCCCTGCCCTTAAGAAAAGAGGAAAGAACTGGCCGGGCGCAGTGGCTCATGCCTGGAATCCCAGCACTTTGGGAGGCTGAGGTGGGTGGGTCACCTGAAGTCGGGAGTTTGAGACCAGCCTGACCAACATGGAGAAACCCCATCTCCACTAAAAACACCAAAAATTAGCCGGGCATGATGGCGCATGCCTGTAATCCCAGCTATTCGGGAGGCTGAGGTAGGAGGATCGCTTGAACCCGGGAGGCAGAGGTTGCGGTGAGCTGAGGTTGCACCATTGCACTCCAGCCTGGGCAACAAGAGTGAAACTCCATTTCAAGAA
The DNA here is from genome assembly GCF_029281585.2 of Gorilla gorilla gorilla. NCBI lineage: Eukaryota > Metazoa > Chordata > Mammalia > Primates > Hominidae > Gorilla > Gorilla gorilla. The sequence goes on from NC_073242.2 coordinate 13,874,197, forward strand.
AAAAAAAAAGAGAGAAAAAGAAAAGAGGAAAGAGCTTTCTATTGCTAATAATATGTTAGTTAGCTCTGTTGTTAATGGTCAGTGAGGATCCTCTTGATCTGCCATAAAGGCTACTACGAGAGACAAGACATTAGCAAGACTGGGGTGTAGAGGGAGAAAAAACTAGGGTGGAAAGGAGAGGCTGGAGAGGAGACGGAGGAAATTCAACACCAGACGCCTTGAGCCGAGTGTATATCTCAAATGAGACCAATGCCCAGCAAATGCCAGGTGAGAGGTCAGGAGAACGCAGACAGGAACTCCTGGCATGCCCCGAGTCTCTGCTACACCAAAGGCTCTCCTGGTGAAAACCACTCCTTCTCAATTGAGGGAAGAGGCTCTACCCCATGGTCAAGGTCTGCATTCATTCCCACCATTGTACAGATGCTTCAAGAGCACATAACCTCCCTCAACAACAACATGCTCCCCACCCCAGACAACCATAAGACCCAAGACAACCTCTGGACACCAAGTAGGGCAGTGAGGAAGATGCCCACCCCTATATAGGGGGGTAAAGGGGGTCCTACGCAGGCATCCTGAGCTAGGACAGTGAGAGAAGGAGATGCTACTATTCTATTAGCTATCATTGTTGTCATTATCTCTTTCTTATTTTATTTATTTTATTTTTTGAGATAAGGTCTCACTCTGTCACCCAGGCTGAAATGCAGTGGCACTATCATGGGTCACTGCAGCTTTGACCTCCCAGGCTCAAGTGATCCTCCCACCTCAGCCTCCCATGTAGCTGGGACCACAGGTGTCCGCCACCACACCTGGCTAATTTTGTTTCTTTTTTGTAGAGACAGGGTCTCACTATGTTGCCCAGGCTGGTCTCGAACTCTTGGGCTCAAGCGAGCCTCCTGCCTCGGCCTCCCGAAGTGCTGGGATTACAGGCATGAGCCAACATGCCCAGCCATCATTATGATTTTCATCATCATCTCAGGCTGGGCTGCAGACTGGTGAGGGATCCTCTGAACTCTGCTCTCAAGTCCCTCCAAAGCTGCTGGCCCTCCAGCAGTGACCACTTTCCCCTGCCCAGCCAGACACCTCGAAGGAAAGCCATTGTTGCTGTTTACCACCCCGCCAACCATGCGGCTGGTCGGCAAAGGCTCCACTGACCGGCAGGAAACGAGGAGTGCAGGCGGTAGCCAGGTCCCTGCTTGCTCTGCCTCTGAGGCAAGGGGGTGGTGCTGGGGGAGGACAAGGCTTTTATACACAAAGCAGATGCACCATAAACTCATACTCCCTGGGCACAGACACTCCGGGGGAAATGCTGCCGATTTTACCCACTCATTCCTCTGAAAATAACTGCACACGCTATCTGCCAAGTTTCCGGAACAGAACAAGTGCTGAGGAATAGGGAACTGATGGAGAGAAGGAGTTTAGGATAGTAGGAAGGAAACCACATTGCTCTGCCTGAGAACAGGTCTCTGAAAGGGAAAAAAGTATCTGCAATGGACTTTATCTTGTCCAGTGCTTTTAATAATAGCAATGCTAATTGCTATCATTTTTAAAGCAGCTACTCTGTCTTGGCTCTGTGCTTCATATACATAAAATTCCATTCAATTCTTCTGGTACTATTAGTGTCTCCATTTTTATGGAAGAGTAAAGTGAGGCTCAGATAAGTTCAGTAACTTCCCCCCAAGGTCACACAAGATAAAACAGCAGAATCATGATTCAAAACCAGGCCCCTCTGACATCTGAATTCTTCCACTATACTCAGCTCCCTGCCAAACAATTTGTTCACCTGTACCTCTCAATAATAGATGGATTGGGCCAGGTGCATTGGCTCACACCTGTAATCCCAGCAATTTGGGAGGCCGAAGTGGGCGGATCACCTGAGGTCAGGAGTTCAAGACCAACCTGGCCAACATGGTGAAACCCCATCTCTACTAAAAATGCAAAAATTAGCTAGGTGTGGTGGCACATGCCTGTAGTCCCAGCTACTCAGGAAGCTGAGGCAAGAGAATTGCTTGAACCCGGAAGGTGAAGGTTGCAGTGAGCCGAGATCACACCATTGCACTACAGCCTGAGCGACAAGAGCAAAACACCATCCCCCCCCCCAAAAAAAAATGATAATAGACAGATGGATGGATGGAGATGGAAATGGAGAGAGAGAGAGAGAGAGAGGATGAGGTGAAAATATCTGTGAAGAATATAAAACATATCTCTACCATTCACTTTTGTAGATGAGGCAGCTGAAGTTCCCAGATATTAAATAAAAATTGCTCTAAGTCACTCAGTTATTTGGAATCAGAATTATCAGTCTCTCTCTTTTTTTTTTTTTTTTTTTTTTTTTTGAGACAGGACACCACAGCTGCCTAACACCTTAATTTTAACCCTTTTCAGACTCACTTTGGAGTTCCAACCTCCAGAACTGTGGCCAATGAACTTGTGCTGTTTTAAGCCACTCAGTTTGTGCTAATTTGTCACAGCAACAAAAGGAAAATAATGCAATGGGCTTCTTAGCCTAAGATAAAACTATACTTCATAAAATAGCAAATAAAAAGATATTTTGGGTCTGTGTTACATTCCTGCAAGAGGAGATGTAGGCCAGCCACAGTGGCTCACGCCTGTAATCTCAGCACTTTGGGGGGCCGAGGGGGGTGGATCACCTGAGATCAGGAGTTTGAGACCAGCCTGGCCAATATGGTAAAACCCTGTCTCTACTAAAAATATGAAAAATTAGCTGGGCGTGGTGGTGGGTGCCTGTAGTCCCAGCTACTCGGGAGGCTGAGGTAGGAGAATCACTTGAACCCGGGAGGTGGAGGTTGCAGTGAGGCAAGAGTGTGCCACTGCACTCCAGCCTGGGTGACAGAGCGAGACTCTGTCTCAAAAAACAAAAAGAGGAGATGTGAAAAAAGAAGCAATGCGAAAGGAGAGACAGAGAAACAAATATAAACAGGAACAACAGAAGAAAACAGATAGCTCCTGTTATGAGCACTGAATTGTGTACGCTGCCCCACGTCTATTCAAAAGGTATGTGGGATGTGGTGGCTCATGACTATAATCCCAGAACTTAGGGAGGCCAAGGAAGGAGGATCACTGGAGTCCAGGAGTTCAAGAACAGCCTGGGCAACAGAGCAAGACCCTCCCACCTCAGCCTCCTGAGTAGCTAGAACTATAGACACGCATCACCATGCCTGGCTAATTATTTTTAATTTAATCTAATTTTTCTAAAAAAGATATATGGAAGTCCTAACCCCCAATACCTCTGAACGTGACCTTATTTGGAAACTACGGTCATTGCAAATATAATTAGTTAATATGAGGTCTTAGTGGCGTAAGTTGCATCCCTAATCTGATATGACTAGTGTTATTATAAGGGGCAGCCACTTGAAGGAGGAGACACACAAGGAGAACGTCCTGAGGCTGAGACTGGAGTTCTGCAGCTGCAAGCCAAAGAACACCAAAGATTGCTGCAGAAACCATTGGAAGCTAGAAAGAGGCAAGGGAGGATTCAGAGGAGGCGTGGCCCTGCAAAAACCTTGATCTTCTGGCCTCCAGAACTGTGAGACCATACATTTCTGTTGTTTTAAGCCTCCAAGCTCATCACACCTTGTTACCGTAGCCCTAGGAAACCAATACACCTGCTTTCACAAGGTCCCAGCTACTGCACTTTTGGGGATACTGCTGCTCATCATGTTGCATTTTTGCAGGTCTAGGCATATATTTCAGCCCCTTACCTCCAAATCAAAGTTTACCATATTTTCCTGTTTCTGAAATTTCCTACCTCAGGTATATACATTTCATATAATCTGACTTCCTTTCTTTTTTTTTTATTTTAAGAAACATGGTCTTACCCTGTCACCCAGGCTGCAGTGCAGTGGTGTGATTATTCCCATGTCAGGCTACCGAGTAGCTGGGACCACAGGTGCATACCACCATATCCAGCTAATTTTTAAATTTTTTGTAGAGACAGGTTCTCACTATATCGCCCAGTCTGGTTTCAAATTCCTGGGCTCAAGCAATCCTCCCGCCTCAGCCTCCCAAAGTGCTGGGATTACCGGCATGAGCCACCATGATAAGCCCCTTCCTTTTTCATAACCACCAAAGGCCATGTTTAAATTATTGGTGCATCTTATCATCAAGAGCATTTTTTTTTTTTGAGACAGAGTCTCCCTCTGTCACCCAGGCTGGAGTGCGTTGGCGTGATCTCAGCTTACTGCAACCTCCGCCTCCAGGGTTCAAGCAATTCTTCTGCCTCAGCCACACAAGTAGCTGGGATCACAGGCATGCACAACCATGCCCAGCTAATTTTCGTATTTTCTAGTAGACACAGGGCCATGTTGGCCAGGTTGGTCTCAAACTCCTGGCCCCAAGCAATCCTCCCACTCCAGCCTCCCAAGTAGGTGGGATTATAGATGCATGCCACCATGCCTGGCTATTTTTTAAATTTTTCGTAAAGATGGGGGCCTCGCTATGTTGCCCAGGCTGGCTCAAACTCCTGGCCTCAAGTGATTCTCCTGCCTCAACCTCCTAAAGTGTTGGGATTTCAGGCATGAGCCAATGTGCCCAATATGTTTGTTTTTTTTTAAGTGTGTGGCAGGGGAGAGGCAGAAGATAAAACAGGGATGAATGGGTGGATGGAAGGATGGATAGATACATAGGTAGATGACAGATAGATATTTGATTGATCGATAGATAGAAACACAGGTAACTCCAATGCCATCAGTCACCAGTTTACAACAAGGACAGAGAAACTTCCAGCTCAAGCCATCTCACACTTTACTTTGAGGACCAAGCACATCCCCAGTAGAGTTACACAATTTTTTTTTTTTTTTTTTTTTTTGAGATAGAGTTTCACTCTGTCGCCCAGGATGGAGTGCAGTGGCTCAATCTTGGCTCTCTACAACCTCTGCCTCCTGGGTTCAAGCAACTCTCCTGCCTCAGCCTCCCAAGTACCTGGGATTACAGGCGCACGCCACCACACCCAGCTAATTTTTGTATTTTTAGTAGAGATGGGGTTTCACCATGTAGGCCAGGCTGGTCTCGAGCTCCTGACCTCAGGTGACCCTCCCACCTCAGACTCCCAAAGTGCTGGGATTACAGGCCTGAGCCACCGCACCCGGCTGAGTTACACAGTCTTGCAGGAGAAAAATGTGATTACTTACCAGGCATAAGAGCTGCTGGGGAGTGGCTCTGTGGTTAAGTCACTCTGTGGTCTTATTTCCATTTGTCTCTGTTACATGTCTAAAGAAAGTAAGGTCGACCAGCCGTGGTGGCTCATGCCTGTAATCCCAGCACTTTGGGAGGCCAAGGCAGGTGGATCACCTGAGGTCAGGGGTTCGAGACCAGCTGGCCAACAGAGTGAAACTCCATCTTTACTAAAAATAAAAAAATTAGCTGGGTGTGGTAGCACACGCCTGTAATCCCAGCTACTCGAGAGGCTGAGATGGGAGAATCGATCGAGCCCAGCAGGTGGAGGCTGTAGTGAGCCGAGATCACGCCATTGCACTCCAGCCTGGGTGACAGAGGGAGACTCCAACTCAGAAAAAGGAAGTAGGGTCAACGAGATGCCCAGAAAAGAGTGGGGATGGAGGCGCACTCCCTGAAGACTCCCAACGGAGAGGAGGGGGAGACGGGGATTATATACACCCCATCCTTCTGCATAGCACTTGTCCCAACTATAATTCAGTAACAATTGGTATCATCATCCAAGGATTATCTCCCTCCACGGACCATAGATTCCATGCCAGCTGCCCCCTGCATGTCCTGCCCACTGCGGCATCTCCAACAATGAGCTGGGGTGCTCATTACTTGTTTGTTGAATGAATAAATGACTGTAGGTAATAACTGCACTGTCTGAACCAGGATCCCAACAAATGAGGCTGTGACACATGAGATGCCCAGAGGACAGCTGAAATCAAAGCTGCCTTTAAATATCTGGGCTACATCATCACCTTCTGTGGGGTCGGCTTTTCTTCTGTCGGCTTAGCTTCACCATCTCGTGCCTCAATGCTAAGGGGTCCACTTTGTCTGTCTCAGTCCCATCCATCTCCAACCCAGGAAGGAATGTGGAAAATGGTGCTTGAGAAAGCAGGTCAGGGCGCTCCGGGCCATGTGGAATCAGGGTCTGAAAGAACACCAGAGCCACTCAGACAAATGTGTAGACCTGTTTGGCATCTTTATTTTCCTTCTAAGTACCAATTACTCATCCTGGGCCCAAATGGTGGCAGGTTTCCTTCCCCAAGGGGATAGATTGCAGAAACCAGAAGAGAGAGGTGGGTGGGGGGAAGCTGAGAAGGGCAGGAGGGGAAGCCTGCACAGCACCTTCACTGCAAACTAGGCGAGGGGGAGCATTGGAGAGCTGCTACCTCCAGGGCAGCTGCAGCCTCCTGCAAGGTTATCTGTGGCGGGCACAGGCTCAAAAGCAACGGGCAATAAAAGTGAGTCATTGTCACCCAGCATGAGCCAACTCAGCCACTCGGGGCTCGGTGAAACATGTCCCCAGATGCAAAGTTACTCAAATTCTGGAATGAGTTTTGCCTGAATAAAGGACATTAAAATGTCCGTGCCCATAAAGACCGGCTGCTGTGCAGTGCCAGCATGGCTGATGGAGCCAGGGTGATCAGCTGACAAGCACCACCTGAAACGAGCTTCGGGCTGGAGACAGACAGTGCCATACCCTCTAGAGACATCTGTCCTCAGGCTCCTAACCCAGCTCTGTGGCTGCCTGGCTGTGTGCCCTTGGGCAGGGACATCAACTCTCTGATCTTCGCTCCTCTAAATGATCTCTAAGGGCCCTCATACACGGAAATTCCACGTAATAGCAACAAAGAGCCTGTGTGTTACTCTTCCCAGGGTTGGTGTTTGCATTTTAACAAAAAGTGTCTGCACTCTCCAGCAGCCTACTGATGAAGTGTACAGGTTCCTGAATCCAATTGTTCAGGTTCAAATCCCGGTCCCGTCATTTATTAGCTCTGTGACTTCAGGCAGGTTGCTTAACCTCTCTGAGCCTCTGTTTCTTCACGCCAAGGATAACATAACCAACAGAAAGGCAGGGAGTCTTATTCCAAATCCACAGGTATCCACCTTTTGATTGGGTTCCCCAGTGATTCCAGGCATCTTTTGGCTAAGGTTTCTGGAACCTTCTGTTTGGAGCAGAAATTGGAGCATCATACTGGCTACTGCCACTTGCTGCACGGATAAGTTTGCAAAGGCCCCCAGCCATCATGCTCGCTCTCTCTCATTACACTGCATTTTCTCCTTTGTAACATCTATTATGATCCAGAACTACCTAGTAAATTTATTTGCTCATTTATTATCCATATCTCTCACCTGGATTTAAGCTCCATGAGATCACAGACTCCATCTCGCTCATGACTATCGATTCCCATTGCATAGCATCAGGCACACAGCAGGTGCTCAATACACCTGTGGCTGAACGAACAAATGAATGGATGAATGAATGAATTGCCCTTATCTAGATGCTTCTCACCTCAGCCTTCCCAAAGTTTCTCCGTATCCCTGCTTTGCAAAAAAAGGAAACTGAACCCTCTGGGGTGGAAATGACCCAAAGTCACAGGGCAGTGGCTGGTACACAGGTCTGACTAATTGAAAACCCCACGTGTCACCCCCTTCCAGGAAGGTGTAGACAGAAGCACCAAAAAGGGGTTAGGGGCAGGAGCTTTGGGTCTGTCCAGCCCAAGTTCCATTCTAGCACTCCTTGGGCAAGTCACTTAACCTTAGGCTCGGTGTCCTCATCCACGACATGACAATGATACCACTAACATGTTCTTCATCAGAGTGAGAGTCTCAGGACGATTAAGCCTACTTTGCACAGAGCTGGGCACAGAGCAGGCCCTCAATAAATGGCAGCTGTTGTTCATTACTACTTCTACTGCAAGCTTTTCTTTCTTTTTTTTTTTTTTTTAATTTTTAGTAGAGACAAGGTCTCACAATGTTGCCCAGGCTGGCCTCGAACTCCAGAGCTCGAGCGATCCTCCCGCTTGCGCCTCCCAAAGCACTGGGATCACAGGCGTGCACCACCATGCCAGGCCTACTATGTCCTTTCCAAAAACCACACGGGGCCGGCCTCTTTGCCCAGCTCACCATTTTCTCTCTCATTTCACTCCCTCCTTCTCTCTGCCACCTCCAAAGATAAGCATCCCAGCACCCAAGCAAACCCCTTCCGCTCTGTTTCACTCCCCCCAGGCGGAGCCCACGCGTGGGGTCTTGTGCGCGTGGTCCCGCAGCAGCCCACAGCCCTCTGCTCTCCGTTTCAGGCTGTGCACCCCGGCTGTCCGCACTCCCGGGGCCTCAGTCCTCCCCAGCCGCCCCCTCCACCCACCTGCATGCCTGTGGCACGAGTGGGCACACGTGTTCCCGTCGCATGTGGAGCCCGCACCTGTGGGAGGAGAGCCAGCCCGGGCTGCCGCCGCGGCGGCTGAATCAGGACAGCAAATCTCGCCACCCCCTCACTCCTTAATCCGTTGCAATCTGGCTTCCTCCCTACGCTGCCCGAAGCTGCCCTAGCCGGGGTCGCTGATGATTCCCACGCACCAAGTCCAGCATCTTCTCTACGGTCTGGTCCGGGTGTGTCGCTTGGGAACGTCTGATTTTGATGGCCACCACCCCACCAGCACTCCCTCCGCTAACTCCCTCCTCCTCGGACCCTGCCTGCTCCCCTCGGTGCCTTCCCCACTCCATTGTGTGCCCTTCCTGTTCGGATTCTCTCACTCCCACACCTTTCCGCCCAATGAGCATTTATGGAGCTCTTGCCCTGTACAGAACGTTGCTGGCCTTGAAGGGGAGCAGGCGGACCCTGAAGGAGGCGGTGAGCTCCTACAGTGGGGGCTCAGACTGCAGCTTCGGTGGCCTGCAATCCGTTCCCAGCTCCTGGCCAGGTGCAGTGGCTCAGCCTATAATCTCAGCACTTTAGGAAGTTGAGGCAGGATTGCTTGAGCCCAGGAGTTAGACACCAACCTTTAAATTTTTTGCCTTTAAATTTCATTAAATTAAATTTCATTTAAATACAAAAAATCCTGGGCTTAAGCAATCCAGGAGGCCAATTGGCCCTGCTAATTTCATTTAAATTTTTCGTAGAGATGGGTCTTGCTGCGAGACCCTAACCCTAACCCTAACCTAACCCTAACCCTAACTCTCACTGCGAGACCCCATCTCTACAAAAAATTTAAATGAAATTAGCCGGGCATGGTGACAGCTGTGGTCCTAACTACTTGGGAGACTGAGGCAGGAGGATCACTTGAGCCCAGGAGTTTGATATGAGCCTGGGAACATAGCGAGACCTCTGTCTCTATGAAAAAATGTAAATGAAATTAGCACAGCATGGTGGCCTCACCTGTAGTCCTGGCTTCTCAGGAGGCTGAGGTGGAAGGATGGTTTGAGCCCAGGAACTCAAGGCTGCAGTGAGCTATGGTCCCACCACTGCACTTCAGCCTGGGTGACAGAGTGAGATCCTGTCTCTAAAAATGAATTTTTTTTTTTTTTTTTTAATCCTGGTTCTGCTGCCTTGTTAGCTGTGTGTCTTTGGGCAGATAGCTTACCCTCGCTGGGTCTCAGTTACCCCTTGGAAAACGAGGATCACCGTGGGATTTGCGTGAATGCCTGTGAAGTGTTTAGCACTGTGGTTTGCATGACTGCCTCACCCTACTCTATTTTCTGCACAGCAGCCAGAATGATCTTGAAACATAAATTAGATCTCGGCAGCTGCTCACCTAAAACCTCTTCAAAGGTTTCTCGTTGCCCTTAGCATAAAATCCAGGCTCTGCACGATGTTTACAAATCCCTGGCAATGCTCTGATCTCATGTTGGGTTACACTTCCCTTGGTTCAGAAATCCCAGTCACCCTGGCTTTCTTTAATATTAAATTTCATTTTAAATAATTAAAATATAAAGAGTAAATTATTTAATGTACTAAATTAAATAATTTCATTTAAAATTTAATGTCTAATACCTAAATTAAATAATTTCCTTTAAAATTTAATGTCTAATACCTAAATTAAATAATTTCCTTTAAAATTTAATGTCTAATACCTAAATTAAATAATTTCATTTAAAATTTAATATCGAATACATCAAGCTTGTTTCCACATCAGGACTAGTGCGGTGCCACCCCCTCCACTTGGAATGCAGAGTGCTGCCTTCTGTCCATCAACCACGTGCCTCAGGTTTTCTCTCCTTCCCATCCTTCAGGTCTCAGCTTCAATGCCACCTCCTCAGGCCTTCCCTTACCACAAGGGAGGAGATACTGTCAATGTCCCACTCAGATCCTTGTCACCAGGCCAGTGGACCCACCCCCAACTGCTGTAGGTATCAGCTGCTTAGGGCTCATACCTGAAACCTTCTCTAAAGGATTATCTACCTGGCTTCTCTGACTTTCCTTTCACTGAGAGCAGCCCCTCAATAAATCACTGGCACAACAGTTGCCATCTCAGACTGCCTCTAGGGAACAGAACTTAAGATATATTTTTTTTCTTTATCTTGGTTTCTTTCAGAGCAATTATTATTATTATTACTATTATTATTATTATTATTATTATTATTTTAAGACAGGGTCTTGCCAGGTGTGGTGGCTCACTCCTGTAATCCCAGCTCACTCCTGTAATCCCAGCACTTTGGGAGGTCAAAGTGGGAGGATCACTTGAAGTCAGGAGTTTGAGACCAGACTGGCCAACATGGTGAAACCCCATCTCTACTAAAAATACAAAAATTAGCCAGGCATGATGGCAGGTGCCTGTGATCCCAGCTACTCGGAAGGCTAGGGCAGGAGAATCTCTCAAACCCAGGATGCAGAGGTTGCAGTGAGCCAAGATCGTGCCACTGCACTGCAGCCTAGGTGACAGACTGAGACTCTGTCTCAAAAAAGAAATAGGATCTCGCTTTGTCACCCAGGCTCGAGTGCAGTGGCACAATCATGGCTCACTGCAGCCTCGAACCCCTGGGCTCAAGGGATTTTCCCACCTCAGGAGACTCATGACTACAGGTGCATGACACCACACCTGGCTAACATTTTATTTTATTTATTTATTTTTGACACAGAGTCTCGCTTACCCAGGCTGGAGTGCAGTGGCACAATCTCGGCTCACTGCAACCTCTGCCTCCTGGATTCAAGCAATCCTCCCACCTTAGCCTGCAGACACAGACCACCATGCCTGGCTTTTTTTTTTTTTTTTTTTTTTTTTTTTTTGAGACGGAGTCTCGCTCTGTCACCCAAGCTAGAGTACAGCAATGCGATCTCAGCTCACTGCAACCTCTGCCTCCCGGGTTCAAGCAATTCTCCTGCCTCAGCCTCCTGCCTCAGTCCCAAGTAGCTGGGACTACAGGCACACGCCGCCAAGCCCGGCTAATTTTTTGTATTTTAGTAGAGGTGGGGTTTCACCGTGTTGCCCAGCTTGGTCTTGAACTCCTGAGCTCAGGCAATCTGCCTGCCTCAGCCTCCCAAAGTGCTAGCATTACAGGCGTGAGCCACCACGCCCGGCCAATATTTTTTATTGTTAGCGAGGTCTATGTTGCCCAGGCTGGTCTCAAACTCCTGGCCTCAAGTAATCCTCCCACCTCGGCCTTCCAAAGTGCTGAGATTACAGGTGTGAGCCACTGCGCCCAGCCATTATTAATTTTGGAAAATATTTGGCACATTTCTTTCCTCTCTCTCCCTCACTACAGGGGAAGTTCCATGAGGGCAAGAATCACACCTGTTTAATCCATCACTTCACACGCACACTTGGCATGGGGGCCTGCACGCAGGAGATGCCGGAAGAACTATTTCTTGAACTCAGGAAATGAGGCATCGTGTGTTTCCAGGGATTCCTCTCTAGTTTCCCCTCTTTTGACCTTCCTGTCAGTCCACTCTTAGATGATCCTCTTAGGATCTCAAACTCAGTGGGTCCCAGTGTTGATCCATCATCTACCCTCAGGAGAGGAGCTGTCCCCTGCCTTCTCTACCTCTGGCAGTAGCACTGGCCTTCTGGTGCCAAGGCTAGAACTCTGAGTGCCATGTCTGACTCATTCATCACAGCCATCCCCATAGCTAATCAGTGCCTGGACCTGTCCAAGACGTGTTGACATTGTCCCCTTCTCTCCTCTCCCCGAAGCTCCATGCTCACAGCCTTCAAGCCAGCCCAAGCCCCGGTTTCCTCATTCCCAAGTTGCTACAAGAACTCTTAGTAGGAACTCCCCACATCTAGCCGTCACCTCTCCTGCACCCATCTTGCACCAACCTGCTGGACTAATACTGCCAACACTCACCAGGAATCACCTCCCTCCCTCTGGTAAAAACCCTAAGAAGCCCACAGAGACATGTCCCATTGTCTTGCCTAACCTGGCATTCAAAGCCTCCAATGATAAATCCTCGAGCCACCTCTTCCAACCTTGTCATTAATACTACGAAAGGTCAGGGAACGCTTCTTTTAGGAGGTGACATTTCAGCCAGATCTGAACAAGGAAGAGCAACAATACAGAGTTGTTTTCAGATGTTAGGGTACTTCAGAAACCCCTGGGAATGTAAAAATATATGCAAATGCCTGAGCTTCATCTTAGATCTATTGTGTTGAAATATAGTGGTGGAGATCGTTTGCTTGCTTGTTTGTTTTTAGCAATCCCTCCAGGACATTTTGTAGTCAGGCTTAGAAACTACAGGTGGAGGGACAGACACACAGATGGACGAACAAAGAGACGTAAATTAGTAAGTTATAACCTAACAATAAAGCCCAGGCCTGAAAGCACAAAAGACCCTGCCATTCACTTTTTCTGGGAGAATCAGTAAGATGTCCAGGAGGAGAGGGTCTTTAAGCATCGTCTGAAGGGGTGAGCAGGGTTTGCAAAGCAAAAGAAGAATGGTCCTCATTAATATTGTGGAGAGTTTAACAAAAAAAAAGTGTACCCAGTGCAAAAGCTGGGGAAAAAAAAAAAAAGAATGGAGAAAGTCACAGGCAGAGAGGGCAGCTCCTGTGAGAGGTCCCGGGCTGCGGCCAGTAGGTGCCACCAACGGGAGGCAGTGACTATATCAGGATGCCGAGGGGCCCCAGGGAGATGCGGCTGAGGTTGGAGTTGGGGCAGGTGAGGGGGAAAGACTTTGTGGGGGTATCTGAGGAAGATAGAGTTTCTCCTGAGGCCACCAGGAGGCGCCAGAGGCCAAGCGGGGCGGGGGGCGGGGACGGGCTCAGTAACTTTCCTCTGCTGAAAACAGCCCTGAGCACGGTTAGCAAGGATGTGGCCGTGGCAATAAAGGGCTTATAAGGAAATTAAAAGGCCTAATGAGGGCCATAAGGATGATTTATACCCTTTCTGTAGCATGCCTCTTGCTTGTACTAGAATTCATGTATGCCTTTTTCCTGTCTCCCTAATGAATTGTGGGGTACTCATAGAACTAAAACCCGTGTAATGATTAGGTGAAGCAGGGTTTCTCAACCTTGGAACTGTTGACATTTGGGACTGATAATTCTGTGCTGTGGGAGGTTGTTCTGTGCATGTTAGGGTGTTTAGCAGCGTCCCTGGTTTCTACTCACAAGATGCCAATGCACCTCCATCTCAACTAGGGACAAGCAAAAATGTCTCCTGACATTGCCAACTGTCCTGTGGGAGCAAAATCACCCTCAGTGGCAAACCATTGGGTTAAAGGGGTTCTGCAGGCTCTAGCAGGGTCCAAACCTGGGCTCTGCCACTTCCAAGTAGGTGATCTTGGGCAGACTACATCACTCCTCTATGCCTCCATTTTCTCATGTATCAAGAAGGGATTTTGAAAAAGTATTGACATCAGCGTCAGTGTAAGAATGAAACACAGTGATCCAGCCAGGCACAGTGATGCACGCCTGTAATCCCAGCCCTTTGGGAGGCTGAGGCAGGAGGACTGTGTAAGCCCAGGAGTTTTAGACCAGCCTGAGCTACATAGCAAGACCCTATCTCTACAGAAAACAACAACAAAAAAATTAGCCAAGTGTGGTAGTGCACCTGTAATCCCAGCTACACAGGAGACTGAGGCGGGAGGATCGCCTGAGCCAGGAGCTCAAGGTTACAGTGAGCTATGATCATTCACTGCACTCTAGCCTGGGCAACAGAGGAAGCCCTTGTCTCTAAAAATAGAAATAATAAATTAATAAATAATAAAAATAAATACAAGGCTGGGCCCGGTGGCTCACGCCTGTAATCCCAGCACTTTGAGAGGCCGAGGTGGGAGGATCACCTGAGGTCAGGAGTTTGAGACCAGCCTGGCCAACATGTTGAAACCCTGTCTCTACTAAAAATTTAAGAATTAGCTGGGCATGGTGGCGGGTCCCTGTAATCCTAGCTACTCAGGAGGCTGAGGCACAAGAATTGCTTGAACCCAGGAGATAGATGTTGCAGTGAGCCGAAATCGTGCTACTACAGTCCAGCCTGGGTGACAGAGCAAGATTCCATCTCAAAATATAAAAATAAATAATAAATACAATGACAAATGCGAAGGCCACAAGGTAAACACTCACTGAACACCAGGCCTCTGAGGACACAAGGGATAGTAATGGTTATGGTAACCTCAGTGTTAGCAACTACAGCCTAACTCAAGAATTCCCCAAAGATGTGTTCTAAGGAATACTGAACTCAAAAAGTAGTTTTATTTAAAAAGGTTTTCAGGCCAGAAAATGCAGGACACCCAATTCCTTTTTGAGCAAACTAGATATATTCAGTTAATTAAGACTCCAAGAAGGCCTGCAGTCATCATTACTAGATTTGAAGCTCTGGGAAATGAAGAGTGAAGTCTAGCTCACTACAGTATCCCCCTTCCTAGCAGAATGCTGAGGAACACTCAATAAAAACGTGATAAACTGTGGGCAGATGATTACCCAGGTGCCGAGGCAAGAGAATGAAGGCACAAACTGTTTCAGTATAATGAAGAAAATAGCTACAATAAGAATAGTTATAATAGAAATTATATATAGAGATGATCATGGACATTATCAATCATTAGTATAACCATTATTAATCATTAGCCTTTAATATTACTGTTTGTTTAATTACTGATATAACAAAGGAATAACCAGCGGGTATAGGGTCAGGTGCTGAAGAGACATTGTGAGAAGTGACCAAGAAGGCAAGAGGTGAGCCCTCTGTCACGCCTGCATAACGGCCGCTTGAGGGCTCCTTGGTCAAGCGGTAATGCCAGTGCCTGGGAAGGCACCCGTGACTTAGCAGACCGTGAAAGGGAGTCTCGCTTTACTTGGAGGAGTCAGGGAACACTCTGCTCCACCACCTTCTTGTGGGAGGTTGGATATTACCCAGGCCGGCCCGCAGTCATCCGGAGGCCTAAACCCCTCCCTGTGGTGCTGTGCTTCAGTGGTCATGCTCCCTGTCCACTTTCATGTTCCTCCTGTACTCCTGGTTCCTCTTGGAAGTTCTTAGAAGATAGCGGTAGAAGAAACAGTGAAAGTCTTAAAGTCTTTGATCTTTCTGATAAGTGCATAGAAGAAAACGCAGATGTATGCTGCCTTCTCTCTCTGCTTCAGCTACCTAAAAGGGAAGGGCCCCCTGTCCCATGATCATGTGACTTGCTTGACCTTATCAATCACTTGGACAACTCACCCTCCTTACCCTGCCCCTTGTCTTGTACAGAATAAATATCAGCCCGCCCAGCCATTTGGGGCCACTACCGGTCTCCGCGTCTTGGTGGTAGTGGTCCCCTGGGCCCAGCTGTTTTTCTCTTTACCTCTTTGTCTGGTGTCTTTATTTCTTATCATCTCTCGTCTCCACACACGAGGAGAACACCCAATAAGCCTCGTAGGACTGGACCCTACAATAAATGAATAAATTAACTGAATATTTACATGAGTGAACTTGTTAATTACAGAAGTCAGCTTCGCTGAGTTTCACCCAGTGTTTTCCAAGCTCTATGGACCACTGCACTACACAGATCCCTAGGACTAGAGCCCTACAGATGTGCTTTAGAAAAAAAGTAAAGAGACAAAAATAAAAAATAAAAAAATTTTAAAAATATACAAATATACTTTGGAAATGTAGCCCTTTCCCAGAATGGTAAGGCAAAAGTGAGTGACTGAGAAGGCAAGGACGATGACAGGACACATTTCTGGGATCTGAGTTTCACAGGGGCTTCCTTAATTTAAAACATTTTTTTTTTAAAATCAGAGTCTTGCTCTGTTGCCCAGGGTGGAGTGCAGTGGCTCGATCTTGGCCCACTGCAACCCCTGCCTCCCAGGTTCAAGCAATTCTCTTGCCTCAGCCTTCCCGGTAGCTGGGATTACAAGCGTATGCCAACACGCCCGGCTAATTTTTGTATTTTTAGTAGAGACAGGGTTTCACCATGTTGGCCAGGCTGGTCTCAAACTCCTGACCTCAAGTGATCTGCCCTCCTCAGCCTCCCAAAGTGCTAGGATTGCAGGCGTGAGCCACCATGTCTGACCTAATTTAAAACATTTAATTCAGCTCCAAAATGAGCCCTAAGAGATGAAAAAGCAAAAGCATTCTTGACCCAGTAGACTCTATTTTTTAAAAAGAAATATAGCAATCTCTGGTGCCATTTTGTGTGCAGTAAAGCGGTGAAGCAAACATCCCCCATAGAGGTGATTGTGACACGCGTCCGTGTGAAGAGAGTCCATCAAACAGGCTTTGTGTGAGCAACAAGGCTGTTTATTTCACCTGGGTGCAGGTGGGCTGAGTCCAAAAAGGAGTCAGCAAAGGCTGGTGGGATTATAACTAGTTCTTTAGGTTTAGGATAGGCGTACAAAGTACATTCTTCAGGGCGGGGAGAATATTACAAAGTACCTTCTTAAGGGCAGGAGGAGAATATGTGTACCAGTTAGGGTGGGGCAGGAACAAATCACAATGGTGGAATGCATCAGTTAAGGCTATTTTCACTTCTTTTGTGGATCTTCAGTTGCTTCAGGCCATCTGGATATATACGTGCAGGTCACAGGGGATACGATGGCTTAGCTTGGGCTCAGGGGCCTGACAGTGGTATCAATCTCACTCCTCACATCCAAAGAAATGTCTGTCACTGCAAAGGTTGTAGTTCCCACACCCTAAAAGATTAAATTTCTCTCAAGTCATGATTCTATTCCATAACGATTCTATCCAATGGTGCTTATAGCAAAAGTCAAGAAAATTGCCTATTGCAAACTCAGTTCCAGTTTCTGATTTTTGAGGGATGTGTTTAGACTACTGCCTCCCTTGTTTGCGTCTAAAATTTCCATCAAGATGAACAGTAAGCAAAATAAGTGATCGTGGAAAAACATACTCAAGAGGCACAAAAGACTTTTCGATAGCAATGGGAAAAGCCTTAGCCAAAATGAGGGCTTACATTTCCAACATGCCCATTCCGTGTCAGATACTCTTCTAGGTACTTCTCACATGCAAACTCATCTAATTAGGGGGTGGATCTTACTATGATTCCTGTCTTACAGATGAGCACATTGCAGCTCAGAGAGGTAGAGTGACTGGACCCTTGACACACAGCCAGTAAGGGTGGGAGCTGGCATTGGATCATAGTCTTAATGTTGTAACCGAGTGAGTTATAGAGAAATGCCACACTCTGAGACTAATTCAGGAGTCCTTTACTGCTGGCGACCGAGAGACTGCTAGAGCTCAAAAACTCTGTCGGCCTCGAAGAAGGGGCTAGGTTTCCTTTTATATCTTGGTTTAAAAAGGGGAGGGGGAGCCTAGCTGCAATTTCACAGAAGCAGAACAGGCAAAAAGTTAAAAGATAAATGGTTACAGAAACAGTTACAGAAAAATAAACAGTTCCAGGTGCAGGGGCTTAAACTATCACAAAGAGATAAATGGAGGGGCTTTGGGTACCATCAACCGAGCGAGTTCCCAGGAGCTGCTGGTACAGCTTGCCTCAGTATCTTATCAGTAAGTGCATTCCTGGATGTGCTTGGAGTCAGCTTGCACCAGTTATGTCCTTAAGGGAGGAGGATAAGGGGCTGCAAGTGAAGAAACCAAAACGGAGTCTGTCTGGCTCTCTCAGCTAAGTGAGAGTCAATCAGGCTAAAACAAGGTAGGGTATCACATTAACACTACACTCCACAGCGTCAATAATTTGCAGTAATCACCAATGCTACTTTTAAGAAGTTTTAATATGCACTTTGGTTATCCATTTATAACTTTAATACTAAAGTTAATTATCACGAGGCCAGTCATGGTGGCTCATGCCTGTAGTTAATACAAAAATTAGCCAGGCATGGTGGCATGCACCTGTAGTCCCGGCTACTTGAGAGGCTGAGGTAGGAAAATTGCCTGAACCAAAAAGGTGGAAGTTGCAGTGAGCCGAGATCACACCAGTGCACTCCAGCCTGGGCGACAGAGTGAGACTCAGTCACAAAAATAAATAAATAAAAAGTAAAAAAATGAAGTGAATTATCTGGTAGAAGTATAGGAGGTATGGAGGGAGAAAGTGTCTACACCCAAGACACATTAGAGTCTTTCCTGAGGCACTTAAGTCCAAGACCCTGTGACACTAAACGACATGAAAGGCAAGAAATAGCTACCATGTTGCAATTCCGTATTATTCCAAATATACCTCTTACTGCCTTTTTTCATGCTCCTTGTATTTGCTGAAGAGGTTTAAAACAAAGAGTAAACTGCAATGCCAGCTCAACTTGCATAATTCTAGTGAATCAATTCCAAACAACATTCAAAGCAGTAATATCCTCACCCTCACTTCCTCCAGGCCCACCCCTAAATCAAAAATAAAAAATGGCTTGATCCCTTTACAAACACTGGACTAGGAACTTCACTTATAATATCTCATTTAATCCCTAGCTTAAACTGACAAGCAAATATTAGTTCTCATTTTACAAATGAGGAGACTGAGGTTCATAGTGGTTCAGTGTCTTGACCAAGGTCACACACCTAGTAAAGGACATGAAGAGGGTTCTGAACCACATCTGTTTTCAAAATCTCCAGGTTCTGCTGCCTTCTGTATTTCAAGGTGGTTTCACCAGAGAAATCCCCCAAGCCCCAGAACGAAAAACAAACAAAAAAACAGTTATATTCCAATGTCCTCACAAGAACTGGAGGCCGGAGGCCATGGCTCATGCTTGTAATCCCAGCACTTCGGGAGGCCAAAGCAGGAGGACTGCTTGATCTCAGGAGTTCAAGACCAGCATGGGCAACATGCCGAAACCCCGTCTCTACCAAAAATACAAAAATTACCTTGGTATGGTGGTGCATGCTTGTAGTCCCAGCTATTTGGGAGGCTGAGGTGGGAGGACGGCTTGAGCCCAGGAGACAGATGCTGTAGTGAGCTGAGATCGTGCCACTGCATTCCAGCCTGAACAACACAGCAAGACTCTGTCTCAAAAAAAAATTCATTTTAATTTTAAAAAAAGAACTGGAGATAGTATAAATGTTATTAAACTTGAGCGCTGCTAGTTGAGAACTGTGACCAATTAAATAGCTACTTCCTCTGTTCTGAACTGCATCTGGCCTCTTGATGAGATTGGCAGATCAGCGCTTTGAGCCGTAATGTGAAGAATCTCAGGAGAAGAAAAGAGCAGATAATGGCACTTCACTATGGGTGGGGCTCAGTGGTGAGGCCGACACTTGTAAGAATTGTGTTAATAGCAACGTTTCTGGGATCCTTCCAGTCAACCAGAATGTGACATGTAAAAAGAAGTTTATTATTTTTTCCATATTAATACTGATCAAGTGCAGTATTAATAAAACCTCTCTGCAGGTTTCATTTCTTTTGGATACAGGCACATTTTGCCATTTTCAAACACACAATCTCTGTCACCAATGCTTGCTCATGAAAGGCTAATAATAATGCATTGACTGCTACAAGCTATTTTTTGTTCTGGCTGAAAATTTGTGACACTCCCTAGGTGAAGCTTTTCTTCCAGGGTTTTTACAAGGTCACTGCTGTTTTCTAGGGCACTCGTCCCAAACTGTGGAGGTGAGAGTAGTGCTGGACATGTGTCGATGCCAGAACGTTCATCTCGATATTTGAGTCAGAGTTTAAAATTCTTTTTTTGTTTTTTTCTTTTCTGACACGGAGTCTCGCTCCGTCACCCAGGCTAGAGTGCAGGGGCACAATCTCAGCTTACTGCAACCTCCACCTTCTGGGTTCAAGCAATTCTCCTGCCTCAGCCTCCTGAGTAGCTGGGACTACAGGCGTGCACCACCACGCCGGGCTAATTTTTGTATTTTTAGTAGAGACGGGGTTTCACCATATTGGTCAGGCTGGTCTCAAGCTCCTGACCTCGTGATCCACCCACCTCAGCCTCCCAAAGTGTTGGGATTACAGGCGTGAACCACTGTGCCTGGCACAATGAACAGGTTTTGAACAACTTTTTTGTCTCAAACCCTGCCCTTGACACTGGAGCTAGACCAGGGAAAAAGGACCAAGTTGGCCTCCATGGAGCTTATATCCTAGTGGGGCAGGAAAAAAGATTTTTAAAAGATAAATTAAATAAACGAATTAACATTTGGAATGGGTAGAATTGTGTCCCCCAAAAAGATATGCTCAAGTCCTAACCCCCAGTGACCTTATTGGAAAATAAAGTCTTTATAGATACAATCAAGGTAAGATGAGGTTATACGGGATTCGGTGGGCCTTAAATTCAGTGACTGATGGATCCCTTTATAAAAGGAGGAGGCCGGGTGCGGTGGCTCATGCCTGTAATCTCAGCACTTTGGGAGGCTGAGGTGGGAGGACCACTTGAGCCCAAGAGTTCGAGACCAGCCTGGGCAACATGGTAAAACTCTGTCTCTACAAAAAATTAAAAAATTAGCTGGGTGTGGTGGCATGTACCTGTGGTCTCAGCTACTTGGGAGGCTGAGGTGGGAGCATAGCTTGAGCCTGTGAGGTTGAGGCTGCAGTGAGCCATGATAGCACCCCTGCACTCCAGCCTGGGCAAAAGAACAAGACCCTGTCTCAAAAAATAAACAAATAAATATGAAAAAAAACATATATATATGTGAGGGTAATTTGGACACAGACAGACACGGGAGGAGAAGCCCATGTGCAGGCGGAGGCCCAGATGGGACTGACCCATCTACAAATGGAGGAACCCCGAGGAGTGCTGGGGCCACCAGAAGCTGGGAGAGGCAAGCAGACATTCTCCCCTAGAGCCCCACGGGAGAGCGCAGTCATTCCTAACTTTGATCTCAGACTTCTGGCCTCCAGAACTGTGATGGAATAAATTTCTGTTGTTTAAACTTCCCAGTGCCTGGTACTGTGTTACGGTAGCTTCAGGAAATAAACATAGCAGCTAACAGGATTCTCAGACAGTGATAAATGGCATGAAGAAAATGAAGCAGGGGTCCGGGCGCGGTGGCTCATGCCTATAATCCCAGCACCTTGGGAAGCTGAGGTGGGCAGATCACTTGAGGTCAGGAGGTGGAGACCAGCTGGGCCAACATGGCAAACCCCATCTCTACTAAAAATACAAAAATTAGCCGGGCATGGTGGCAGCTGCCTCTAATTCCAGCTACTTGGGAGACTGAGGCAGGAGAATCACTTGAACCCAGGAGGCGGAGGTTGCAGTGAGCCAAGATTGCACCATTGCACTCCAGCCTGGACAATAAGAGGCCTCTTGTTCAAAAATTATTAAGAATTTCAACATGGGCCAGGTGCAGTGGCTCACACCTATAATCCCAGCACTTTGGGAGGCTGAAGCGAGCGGATCACTTGGGCTCAGGAGTTCAAGACCAGCCTGGCCAACATGGTGAAACCCCATCTCTACCAAAAATACAAAATTTAGCCAGGCGTGGTGACGCGTACCTGCAATTCCATCTACTCACGATGCTGAGGCACAGGAATTGCTTGAACCCAGGAGGCGGAGGTTGCAGTGAGCCAAGGTTGCGCCACTGCACTCCAGCCTGTGTGACAGCAAGACCCTGTCTCAAAACAAACAAACAAAAAAGAATTTCAAGATGGTCCGGGTGCAGTGGCCCATGCCTGTAATCCCAGCACTTTGGAAGGTGGAGACGGGAGGATCGCTTGAGCCCAGGAATCCAAGACCAGCCTGGGCAACACAGCCACAGCAACATCTCGTTTCTATTTAATAAAGAAAGAAAAAGAATCTCAAGATCGTGAACTCAGAGCACTAAACCAAATGAGGGGCCTTTTTGAGCATGGGCCCTGTGTAGCTGATAGAGACCCTACCTTATCTTTCTGCATTAAACTGTTCAGCACTTTCGTGTTTGCCTGGGTAAGAGATCTTTCACTTTTCACCTGGAACACGGAGCCCTGTTCTTTGGTGTCTGTGTCCCCGATGGTGCCCTCACACTTTGCACTTGAATAAACTCTTTCAACTAGATTCTGAGCCTTTGATCATTTTAGGTTGACAAAAACCTAACACAGCCTGACCTCTACGGTTTGAAGAGCTCAGAGCATGTGTGAGTGGATAAAAAAACTCTTTTTTGTGTGTTTGAGACAGTGTCTCATTTCATCACCCAGGCTGAAGTGCAGTGGCGCAATCTCAGCTCACTGCAACCTCCCTCTCCCGGGTTCAAGCAATTCTTGTGCCTTAGCCTACTAACTAGCTGGGATTACAGGTGTGCACCACCACACCCAGCTAATTTTTGTGGTGTGATCATGGTTCACTGCACCCTTGAATTCCTGGGCACAAGCGATCTTCCTGCCTTAGCCTCCCAAGTAGCTGAGACTACAGGTGCATGCTGCCACACGTAGCTAATTTTTTAATTATTTGTAGAGATGGGGTCTCACTCTGCTGCCCAGGGTGGTCTTGAACTCCTGATCTCAAGTGATTCTCCTACCTCGGCCTCTCAAACTGCTGGGGTTAGAGGAATAAACCACAATGCCCAGCCTTGCTTATAATTTTTAATCATTGGTTAGGTTTAGTGTTAGATTAATGCATGATTCACAAATCTAATTTGACATGTCAATTCTTTGTGTCAACACAGTTTTCTTTAAAAAATTTTCCCCCAAATGAGAATTACTTGAAATTTTGAAAGTAAAAGAAATCTTTCTGAAATTAATTGAATATTTGAAAGTAAAATAAAATAGGTATTCATCCTTAAAATTCTGATTCATATTGTCAAACTGTCCTCCCTTCAGAGACATTTTCACTTTCAATCATACACACAGAGCATGAGTGTGCCGCCTTCACACCTACCAGACACCAAACTAGGCTCTGTATCATCCTTACCACCACGATCAGTGGAAAACAAAAGCACTCGTTTCTGTAGCAATGGTAATTACATAGTCTGGGGTAGAGAAATCAGTCAAGTCCCCCCAAACTAGGATGCCGTTTGCTGGGAGGGGGTTGGAAGAATGCACCAACTGTCTATCAGCCATTTCTCTACATCTGCCTTCCCAGTGATTTATCTGTAGGCACCCGCTGATCACCCATCTCATCATGCCTGGCAACAACTTTGGAGAAACCAGACTGTCAACAAGAGTGGAAGCTTCAGCCTGGGCAACAGGCCGAAGACCCCATGTCTACAAAAATTAAAAAAATTATCCAGTCTCAGTGGCGCATGTCTGTGGTCCCAGCTACTTGGGAGGCTGAGGTGGGAAGATGGCTTGGGCCCAGGAGTTCAAGGCTGCAGTGGGCTGTGATTGTGCCACTGCACTCCAGCCTGGACAACAAGACCCTGTCTCAGAAAAAAAAAAAGAAGGCTGGGCACAGTGGCTGATGTCTGTAATCCTAGCACTTTGGGAAGCTGAGGAGGATGGATCATTTGAGGTCAGGAGTCCCAGACCAGCCTGGCCAATATGGTAAACTCTGTCTCTACGACAAATACAAAACATAGGCTGGGCGCAGTGGCTCAGGCCTGTAATCCCAGCACTTTGGGAGGCCAAGGCGAGTGGATCGCTTGAGGCCAGGAGTTCGAGACCAGCCTGGACAACATGGTGAAACCTCGTCTCTACTAAAAATACAAAAATTAGCTGGGTGTCATGGCACATGCCTGTAATTCCAGCTGCTCAAGAGTCTGAGGCATGAGAATTGCTTGAACCCGGGAGGCAGAGGTTGCACTGAGCGGAGATCATGCCACTGCACTGCAGCCTGGGCAACAGAGCAAGACTCCGTCTTAAAAAAAAAAAAAAAAAAAAGCCGGGTGTGGTGGTGCACGCCCTGTAGTCCCAGCTACTTGGAAGGCTGAGGCATGAGAATCCCTTGAATCCAGGAGGCAGAGGTTACAGTGGGCAGAGATCTCACCACTGCACTCCAACCTGGGTGACAGAGTGAGACCCTGTCTCAAAAAAAAAAGGAAGAAAGCCTTTAGGGCCAAGTAGAAGAGTTCTGTGTGCTATAGATGCAAGAACACCAGAGTAGGGGTCAGGAGCCCTGGCATTTGCTCTCTCATGCATGCCAATCGCCTTTTCTGGGATATACAATACCCAGGACTATAGGTCAGAAATGAAGGCATTTCTGTCTAGGCACAGTAGCTCATGCCTATAATCCCAGCACTTTGGGAGACTGAGGGGGAGGATCGCTTGAGGCCGGGAGTTTGAGACCAGCCTGGGCCACATAGCAAGAACTCGTAGCAATATTTTTAAAAAAGAAACAAAGAAGGCCAGGTATGGTGGCTCATGCTTGTAATCCCAGCACTTTGGGAGGCCAACATGGGTGGATCACTTGAGGTCAGGAGTTTGAAAGCCTTTCAGAGATAACAGCCAGCTCTCCTATTTAATTAATTAATTAATTAATTAATTTATTTTAAGACAGCATCTCGGCCGGGCACGGTGGCTCATGCCTGTAATCCCAGCACTTTGGGAGGCCGAGGTGGGTGGATCACGTGAGGTCAGGAGTTCGACATCAACCTGGCAAACGTGCTAAAACCCCATTTCTACTACAAATACAAAAAATAAGCTAGGCATGGTGGTGCACCCCTGTAATCCCAGCTACTTGGGAGGCTGAGGCAGGAGAATTGCCTGAACTAGGGAGGCAGAGGTTGCAGTGAGCCAAGATCGCGCCACTGCACTCCAGTTTGGGCAACAACAGCAAAACTCCACCCCCCCACCAAAAAAAAAGAGTCTGGGTGACAAATCACCCAGAGCTAGGAGGATTAACCTAATGTGGGATGAAGGACCATTTGGACACTCTAATAGGGCTTCTTCTCAAAAAAAAAAATTAAATAATTGCATATGCATATACGTGCACATGCCCACATATAAATATAATTCAGCCTATAAATTCTGGTGGATTCACTGACACCTGAAGCCCACCCTCAGATCCCCAATTTAAACATTTTTCATTAATAGAAAACATACTGTCATTGCACTAAGCCATTTTGTTTTGAATCCTTACACCAACCCTTCAAGTAGAAATTAATAGTTTCATTTTACAGAGGAAGAAAGCAACACACCAACACACAGAGTTAACAAAACATGCTCAGATCACATTGCAAGCCAGCATCACATTAGTTAGGTTCTCTGAGTGCAAGTAACAGAAATTTGTTCTAGCAAACATGTGAAGAAAAGGGATGAATGGCAAGGATATCAGGTAACTTGAAGAATCAAAAAAAAAAAAATGGCTGTGGCTAGGCACAGTGGCTCATGCCTGTAATTCCAGCACCCTGGGAGGTCAAGGCGGGAGGATCACTTGAGCCCAGAGTTCAAGCCCAGTCTTGGCAACATAGTGAGACATTGTCTCTACTAAAAATTAAAAAAATTAGCCGGGCATGGTGGCACATACCTGTAGTCTCAGCTACCCAGCACAGGGGCGGGAGGTAGGGGCTGAGGTAGGAGGATCGCTTGAGCCTTGGAGGTTGAGGCTGCAGTGAGCTGTGATCACACCACTGCACTCCAGCCTAGGTAACAGCGCAAGATCCTGTCTCAAAAAAAAAAAAGGCTGTAAAGTTGGGCTCGAAACAGTAGAAATCAGAGCAGCTCTACAGCCCTATTTTTATTTCAAACTTTATATTACTGTCCTCAGAATGTATTGCCCTGAGCTGTTGACAAAGATTCTCTCCTTGACCAAACGTTAGTCAGGCTCCTCTGAACCCTCTTCCTAACTTGGCCTTGACCTTTGGACTTCCTTGTTTGTCTTTGCATCTCCCAGTTTTAGCAAATTTTCTGTCATGTTGATTTAGCCAGAATCCCCACATGCCATAGCTGACAATCCTCAAATACTTAATCAAAGTCTTCTTCCCCACAACCCCCAGGTAATGTCTGACCACCCTAGCTTGGCTTTAGCAAGAATCCTGTTACGTCATTTTTAGCAAGAATTCCTCTATCCTCTAATTAATAGTAATTTTCCATCTGCTAATCCTTCCCACCACAACCCTGCCCTTTGGCTATAAACCCTCATTTTTCCTTGTTGTATTTGAAAGTGATCCCAATCTCGTTCTCCTACTGCAAAACCCCATTGCAGTGGTTTCTTGGACAAAGACTTTTGCACTGTTCTTTAACAAGTGTCAGAATATCTTCTCCTGGGGAACTGCTTTAACCTGGGTGGCGGAGGTTCAAGTGAGCCAAGATTGGGCCACTGCACTCCAGCCTGGGCATCAGAGTGAAACTCCGTCTCAAAAAAAAAAAAAAAAAGAAAAAAATATTTTCTCTTGGGGTGAGTCATATGTCCACACATGGCCAAGGAAACTGCCAAAAAGGCTGTGTACTATGGGTATGATCCCTAGAGGGAAAGTGGGATGCAATGACTGAAAACAAAGTAGGGAGGTGAGAAACACCAACACATCTACAGTAAAAATGGCATCCGTAGAATGATGGTTTGGGAGTGAATCCAACCAGGATATCCCTACCCTCCTTTCCACACTCTGATTTGAAGAGAAGTTGGGCTCATTGGTAATTAATCAACTTATTTAATCAATACTTGTCTCTACTATGAATTTGTAATTTAGTTTTCCTAATGATGTGTCAGCAATTTTGAGTCATGTCTGATCTATGAGCGCTCAGAAAGTACACTGAAAGTCAAATGGATGGTTAGGCTTTGACCCGGGCCTTGGATGAGTTTTATGAGTGATAAGATGTCATGGAAGGAGGTAGTTTTGCCTTTCCAGAACACATCCTTCTTCTGCTAACAGCATCCTGATTTCCCCTTGCTCTGTCTCTAAGAATGAATATAAGATCCAGGCTTGGCCAACCAGAAATAATTCACGTTAGTCCCAGGTTTGAAATTATTCATGAAATTATTGGGAAATACATATGTTTTTCTAGGTTTCCCAGCCTGGAACACGAAGACTAAGGCTGATAGTACTTTTTTACATTTCCTAAGCACCGAGATCCAGCTTTGCCTGAAGCTTCATAAACATTTTGGTTAGGAGCCAGGTGCAGTGGCTCATGCCTGTAATCCCAGCACTTTGGGAGGCCGAGGTGAACAGATCACCTGAGGTCAGGAGCTCAAGACCAGTCTGGCCAATGTGATGAAACCCTGTCTCTACTAAAAATACAAAAATTAGCCAAGCATGGTGGCACATGCCTGTAATCCCAGATACTTGGGAGGCTGAGGCATGATAATCACTTGAACCCAGGAGGCGGAGGTTGCAGTGAGCCGAAATCATGCTACCGTGCTCCAGCCTGGGTGACAGAGCGAGACTCCATCTCAAAAAAAAATATTTTTGGTTAGGTTAGTCACTGCTAGTCTTTTTTATTTATTTATTTATTTATTTTATTTATTTATTTTTTTTTTGAGACGGAGTCTGGCTCTGTCGCCCAGGCTGGAGTGCAGTGGCGCAATCTCAGCTCACTGCAAGCTCTGCCTCCCAGGTTCACGCCATTCTCCTGCCTCAGCCTCCCGAGTAGCTGGGACTACAGGCGCCCGCCACCACGCCCGGCTAATTTTTTGTATTTTTTAGTAGAGACGGGGTTTCACCATGTTAGCCAGGATGGTCTCGATCTCCTGACCTCGTGATCCGCCTGCCTCGGCCTCCCAAAGTGCTGGGATTACAGGCGTGAGCCACCGCGCCCGGCCTTATTTATTTTTTTGAGATGGAGTCTTGCTTTGTCTCCCAGGCTGGAGTACAGTGGCATGATCTTGGCTCACTGCAGCCTCCACCTCCCAGGTTCAAGCGATTCTCCTGCCTCAGCCTCCTGAGTAGCTGGGATTACAGATGCATGCCACCATGCCCTGCTAATTTTTGTATTTTTAGTAGAGATGGGGTTTCACCATGTTGGCCAGGCTGGTCTTGAACTCCTGACCTCGTGATCCACCTGCCCCGGCCTCCCAAAGTGTCGGGATTACAGGCATGAGCCACTGCGCCCGGCCAGTCAGTGCTATTTTTATGTAGGCATTTTTTTTTAATTTATTTATTGAGGTGGTGTATTGGTCCTGTACCCAGGCTGGAGTGTAGTGGCTCAATCACAGCTCACTGCAGCCCCTACCTCCCAGGCTCAAGCAATTCTCCCACCTCAGCCTCCCAAGTGGCTGGGACCACAGGCATGCACCACCATGCCCAAATAATTTTTTTTTCTTTTTGTTTTTGAGCTAGAGTCTCCCTCTGTCACCCAGGCTGGAGTGCAATGGCTCTGTCTCAGCTCACTGCAACCTCCACCTCCCAGGTTCAAGTGATTCTCCTGTCTCAGCCTCCCAAGTAGCTGGGAATACAGGCATGCACCACCTTGCCTGGCTAATTTTTTGTATTTTTAGTAGAGATGCAGTTTCACCATGTTGGCCAGGCTGGTCTTTGCTGAGACCAGCTTGGTCGGGGAGACCCTAACCCAGCAGTGCCAGAGGAATTAAAGACACATACACAGAAATATAGAGGTGTGAAGTGGGAAATCAGGGGTCTCACAGCCTTCAGAGCTGAGAGCCCCGAGCAGAGATTTACCCACATATTTATTAACAGCAAACCAGTCATTAGCATTGTTTCTATAGATACTAAATTAACTAAAAGTATCCCTTATCGGAAACGAAGGGATGGGCTGAATTAAAGGAATAGGTTGGGCTAGTTAACTGCAGCAGGAACACGCCCTTAAGACACAGCTCGCTGATGCTATTGCTTGTGGCTTAAGAATGCCTTTAAGCAGTTTTCTGCCCTGGGCAGGCCAGGTGTTCCTTGCCCTCATTCCCATAAACCCACAACCTTCCAGCTTGGGCGTTAGGGCCATTATGAACATGTTACAGTGCTGCACAGATTTTGTTTATGGCCAGTTTTGGGGCCAGTTTATGGCCAGATTTTGGGGGGCTTGCTCCCAACAGGTCTTGAACTCCCGACCTCAAGTGATCCATCTGCCTCTGCCTCCCAAAGTGCTGGGCTTACAGGCATGAGCCACTGTGCCTGGCAAATTTTTTTTTCTTTTGGTAGAGACCGGGTCTCACTATGTTGCCCAGGCTGGTCTCAAACTTCTGGGTTCAAGTTATCCTCCTGTTTTGGGCTCAAGTTATCCTCCTCTTTTGGCCTCCCAAACAGCTGGGACTACAGGCATGAGCCGCCGTGCCTGGCCTATGTGTCTTTTTAATATTGGATTTGTGCTACTTGCAACTTGGAAACATATGACTAATACAAAGGTGTCCTACCATGTCTAATCATGTAGTGAGACCAATGACTTTTGGTAAGATAGTAAACGTGTTGTTGGTTTTTTACTTACTTAACCACATGCTATAACATAGACAGAGACAGAGAGTAGGAGAAAAAACAAAAGACACCAAAATAATAAAGGCACATACATTTGTACTCCAGCCAACTCTTTCCCTGTTTTGTCTCTCTCTACTTTCAGGCTCCTTTTTTATACATACCTAATATTATCAGGATGCTGGGTTATCTAAATCCATTTACAGCTTTGCACCATGAGAATAAATCACCTATTTTAAATAAACTAACAAAATTAAATATCTAAGTACCCAGGACCTGAATATAGTTCTGTCACTGAGGTGGTTTGTATTTTAAGAGGCCTCTTGAAAGAATGCAATGTTTAACCAAATGGAATAAATGAATAGTGGTAGAATTCCGGGCATTCCTCTAGTAAAGACTTTTTTTTTTTTTGAGACAGAGTCTCACTCTGTCACCCAGGCTGGAGTGCAGTAGTGCAATCTTGGCTCACTGCAACCTCCACCCTGTGGAGTCAAGCGATTCTCCTACCTCAGCCTCCTAAGTGGTTGGGATGACAGGTACGTGCCACTGCAGCTGGCTAATTTTATTTATTTATTTTTTATTTTTGGGGGGATGGAGTCTCACTGTTGCCCGGGCTGGAGTGCAGAGGCGCAATCTCAGCTCACCACAACCTCCGCCTCCTGGGTTCAAGCGATTCTCCTGCCTCAGCCTCCAGAGTAGCCGGGACTACAGGCACATGCCACCATGCCCGGCCAAGTTTTGTATTTTTAGTAGAGATGGGGTTTCACGATGTTGGCCAGGCTGGTCTCGAACTCCTGACCTCATGATCCACCCACTTCAGCCTCCCAAAGTGCTGGGATGGCAGGCGTGAGCCACCACGCTTGGCCTTTTTGTATTTTTAGTAGAGATAGGGTTTCACCATGTTGGCCAGGCTGGTCTTGAACTCCTAGCGTCAAGTGATCCACCCATCTCAGCTTCCTAAAGTACTGGGATTACAGGCATGAGCCACTGCACCTGGCCTCTAAGAAAGATTTACGGAGCATCTGCCGTGTATCTGACAAGGTGTTACGATACAAAGGTGTACGAATGCTGTCCTCAAAAAAAAAAAAAAAAAAAATGTGCAGATATGCCCGGCACGGTGGCTCACGTCTTTAATCCCAGTACCTTGGAAGACTGAGACAGGATGATTGCTTGTAGAGACTTCATCTCTACAAAAAAATTAAAAATTAAAAAATTAAAAAGAAATGTTTTAATGTGCAGATAACTTCAGGGAATTGATAAGGAACTAGTTACACAGCTGTGAAAACATCCTGGACTTTTAACCTCCGGGTGAAGGAGAAAGTCACCTAGGGAGGGTTCCTTTCAGCCCAGCCATTATTTCTACCCCAGCAACAGCATCTCACACACTGTGGTTGCTCTGTAAATATTTACCACGCAATGTAAGAAGCCAGTAGTAGGTGACCGGGCGCAGTGGCTCATGCCCATAATGCCAGCACTTTGGGAGGCCAAGGCAGGTGGATCACCTGAGGTCAAGAGTTCGAGACCACGCTGGCCAACATGGTGAAACCCCCAAATCTACGAAATCGCCCCACTGCACTCCAGTTTGGGCAACAGAGCAAGACTCTGTCTCAAAAACAAACAAACAAACAAACAAAAAAACAGAAGTCTGTAGGTTGCCTGATCCTTAAAAGACTATGGACCTGCCCCTGCTGCTCTCTCCAAAGGACTCAAAGGGCACTCAATCAAACACTGAGGAAATCACTGTTTTCCCCAGCCTGAAAGGGGCCTCCAGTCTGCTGGGTTGTTTATTCTGCTGTGGTGTCTCCTCCAGTCATTAACATTCTATTTTCAGGCTAGTAGTCTTTCAGTTCCCAGCAATTAGAGCGTTTTGCACAGGATAAACAAACAGGGGATTGCCTTCTGGCCAAATTCAGTTGCTGGATATTGCAGCATGCAGTTTTGAAGACTTGAAGGGTAAAGGTTGGATGAGTTAGTTTGTACTCTGGGCCTGGTTGCAGCTACCCTTAGAACAATTCCGAAGAAAGGCGAGGCTGAGGTGGGAGGATCACTTAAGGCTGGGGTTCAAGACCAGCCGGGGCAACATAAAGAGATCCCATCTCTAAAAAAAAATTAAAATTAGCTGGGTGAGGCCAGGTGCGGTGGCTCACACCTGTAATCCTAGCATTTTGGGAGGCTGAGGCAGGCAGATGACTTGAGGTCAAGAGTTTGAGACCAGCCTGGCCAACATGGTGAAACCCTGGCTCTACTAAAAATACAAAAATTAGCCGGGTGTTGTGGCAGGCGCCTGTAATCCCAGCTACTCGGGAGGCTGAGGTGGGAGAATCGCTTGAACCTAGTGAGCTGAGATCGCATCACTGCACTCCAGCCTGGGAGACAGAGCGAGACTCCATCTCAAAAAAAAGAAACCAGGCCAGGCGTGGTTGCTCATGCCTGTAATCCCAGCAGTTTGGGAGGCCAAGACGGCCAGATCACCTGAGATCGGGAGTTGGAGACCAGCCTGACCGACATGGAAAAACTCCATCTCTACTAAAAATACAAAATTAGCCGGGTGGGTGGCACATGCCTGTAATCCCAGGTACTTGGGAGGCTGTGGCAGGAGAATCGCTTGAACCTGGGAGGCAGAGGTTGCACTGAGCCATTGCACTCCAGCCTGGGCAACAAGAGTGAAACTCTATCTCAAAAAAAACAAAACAAAACAAAACAAAACTGATACCCCAAAATGTGGCACTCTGACATGGTGAACAGAAGCAGCAGCTGTGAGGGCCCTCTGACTTCCTCCCTCCCACTTCCTGTCTCTCATTTCTCTGTGCCTCCCAAAGCACAGGATGAAGCGGTTCAGTGAAGTTCCTTTAGCTACCTAAAGTCCAGACCTGCCAAAGAAGATACAATGACCTCTGGTCCCCTCCCTGAGCTTTAATGAACTGAACTCCTATCACAGGAAGAGAGACTGAAGTCTATAAAGTGTATCAACATTCCTGGACAGAATTTTGTCACAAGCCCATCGTCTGATCTGCAGGCCCAGTAGACTTTGTCCCAGGCCATTGTATGTTCTGCAAGCCCCTTGAATGCATTTACTACCACTATCCCCTAAAATCATCCACTCGTCTCCATCTCCCTTTGCCCTAAGAAGTGTATATAACCACCTGTACCTCACTGCATGGCAGGGTCAGTGCTCTGTGATTCTCTCCGGTGCACATTAATAAATGTATATGCCTTTTCTCCTATTCATCTGCCTTTTTATTTTTTTGAGATGGAGGCTTACACTGTTGCCCAGGCTCGAGTGCAGTGGCACGATCTCAGCTCACTGCAAGCTTCGCCTCCTGGGTTCATGCCATTCTCCTGCCTCAGCCTCCCGAGTAGCTGGGACTACAGGCGCCCGCCACCATACCCAGCTAATTTTTTGTATTTTTAGTAGAGACGGGGTTTTACCATGTTTGCCAGGATGGTCTCGATCTCCTGACCTCATGATCCCCCCGCCTCAGCCTCCCAAAGTGCTGGGATTACAGGTGTGAGCCACGGTGCCCGGCCTCATCTGCCTTTCATCAGTCGATTTTCAATGAACCTTTAGAGGGTGAAGAGGAAGTTTTCCCTGACCCCTTATAATTAAGAAGGTCCTAGATTTTCATTTATCTTCCAATGCTGCTCATTACATCAAAGAGAAAGTTGGTGGTATTCCATCTATAAAACTTCTCAAATCCTGGGTAATGACCCTTTTTAAAAATAGGAATAGGACCAAGGTCTTCAGATAACCATATCTGGCAATTATTTGATAGCACTATTTTTATTTCCATGGCATTTGTTTGCAAAGTTGTCTTCCAATTACAGAGTAATCACAAGTTTTCCATTTATCAGTGATATGAGATTTCTTTCTAGAAGAATTATCTAGGCCAGAGGCAGTGGCGTTTGCCTGTAGTCTCAGCTACTCAAGAGGTTAAGGTGGGAAGATCGCTTGAGCCCAAGAATTTGAGACCAGCCTGAGATAGTGAGATCCTATCTCAAAAAAGATTTCAGAATTATCTACATAAATAAAAGGGCAAGTCCATTAAAAATAACATTATGAAAGTAATTATGTAGCTTATAGGTAGATATGGTAAAAATAAAAATCAAGGTGGTACTCAAATGGCTGGCATTTGGGAAACTTTTTTTTTTTTTTTTTTGAGATGGAGGCTCACTCTGTTGCCCAGGCTGGAGTGCAATGGTGCAATCTTGGCTCACTGCAACATCTGCCTCCTGGGTTCAAGCAGTTCTCCTGCCTCAGCCTCCTAAATAGCTGGGATTACAGGCATGTGCCACAATACCCAGCTAATTGCTGTATTTTTAATAGAGACAGTGTTTTGCCATGTTACCCAGGCTGGTCTTGAACTCCTGACCTCAGGTGATCCGCCCGCCTTGGCCTCCCAAAGTGCTGGGATTACAGGCGTGAGCCACCTTGCCCAGCCAGGAAACATTTTTCTATGCAAAGGTAAAACCTGATGTATTGTCCTACATCTCTCATTCTCCCTCTCACCAATTGTTCCAGAACAATTGCAGGCCCTGGAGAGAAAGCAGGGCCTTCTAGAAAGAGAAATATAGCATTGACTAAAGATTACAGGAAGAGGAAGATTTGCCCTCCTACTTCCCCCTCTTCTTCTGTCTAGTATGATCACAGTGATTGGACTCCGGTGAAGGCTCCAAGATGGCCATGGGTAACCATCTTGGCTACCCTGACTCAGCATTCCCGGATTCGCCGGTTCCCACCATCCCAGCGGCCATCTTGGCTACCCTGACTTGGCATTTTCGCTTATTCCCGCCATTTATTCCTGCCATCCCGACAGCCACCTCGGATACCCTGACTCAGCATTTCCGGGTTCACCTTTCCTGTTCACGCCACCCGGACCAACTCGCATGCCTACTAGGGCGTGTCACACTCAGAAGCGCGAAACTCAACCGACCCCGCCCCTACCCCGCCCACTCCTCACCCAGCATCCATATAAGCACGCTGCACCTTTGGCACAGCACGACTTCCCTGGCCCTCCCCCTGAGGACAAGTGAACCTCACCCGAGAGCTCAATAAAGAAGATTTTTGCCCTCTTTGTCTTGCCTCTCGGCCTTATTGATCCACGGTGCCCTTCCATTGCCTTTCACACAGCATCAAGGACTGTGAGGGATCTCAGATTTTGCCCTACTTGCATGTTAACAAATTAGCCTGCCCTACTGGGTAGACTATGGATGTTGGTAAAAAGACATGAGCCTCCTGGGTCAGAGACAAAAGACAGTTTGTTACTCACAAAAGTAGCCAGCACTTTTTGTGCCAGTTCCCGAAGCCCCAGTTTCCAAAGACTAACACCAAAAGGGTCCAGTGATTGCTGTACACATGCTAGGTTGCAATATAGGAGAGGAACCCTGAGCTTAGGGATCCTGAGTCTTTTATAATAGGCAGTAAGCAAGCCTACACTTTGCTCTGGAGGAAGATACTGTCTCTGTTTTTCTTTTTCTTTCTTTTCTTTCTTTTTTTTTTTTTTTTGAGATGGAGTCTCACTCTGTCACCCAGGTTGGAGTGCAGTGGCATGATCTCGGCTCACTGCAAGCTCCACCTCCCAGGTTCATGCCATTCTAGTGCCTCAGCCTCTCGAGTAGCTGGGACTACAGTCGCCCGCCACCACACCCAGCTACTTTTTTGTATTTTTAGTAGAGACGGGGTTTCACCGTGTTAGTCAGGATGGTCTCGATCTCCTGACCTCGTGATCCGCCTGCCTCGGCCTCCCAAAGTGCTGGGATTACAGGTGTGAGCCACCGTGCCTGGCCCTGTCTCTGTTTTTCAAAGCTATTCATTACACAAACATCCTTGAAAAGTTCAGAGCTTGGCCAGATGCAGGGACTCATCCCTATAATCCCAGCAATCTGGGAGGCCAAAGTGGGAGAATTACTGAGTCTAGGAGTTCAAGACCAGCCTGGGCAACATAGCAAGACCCCCATCTCTACAAAAAATTTATCAGTTACCCAGGTGTGGTGGCACACGCCCGTAGTCCTAGCTATTCAGAAGGCTGAATTGGGAGGATTGCTTGAGCCCAGGAGGTTGACACTGCAGTGAGCTGTGATCATACCACTGCACTCGGCCTGGGTGCCAGAGTGAGACCCTCTCTCATAAAAGAAAAAGTTCACAACTCTTCTGAAAAGGAAGCTAGTACTTTTTCATAAAAGAGGCCCATGGAGAACTGTCTCCTAACAGACAGCAGCTTATACTGCAGCTTGAACTCTAAGGCTGGCCCCATGTAGTCATATTAAGTAGTTTATAGCCCAGTAAGCATAGTTAACATTTACTGAAAACTTCCCAGGCCCTTCAAATGCATTTTCTCACTGTAATATCTTATTGAGGTAGGTTTTATTCCCATTTTATAGATAAAGAAACTAAGGCTCAGGTAAGTTGAATACATTGTCTGATATCACCCAGCTAGAAGTAGGAGGGCCAGAGTTTGAACTCAGGCTGGTCTTACTTCAGATAATTGGTATCCCATTCTATCCAAACACCTGCTATGCAAATAAAGTTAGATCGGGAGGAACACTTGTACTTGCTTTCGGAGCGAGACTCCATCACAAAAAAAAATAAAAAATAAAAAATGTGTTTTCAAGTCTCAAAGAATGCAAAGTAGCTACTTTTTTCTAGAGGACCCAGTTGCGCTGTGCAAATCAGACAAGGGAAGGTGACGAGAGTCCCTTCTCTGCCTTTTTCTGCGCTCTCAGTGAATGGATTCAAATCCAGCCTCTGTCATTCACTCACCTTGAGATCTAGACCCAGAGGCTCCCTCTCTCTGGCCTGGCTTCTTGGTCCTGGATGACCCACCTCAGTGTATCCAGCAGTCTTTCCTCTGCCCACTCTGCTCCCCAGACCTACCTGTGACCGTGTCTTCTCTGCCTTGGGCCAGTTTTCACTGCTTTCATGGCATCTGGCTAGCCGGATAGACGTGGAGGGGAGTTGGGACCCCTCGGACCGTGAAGAAAAGAAGCCTCCATCCCATTTCCTGGGAAAGCATCTGAACAACAGTGAGACCTTTCAGGAGGCCAGATGTGGCCACCTCCCAACACCCGGGCTTCATTATGCTGAATGTGTCGCCTCCTTTTCTACTCCTCGAGTTGCCTTAGAAAAGATTTCCTATGACTGGCTCTGCAGGTGGAGACCGGAGAAACCTGGAGACGGTTGGAGGTGGGAATGGGGGTGGGGAGAGCTCTACACTTTATTGTGTCTCGCACAATTCCTGGCACATATGAGCGTGGCTGCTATGAAAACAAATCAGAAATGGAGATGATTATGTCAGAGATCTCTACAAAGGAGCCAGGAGGGCAGGAGAAGCTGGCCCCTAGTCATGCATCACGCACACGACCAAATGGGATTTGACCTGTTTGAACTGGGCCAAATCGCAAACGTCCTGGAGAAGCAGCTGCATTGGATTTGAGCTGCTCACACCGGGGCGGATCACGAAGCTCCCAAGGAGACAGCTGTACCGAATTAAGCTGATCATGGCCTAGAGACTTTCTAAGCTGTCAACCAGCTATTATCAATCCTGGGCTGTGCTAAAATCTTCCACTTGTGTAAACTTGCAGTAAACCTTTACAAACCCCTGCCTACCTCACCTGGACCAAACACAATTTAGCTACTTGCTAGATTTGTGTCTCCTGAATTGCAATTCATAAAAACCCTGATTAAAACATTGTCTGTTTTATCTGTGGCTCCACAGTATTGGTTCTATTTCTCATTAGTTGACAGTGCATTTTTTTTTTTTTTTTTTTTGAGACACAGTTTCACTCTTGTTGCCAGGCTAGAGTGCAGTGGCAACTTCCACTTGGCTCTCTGCAACTTCCACCTCCTGGGTTCAAGCGATTCTCCTGTCTCAGCCTCCGAAGTAGCTGGGATTACAGATGCCCACCACCAGGCCCGGCTAATTTTTTATTTTTAGTTGAGACAGGGTGTTACCACGTCGGCCAGGCTGGTCTCAAACTCCTGACCTCAGGTGATCTTTCTGCCTCAGCCTCCCAAAGTGCTGGGATGACAAGCGTGAGCCACCATGCCCTGCCTAACTTCCTTTAATCTGTAACTAAAGTCTGAGTCCTGAAGACCTTCCTCTGGATCCTTAGCAAATTTACTTAATCTAAATGGGTCCAGGTCCTGGGGTGATTACCCTTTTCTTGTCTCCTGCTAAATCACAGAGGTTTGGGGACTTCCTTCAGACCCCCAATAAACTTATTTGTGGAGGCTTCTTCAGATCCACAGTAAAACTTGTTTAATCCTAAATGGGTCCTGTTAAGAATTCCTTTGTTATATTTTTTTATTTTTATTTATTTATCTATTTATTATTTTAGACAGTCTCACTCTGTTGCCCAGGCTGGAGTACAGTGGCATGATCTCAGCTCACTGCAACCTCCGCCTCCCAGGTTCAAGCAATTCTACTGCCTAGGCTTCTGAGTAGCTGGGACTACAGGCACATGCCACCAGGCTGGGCTAATTTTTGTATTTTTAGTAGAGATAGGGTTTCACCATGTTGGCCAGGCTGTCCTTCGTTATTTTGTCATGCTTTAAGGCCCAGGAAGGCCCAGGCAAAACTCTTTGGGCTTTTGTTACATTCCAGCCTTTGCATAAGGGCACTGGCTTTTAATATTTTGAGACAGAGTTTCGCTCCTGTCGCCCAGGCTGGAGTGTAGTGGTGCGACCTCGGCTCACTGCAAACTCTGCCTCCCGGGTTCGAGTGATTCTCCTGCCTCAGCCTCTTCAGTAGCTGGGATTACAGGTGCCCGCCATCACGCCCGGCTAATTTTTGTATTTTTAGTAGAGATGGGGTTTCGCCACGTTGGGCAAGCTGGTTTCAAACTCCTGACCTCAGGGGATCTGCCTGCCTTGGCCTCCCAAAGTGCTGGGATTACAGGCGTGAGCCACTGCACCCAGCCTATTGTTATTTATTTCTTTTGCCAATTTGTGGTTTTTATTACAAAGACCACTAACCTGAGGAAAGAGATGTTGGGGCTTAGAAAATGATACCCTAAAATGAAGGCCCTGCAAACAGCCGCAGAAAAAAAGTCTCTGCCCTTCTTCTGCCCTCCCGTCTCTCTCCCCTCATTTTCCCCCATAGAAACTGGATTCCCAGTCAGGCGTGGTGGCTTATGTCTGTAATCCCAGCACTTTGGGAGGCTGAGGTGGATGGATCATGAGGTCAGGAGATCAAGACCATCCTGGCCAACATGGTGAAAAACACGCCTCTACTACAATTTAAAAAAGAAAAAAAACAAAAAAGAAACTGGATTCCCTTTTCCCCAAGGCAGGTCACAGAAACCAGAACCCCTTCTTTCTAGAGCCAGCCATAAAACCTATAGGTATTACTCTACATCTCCCGACTCCACTTCCATGTAAGAACTGGCCATAAAGAAATTGTCTGACCTACCTTGCTTGATTGTAGGTCATCTGAAAGTTGGCTGTACAAACTGGGTCATTCTTGTCATACTCAACTAAATCAGAGTCAATGGGCCAGGGATAAAAAGCACTCAGGGTACCTAACATTTCTCTAGAAATGTTATTCTCTGCAAGTCCAGTGGCTGAAACTGCCTGTTGTAACTTGAAACCAGTTTTATCTATAGCTGCTGAGATAACCTACTGCAACTCGAGGACTAATTTTGCCCACAGGAGTCACCTGCCAATTGGTGCTTGTCAGCTCCCTATAGCTTTACTAATGCCAATGAACTTTCTTTCAGGACCATACATAACATTCCTCTTTGATTTTTTTAAATCTTTTTTAAAATTGATTGATTGATTGATTGAGACAGTCTCGCTTTGTTGTCCAGGCTAGAGTGCAGTGGTGTGATCTTGGCTCGCTGCAACCTCTATCTCCTGGATTTAAGTGATTCTCCTGCCTCAGCCTCCCGAGTAGCTGGGATTATAGGCGTGTGCCATCATGCCCAGCTAATTTTTGTATTTTTATTAGAGCCGGGGTTTCACCATGTTGGTCAGTCTTGTCTCGAACTCCTGACCTCAAATGATCCACCTGCCTCAGCCTCCCAAAGTGCTGGGATTACAGGTGTGAGCCACCACACCCGGCCGCCTTTTCTCCTATTAATCTGCATTTTGTCAGTTGATTTTCAGTGAATCTTCAGAGGGTCAAATGGAAGTTTTTCCTCACCCCTACCTGTCAGGCCTCTGAGCCCAAGCTAAGCTATCATATCCCCTGTGGCCTGCACATACACATCCAGATGGCCGGTTCCTGCCTTAACTGATGACATTCCACCACAAAAGAAGTGAAAATGGCCTGTTCCTGCCTTAACTGATGACATTACCTTGTGAAATTCCTTCTCCTGGCTCATCCTGGCCCAAGAGCTCCCCTGCTGAGCACCTTGCCCTGCCTGCCAGAGAACAACCCCCTTTGACTGTAATTTTTCTTTACCCAAACCCTATAAAACAGCCCCACCCCTATCTTCGGACTCAGCCTGCCTGCACCCAGGTGAAATAAACAGCCTTGTTGCTCACACAAAGCCTGTTTGATGGTCTCTTCACACTGACGTGAGTGAAATTTTGGTACCGTGACTCAGATCCAGGGAGTCACAATCCGAGATCAATCCCCTGTCCTCTTGCTCTTTGCTCCACCTACGACCTCGGGTCCTCAGACCAACCAGCCCAAGGAACATCTCACCAATTTTAAATCAGGTAAGCGGCCTCTTTTTACTCTATTCTCCAACCTCCCTCACTATCCCTCAACCTCTTTCTCCTTACAATCTTGGCGCCACACTTCAATCTCGCCCTTCTCTTAATTTCAGTTCCTTTCCTTTTCTGGTAGAGACAAAGCAGACACGTTTTATCCGTGGACCCAAAACTCCGGCGCCAGTCACGGACTCGGGAAGACAGTCTTCCCTTGGTGTTTAATCATGCGGGGACGCTTGCCTGATTATTCACCCACATTTCATTGGTGGCAAGTCAATTGCGGGGACGCCTGCTTTGGCTGCTCACCCACGTTGCAGCCCAGGGCTGCTCACCTGCTCACCCACCCCTTCTCTCCATGTCTCTACCCAACCCTTCTCCACTTTCCTGAGGGGCAAGCACCCCCCACCCCTCCTTGCCATTTCTCCACCCCTTCTCCACTTTCCTGGGGGGCAAGCATCCCCCACCCCTTCTCCCCATGTCTCCACCCCTTCTCCATTTTCCTGGGGGGCAAGCATCCCCCACCCCTTCTTTCCATGTCTCTGCCCCTTTTCCACTTTCATTGGGGGGAAGCACCCCCCATCCCTTCTCACTTTCCTGAGGGGGAAGCACCCCCCACCCCTTCCGTCTGTGTCTCTACCCTCTCTTTTCTCCGGACTTGCCTCCTTCACTATAGGCAAACTTCCACCCTCCATTCCTCCTTCTCCCTTAGACTGTGTTCTCAAGAACTTAAAACCTCTTCAACTCTCGCCTGACCTAAAACCTAAACGCCTTATTTTCTTCTGCAATGCCGCCTAACCCCAATACAAACTCGACAATGGCTCTAAATGGCCAGAAAATGGCACTTCGGGTTTCTCCCTCCTACAAGACCTAAATAATTCTTGTCATAAAATGGGCAAACGGTCTGAGGTGCCTGACGTCCAGGCATTCTTTTACACATCGGTCCCTCCCTAGTCTCTGTTCCCAATGCAACTCGTCCCAAATCTTCCTTCATTCCCTCCCGCCTGTCCCCTCAGTCCCAACCCCAAGCGTCACTGAGTCTTTTGAATCTTCCTTTTCTGTGGACCCATCTGACCTCTCCCCTCCTCCCTAGGCTGCTCCTCGCCAGGCCAAGCTAGGTCCCAATTCTTCCTCAGCCTCTGCTCCTCCACCCTATAATCTTTTTATCACCTCCCCTCCTCACGCCCAGTCCGACTTACAGTTTAGTTCTGTGACTAGCTCTCCCCCACCTGCCCAGCAATTTACTCTTAAAAAGGTGGCTGGAGCTAAAGGCATAGTCAAGGTTAATGCTCCTTTTTCTTTATCCCAAATCAGATAGCATTTAGGCTCTTTTTCATCAAATATAAAAACCCAGGCCAGTCCACGGCCTGTTTGGCAACAACCCTTAGATGCTTTACCGCCCTAGACCCAGAAGGGCCAGAAGGCCGTCTTGTTCTCAATATGCATTTTATCACCCAATCAGCTCCTGACATTAGAAAACAACTTCAAAAATTAGAATCTGGCCCTCAAACCCCACAACACGAATTAATCAACCTCACCTTCAAGGTGTACAATAATAGAGAGGAGGCAGCCAGATGGCAATGCATTTCTGAATTACAATTACTTGCCTCTGCTGTGAGAGAAACCCCAGCCACATCTCCAGCACACAAGAACTTAAACACCTGAACCGCAGCTGCCAGGGTTTCCTCCAGGACCTCCTCCCCGAGGAGCTTGCTTCAAGTGCTGGAAATCTGGCCACAGGGCCAAGGAATGCCCACAGCCTGGGATTCCTCCTAAGCTATGTCCCATCTGTGCAGGACCCCACTTAAAATCGGACTGTCCACCTCACCTGGCAGCCACTTCCAGAGTCCCTGGAACTCTGGCCCAAGGCTCTCTGACTGACTCCTTCCCAGATCTTCTCAGCTTAGCAGCTGAAGACTGACGCTGCCTGATTGCCTCAGAAGCCCCCTGGACCATCACAGACACCAAGCTTCAGGTAACTCTCACAGTGGAGGGTAAGTCCATACCCTTCTTAATCAATATGGGGACTACCCACTCCACATTACCTTCTTTTCAAGGGCCTGTTTCCCTTGCCTCCATAACTGTTGTGGGTATTGACAGCCAGGCTTCTAAACCTCTTAAAACTCCCCAATGCTGGTGCCAGCTTGGACAACATACTTTTAAGCACTCCTTTTTAGCTAGCCCCACCTGCCCAGCTCCCTTTTTTGGTTGAGATATTTTAACTAAATTATCTGCTTCTCTGACTATTCCTGGGCAACAGCCACACCTCATTGCCGCCTTTTCCCCCAGTTCAAAGCCTCCCTCACATCCTTTCCTTGTATCTCCCCACCTTAATCCACAAGTATAGGATACCTCTACTCCCTCCTTGGCAACAAATGATGCATCCCTTACCATCCCATTAAAACCTAATCACCTTTACCCGACTCAACACCAATATCCCATCCCACAGCATGCTTTAAAAGGAATAAAGCCAGTTATCACTCACCTGTTACAGCATGGCCTTTTAAAGCCTATAAACTCCCCTTACAATTCCCCCATTTTACCTGTCCTAAAACCAGACAAGCCTTACAAGTTAGTTCAGGATCTGTGCCTTATCAACCAAATTGTTTTTGCCTATCCACCCCATGGTGCCAAACCCATATACTCTCCTATCCTCAATAACTCTCTCCACAACCCATTATTCTGTTCTGAATCTCAAACATGCTTTCTTTACTATTCCTTTACACCCTTCCTCCCAGCCTCTCTTTGCTTTCACTTGGACTGAACCTGACACCCATCAGGCTCAGAAAATTACCTGGGCTGTACTGCCGCAAGGCTTCAGAGACAGCCCCCATTACTTCAGTCAAGCCCAAATTTCTTCTTCCTCTGTTACCTATCTCAGCATAATTCTCATGAAAACACACGTGCTCTCCCTGCTGATCGTGTCTGCTAATCTCCCAAATCCCAATCCCTTCTACAAAACAACAACTCCTTTCCTTCCTAGGCATGGTTAATGTGGTAGGAATTCTTTTTTTTTTATTACTATTATTATACTTTAAGTTTTAGGGTACATGTGCACAACATCCAGGTTTGTTACATATGTATACATGTGCCATGTTGGTGTGCTGCACCCATTAACTTGCCATTTAGCATTAGGTATATCTCCTAATGCTATCCCTTCCCCCTACCCCCACCCTACAACAGTCACCAGTGTGTGATGTTCCCCTTCCTGTGTCCGTGTGTTCTCATTGTTCACTTCCTACCTATGAGTGAGAATATTCGGTGTTTGATTTTTTGTCCTTGCGATAGTTTGCTGAGAATGATAGTTTTCAGCTTCATCCATGTCCCTACAAAGGACATGAA
This sequence comes from Gorilla gorilla gorilla, assembly GCF_029281585.2. NCBI lineage: Eukaryota > Metazoa > Chordata > Mammalia > Primates > Hominidae > Gorilla > Gorilla gorilla. The sequence continues at coordinate 13,917,614 of NC_073242.2, forward strand.
CTCATCATTTTTTATGGCTGCATAGTATTCCACGGTGTATATGTGCCACATTTTCTTAATCCGTCTATCGTTGTTGGACATTTGGGTTGGTTCCAAGTCTTTGCTATTGTGAATAGTGCCTCAATAAACATACGTGTGTATGTGTCTTTATAGCAGCATGATATATAATCCTTTGTGTATATACCCAGTAACGGGATGGCTGCGTCAAATGGTATTTCTAGTTCTAGATCCCTGAGGAATCGCCACACTGACTTCCACAATGGTTGAACTAGTTTACAGTCCCACCAACAGTGTAAAAGTGTTCCTAATTCTCCACATCCTCTCCAGCACCTGTTGTTTCCTGACTTTTTAATGATCGCCATTCTAACTGGTGTGAGATGGTATCTCATTGTGGTTTTGATTTGCATTTCTCTGATGGCCAGTGATGATGAGCATTTTTTCATGTGTTTTTTGGCTGAATAAATGTCTTCTTTTGAGAAGTGTCTGTTCATATCCTTTGCCCACTTTTTGATGGGGTTTTTTGTTTTTTTCTTTTAAACTTGTTTGAGTTCATTGTAGATTCTGGATACTAGCCCTTTGTCAGATGAGTAGGTTGCAAAAATTTTCTCCCATTCTGTAGGTTGCCTGTTCACTCTGATGGTAGTTTCTTTTGTTGTGCAGAAGCTCTTTAGTTTAATTAGATCCCATTTGTCAATTTTGGCTTTCATTGCCATTGCTTTTGGTGTTTTAGATATGAAGTCCTTGCCCATGCCTATGTCCTGAATGGCATTGCCTAGGTTTTCCTCTAGGGTTTTTATGGTTTTAGGTCTAACATGTAAGTCTTTAATCCATCTTAAATTAATTTTTGTATAAGGGGTAAAGAAGGGATCCAGTTTTAGCTTTCTACATATGGCTAGCCAGTTTTCCCAGCACCATTTATTAAATAGGGAATCCTTTCCCCATTGCTTGTTTTTCTCAGGTTTGTCAAAGATCAGATAGTTGTAGATATGCGGCATTATTTCTGAGTGCTCTGTTCTGTTCCATTGGTCTATATCTCTGTTTTGTACCAGTACCATGCTGTTTTGGTTACTGTAGCCTTGTAGTATAGTTTGAAGTCAGGTAGTGTGATGCCTCCAGCTTTGTTCTTTTGGCTTAGGATTGACTTGGTGATGTGGGCTCTTTTTTGGTTCCATATGAACTTTAAAGTAGTTTTTTCCAATTCTGTGAAGAAAGTCATTGGTAGCTTGATGGGGATGGCATTGAATCTATAAATTATCTTGGGCAGTATGGCCATTTTCACGATATTGATTCTTCCTACACATGAGCATGGAATGTTCTTCCATTTGTTTGTATCCTCTTTTATTTCATTGAGCAGTGGTTTGTAGTTCTCCTTGAAGAGGTCCTTCACGTCCCTTGTAAGTTAGATTCCTAGGTATTTTATTCTCTTTGAAGCAATTGTGAATGGGAGTTCACTCATGATTTGGCTCTTTGTTTGTCTGTTATTGGTGTATAAGAATGCTTGTGATTTTTGCACACTGATTTTGTATCCTGAGAATTTGCTGAATTTTCTCATCAGCATAAGGAGATTTTGGGCTGAGACGATGGGGTTTTCTAGATATACCATCATATCATCTGCAAACAAGGACAATTTGACTTCCTCTTTTCCTAATTGAATGCCCTTTGTTTCCTTCTCCTGCCTAATTGCCCTGACCAGAACTTCCAGCACTATGATGAATAGGAGTGGTGAGAGAGGACATCCCTGTCTTGTGCCAGTTTTCAAACAGAATGCTTCCAGTTTTTGTCCATTCAGTATGATATTGGCTGTGGGTTTGTCATAGATAGCTCTTATTATTTAGAGATACATCAATACCTAATTTATTGAGAGTTTTTAGCATGAAGCGTTGCTGAATTTTGTCAAAGGCCTTTTCTGCATCTATTGAGATAATCATGTGGTTTTTGTCTTTGGTTCTGTTTATATGCTGGATTACGTTTATTGATTTTCGTATGTTGAACCAGCCTTGCATCCCAGGGATGAAGCCCACTTGATCATGGTGGATAAGCTTTTTTATGTGTTACTGGATTCGGTTTGCCAGTATTTTATTGAGGATTTTTGCATCAATGTTCATCAAGGATATTGGTCTAAAATTCTCTTTTTTGGTTGTGTCTCTGTCAGGCTTTGGTATCAGGATGATGCTGGCCTCATAAAATGAGTTAGGGAGGATTCCCTCTTTTTCTATTGTTTGGAATAGTTTCAGAAGGAATGGTACCAGCTCCTCCTTGTACCTCTGGTAGAATTCGGCTGTGAATCCATCTGGTCCTGGACTTTTTTTGGTTGGCAAGCTATTAATTATTGCCTCAATTTCAGATCCTGTTATTGGTCTATTCGGAGATTCAACTTCTTCTGGTTTAGTCTTGGGAGAATGTATGTGTCGAGGAATTTATCCATTTCTTCTAGATTTTCTAGTTTATTTGTGTAGAGGTGTTTATAGTATTCTCTGATGGTAGTTTGTATTTCTGTGGGATCGGTGGTGATATCCCCTTTGTCATTTTTTATTACGTCTATTTGATTCTTCTCTCTTTTCTTCTTTATTAGTCTTGCTAGCGGTCTATCAATTTTGTTGATCTTTTCAAAAAACCAGCTCCTGGATTCATGGATTTTTTGAAGGGTTTTTTGTGTGTCTATTTCCTTCAGTTCTGTTCTGATCTTAGTTATTTATTGCCTTCTGCTAGCTTTTGAATGTGTTTGCTCTTGCTTCTCTAGTTCTTTTAATTGTGATGTTAGGGTGTCAATTTTAGATCTTTCCTGCTTTCTTTTGTGGGCATTTAGTGCTATAAATTTCCCTCTACGCACTGCTTTGAATGCGTCCCAGAGATTCTGGTATGTTGTGTCTTTGTTCTCGTTGGTTTCAAAGAACATCTTTATTTCTGCCTTCATTTCGTTATGTACCCAGTAGTCATTCAGGAGCAGGTTGTTCAGTTTCCATGTAGTGGAGCGGTTTTGAGTGAGTTTCTTAATCCTGAGTTCTAGTTTGGTTGCACTGTGGTCTGAGAGACAGTTTGTTATAATTTCTGTTCTTTTACATTTGCTGAGGAGTGCTTTACTTCCAACTATGTGGTCAATTTTGGAATAGGTGTGGTATGGTGCTGAAAAGAATTTATATTCTGTTGATTGGGGTGGAGAGTTCTGTAGATGTCTATTAGGTCCACTTGGTGCAGAGCTGAGTTCAATTCCTGGATATCCTTGTTAACTTTCTGTCTCGTTGATCTGTCTAATGTTGATAGTGGGGTATTAAAGTCTCCTATTATTATTGTGTGGGAGTCTAAGTCTCTTTGTAGGGCACTAAGGACTTGCTTTATGAATCTGGGTGCTTCTGTATTGGGTGCATATATATTTAGGATAGTTAGTTCTTCTTTGTTGAATTGATCCCTTTACCATTATGTAATGGCCTTCTTTGTCTCTTTTGATGTTTGTTGGTTTAAAGTCTGTTTTATCCGAGACTAAGATTGCAACCCCTGCCTTTTTTTGTTTTCCATTTGTTTGGTGGATCTTCCTCCATCCCTTTATTTTGAGCCTATGTGTGTCTCTGCATGTGAGAATACAGCACACTGATGGGTCTTGACTCTTTATCCAATTTGCCAGTCTGTGCCTTTTAATTGAAGCATTAACCCATTTACATTTAAGGTTAGTATTGTTATGTGTGAATTTGGTCCTGTCATTATGATGTTAGCTGGTTATTTTGCTCATTAGTTGATGCAGTTTCCTCCTAGCCTTGATGGTCTTTACAATTTGGCATGTTTTTGCAGTGGCTGGTACTGGTTGTTCCTTTCCATGTTTAGTGCTTCCTTCAGGAGCTCTTTTTGGGAAGGCCTAGTGGTGACAAAATCTCTCAGCATTTGCTTGTCTGTAAAGTATTTTATTTCTCCTTCACTTATGAAGCTTAGTTTGGCTGGATATGAAATTCTGGGTTGACAATTCTTTTCTTTAAGAATGTTGAATATTGGCCCCCACTCTCTTCTGGCTTGTAGAGTTTCTGCCGAAAGATCAGCTGTTAGTCTGATGGGCTTCCCTTTGTGGGTAACCCGACCTTTCTCTCTGGCTGCCCTTAACATTTTTTCCTTCATTTCAACTTTGGTGAATCTGACAATTATGTGTCTTGGAGTTGCTCTTCTCGAGGAGTATCTTTGTGGCATTCTCTATATTTCCTGAATTTGAATGTTGGCCTGCCTTGCTATATTGGGGAAGTTCTCCTGGATAATATCCTGCAGAGTGTTTTCCAACTTGGTTCCATTCTCCCTGTCACTTTCAGGTACACCAATTAGATGTAGATTTGGTCTTTTCACATAGTCCCATATTTCTTGGAGGCTTTGTTCGTTTCTTTTCTTTTTTCTCTAAACTTCTCTTCATGCTTCATTTCATTCATTTCATCTTCCATCACTGATACCCTTTCTTCCAGTTGATCGCATCAGTTACTGAGGCTTGTGCATGCGTCACATAGTTCTCGTGCCATGCTTTTCAGCTCCATCAGGTTTTTTAATGACTTCTCTGCCTTAGTTATTCTAGTTATCCATTTGTCTAATTTTTTTTCAAAGTTTTTAACTTCTTTGCCATTGGTTCAAACTTCCTCCTTTAGCTCAGAGTAGTTGATCTTCTGAAGCCTTCTTCTCTCAACTTGTCAAAGTCATTCTCCGTCCAGCTTTGTTCCGTTGCTGGTGAGGAGCTGCGTTCCTTTGGAGGAGGAGAGGCGCTCTGATTTTTAGAGCTTCCGGTTTTTCTGCTCTGTTTTTTCCCTCATCTTTGTGGTTTTATCTACCTTTTGTCTTTGATGATGGTGACCTACAGATGGGTTTTTGGTATGGATGTCCTTTCTGTTTGTTAGTTTCCCTTCTAACAGTCGGGACCCTCAGCTGCAGGTCTGTTGGAGTTTACTGGAGGTCCACTTCAGACCCTGTTTGCCTGGGTATCAGCAGCAGTGGCTGCAGAACAGCGGATATTGGTGAACCGCAAATGCTGCTGCCTGATCGTTCCTCTGGAAGTTTTGTCTCAGAGGAGTACCCGGCTGTGTGAGGTGTCAGTCTGCCCCTACTGGGGGGTGCCTCCCAGTTAGGCTACTCGAGGGTTAGGGACCCACTTGAGGAGGCAGTCTGCCCGTTCTCAGATCTCAAGCTGCATGCTGGGAGAACCGCTACTGTCTTCAAAACTGTCAGACAGGGACATTTAAGTCTGCAGAGGTTATTGCTGTCTTTTGTTTGTCTGTGCCCTACCCCTAGAGGTGGAGCCTACAGAGGCAGGCAGTCCTCCTTGAGCTGTGGTGGGCTCCACCCAGTTCCAGCTTCCCGGCTGCTTTGTTTACCTGCTCAAGCCTAGGCAATGGCGGGTTCCCCTCCCCCGCACAAGCCTCGCTGCTGCCTTGCAGTTTGATCTCAGACTGCTGTGCTAGCAATGAGCGAGGCTCTGTGGGCGTAGGACCCTCTGAGCCCAGTGTGGGATATAATCTCCTGGTGTGCCATTTGTTAAGCCTGTTGGAAGTGCGCAGTATTCGGGTGGGAGTGGCCCGATTTTCCAGGTGCTGTCTTTCACCCCTTTCTTTGACTAGGAAAGGGAATTACCTGACCCCTTGCGCTTCCTGCTTGAGGTGATGACTCACCCTGCTTTGGCTTATGCACGGTGCACTGCACCCACTGTCCTGCACCCACTGTCTGGCACTCCCAAGTGAGATGAACCTGGTACCTCAGTTGGAAATGCAGAAATCACCCATCTTCTGCGTCGCTCACGCTGGGAGCTATAGACTGGAGCTGTTCCTATTCGGCCATCTTGGCTCCACCATGTGGTCAGAATTCTTACACAAGAGCTGGGACTGCGCCATGTAGCCTTTCTGTCGAAACAACTTGACCTTACTGTTTTAGCGTAGCCTTCCTGTCTGTGTGCAGTGGCTCGTACTGCCTTAATACTTTTTAGAGGCCCTCAAAATCACAAACTATGCTCAACTCACGCTCTACAGTTCTCATAACTTCCAAAATATATTTTCTTCCTCACACCTGATGCATGTACTTTCTTGGCCCCCTTCACTACCTCTCAGAAAGCCAAACTCATTGCCTTAACTTGAGCCCTCACTCTTGCAAAAGGACTACACATCAATATTTATACTGACGCTAAATATGCCTTCCTTATCCTGCACCAGCATGCTGTTATATAGGCAAAAAGAGGTTTCCTCACTACTCAAGGGTCCTCCATCATTAATGCCTCTTTAATAAAAATGCTTCTCAAAGCCGCTTTACTTCTAAAGGAAGCTGGAGTCACTTACTGCAAAGGCCATCAAAAGGCATCAGAGCCCATCACTCAGGACAATGCTTATGCTGATAAGTTAGCTAAAAAAGCAGCTAGCATTCCAACTTCTATCCCTCATGGCAGTTTTTCTTCTTCTCATCTAGCCACTCTCACCTACTCCACCGCTGAAACTTCCACCTATCAATCTCTTCCCACACAAGGCAAATGGTTCTTGGCCAAAGGAAAATATCTCCTTCCAGCCTCACAGGCCCATTCTATTCTGTTGTCATTTCATAACCTCTTTCATGTAGGTTACAAGCCGCTAGCCCGCCTCTTAGGACCTCTCATTTCCTTTCAATCATGGAAATCTATCCTCAAGGAAATCACTTCTCAGTGTTCCATCTGCTATTCTCTACCCCTCAGGGATTTCTCAGGCCCCCTCCCTTCCCTACACATCAAGCTCGGGGATTTGCCCCCACCTAGGACTGGCAAATTGACTTTACTCACATGCCTCGAGTCAGGAAACTAAAATACCTCTTGGTCTAGGTAGACACTTTCAATGGATGGGTAGAGGCCTTTCCCACAGGGTCTGAGAAGGCCACCACGGTCATTTCTTCCCTTCTGTCATAAATAATTCCTCAGTTTGGCCTTTCCACCTCTATATAGTCTGATAACAGACTGGCCTTTATTAGTTAAATCACCCAAGCAGTTTCTCAGGCTCTTGGTATTCAGTGAACTAATGGTCTTTTAAAAATACACCTCACCAAGCTCAGCCACCAACTTAAAAAGGACTGGACAATACTTTTACCACTTCCCCTTCTCCGAACTTGGGCCTGTCCTTGGAATGCTACAGGGTACAGCCCATTTGAGCTCCTGTATGGACGCTCCTTTTTATTAGGCCCCAGTCTCATTCCAGACACCAGACCAACTTGGACTGTGCCCCAGAAAACTTGTCATCCCTACTATCTTCTGTCTAGTCATTCTCCTATTCACCATTCTCAACTACTCATAAATGCCCTGCTCTTGTTTACACTGCCGGTTTACACTGTTTCTCCAAGCCATCATAGCTGATATCTGCTGGTGCTATCCCCAAACCTCCACTCTTAACTCCCTCTTAAAGTAAATAAATAATCTTTGCTGGCAAGGCTATGCTGAACCCCCTTGAGCACTGTCTAATTGGATGTCCTGGGTCCTCCCAATTCTAAGTCATTTAATACCTGTTTTTCTTCTTCTCTTAATTCGGACCTTGTGTCTTCCATTTAGTTTCTCAATTCATACAAAACCACATCCAGGCCATCACCAATCATTCTATATGACAAATGCTCCTTTTAACAACCCCACAATATCACCCCTTACCACAGAATCTTCCTTCAGCTTAATCTCTCCCACTCTAAGTTCCCACACCACCCCTAATCCTGCTCGAAGCAGCCTGAGAAACATCGCCCATTCTCTCTCCATACCACCCCCAAAATTTTCGCCACCCAACACTTTACCACTATTTCATTTTATTTTTCTTATTAATATAAGAAGACAGGAATGTCAGGCCTCTGAGCCCAAGCTAAGCCATCATATCCCCTATGACCTGCACATACACCTCCAGATGGCCGGTTCCTGCCTTAACTGATGACATTCCACCACAAAAGAAGTGAAAATGGCTTGTTCCTGCCTTAACTGATGACATTACCTTGTGAAATTCCTTCTCCTGGCTCATCCTGGCTCAAAAGCTCCCCGCTGAGCACCTTGTGACCCCCGCCCCTACCGGCCGGAGAACAACCCCCTTTGACTGTAATTTTCTTTACCTACCCAAATCCTATAAAATGGCCCCACCCCTATCTCCCTTCATTGACTCTTTTCGGACTCAGCCCACCTGCACCCAGGTGAAATAAACAGCCTTGTTGCTCACACAAAGCCTGTTTGGTGGTCTCTTCACACGGACGCAAGTGAAACCACCGAGTCAAGAAATTTAGCAACTGTTTTTTTTCGTATTTCTCCTAAATTGGATTTTCCAGAAACACAATGAATATTTATAATGGCATTAATGAGCTCACTTATCACCAAGTGCTGGTTTGCAGACGTGATCTGAATGATGCCAACTTTCACTCTTTCTTTTTGAGTCTTTTGGCCAAGAATTACTGTGTAAGGTTTTGCACAAGATAGGAAATCTGCCATCTATTCGGTGCAATGGCCTTATTTGTGTATTCAAAAAGACATGATTCGGAATGGGAGGTTTCATTAAAGTGGCTGCAACCCTCCAAGGCATTCTTCTTGCACTATTTGTCTGTGGAGCTTTGGGGTAGAAATTAATCAAATTTTTGGCAGAGATTTGTAGGATATTAATGTTGGTTGGAGATTTGATCCATTGTTTTCTTGAAGTGGGAAGAAAAGATCCCAGGAACACTGCCCAGCTAAGGGTGAGTGAATGTGATGGTAATTTACAGGGAAAGGATTAACCAATTCTTCCTGAAGGATGAAACTGATCACCTTTGAGAGGCAGTGTGCCTGAGGGTCTGTTCCCACACTTCCTCAGTGGCTGGGCTGAAACTACTGCCCCTGGTTCTCAGTTAAACATTAGGATTCTCAAGTGCAGGGTTTCTCTATCTTTGCCTGAAAGATTCAAACTTTGAGACTGGGCGTGGTGGCTCACACCTATCATTCCAGCACTTTGGGAGGACAAAGTGGGTGGATCACTTGAAGCCAGGAGTTGGAGACCAGGCTGGGCAACATGACAAAACCCCATCTCTACAAAAAATACAAAAATTAGCTGGGCATGGTGGCATGCACCTCTGGCCCCAGCAACTCAGGAGGCTGAGGTGGGAGGATCGCTTGGTCCTGGGAGATGGAGGTTGCAGTGAGCCAAGATCATGCCACTGCACTCCAGCCCAGGCAACAGAGTGAGACTCTGTCTCCAAAAAATAAAATTAAAAAAAAAAAATAATAATTCAACCTCTAGAAGCAAAGTACAGAATCTCATTCCTATCCAGATGGCACTGACTATGTGGGAGTTTGACATTATGTTTAGGGGCTAAAGTTTTTTTATTCCAATAGATCGTGTACGAGTTAAGGGATATTATCCATTCGAATAAAACCTTCGCCGTCTGAAAGTTCCCTGAAAATCAACTGACAAAAGGTAAATGATAGAAGAAAAGGCATACACGTTTATTAGCATGTGCTGGGGAGGATCGCAGAGTGAAGGCCTAATATCCCAAAGGGATACAGATTCTTCTATATCCGACTTCTTAGGGGAGAGGATCATGGAGAAGTGTGAATGATTTTAGGAGAGTAGCAAAGGATTTTTATTTTTATTATCATTATTATTTTGAGACAGAGTTTTGCTCTTGTCGCCCAGGCTGGAGTGCACTGGCGCAATCTCCACCTACTACAACCTCCGCCTCCTGGGTTCAAGCAATTCTCCTGCCTCAGCCTCCCGAATAGCTGAGAGTACAGGTGCCCACCACCATGCCCAGCTAATTTTTGTATTTTTAGTAGAGACGGGGTTATGCCGTGTTGGGCAGGCTGGTCTCCAACTCCTGACCTCAGGTGATCCACCCACCTAGGCCACCCAAAGTGCTGGGATTACAGGCGTGAGCCACAGCTCCCAGCCACAAAGGATTTTTAGGGGAATTCAATGGGCTTAGAGAACACACAATGGCTTGGAACAAAGTCTGTTGGGTCTGCAGAGCAGAAAATTATTTGTGACAAGTCTGTTCAGGTGTGTTGGCAGACTTCAGTCAGTCTTCCTGTGATGTGAGTTCAGCTAATGAAAACTCAGGGACCGGGGTCATTGTTTTCTTCTTTTTCAGGTCCGGGCTTTAGGTAGATAAGGGAACTTCAGAGAACAACTTCATCGTGTGTTTTGGGAGACATGGAGGACTGAGCGATGAGAAGTAGGTGGGTGAGGTCAGAGAGACCTTAGGTCTTCCTCAGTTCAGCCCATCAAAGTGCCCTATTTTGGGGTATCGGTTTCTGACTCCCAACCATGGTGAAAAAATTGGGCTTGAAGTAGACTGGAAAGTTAGTAAAATTTCTTTAACTGTAGCAGGAGGAGTCGTAGACACAACCTCTCAGACATCGGATTGTGGAAGGAAAGAGCTTTATTCTTCTGGGAGCATCGGCAGACTCAAGTCCTAGAAACTGAGCTCCCTGAATAAGTAATTCCTGTCCCTTTTAAGGGCTCACAACTCTAAAGGGACTGCATGAAGAGGGGGTCATGATCGATTGGGCAAGCGAGGGGTAGGTGACTGAGGGCTGCATGCACCAGTAATCACAACGAAACAGAACAGAACAGGGAGTTTCACAACGCTTCCTCATACAATGTCTAGAATCTATAGATAACTCAAGCAGTGTGGTCAGGGGTTGAATTTTAACTACCAGGCCCGAAATGTGACGCTGGGCTGTCTGACTATGAATTTCACTTCTGCTTATTCTTTTAACTTCTACCTTTTCAGCAAACAAGAAATTAAGTGTAAGACAACATGAGGAGTGGTCTCCTTTCTCATGACCACCTCCGCTAGTTCAGAGAAAGGTGCCCACAGTGACTGGGTGACCAAGATATTGTTGCCTCAGACATTTACATTTCAAAGGGGATAAATCCAAGACCTTTGAAAAAAATGTTTCTGGGTTGTAAATCTGGCAAGAGGCTTACTTGCCTCTGAAGAGATTTATAGACACACCAAAAGATTAAAGTAAGAATTTACGACCACTAGGTTTCTCTCAGGAATGCTCTCAGAGGAGGGGGATATGGTCTGTTTTCTTTTGTGGTAACAGGGGAAATTCTTTTTTTTGTTTTTTCTTTTTTCTTTTTTTTTTTCTTCAATTGGTGATACTCAATTGTCCCAAAACTTTTAGAGTGATTAGAACAGAAAAAGTTGAATATATCATTGATTTATTTTTTCGGTCTATTTTTTTCAAAATGCCATTATAAGGGTAACACAATTTTATTGTGAGGAAACTGGGGAAGTAAAGAAAATCATAAGGAAACTCAAAGCCAGCTTTTGAAGTTCATTCTAAAAGGATGAACTCAATTTGGGTCTGCTTGGTAATTATGTAAATGTCCTGTTATAATTGATAATTAACTATTTTGTGTTTTGCATCATCAAAGCCAGCTCGGTATAGTTGAATAAAAGGCACACTAAATGAAATCTCATATCTAGACTAATTTGAAGAGAACCAAAGGAAATTATTATAATTATCATGAACTTTCTAATCACTAGAACAGCATAAAACCTTTCTTTATGTAGCAAAGTACCAATGAGTGGAAGGTGCAAGATAGAGGCTGTCACAAAAGAAAGGGCAGCCTAAGAACGAGAAGTTATAGCTTCTCTTTTCTATTCCTCCTCCCAGAGGTTGAGTTCTGCATGCCCTCCATCCCCACAATTCCACTTGACATTGCCACTGCCTTCCTCTAACCTGTCTCTGATTCTTCCTTACATTGCTGGTGGAATGACCATTCCATCTGACATATCAGATTATTCACTATTTCTTCCTTCTCTGTTACTCACTTGTTGAGCAAGTTTACTGAGCGTCTATGTGCCAGCCACTAGCCAAAATGCTGGGGCAAGTCCTGGCACAGTGGTTCACGCCTATAATCCCAGCATTCTGGAAAGCTGAGGCATGGCCAATTGCTTGAGACCAGGAGTTCACAACCAGTCTGGGCAACATGGCGAAACTCTCTCTCTACAAAAAAACAAACCGGCAAACAAAATTTAGCCAGGAGTGGTGGCACACACCTGTGGTCCCAGCTACTTGGGAGGCTGGGGTGGGAGGATCACCTGAGACCGGGAGGTCGAGGCTGCAGTGAGCTGAGATCGCACCACTGCACTCCAGCCTGGGTGACAGAGAAAGACCCTATCTGAAAAACAAAACAAAACAAAATGCTGGGGCTATAACTATGAATGTGATAGGAGAGAGCGCTGGTAACAGTACTCTCTTCTTCATTCTCTTCCTCCTGGCCTATCTCCTTCTTCCTCCTTTCCCTAGTTTCACTACCTGGGGCTCCAATATGAAGACCTTTTTGGATGTATTGCATCTTCGTATCTCCAGGGCCCAGCACAATGGCTGTATTTTCGTACATGCTTCTCCAGCACGTATGAAATGAATGAATTCTCTATTGAAATTATTGGCTGGGCGCAGTGGCTCACGCCTGTAATCCCAGCACTTTGGGAGGCCGAGGTAGGCAGATCACCTGAGGTCAGGAGTTCAAGAACAGCCTGGCCAACATGATGAAACCACATCTCTACTAAAAATACAAAAAAAATTAGCTGGGCATGGTGGCAGGCACCTGTAATCCCAGCTATTCTGGAGGCTGAGGCAGAAGAATCGCTTATACCTGGGAGGCAGAGGTTGCAGTGAGCCGAGATCATACCATTGCACTCCAGCCTGGGCAACAAGAGCAAAACTCCATCTCAAAAAAAAAAGAAAGGAAGAAAGAAAAATTATTTATTCAGAGTCTGGGTGCTAGAGCTGTTATAGAAGGAATTAAAACACTACTTGGAATCTTTCCATTTTTATCTACATTGTTTTTTCTGCTTATTAAAATATGAGTCAATATCATAATAAAATCATTACAGAAATAAATAAAATAGAAAGTGCAACTCCTCCACATTTCTAAATTCAAGAGATAACTGCAATTTACAATTTGATGTGTGCTTCTCTAATTTGTTTCTCTTTTTACGTAGCTCTATCTTTCTATATACACACCTACATAGGTATATTTATATCCTATACATAATTTTAAAACCCAAATAGGATCATAGTAGTCAAATGAATCTTCAACTGCTTTTTTTTCTTTTTTCTATTTGATGACATATCTTGGCTTGGATTGTGCTGAATTTCTTCTAAATATCTCTCCAACTGTAAATTGTATGCTTTTGTATCAAGGCCAGAAGCTCACTTATTTTTATTAACTAGTTCTCATTATTATAAAAGAAATACAAGGCTGGGCACGCCTGCTGACTCCTGTAATCCCAGCTCTTTGGGAGGCCCAAGTGGGCTGATTACTAGAGGCCGGAAGCTCGAGACCAGCCTGGCAAACATGGCAAAACCTCATCTCTACTAAAAAAATACAAAAATTAGCCAGGCATCATGGTGCACGCCTTTAGTCCCAGCTACTCTGGAGACTGAGGCATGAGAATCACTTGCATCCAGGAGGCAGATGTTGCAGCGAGTCGAAATGGCGCCACTGCACACTAGCCTGGGCTGTGGAGCGAGACTCTGTCTCAAAAAAATAAACAAAAAAACAAAAATTATTTTACAGAAGCTTCTGCATAATCAATAAAATCATCGGGTCTGGAAATTGTCAAATACTTGGTTACTTAACCATAGCGCAAACTGCTTGCCATTCTCTAAAAGCTAGTCTTTTTTTTTTTTTTTTTTTTTTTTTTTGAGACAGTCTGACTATGTTACCCAGGCTAGAGTGCAGTGGTGCAATCTCAGATCCCCGCAACCTCCGCCTCCCAGGTTCATGCAGTTCTCCTGCCTCAGCCTCTCGAGTAGCTGGGATTACAGGCACACACCACCACACCTGGCTAATTTTTGTATTTTTAGTAGAGATGGGGTTTCGCCAGGTAGGCTAGGCTGGTCTCAAAGTCCTGACCTCAAGAGATCTGCCCACCTCAGCCTCCCAAAGTGCTCAGATTACAGGTGTGAGCCATGCACCAGCTGTTCTTTTCAAAAATCAGAAACCAACTGGTTTCTTATTATAGACGACTTCCCAGAATGAAAACTACATTACCCACCCTCCTTTGTAATAAGGTGTGTCCGGGTGACCACATTTTGTCCAATGGGCTATGAGAAGAGCCATGGACAACTTGCCAGTTCACTGATGCCTTACAGTATGGTGTGTTCCTTCCTTGTGTCTTTTGCCCCTGTGTAAAGGTTGGAATGTGGACCTTGGACCATGAGAACCAGCCCAGCACCTTAGAGATGAAGACACAATGAGATGAAAGGATCTTAGGCTCCTGACAGCTTTGCAAAGTAGGACTTTGAAAAGTAGTTGGACTTCTTTAGGAGAGAGAAATATACTTGCATCTTTGCTCTTGTAAGCCACTGCTATTTGGGGTCTGTGCTATGCACAGGTGAATGCCTGCCTTTATGAGGAATGTAAGCCCCTTTATTTTATTTTTTTATTTTTTTAAATTTGAGACAGAGTCTCACTCTGTCACCTAGGCTGGAGTACAGTGGTACGATCTCAGCTCACTGCAACCTCTGCCTACCAGATTCGAGATATGTTCCTGCCTCAGCCTCTCAAGTAACTGGGATTACAGGCACATACCACCACACCCAGCTAATTTTTGTATTTAGTAGAGATGAGGTTTCACCATGTTAGCCAGGCTGGTCTCGAACTCCTGAATTCAAGTGATCCACCTGCCTTGGCCTCCCAAAGTGCTGGGATCACAGTGTGAGCCACCACGCCCAGCCTTTTTTTTTTTTTTTTTTTTTTTGAGATGGAGTCTTGCTCTGTCACCCAGGCTGGAGTGCAGTGGCGCAATCTCAGCTCACTGCAACCTCCACCGGGTTCGTGCAATTCTCCTGCCTCAGCCTCCCGAATAGCTGGGACTACAGGTGTGAGTCACTTGCCCAGCGGTAAGCCTGGTTTTGAGCACTGGGTCTAAACACTTCTTAGCTCTGTGATCAGGAGCATGTCACTTTAAAAAAAATTTTTAATTTAATTTAGTTTAATTTAGTTTTTTTTTTTTTTTCTTTTTCCCTCTCACTGTAGCTTTTCCCAACTACTGGGAGAACCAGGAAGGCCAAGGATCCTGTCTCTTAACCGCTTGGAGACTTACTTGTCTCATCCATGAAATGGGAATAAAAATAAAACCAATCTCAGAGTGTAACCGGAACAACCAACATTTCTTCGCAAGATTGTTGCCAGAAAGAGGTCCCAATCCAGACCCCGAGAGAGGTCTTTGACTTTGCCCAAGAAACAATTTGGGGCCCAGTGGGGTTCGAGACTAGCCTGACTAACATGGTGAAACCCCGGCTCTACTAAAAATACCGAAATTAGCCAGGCGTGGTGGTGCATGCCTGTAATCCCAACTACTCTGGAGGCTGAGGCAGGAGAATCACCTGGACCTGGGAGGTGGAGGTTGTAGTGAGACAAGATCGGGCCATTGCAGCTCTCCCTTATAAATGATTATTATGGAGGCCTATTTAACAGGAAGAAATTATTCTTCTCTTTTAATTGATTAATTCATTCATTCATTTTATTTATTTATTTATTTATTTTAAGAGTCAGGGTCTCGCTCTGTCACCCTGGAGGCTGGAGTACAGTGGTGCAATTATAGCTCACTGCAGCCTTAACCACCTAGGCTCAAGCAATCCGCCCACCGCGGCCTCCCAAAGCACTGAGATAACAGGCATGAGCTACCATGCTTAGCCCAAAAACAAAGTATTATTATTCCTTGTTCTTTCTCTTCTTGAGAGAATGAGAACCACCACTTCCTTCCATATGAATTTATCATCTTCATACAAGATGAGCCAACCATAATATCATACTGTTTGGCCACAGAGATTGGTCAAAAGATGGACATGTGGCCCTTGCTAAACCAATCAGAGTCCTTCCTTAGAACTTTATGATTTGGGGTTGGGCACAGTGGCTCATACCTGTAATCCCAGCACTTTGGGAGGCCAAGGCAGGCGGATACCTGAGGTCAGGAGTTCGAGACCAGCCTGACCAACATGGAGAAACCCCTCCTGTACTAAAAATACAAAATTAGCTGTGTGTGGTAGCACATGCCTGTAATCCCAGCTACTTGGGAGGCTGAGGCAGGAGAATCACTTGAATCCGGGAGGCAGAGGTTGCACTGAGCCAAGATCTTACCATTGCACTGCAGCCTGGACAACAAGAGCGAAACTCCATCTCAAAAAAAAAAAAAAAAAAAAAAAAAACTTTATGATTTGGAACCAGGGGGGAAAGAACAGTAAGAATCACTGTGTAAATGTATGCAAGTTGAGTTGTGCACTGAGTAACTTGCATTGCTATACATGGTAGTCTATGAAACGTAGCACCTGGAAGTTACTGGTGGTTGGGTGGAGGGCACATCCCAGCTTCCCAGAGATGGCTAATCTGTATGCAAATAGAGTAAAATTGATATATATAGGGAGAAGAAGATATCTGAGATAGGAAATGAGAATCCTGACTGTTAGCATTAAAATCCCAGACATCCTACCTGGGAACAGGTTTGAATCCAACATTGTGACCTGGAGGATATTTTGGCCCCTAGTGTATCCCTCTCTTTCTATCTCTCTTCAGTCCCTCATTTCAACATAGTCCCATTTCTTTTTTTTTTTTTTTTTTTTTTTTTTGAGATGGAGTCTCCTCTGTCGCCCAGGCTGGAGTGCAATGACGCGATCTCGGCCCACTGCAAACTCCGTCTCCTGGGTTCAAGCTATTTTCCTATCTCAGCCTCCCAAGTAGCTGGAACTATGGGCATGTGCCACCACACCCAGCTAATTTTTGTATTTTTAGTCGAGACGGGGTTTCACGATGTTGGCCAGGCTGGTCTTGAACTCCTGACCTCAGGTGATCTGCACACCGTGGCCTTCCAAAGTGCTAGGATTACAGGCGTGAGCCACTGCGCCCTGGCCAACATAGTTCCATTTCCATCCTCTCTGGCTTCCACTTGACCTCCACATCTCTCTCTCTTCCCTCTTTCTTTCTTTCCTTCTCTCCACTCTCCTCTCCCCACTCCTTCCCCATTTTTCCCCATTTCTATCTCTCCTAGTCTCTCCACCTAACAAAACACCTTACAATTTTCTCATCAAGTAACTAAGAAATAAATGCAAACTAGCATTCTTTGATTCAAATAATAATGAATACTACAGCTATAAATTATCAATACAAATTAACACCAAAAACAACTAAACATCCCAGAAGGTCAAATTTGCTTCTAGTTAAAAATCGACAAAACATTCTAATTTTCTGCACTAAATGTGTATCTTTGATAATTTATCCCAGGAAAATAGGACTTAGCTGAAATAATGGTCTCACAATGAAACCAGTTGTAAATTATAATTAGTATATGCAATATGGGAAAAAAGTAGATTACATAAAGAAAAGCAATTGATTCCATGCCACCAATTTCAGTAAATTAAAATTTTAAAAAGTTTGGGGAAAATTAGAATAGTTTAATGGACCCACATAGATAATTGATCACAAAATTAAACTGGCTTAGTAGAGTTTACTTTGGATAATGCTTTCTCATTGATAATTCAGCCATGTTTTATTTATGTATGTATGTATTTATTTATTTATTTATTGAGAAGCAGTTTCGCGCTTTTTTTTTTTTTTTTTTTTGATACGGAGTCTCCCTCTATTGCCCAGGCTGGAGTGCAGTGGCGCAATCTCGGCTCACTACAAGCTCCACCTCCCAGGTTCACGCCATTCTCCTGCCTCAGCCTCCCGAGAAGCTGGAAGTAAGGCGCCCATCACCGCGCCCGGCTAATTTTTTGTATTTTTTTTTGGTAGAGAAGGAGTTTCACTGTGTCAGCCAGGATGGTCTCAATCTCCTGACCTCGGGATCTGCCCACCTCGGCCTCCCAAAGTGCTAGGATCACAGGTGTGAACCACCACGCCCGGCTGGAGTTTCGATCTTGTTGCCGAGGCTGGAGTGCAATGGCACGATCTTGGCTCACCACAACCTCCGCCTCCTGGGTTCAAGTGATTCTCCTGTCTCAGCCTCCCGAGTAGCTGGGATTACAGGTATGTGCCAACACACCCAGCTAATTTTGTATTTTTAGTAGAGACGGGGTTTCTCCATGCTGGTCAGGCTGGTCTCGAACTCCCAACCTCAGGTGATCTGCCCGCCTCAGCCTCCCAAAGTGCTGGGATTACAGGCATGAGCCACCAGGCCCGGCCAGCCATGTTGATATAATTCTGATCTAAACATTTGTATTCAAAATATCCTGGCCAGGTGCGGTGGCTCACACCTGTAATTGCAACATTTTTAGGAGGCTGAGGTGGGATGCTGCTTGAGCCCAGAGGTTTCAGATCAGCCTGGGAAACATAGTGAGACCCTGTGTGTGTAAAATTAAAAATTAGCCAGGTGTGGTAGCACATGCCTATAGTCTCAGCTACTCAAGAGGCTGAGGAGGGAGAATCGCTTGAGCCTGGGAGGTAGAGGTTGCAGTGAGTTATAATCATGCCACTGCACTCCAGCCTAGGCAACAGAACAAGACCTTATCTACTTTTTTAAAATTATTATTATTATTTGAGACAGAGTTTCGCCCTTGTTCCCCAGGCTGGAGTGCAATGGCGCGATCTTGGCTCACTGCAGCCTCCGTCTACTGCGTTCAAGCAATTCTCCTTCCTCAGCCTCCCGAGTAGCTGGGATTACAGGCACCTGCCACTATGCCTGGCTAATTTTTATATTTTTAGTAGAGATGGGGTTTCACCATGTTGGCCTGGCTCGTCTTGAACTCCTGACCTGAGGTGGTTTGCCCACCTCGGCCTCCCAAAGTGCTCGGATTACAGGCGTGAGCTACCACACCCGACCTAAATTATTATTTTTTATAGAGACGGGGTCTTGCTGTGTTGCCCTAGCTTGTCTGGAACTCTTGAACTCAAGCAATCCTCCAGCCTTAGCCTCTCGAGTGGCTGGGACCACAGGCGTGCACTTTGATGCCCAGCAATTTTTTTTACGTTTTTTGTAGAAACGGGATCTAGCTTTGTTGCCCAGGCTGGTCTCAACCTCCTGGATTCAGGCAACCCTCCCACTGCAGCCTCCCAAAGTGCTGAGATTACGTGTGTGAGCCCCCATTCTTGGCCAGTTTTATTTATTTTATTTTATTTTGGTCTTTTTTGAGACAGGGTCTTACTCTGTCACCCAGGCTGAAGTGCAGTGGCGCAGTCATGGCTCACTACAGCCTTGCCCTCCTGGGCTCAGTCAGTCCTCCCACCTCACCCTCTCAAGTAGCTGAGAATGCAGTCATGTGCCACTGCACCCAGCTAATTTTTGTATTTTTTTGTGGAGACACGGTGCTTTGATTTTTTTATTAAAAAATGTTTTATTTCATATTTGTTTATGACTTCATCATCATCAACAATGTAATAAGGTCAAGGGTTGGCAAACTTTTTCTATAAAGGGCCAGACAGTAAATATTTCGCCTTTATGAACCACACAGTCTACATGACAGCTATTCAACTCTGCCCTTGTAGTATAAAAGTTGCCTGTACTGTTGTTGTATGTATTGAAAATATATAAGCAGGCCTGTCATCCTAGCACTTTGGGAGGCTGAGGTGGGCAGGTGGCTTCAGCTCAGGAGTCTGAGACCAGCCTGGGCAATCTAGGGAAACCCCATCACTACAAAAAACACAAAAATTAGCCCGGCATGTTGGTGCCTGCCTATAGTTTCAGCTACTTGGTAGGCTGAGGTAGGAGGATCACTTGAGCCCAGGAGGTCAAGGCTACTGTGAGCTGTAATCAGGCCACTGCACTCCAGCCTGTGGGACAAAATGAGACCCAGTCTCAAACAAACAAACAAAAAAACATAGGCGGGTCATTTGAGGTCAGGACTTTGAGACCAGCCAGACAGTGAAATACTGTCCCTACTAAAATACAAAAAAATATTAGCCAGGCATGGTGGTGAGCACCTGTAATCTCAGCTACTTCGGATGCTGAGGTAGGAGAATCGCTTGAACCCAGGAGGCGGAGGTTGCAATGAGCCGAGGTCGCGCCACTGTACTCCAGCCTGGGTGACAGAGCAAGACTCTGTTTCAAAAAAAAAAAAAAAAAGAACATAACTCAGGAACGGCCAGCTAGAAGAGATGCATGGGACAGGTATTGGGTGATGGGGGCGCGTGCATGAAGCTTTCTTGCACTCCCTGGGCTCATCAGCCTCCCAGAACTTCAGTGTGTTTACCCATCTAGAAGCTTCCCAGACCTCATTGTTCAAGAGTTTTTCTCAAGCTCAATCTCTGTTGTTAAAAGGCGGGAGGATCATGAGGTCAGGAGATCGAGACCATCCTAGCTAACACGGTGAAACCCCGTCTCTACTAAAAATACAAAAAAAATTAGCCGGGCGTGGTGGTGGGCGCCTGTAGTCCCAGCTACTTGGGAAGCTGAGGCAGGAGAATGGCGTGAACCCGGGAGGCGGAGCTTGCGGTGAGTCGAGATCGTGCCACTGCACTCCAGCCTGGGCGACAGAGCAAGACTCTTATCTAAAAAAAAAAAAAAAAAAAAAATTTCAACACTCCCACCACTTGGTCTTTTTTTTCTTCTTCTTCTTTTTGAGTCAAGGTCTTGTTCAGTTGCCTAGGCTGGAATGCAATGGCACGATTACAGCTCACTGCAGCCTTGAACTATTGGGCTTAAATGATCCTCCCTCCTCAGCCTGTTGAGTATCCGGGACTACGGATGTGCATCACCATGCCTAGCTAATTTTTTAGTTTCTGTAGAGATAGGGTCTCCCTATGTTGCCCACGCTGGTTTGGAACTTCTGGACCCAAGTAATCCTCCCACCTGAGCTACCCAAAGTACTGGGATCACAGGTGTAAGCCCCTGCAGTTGGCCTTCCTTGGTCTTCTGATGACCAACCCCATCCTGAAGCTATATAGGGGAACTACTCTAAGTCACCTTATTGGCATGAACTCAGGTGTGATGGAAAAGGGCTCCTTATGGATAACAAAAGACACTCCAGGCCAAGCACAGTGGCTCATACCTATAATCCCAACACTTTGGGAGGCCAAGGCAGGAAGATTGCTTGAGTCCAGGAGTTCAAGACCATCTTGGGCTTGGTAGGCAGAGGTTACTGTGAACCGAAATCACAACAGTGCACTGCAACCTGGGCAACAGAGTGAGACCCTGTCTCAAAAAAAAAAAAAAAAAAAAAAGACACTCCCATTACTCAGAAAATTCTAAGCGTTTTAGGAGCTCAGTACCAGGAACTGGGGACAAAAACCAAATATTTCTTTTTTTTTCAAGATGGAGTTTCTTGTCACCCATGCTGGAGTGCAATGGCACAATCTCAGCTCACTGCAACCTCTACCACCCGGGTTCAAGTGTTTCTCCTGCCCCAGCCTCCCAAAGTAGCTGGAATTACAGGCGTGCACCACCACACCCAGCTAATTTTTGTGTTTTTAGTAGAGATGGGGTTTTGACATGTTGGCCAGGCTGGTCTCGAACTCCTGACTTCAGGTGATCCTGCCACCTCGGCCTCCCAAAGTGCTGGTATTACAGGCATAAGCCACCATGCCTGGCCAAAAACCAATTTTTTTTTATTAGACCACAACTTGTCTGTGTCTCTTCCCCTCTAGATTTCGAGTGGCCAAGGGATGTGTCTAGGCACTTTTCATTTCTACTGCCCAGCACATAGTTGTTATTCCAAGCTGCACCATGTTGTAAACCCCTACCATTTCACAACCCTAGTCAGAGTGGAAAATTCCACTAGGTCTCGGCTGTGAGAAACACCCTACCAGACAAGTTCAGGCCTAACCGCCTGAACCCAGGAAATTCCCTCCTTAGTAGCTAACCACACTGCCTGTCCCTTTTTGCAACAAGCCCAGACCTGTCCTGTCCTGACCTATAATTACCCAAGTCTGTAAGAGGGAGTGGGTTCCGGCGCTAGCTGGTGTCCCCCTCTGCAGGGCTTTGATCTGTGTTGCTGTAGAGCCACCTCCGTCCATTCCTTCTTCTTTTCCCGCTCTAACAATAATAACACTTAAAACATACATAACTGCCGGTGTCATTAATCTTGCCATTGGTGTTGTTGCTTGATTATTGGTGTAATGTCTACCTCATAGAGTAATCTAGCTCATTCAGTGACATGAGTCATTTAGCAGATGATTTAATGAATATTTTTCATTATCACCTCCCCCTAGGTCCAGAAAAGGTTGCTAACTTTCCCAAGACCTCTTAATTCTATTTCTTCTTTTTTTTTTTTGTTTTTTTTTTTGTTGTTTTTTTTTTGAGACAGAGTCTCTGTCGCCAGGCTGCAGGGCAGTGGCACGATCTCAGCTCACTGCAACCTCTGCCTCCCTCCTGGGTTCACGCAATTCTTCTCTCTCGGCCTCCTGAGCAGCTGGGACTGCAGGCACCCACCATCACACCTGGCTCATTTTTGTGTCTGTAGTAGAGACAGGGTTTCACCATATTGGTCAAGCTGGTCTCCAACTCCTGACCGCAGGTGATCCACCCGCGTCAGCCTCCCAAAGTGTTGGGATTACAGACATGAGCCACCGCGCCCTGCTAACCTCTTAACTCTTTAGAACAGAGTTCTAAACTTCCTGACTCTGAAGTTATCTTTCCATTTCATCCTCAAAGATACCCAAAGGACCTTTTAGCATACTGGTGATTGAGACAAAAGAATTTCCAAACCTGGAGACAAATCCCAACTCTTGCTTCCTGATTCTCTTTTCTATACTGTCTTCTCAGGTCATCCTTTCCCCATGGCTGCATAAAATAGATTGAATCAAATGGAGCCCATCATGCTGGCTGCTTCTCTCCGCTGGAGCCAGGAGCAGCCTGACTGCAGAGTCAGCTGAAGACAGACAGCAGTCAGAGCGCTGGGCTCCTCCTTCCAAAAACACAGCCGTTCAAGTTCACAGAGAGACTGACGAATACGATAAACACAGATAAATGTGCTTGAGGGTGAGTGATTTTTGTCTGGGTACGGAAAGAAGAATAACAGGAGAAAAGGCACCATTTTCTTGGCCTGAACCGCCTCCTCTGGTTTCTTTTTTTCTTTTTCTCTTTTCTTTTTTTTTTGAAACAGGGTCTCACTCTGTCACTCAGGCTGGAGTGCAGTGGTACAATCACAGCTCTTACTGCAGCCTCGACCTCCTGGGCTCAAGCGATCCTCCTACCCCAGCCTCCCAAGTAGCTGGGGCTATAGGCACGTGCCACCATGCCCAGCTAATTTTTTAATTTTTTGTAACAACGGGGTTTCGCCATGCTACTTAGGCTGGTCTCAAACTCTTAAACTCAAGTAATCTGCCTGCCTCGGCCTCCCAAAGTGGGGGGATTACAGGCACCTCGCCCAGCCCTGCCTCTGTTTTAAGAGACAAGAATTGGGATTTCCATCAAACCTCTCTTCTTAGAGCAAGTTGACCTCTAGGTGCAGGAAACCCTGACAGAGACTGGCCACAGGGCCCTGCACCTCTCCCCAGCCCAGCACAAATAGAAGAGGCCAAAAAAGCAGATGTGGTGGTTATGGTTCTGCTGAACACTGGAAGATACTTACTGCAAGCTTTATACACAAATGCAGCACCACACCCTTGTGAGGTGGATCATATCGTCGCTGTCCCATCTATTTGTTGGTAGAGGAAACTGATGGTTGCAAGAGTGAGATTAACTTGCCCTAGGTTCACTCAGCTCATTATTGCCGAATAGATTTGTGGAATAATCAAGATTTAAATCCAGAATGAGATTCCAATCAATGGTATCCAGAGAAAAAAATAAAAAATAAAAATAAATCCAGGCCGGGCATGGTGGCTCACACCTGTAATCCCAACACTTTGGGAGGCCGAAGCAGGTGGATCACCTGAAGTCAGGAGTTTAAGTCCAGCCTGGCCAACATGGCAAAACCCTGTCTCTACTAAATATACGAAAATTAGCCAGGTGTGGTGGTACAGGCCTGTAATCCCAGCTACTCGGGAAGCTAGGGCAGAAGAACCACTCGAACCCAGGAGGTGGAGGTTACAGTGAGCCAAGATCATGCCACTGCACTCCAGCCTGGGTAACAGAGTGAGACTCCCTCTCAAAAAAAAAAATAATTAAAAATAAATCCAGTGTAGGCTGGCTTCAAGGCCTATGGTCTTTGATAGTGTTGTTGCTATGATTTTCCTTTGTTTTTAACTTTTTAAACTTTGAAATTATTTTAGATTTATCAGAAAGTTGCAAAGATAGAACCGACCATTCCTGTGTACTCTCACCTAGGTTTCCCTGATGTTAAGGTCTGAAAATCATCAAAACCAAGAAATTAGCACTGGGACAATTCACTGCAGACCTTATTCATTTTTCACCAGTTTTTGCACTAATGTCCTTTGCCGCCTTCTGGGAGGAAGAATATTTCCTCTGCTCCCTTATTTTCACTGACAGGGTCCGTACATTAAACTGACACAAGACAGACTAGCAAGAGAAAAGACGTTTTATTTCCGTATGTATGTATGCACATGGGAGTTCACAGAAAAGAAAATGTGACTCAAAGGAGTGGTTAGAATTTGGGGCTTATAGCCGGACGTGGTGGCTCATGCCTGTAATCCCAGCACTTTGGGAGGCTAAGGCCGGTGGATCACTTGAGACCAGGAGTTCGAGACCAGCCTGGCCTACATGGTGAAACCCCATCTTTACTAAAAATACAAAACATTAGCCGAGCATGGTGGCAGGTGTCTGTAACCCCAGCTACTCAGGAGTCTGAGGCAGGAGAATTGCCTGAATCCACGAGGCAGAGGTTGCAGTGAGCCGAGAATGCACCACTGCACTCTAGCCCGGGCAAAGCGAGACTCTGTCTCAAAAAAAAAAAAAAAAAAAAAAAAAGAATTTGGGGCTTATAATCCATCTTAATAGGTGAAGGATCACAGTACTTTAGGAGGCTGAGGCAGGAGGATCACTTGAGCCCAGGGGTTCAAGACCAGCTTGGGCAACAAAGTGAGAACTTGCCTCTACAAAAAAAAAAAAAAAAAAAAGCTGGGCATGATGATGCATACCTGTAGTCCCAGCTACTTGGGAGACTGAGGTTGGAGGATTGCTTGAGCCTGGTAGGTCGAGGTTTCAGTGAGTTGTGATCGTACCACTGCACTCTAGCCCGGGCAACAGAGGGAGACCCTGTCTCAAAAAAAAAAGACAGGAAACGAAAAAGACAAAATAGATGAAGGAGAAGGGAAGAAAGAGCACTTTTGGAAAAACAAACGAGGTTTTGGAAAGATAAATGAGCTCTTAGGAGACTAGATGGGGGATATGACAGATTTTGTGACTGTCTGCTTTGGTATGTGGCTGACTTCTGTCTCAGAGAAGATTGGAGTTGTTCCCAGGGATAAGATTTATGACAATAGAGTTCTTTTTTATTCTTTTGGGAGGCTCTGCTCTTAGGCAGATAGGAGATTTCAGAAAGTCAGATGCCCTCGGCTCAAAACAATTTTTATGCCACACTGGCTTATTCTGGGGCCCTTCCCCATTTCAGAATCCAATTGGGGCCGGGCATGGTGGCTCATGCCTGTAATCCCAACACTCTGGGAGGCCAAGGCAGGTGAATCACTTGAGGCCGGGAGTTTGAGACCAGTCTGGCCAACATGGTGAAACCCTGTCTCCACTAAAAATCCAAAAACAAAAGTAGCTGGGCATGGTGGTGGGCACCTGTAATCCCAGCTACTGAGGAGGCTGGGGCAGGAGAATCGCTTGATCCCAGGAAGCAGAGGTTGCAGTGAGCCAAGATCGCGCCACTGCACTTCAGCCCAGGCAACAGAGTGAGACCCTTTCTAAAAAAAAAAAAAAAAAATCCAATTGGGACCCCACCTTACATTTAGTTATGTCTTCTTGGTCTCCTCCAATGTGTGACAGTTTCTCCGTATTCCTTTATTCCTCACCACTTTGACACTTTTGAGAAACATTGATCTTTTATTTTGTAGACTATCCCTTAACTTGGTGTTTTCTCATGACTAGACTGAGGTTGTTAAACATTTACTAGCACACCACTGGCCGTTGGTTGGCATGAGAATGAAACAACAACTAGGGTTTCTCTTTATATATATTTTATATTTGATGCTCCCAAAGTGCTAGAATCAGCCAGGCACAATGGCTCATCCCTGTAATCCCAGTGCTTTGGGAGGCCAAGGTGGAAAGATCACCCAAGCCCAGAAGTTCAAGGCCAGCCTGGGCAATATAGTGAGATTCCATCTCTTCAAAAAATTTAAATATTAGCCTGCAGGGTGTGAACCTGTAGTCCCAGCTACTCAGGAGGCTGAGGAAAGAAGATCCCTTGAGGCCAGGAGGCCAAGGCTGCAGTGAGCTATGATTGCACCACTGCACTCCAGCCTGGGCAACAGAGTGAAACCTTGATTCTAAAAATAAACACAAAAAGGGAGGTGGAGCATAACTCCCCATGCTTTAAGTGTGGACTGCACAGAGTGACTTCTTTACAAAGAGCACAAAGGGAGGGAAAGAGCAACTGTACAGTGAGAAACTTGATAAACACGACCTCAACCAGGTGATCAAGGTCAACATCAACCATGATAAGTCATGTCAACAGTATGCGCTGGTATCACGTGATAAAAATGGCATTTTACCGCTATCATCTTTCTTCCAAAAATCCATCACCTCAGCTAATCATGAGAAAAACATCAGACAAATCTCAGTAGAGGGCCGTGCTGCAAATTGCCTGACCAGTACTTCTCAGAACTGTCATCAAAAACAAAGAAATTCTGAGAAACTGTCACAGCGAAGAGGACCCTAAAGAGACATGACAACTAAATGTAATTGGTATCCTTGATGGGATCCTGGAACAGGAAATCTGTCAAAAGGTAAAAACTAAGGCAATCCGAATAAAGTACGGGCTTTAGTTAATGCATCAGTATTAGATCGTTGATTGTAACAAATGCACCACACTAATGTAAGCTAACAGGGGAAACTGAGTCAGGATGTATGAGGACGCTGTACTACCTTCACAATTTTTGTAAAATGTAAAACTATTCCTTTTTTTTTTTTTTTTTTTTGAGATGGAGTTTTACTCTTGTTGCCTAGGCTAAAGTGCAGTGGCGCAATCTCGGCTCACTGCAACCTCCACCTCCCGGGTTCAAATGATTCTCCTGCCTCAGCCTCCCAAGTAGCTAGGATTACAGGCACCTACCACCATGCCTGGCTAATTTTTGTATTTTTAGTAGAGACAGGGTTTCACCATGTTAGCCAGGCTGGTCTCGAACTCCTGCCCTCAGGTGATCCACCTGCCTTGGCCTCCCAAAGTGTTGAGATTACAGGTGTGAACCACTGTGCCCAGCTAAAACTATTCTTAAAAAATTTACTTTATTTAAAAGAAAAAAAAAGGGAAAAGTGACCATTTTTTAATCTCTCAAAAATATACCATTAACCTAAACCCTTAAAATATTTACATTGAGGCTGGACGCAGTGCCTCACACCTGTAATCCCCGCACTTTGGGAGGCTAAAGAGGGAGGATAATTTAAGCCCAGGAGCCTAGGCAACATGGCAAAACCCCACCTCTACAAAAAATATGAAAATGAGCCAGGGGTAATGGCATGTCTGTAGTCCCAGTTACTCAGGAGGCTGAGATGGGAGGATCACTTGAGCCCACGAGGTTGAGGCTGCAGTAAGCTGATTATGCCACTGCACTCCAGCCTGGGCAACAGAGCAAGATCCTGTCTCAAAATAAAATAAAATAAAATAAAATAAAATAAAATATTTGCGTTCAAAAGGAGCTTCAGAATAGACCATATGAATAAAATATAGCAAGAGCTGCAGATAAATATATTTCTCTAGAGAATATGAAAATAATACCCGGTACCTATTCAATGATACGAGGAACATGCAGAGGGGAGGGGAATTATTCCAATCAGTCTCCTGCTGCAGAAACCATAAACATAAAAATAGAAGTATGCTATGAATCTCCCCTCAAGAATGGGAAGGTGATCAATAGCTTCCATCTAGCATCCATACCCCGCTGAGATGACATTCTTTCCAGAGGGGGAAAAATGAGCTGCCAATGAGAAATTGTTGAGATGACTAAGAAAGACACCATCTCAGGAACTTCCAAATTGAGTTTGACTGTT
This sequence comes from Gorilla gorilla gorilla, assembly GCF_029281585.2. Lineage (NCBI taxonomy): Eukaryota > Metazoa > Chordata > Mammalia > Primates > Hominidae > Gorilla > Gorilla gorilla. The sequence continues at coordinate 13,945,571 of NC_073242.2, forward strand.
AGTCAATGTGTTGAGTAGTTGTTATATGTCATTCCTTCTCCAGAAGATGGAGCTTTAGTCTAAAATAACGATGTAAGACAAGCCAGCAAGCTGCGCCCAGAATAATAGAATTCAAAGAAAATGCATAAATCGTGGTTACTATCAAGAGGGTTTCAAAAGCATTTTAAATCTCCTTGGAGACGGGTTCATTTGACCCGATTCTCCTACTCATTATGAGTATCCATTGCTTCAACTGTTTTCATCCAGGCAAAAAAGAAAATTTCAGTGGGAGTCATAAAAATGATTATGTATCGTCTTATTTTTATTTGGTATTTCTCTTCCCCAAACTCTAAAGGCTCACTATTATCTTGTAGTGCAGTTCATATGTTGATGGAAGTGACATTATTTATTTGTTTATTAATTTATTTTGAGATGGAGTTTCGCTCTTGTTGCCCAGGCTGGAGTGCAATGGTGTGATCTCAGCTCACCGCAACCTCCGCCTCCCGGATTCAAGTGATTCTCCTGCCTCAGCCTCCTGAGTAGCTGGGATTACAGGCATGCAACACCATGCCTGGCTAATTTTGTATTTTTAGTATAGATGGGGTTTCACCATGTTGGTCAGGCTGGTCTTGAACTCCCAACCTCAGATGACCCACCCACCTCGGCCTCCCAAAGTGCTGAGATTACAGGCGTGAGACACCGCACCCGGCTGAGGTGACATTTAAGTTCACTGTGGCAGTGAATTTATTATGCAGATAGGAGTTGCATGAATTTTCTCCAAACTATTCAGATATAAAATTCATTTCTTTTTGTCCAAAACAAATCAATCTGACTTAGCCTCCATGTCGGCCATAATTTTTCTCGCATCTCGCCTCCATATGTAAAACTCTAGAGAGGAACTGATTAGCGTGAAAGGAAAATAAATCTTGGGACCCCAAAATCACTAAGCCAAAGGGAAAGTCAAGCTGAGAACTGCATAGGTCAAACCTGCTTCCCACTGTTTTCCTCAAAAAGATAAAAGCTACATACCGGCCAAGCACGGTGGCTCACGCCTGTAATCCCAGCACTTTTTGAGGCCCAGAACTTTGGGAGGCCGAGGCGAGTGGATCACGAGGTCATGAGATCAAGACCATCCTGGCTAACACGTTGAAACCCCATCTCTACTAGAAATACAAAAAATTAGCTGGGCATGGTGTCACGAGTCTGTAGTCCCAGCTACTCGGGAGGCGGACGCAGGAGAATCGCTTGAACCCGGGAGGCAGAGGTTGCAGTGAGCCAAGATCTCACCACTGCATTCCAGCCTGGGTGACAGAGCGAGACTCCTAAAAAAAAAAAAAAAAAAAAAAAAAAAGGCTACATACCTCCCTCAAAAGGAATTTCCTTGTGGACAAAAGACAGAATTCAAAGTCATCCCCCTGCTCACTGAGATAAATGTATGTCCGATTGCCACCTTTGGAGAGGCTAACCAGAAACTCAAAAGAATGCAACCATTTGTCTCTTATCTACCTATGTGTGACCTGGAAGCCCCTTCCCTGCTTCGAGTTGTTCCACCTTTCTAGATGGAACCAACATATATCTTACATTCATTGATTGATGTCTCACGTCTCCCTAAAATTTATTAAACCAAGCTTTGCCCTGACCACCTTGGCACATGTCATCAGGACCTCCTGAGGCTGTGTCACAGGCGCACATCCTTAACTTTGGCAAAATAAACTTTCTGAGATGACTGAGACCTGCCTCAGATATGTGGGGTTCACAGTGGCATACCTCAATTCACATGCTCATCTTTGAGCTTATCATAGTCACCATGATGGTGGTCCCATGAGAAGCCAAGCTGGACCATGTGCCCATACCTATGTGTAGCCCGCAATGTGGGGCAATATAATTAGCCACTACCTACCTGCCCTAAGGTCAAATACGCTCAACAGAATTGAATTCTGCTGAGCATGGTGGCTCACACCTGTACTCCCAGCACTTTTTGAAGCCAAGGAAGGAGGATTACTTGAGGCCAGGAATTCAAGACCAGCCTGGCCAATACAGGGAGACCCTCGTCTCTACAGAAAATTTTTAAGCCGGGCGTGGTGCCTCACACCTGTAATCCCAGCACTTCGGGAGGCCCAGGCGGGCGGATCACGAGGTCAGGAGTTCAAGACCAGCCTGGCCAACACAGTGAAACCCCATCTCTACTAAAAATACAAAAAAATTAGCTGGGCGTGGTGGCGGGTGCCTGTAATCCCAGCTACTTGGGAGGCTGAGGCAGGAGAATTGCTTGAAGCTGGGAGGTGGAGGTTGCAGTGAGCCAAGATTGCACCACTGCACTCCAGCCCAGGTGACAATGCAAGATTCCATCTCAAAAAAATAAATAAATAAATAAACATTTTTAAAAATTAGCTAGGCATGGTGGCACACACTTGTAGTCCCAGCTACTTGGGAGGCTGAGGTGGGAGGATCCCTTGAGCCTTGGAGGTCGAGGCTGCAGTAAGATGTGATCACACCACTGCACTCTAGCCTTAGCAATAGAGGAGGACCCTATCTCAAAAAAAAAAAAAAGATTGAATTCTGTTAGCTGAGAAGAGAGGGAAATGGATGTTTTTAGATAATAAACAGTGTCCGCTGTATGTATCAGTTAGCTATTGCTGCATAACCAATGACTCCAAAACTTGACCATAGTGAGCTATGATTGGGCTGAAGTGATCCTCCTGCCTCAACTTCCCAAGTAGCTGGGATGACACGTGGGTGCCACCACACCCTGCTAATTTTTTAATTTTTCTAGAGCTTAGTTGCGCAAGCTGGTCTTGAACTGGTGGCCTCAAGTGATCCTTCTGCCTTGGCCTCCCAAAGTGTCCGATTACAGCTATGAGCCACCACATTTAGCCTTGAAGCAAATCTTGATGAGCAACCTATTTTAGCTATTTCACAGTCTCACCTGCTAAGGCAAGGATTTCCTGGAATGAGCAGCTAAGTGTTTTATGCTTGGTCCCTATATTATTTAATATAAGGATATTGAAAAGTATTCCTGATCTCAGTATGGCTTAATTCAGGAATAAAAAATTATGTCTGTTGGGCCAGGCATGGTGGCTCACACCTGTAATCCCAGCACTTTGGGAGGCCAAGGTGGGCAGATTGCTTGAGCTCACGAGTTTGAGACCAGCCTGAGCAACACGGTAAAACCCCGTCTCTACAAAAAATACAAAAATTGACCAGGCATGGTGGTGCATGCCTGTAGTTCCAGCTACTCAGGAGGTTGAGTTGGGAGGATCGCTTGAGCCTGGGAGGCAGAGGTTACAGTGAACTGAGATTGTGCCACTGCACTCAGTCTGGGCGATAAAGCCAGGCTTTGTCTCAAAAAAAAAAATTACGTCTGTTTCTGTTCTCATATATAGTCAATGTGTTTTATTTCGTCACTGCTTTTCTCTAACTCTGGCTATCTCTGGGTGAGATACTCCATGACCTTACTTATAAGCACGAGATGATTTTGAACTGCAAACAAATGGATTTTAATCGAGGCAAAACAGTTAACATTGAAAAAGCTAGCTAAATTCTAAGTTGAGAATTAGTTGAAAGGCCTGATTTCACTATTTCTGCAACCAGGACACAGACTCCCACACAACCTCTTTTTAAAAATTGCTTTATCTCCAGAAAAGCCAGTTTTCTCAACCAAAGTTCAGTACATTTTTACAGTAACACTGTAAAAAACACTGACACCGACAGATTCCAAAGAAAATGAAGCAAGATATAAAACTTAGATTACTACTCATTGAACATATGGCTAGACACTTTATTTAAAGGAAAGGACAAGGAATTCAGAAGGGCTATAATTAGAAAGAGGCTTCATGCACTGCTCACAAGAATAAGAAGCTTTCCCAGGGCCTTGCACAGATAAGACAATGGCCCCTGACATTTTAAGAAAATGGCCACATTGTACCAGGTCAATCAATGTGAAAAGGCCCACTCCATGAGCAGAAAATTGTGTAATGTGACCTGTTTCTTTGTTGTCTATTGACACAGGTAAGATAATGCGCTGTGTTTTCTTTGTGGCTATGACGATCGTTTCCCTCTGCAGGACAGACAACCGGGCGGTGATCTGCTGGGTTCAGCCAACGTGATGAGCGGAAGTGGGAAGAAATCAGTCTCCTGTGCGGATAGAATCAGGAAACCCGTCTAATCCCACTCTTCTCCATTCCATTCTTCATACCGAAACCAGTGTCATCTTCAATGAGATAAAGCATATCTATATCACACCCCTGTTTACAAAAAACCATCACTACTGTCTCCGCTGCATTTGTCTTAATCGCATAACCCGGCTCCTAGTTCTTGGGCCAGTTTTACCATGTGCCAGTTCCCCCGAACCAGTTTCTCCCATTGGAAGGTTTTGTCTCTCTGCACAGCTCTGACCTCTGCCTGTGTTGCTCTTTCCCCAGAGCCTTGCCTGGCTGACTTCTACTCCTCCCTCATGTGGCAGGAAATCTCACCTTTGCAGAAAGACCTTCCATGCCAACCTACACAGCAAAGGTCTTCTCCCAGGCCATGCCCCTTTCAACTCTCAGCTCCTCACTTGTTTTCATCATAACGATTACCCCAAATGATAATTTTTTTTTTTTTTTTTTTGAAACAGAGTCTTGTTCTGTTGCCCAGGCTGGAATGCTGTGGCGTTATCTTGGCTCACTGCAACCTCCCACTTCCTGGGTTCAAGCAATTCTCGTGACTCGGCCACCTGAGTAGCTGGGATTACAAGTGTGTGCCACCATGCTCAGATAATTTTTGTATTTTTAGTAGAGTTGGGGTTTCATCATGTTGGCTAGGCAATTACAGGCGTGAGCCACTGCGCCCAGTTACAATGGATCTTATGTATCTGACCACTTACCCGTTTTGTCCTTCCTTCCTAGTAGAACTGGACTCCCATGCAAGTGGAGACCCAGTCAGTCTTGTTCACTGCAATCTCCCCAGGGCCTGCCACAGCTAAAAGACATATTTTCTGATAAATGAATGATAACAGTTGTGTTTTTTTTTTTTTTTTTTTTTTTTTTTGAGACAGAGTCTTACTCTGTCACCCAGACTGGAGTGCAGTGGTGCAATCTGGGCCCACTGCAACCTCTGCCTCCCAGATTCAAGTGATTCTCCTGCCTCAGCCTCCCAAGTAGCTGGGAGTACAGGTGTGTGCCACCACGCCCAGCTAATTTTTTGTATTTTTAGTAGAGACGAGGTTTCACCGTGTTACCCAGGATGGTCTCCATCTCCTGACCTCGTGATCCGCCTGCCTCAGCCTCCCAAAGTGCTGGGATTACAGGCATGAGCCACCGCGCCTGGCCAAGGTCAGGAGTTCTAAACCAGCCTGGCCAACATGGTGAAACTCCCTGTCTACTTAAAAAAAAAAAAAAAAAAAAAAAAAAAAAAAAAGGCCGGGCATGGTGGCATATGCCTGTAATTCCAGCTACTCAGGAGGCTGAGGCAGGAGAATCGCTTGAACCCAGGAGGCCGAGGTTACAGTGAGCCAAGGTCACACCACTATACTCCAGCCTGGGCAACAAATCAAGACGCCATCTCAAAAAAACAAGAAAAGAAAAATCACTTTATATATATATATATTTGAGACAGGGTCTCGCTCTATTGCCCATGCTGGAGTGCAGAGTGGCATGAGCTTGACTAAGTGCAGCCTCAACCTCCTGGGCTCAAGTGATCCTCTCATCTTAGCCTCCTGAGTAGCTAGGACTATAGGCAACGCACCATCATGCCTGGCTAATTTTGTTCATTTTTTGTAGAGACAGCGTCTCACTATGTTGCCTAGGCTGGTCTCAAATTCCTAGCCCCAAGTGATCCTCCCACCTTGGCCTCCCAAAGTTCTGGGATTACAAGACTGAGCCACTACGCTCAGCCTTAGCTTCGTTATTAATTTGGAAGGCTTTTACATCTGTTTCCCAACTGATGGGAGTAAAGACATGCCCTAGCTATGTAGGTCTAAGAAGCAGCTGCAGACATGGCTTACATACCCCCAGCCCCCCTTCTTTCCTCTCTCAGTTGCTCTTCCTTGGACCATACCTGCCCCCCACCCCCACGTCCTCTTCTCTCTGCCCAAGGGCTGGCGTCTTGGCTGTTTTCTCTTTTAAGCCAGGCTCCAAGTGTTTACTTATCTTGTTCTATAATGATTTCTCTCTTTCCCAGAGACATGTGACATTTTTCAGCTCCTTATTCTTTTTTCAATGGCCTTTATCTGCTCCACTCCCGTCTCACCAAGGCCAACCACATTTGTTATCCTCAGAGGCATGCTTGTTATCCATTTTACCCTGTGCACAGCAGCTGGCCCCTACATAAATGAGCTACATTCTCAGCAGCTTTAAGGAAAGAAACGTGAAAGAAGGGGGAACCAAGAAGGTATAAAGTTGGGCACCCCTTCTAATAAGGCTTCGAAAGCAGGGGTCACATGGAAAGGCAAGGACTTTCTTTTTTTTTCTGAGATGGAGTCTCACTCTGTCACCAGAACTCAATGGCCTGATCTCAGCTGACTGCAACCTCTGCCTCCCAGGTTCAAGCAATTCTCATGCCTCAGCCTCCCAAGTAGCTGGGACTATAGGCACGCACTGCCACGCCCAGCTAATTTTTGTATTTTTAGCAGACATGGGTTTTCGCCATGTTGGCCAGGCTGGTCTCAAACTCCTGACCTCAAGTGGTCCACCCGCCTCGGCCTCCCAAAGTGCTGGGATTATAGGCATAAGCCACCACTACCAGCCGACTCTGTCTTTAAAAAAAAAAAAAAATCCATATTCCTTTTCGTGTTTTTATGGCTCATGGGGTTGTCAGAAAAAGGAAAATTCAAAAGAAACTGTTAACAGTGACCCACAATAGCTACAGTTAGGCACATGGTTTATAAACCTATGACTATATGGCCGGGTGCAGTGGCTCATGCCTGTCATCCCAGCACTTTGGGAGGCCAAGGTGGGTGCATCACTTGAGGTCAGGAGTTCGAGACCAACGTGCCCAACATGGTGAAACCCCGTCTCTACTAAAAAATAGAAAAATTAGCTGGGCGAGGTAATGGGTGCCTGTAATCCCAGCTACTGCAGCAGCTGAAGCAGGAGAATTGCCTGAACCTGGGAGGAGGAGGTTGCAGTAAGCCGAGATCATGCCACTGCATTGCAGCCTGGGCAACCAAGCGAGACTCCGTCACAAAAAAAAAACAACAAAAAAAACCTATGCCTATAAACTAAAGCTGACCTCTTGCCTGTGTGCCTGTGTAACTGGAACTTGTTAAACATTTCACTGACAGGTACTGGATATAAACTTGTTTATCTGAGGTAGAACAAAGACAGGCTGGAATCAGCCACCCTCCACCAGGCCCTAAGATGTCTAACCTTTCTCCTGACCCGCTCAACTGCTCTTTTACCTTATCTTATGTATACAGTCGCTGGGCACCAATGAGAATCACAAAAATGTAACCCTTGCTTCTCTCCCCTCTTATCCTACCTTCTGTGCCACACACATCCTCCTGTTTGAAAATGTGTATATACTGTGCCTTGCACAACCTACTTTGGGACAGATTCTTGGTCTATATTGAGTATGTGTTCCCAGGCTTCAGTCCTCCAACTTGACTCAGAGTAAATCTAACCGTGATTTCTCTAAGTGCTAGAGCTTGTAATTTCACTTTTTGGTTGGCAGGGTCACAGATTTTTTTCTCTCCTCCCCAAAACTCTTCCCCTGGTCCACCCATCTTTTTTTACCTGCAGGTATATTTGCACAGAGAAACCAGAACTAACAAAAATCTACAGTTATGACCATTATCAATACCCAGTTTCGGAAGGTTTCTGTGGAAACTCCCTATGATCAGATAAAAATATTGGCCTGTGCATAGGAATTCAGTAGTGGCCATTTCAAAAGCAAAGTCTATAGAAAGATGTTAAAATGAAAATAAATACACTAGCAAAAAAAAAAAAAAATACCAGCTCAGCCAGGCGAGGTGGCTCATGCCTGTAATCCCAGCACTTTGGGAGGCCGAGGCAGGAGGATCACCTGAGGTCAGGAGTTCAAGACCAGCGTCGCCAACATGGTGAAATCCCGTCTCTACTAAAAATACAAAAATTAACCAGGCATGGTGGTGTGTGCCTGTAATCCCAGCTACTTGGGAGGCTGAGGCAGAAGAATTGCTTGAACCCAGGAGGCAGAGCTTGCAATGAGCCAAGATCGTGCCATTTGCACTCCAGCCTGGCAACAAGAATGAAACTCCATCTCAAAAAAAAGAAAGAAAAGAAAAAAAAAAAGAAATAGGCTGAATTCCAAATACAACAAAGACAAGTGGAAATTTATAGCCCACAAACAGGGTAGGGATCCATGAGTGGAAAATTACCGAAAGGAAACATCAGTGGTCAGAGAAGAGGATTCTGGCTAAATGGACCTAACAGGATTCTTGCTGCAGGTAAGCCAGGGTGATCTGGAATGTGATCAGATATCCAGGGTTGAGGATTCTGGCTAAACTGACTTAGCAGGATTCTTGCTAAAATTGGGCGATACAAAAAAAAAAAAAAAAAACACCATGGAAGTCCAAGAGTTGAGACCTAACTGGGAAGAGGATTTCGATGAATCTCCCTAAAGCTTGGTCAAGGGGAGGCTCTTTGTCAATCCTTAAGACAACTACTCTAGCCAACCACAGTGGCTCATGCCTGTAATCTCAGCACTTTAGGAGGTCGAGGCGGGTGGATCATTTGAGGTCAGTGGTTTGAGACCAGCCTGGCCAACATGGTGAAACCCCATCTCTACTAAAAATACAAAAGTTAGCTGGATATAAAAGTGTTATTCTCTTTTATAAATGAGAACATTGAGGGGTACAGAGGGCTACTAGCTGTGGCATTCAGTATACCATGCTTAGCCAGGAGATTTTATGGAGGGAATGGTGGGTGTAGGTCAATCTGCCATACATGCAGCCGCTTCTTCTCAATCAGTGGTCACCTAATCCTCTCCTTGTACCTCAACTTCATTTAGAGGATAATGAACTACCGTAGGAGTGAAAAGGTAATAAATTATCCTCACCCATCACAAGGGTCATTGCCAACACTCCTACAACAAAAGACAGATTAATAAGAGAAAAACATAACAAATGAATTTAACAAAATTTTGCATGACACGAGAGCCTTCAGAAACAAAGACCCAGAGGAAACTGTATTTTTATGCTGAGATTCACTGGAAAATGAACAGTTGTGTACAAAGATGATTTGACAAGAAGAGTATGATCCACTGTTAGTAAACTGGGGGTGGTGCAGGGCCTCTGGGCATAGAGCAGGATCTCTCTGGAATTGTCACCAGAAAGGGGTTCCTTTCCAGACCCCAAGAGAGGGTTCTTGGATTTCACTCAAGAAAGAATTTAGGGCGAGTCCATAGAGTAAAGTGAAAGCAAGTTTACTGGGAAATTAAAAAAAATAAACAAATGGTCCAGGCGCGGTGGTTCATGCCTGTAGTCCCAGCATTTTGGGAGGCTAAGGCAGGTGGATCACCTGAGGCTTGGAGTTGGAGACCAGCCTGACCCACATGGAGAAACCCGGTCTCTACTAAAAATACAAAAATGAGCCAGGTGTGGCTCTGGGTGCCTGTAATCCCAGCTACTCAGGAGGCTGGGGCAGGAGAATCACTTGAACCCAGGAGGCGGAGGTTGTGGTGAGCCGAGATCACGCCATTGTATTCCAGCCTAGGCGACAGAGTGAGACTCCATCTCAAAAAATAAAAAAAATAAATAAAAGAATAGCTATTATTCCATAAGCAGAGCAGCCCCAAGGGCTGCTGGTTGCCCATTTTTGTGGTTATTTCTTGATGATATGCTAAACAAGGTGTGGATTATTCATGCTTCCCCTTTTTAGACCATATAGGGTAACTTCCTGACGTTGCCATGGCATTTATAAACTGTCATGGTGCCGGTGGGAGCATAGCGATGAGGACACCCAGAGGTCACTCTCATCGCCATCTTGGTTTTGGGTTTTAGCCAGCTTCTTTACTGGAAACTATTTTATCAGCAAGGTCTTTATGACCTGTATCTGGTGCCAACCTCCTATCTCATCCTGTGACTAAGAATGCCTTAGCCTCCTGCAAAAGCCGCCCAGTAAGTCTCAGCCTCATTTTACCCAGTTCCTATTTAAGATGGAGTTGCTCTGGTTCAAGTGCCTCTGACAGAATGAGGATCTTAGGTTCTACTTTCAGGCAAGGTAATGTAACTGTGTAACAGATTCTCCTTGCCCACTGCCTCGACAGAGCCACTTTAAACTGATGCATTAAGACAGGGGAATTGCAATAAAGAAAGAGTTTAATTCACACTGAGCCAGCTGTACGAGAGACCAGAGTTTTATTATTACTCAAATTAGTCTGCCCAGAAACTCAGGGATTGGGGTTTTTAAGGATAATTGGATGGATGGACATTTGGAAGGTGGAGAGTGCTGACTGGTTAGGTCAGAGATGAAGTCATAGGGAGTAGAAGCTGTCCTTTTGCGCTGAGTCAGTTACTGGGTAGGGGCCACTAGACCAGATAAGCCAGTCTATCGATCTGGGCGGTACCAGCTGATCCATCAGGTACAGGGTCTGCAAAATATATCAAACACTGATCTTACGTTTTATGATAGTGATGTTACCCCCAGGAGCAATTTGGAGAGGTTCAGAATCTTGCACCCTCTAGTTACATGACCCCTAAACCATAATTTCTAATCTTGTGGCTAGTTTGTTGGTCCTGCAAAGGCAGTCTAGTCCCCAGGCCGGAAGAGGGTTTGTTTTGGGCAAAGGCTGTTATCATCTTTGTTTCTAAGTTAAACTATAAATTAAGTTTCTCCCATAGTTTAGCCTATGCCCAGGAATGAACAAGGACAGCTTGGAGGAGAGAACCAAGATGGAGTCGGTTGGGTCAGATCTCTTTCACTGTTATAATTTTCTCAGTTATAATTTTTGCAAAGGCACTTGCAGTCGGCCAGAGAATTCCTTTATGGCCGGCTCTCACACTGAAAGGTAGGGAAGGGTCAGAGCGGCTTTCTTGCTTCTGAGGCTATTTCAGTTGCCAAGATGCCACATATCGGAGTATCATGTTCTGAGACCCAACAGGAGTAACCTTCAAGGCCTCTCAAGGTGAAACTCACATATTCTTTGTTTTGTTTTGAAACAGGGTCTCGCTCTGTCACCCAGGCTGGAGTGCAGTTGCATGATTATAGCTCACTGCAGCCTCCAACTCCTGGGCTCAATCGATCCTCCCGTCTCAGCCTCCCAAGTAGCTGAAACTACAGGCATGTGCCACCACACCCAGCTAATTTTTTTATCTTTATTTTTATTTTTTGAGATAGAATCTCACTCTGTCACTCAGGCTAGAGCGCAGTGATGCAATATTGGCTCACTGCAGCCTCTGCCTCCCGGGTTCAAGCGGTTCTCCTGCCTCAGCCTTCCAAGTAGCTGGGACTACAGGCGTGCACCACCTCACCCAGCTGATTTTTTTATTTTTAGTCTTAGAGACAGGGTTTCACCATGTAGTCCAGGCTGATCTCAAACTCCTGACCTCGAGTGATCCACCTGCTTCAGCCTCCCAACGTGCTGGGATTACAGGCATGAGCCACCACACCCGGCCACCCAGCTAATTTTTAATTTTTTTGTAGACAAGGCCTTGCTGTGTTGCCCAGGGTAGTCTCAAATTCCTGGGCTTAAGGATCCTCCTGCCTTGCCCTCCCAAAGTGCTAGGATTGTAGGTGTGAACCACCATGCCCAGCCAGAACCCACATATTCTTCTTTGCCTGTATTCCAAGTGAAGAGCATCAGGACATGCTACCCTAAAATATGCCACTTTGACATAAGAATTATTTTGAGCTGAAGGCATTTCATTTTCTAAAACCCCTAAAATAAGTCAAAGAAACTCAATTGTCATAAATCCCCTCCCCAGGAACAATTCTACTCTTCTCAGAGAGGAGTCGCCAGCACACCCAAGCACACATTGTCACAAGACCGTCATATCTCCTATCTGTTCTCATAAGGGCCCATTCATCTTTCCAAAAAGTCATTTGCTTTTCCATAAATGCCCTTTCACTGCCCCCTCCCACCTGTCCTCTGCTAAGTTAGGTATTATAGAGCCCCCAATTTTTATGTATTAGTTATTATTATTATTATTATTATTATTATATTTTTGAGACGGAGTTTCCCTCTTGTTTCCCAGGCTGGAGTGCAATGGTGTGATCTCAGCTTTTTGCAACCTCTGCCTCCTGAGTTCAAGCGATTCTCTTGCCTCAGCCTTTCGAGTAGCTGGGATTACAGGCGCCCGCCACTAGGCCCTGCTAATTTTTGTATTTTTAGTAGAGACGGGGTTTCACCATGTTGGCCAGGCCAGTCTCAAACTCCTGACCTCAGGTGATCCACCCGCCTCGGCCTCCCAAAGTGCTAGGATTACAGGCATGAGCCACCATGCCCGGCCTATTAGTATTTTTTTGAGACAGGGTCTCATTCTGTCACCCAGGGTAGAGTGCAGTGGTGCAATCATGACTCACTGCAGCTTAAACCTGGCCTAGAGCCCTGATTCTAACCACTCGTTTTGTCAGAGGCCTTCAAACCAGCATGCCTCCATCTTGAGTGAGGGCTAGGAAAATGAGGCTGGGACTTACGGGGCTGCATTCCCAGAAAGGTATTCCTAGCCTCTAGATGTTTGCAGTTAAGGGAACAGATTGATAGTGTTTACCGAACAGACTCAGACTTGGGAGTGTCCAGATATCCCGATATCTGGAGAACAAAGGCATCCCTAATTTTGGTTTAAAGATAATAGGCCTGGCATGGTGGCTCACATCTGTAATCCCAGCACTTTGGGAGGCTGAGGTGGGCAGATCACCTGAGGTCAGGAGTTCCAGACCAGCCTGGCCAACATGGTGAAACCCCATCTCTATTGAAAATACAAAAATTAGCCGGGCATGGTGGTAAACACCTGTAATCCCAGCACTTTGGGAGGCTGAGGTGGGCAGATCACCTGAGGTCAGGAGTTCCAGACCAGCCTGGCCAACATGGCGAAACCCCGTCTCTACTGAAAATACAAAAATTAGCTGGGCATGGTGGTACATACCTGTACTCCTGGTTACTCGGGAGGCTGAGGCAGGAGAATCGCTTGAATCTGGGAGGCATAGATTGTAGTGAGCTGAGATAGCACCACTGCAATCCAGCTTGGGTGACAGAGCAAGATTCTTCTTCTTTTTTTTTTTTTTTTTTTTTTGAGACAGAGTCTCACTCTGTTGCCCACGCTGGAGTGCAGTGGCCCCATCTCGGCTCCACCTCCTGGGTTCATGCCATTCTCCTGCCTCAGCCTCCCGAGTAGCTGGGACTACAGGTGCCCACCACCACGCCCAGCTAATTTTTTTAGTAGAAACGGGGTTTCACCATGTTAGCCAGGATGATCTCGATCTCCTGACCTTGTGATCCTCCTGCCTCAGCCTCCCAAAGTGCTGGGATTACAGGCATGAGCCACTGCGCCTGGCTGCAAGACTCTTATCTCAAAAAGAAAATAATAAAAATAGGCCGGGCATGGTGGCTCACGCCTGTAATCCCAGCACTTTGGGAGGCCAAGCTGGGCAGATAACCTGAGGCCTGGAGTTTGAGACCAGCCTGACCAACATGGAGAAACCCAATCTCTACTAAAAATACAAAATTAGCCAGGCGTGGTGGTGCATGCCTGTAATCCCAGCTACTTGGGAGGCTGAGGCAGCAGAATCGCTTGAACCTGGGAGGTGGAGGTTGCAGTGAACCGAGATTGCACCATGCACTCCAGCCTGGGCGACAGAGTGGAACTCCGTTCAAAGAATAAAAAAAACAAACAAAAAAAGCCCCAGAACTTGTGACGTTAACCTGTGCTTGCAGCTGTGCTTGCTTACAGAAATGAAGGCCGGATGTCAGTAACCACAAACGAGCCACCGGATAAGAACTGTGGCTCACAAGTCTGAGTCTGTTTAGTAAACACTACCATCCTGCTACCCAGACCTGAGCCCTCGCTTTTTCGCTGTATGAAAATCTTCACCTGGGATGGGGAGAAATGTGCTTTGCTAGGCATATATAGTGCCAGTGGAAAAGAAAGAAGGAGACCATGCATGCTCCAGTTCTCCCTGGAAGGTCCCACCTTTTTCCACAAATCACCACCCCCCAGTCTCCACCTACATGTTCTAAGAGACCTTAAAAACCCCCCTTCACCATACCCTCAGGGAGAAGGTGCTTTGAGCATGTGCTCTCCTTCTCCATTTCTTTTCTTTTCTTTTTTTTTTTTTTTTTTTTTTGAGACAGAGTTTTGCTCTGTCGCCGAGGCTGGAGTGCACTGGTGCAATCTCGCCTCACTGCAACCTCCATCTCGCGGGTTCAAGCAATTCTCCTGCATCAGCCTCCCAAGTAGCTGGGATTACAGGCACCCACAACCATGCCCAGCTAATTTTTTTAATTTTCTGTACAGATGGGATTTCACCATGTTGGCCAGTCTGGTCTCGAACTCCTGACTTCAGGTGATCCACCTGCCTCAACTTCCCAAAGTACTGGGATTACAGATGTGAGCCACCACGCCCGGCCTGAAATTTTTTTTTTTATCAACACGGAACACCAAAAGTTGAAACCTACTGGACAAAGAGTTTAGGAGAACCTGAGTAGAGTTTGGTGAAGAAGAGAATCTCTGTCACAGGTCATTGAGTGTTTGAATAGAGCATTGTTCTACGCTTGACATCAGGGACTCTATCTTGGGCTACTGACCCCATATTGAACTAATGATGAACTTTTTTTTTTTTTTTTTGAGACAGAGTCTCTGTCTCCCACACTGGAGTGCAGTGGCACGACTACGGCTCAGTGGCTCACTGCAGCCTCGACCTCCCAGGCTTATGCAATCCTCCTGTCTCAAACTCCTGAGTAGCTGGAACGACAGGTGTGCACCACCACACCCAGCTAATATTTTTGTATTTTTTGTAGAGACAGAGTTTCACCATGTTGCCCAGGCTGGTCTTGAACTCCTGGGCTAATCTGCCTGCCTCAGCCTCCCAAAGTACTAGGATTTTAGGTGTGAGCCACTGTGCCTGGATTGGGTGGTGAACTTTGAGACCCACAAAGAACCGTGAAAAACAGTTCTCTCACAAACAACCATGCTCTCGACAATATACAGTACAAGGAATCTGGTCCTAATCTTTAGGGACACTCTGTGTAGTTTTTTCCTAACTGACCCAAATGTACTCTTCCACTAATGACTAACGACTTCTTTGTTTAATCCATCAATAAAATAATCTGGTAATTTATGTCATCTGAAAAATTTCCTATAAGCCTTTCTTGCCCCTCTTGGGTAGTGGTCTCTGGGGCCTGCTTGCAACCCCCATTCCTGAATAAATGCTTATTTGCCTCTGACCTGTTGATTCCTTTTTCTTTCTTTCTTTCTTTTCTTTCTTTCTTTCTTTCTTTTCTTTCTTTCTTTTTTTTGTGATAGTCTGGACAAAATCTGAACAGAATTTATAGAAAAGTAGAAGAGAGAATAATTGAAGCATCTCTTATTGGGTCAGGTGCAGTGGCTCACTCCTGTACTCCCAGAACTTTAGGAGACTGAGGCGAGAGTATCACTTGAACCCAGGAGTTCAAGACCAGCCTGGACAACAGAGCAAGACTCCGTCTCTACAAAAAGTAAACAATAAATTAGCTAGGCTTGTTGTGCGCATCTATAACCCAGCTACTCAGGAAGCTGAGGCAGAAGGAGCACTTGAGCCCAGGAGCCTGAGGCTGCAGTAAGCTATGATGGAATGACTGCACTCCAGCCTGGGCAACAGAGTGAGACTTGTCTCCAAAAAAATAAAAATTTAAAAGAAAATCTTATCTCTGGATTGCCTCCTGTACTCCTCCTTCTATATCAGCCTTGGAGATATGTGTTTACAGTTCCAAGGATCAGAAAGCCCATAATTTTTTTTTTTTTTTTTGAGACGGAGTCTCGCTCTGTGTCGCCCAGGCTGGAGGGCAGTGGTATGATCTCGGCTCACTGCAACCTCCACCTCCCGGGTTCAAGCGATTCTCCTGCCTCAGCCTCCTGAGTAGCTGAGATTACAGGTGCATGCCACCACGCCCAGCTAATTTTTGTATTTTTAGTAGAGACAGGGTTTCACCATGTTGGTCAGGCTGGTCTCAAACTCCTGACCTTATGGTCACCGGTCTCCTCAGCCTCCCAAAGTGCTGGGATTACAGGCATGAGCCACTGTGCCTGGCCTCAGAAAGCCCATGATTTTGTGCTATGAAATCAAAAGGCTGGACCTTGTAAAGGAGCCAGTGGTCACCTCCAGCTCCCCTTTAGCTCCTATGTGGGCTCTTTGGCTGGATCTAGACACCAAATTGACACCATGCAGATTAACAAAAGTATATACATTTTATTAGTTTTACCTGTACATGTGGGTCTTCACAATAGCGTGAAGTTCAAACAAGTGGCTAAAGATAGATGCTTGTATACTATTTGTACACTATTTAGATTACATTTGAGAAGAAATGACAGGAAAACCTGGCTAGGGCAATAAATTTTCTAGGGGAGTTGCTAGGAGATATATGGGGGCATCAAACAGTGGAAGATAAAGGTTGTTTCATTAAGTATGTTTATTCAGGTCCATCACAGTCCCCAGTTCCCAGTCTCTGGTGATAAGGGCTATTTTCTCACCCTGGTATGTGACAGCCCTCCTCCCAGAGGAATTTTTATGGCCTGCTGCATGCACAAAGAGAGAGGTCAGTTAGCCCTTTTTAATTTTTTTTTTTTAGAGCAAGGTCTTGCTCTTGCTCTGTCACCAGGCTGGAGTGCAGTGGCATGATCATAGCTCACTACAGCCTCAAACTCCTGGGTTCAAACCATCCTCTTGCCTCAGCCACTCAAGTAGCTGTGATTACAGGCATGTTCCACCAAGCCCAGCTAATTATTTCATTTTTCTTTTTATAGAGATAGGGTCTTGCTATGTTGCGTAGCTGGTCTCAAACTCTTGGGCTCAACCAATCTTCCTGCTCGTGAAGAATCACATTCTTGGGCCCGAGCACGGTGACTGACACCTGTAATCCCAGCACTATGGGAGGCCAAGGCAGGCACATCACTTGGGCTCAGGACTTCAAGACCAGCCTGGCCAACATGATGAAACCCCTTCTGTACTAAAAACACAAAAATTAGCTGGACGTAGTGGTGTGTGCCTGTAATCCCAGCTACTCAGGAGGCTGAGACAGGAGAACTGCTTGAATCTAGGAGGCGGAAGTTGCAGTGAGCTGAGATCACGCCACTACACTCCAGCCTGGGCAATAGAGCAAGACTCCATCTAAAAAAAAGAATCATTTTTTTGTTTCTTGTGAAGATCCCCATGTACATGTAAAACTAATAAAATGTGGGCTGGATGGGGTGGCTCATGCCTGTAATTCCAGCACTTTGGGAGGCTGAGGTGGGCAGATTACAAGGTCAAGAGATCGAGATCATCCTGGCCAACATGGTGAAACCCCGTCTCTACTAAAAATACAAAAATTAGCTGGGCGTGATGGCGCATACCTGTAGTCCCAGCTGCTTGGGAGGCTAAGGTAGGAGAATCGCTTGAACCCAGGAGGCGGAGGTTGCAGTGAGCCGAGATCGCACCACTGCCCCCCAGCCTGGGTGACACAGAGCGAGACTCCATCTCAAAAAAAAAAAAAAAAAAAGGTGTATATTTCCTCTTGTGTGGGTGTGATGATGCACACCTACAGACCCAGCTACTCAGGAAGCTGAAGTAGGACAAATGCTTGGGCCCGGGAGGTGAAGGCTGCAGTGAGCTGTGATTGTGCCATTGCACTCCAGCCTGGGCAACAAAATGAGACTCTGTCTCAAAATAAATAAAACAAGCAAACATACCAACCACAATTTCATCAATGTTTTCAACTCGAAATAATCAATATGCCAATCTAGCATATTTTGGGATGGCACGTTCTTTGCTCCTTCAACTTTTTGTGGGGCCTGTTATGTTTTTAAGGAGACACCCTGGGAGGAAGGAGGAGAAGGCCACCGCCTCCCCCCTCATTATTAAACAAAAAAAAGGTTGCTCCCCTTGTCCCTCCTCTGTCCCACTGGTGTCTCTTCTGTCAATTCTGCCAAGATTCCACCCTCAACTCCAAATCAAGAAATGCATCTGAGGCCACTATATGTGTAAAAAACCTTCCTGAAGGGCAGGAGAACTCAGGAGGTATTGTACATTTCATCCACGCACTGTCAACCAACACTGGGGAGCCACAAACAAAGGGAGGGACTTTTATTTTATTTTATTTTTATTTTTTTGACACAGAGTCTCGCTTTGTCACCCAGGGTAGAGTGCAGTGGCACGATCTCAGCTTACTGAAAGCTCTGCCTCCAGGGGTTCAAGTGATTCTCCTGCCTCAGCCTCCCGAGTAGCTGGGATTACAGGCATGCGCCACCACACCCGGCTCATTTTGTATTTTTAGTGGAGACGGGGTTTCATCATGTTGGCCAGGCTGGTCTCGAACTCCTGACCCTGTGATCTGCCCATGTCGGCTTCCCAAAGTGCTGGGATGACAAGCGTGAGCCACCGTGCCCCGCCCATTTTATTTTATTTTTGAGACAGAGTCTCGATCTGTCACCCAGGCTGGAGTGCAGTGGCGTGATCTCAGCTCCATGCAATCTCCACCTGCCAGGTTCAAATGATTCTCCCACCTCAGCCTCCTGAGTAGCTGGGACTACAGGCATCTGCCATCATGCCCGGCTAATTTTTGTATTTTTGTAGAGATGGGGTTTCCCTATGTTCGCCAGGCTGGTCTGGCATTCCTGACCTCAGGTGATCCACCATCCTTGGCCTCCCAAAGTGCTGGAATTACAGGCGTGAGTCACTGCACCTGGCCCAGGAAGGCATTTTAATCAGGGTTTTTATGCATTGCAATTTGGGAGAAACAAATCTAGCAAGTAGCTAAAACGTGTTTCAGCCAGGCAAGACTAGGCAGGGGTTTCTAAAGGTTTACTGCAAGTTTACCTAAGCGGAAGACAGTAGCACAGTCTGTGATCGACACATGACCTGTCAACCTCAAAGGGAGAAGCTGAGACTATATTAATATAAAGTTTATTTGGGTCAAAGTTGAGGGCAGCAGTCCAGAACACACTTCCAACCTGCTGTGGGGCGTGCTCCAGAGGACATTAGAGAGGCTGAAGTTTTTAAAGAAAAAATAATCAATCAGGAGAGAGGGTGATTACAAACATTGTTAGGAATTCTCATGGGTTTACAGAAATAACATTGGCTAGTGATTGGCTATATATTGGTGAACTGTAGGGCATTTGGTATTTTAGGGGTACGTGGCCTTAGTTAAGTGTAGAAGCCACATAGCAAGTGGCTGCAAGAGGTGATTATTATTTGGCTGGGTGCAGTGACTCAAGCCTGTAATCCCAGCACTTTGGGAGGTTGAAGTGGGAGGATGACTTGAGCCCAGGAGTGAGACCAGCCTGGGCAACATAGGGGGACTATATCTCCACTGAAAACTTTTTAAAAATTTAGCCGGGCATGGTGGTGCACACCTGTAGCCCCAGCTACTCAGGGGTGAAAGCCAGAGGATTGCTTGGGCCTAAGAGTTTGAGACCAGCCTAGACAACACAGTGAGACCCTGTCTCTATAAAAAATTTAAAAATTAGCCATGCATGCTGGTGTGTGCTTGCAGTCCCAGCTACTCAGGAGGCTGAGATGGGAGGATCACTTGAGCCCAGGACGGGGAGGCTGCAGTGAGCTGTGACAGTGCCACTGCAGTCCAGCCTGGGCCACAGAGGCGGACCCTGTCTCTGAAAATAAAAAATAAAAAATAAGGTGATTATTAATTCAAAGGGAAGTAACCTAACTGCTGTTTCATTTCAATGCCTCTTTGGCCTGATGGCTTAAAGGGGCCTGTATTCCTTGAATAAAACATTTCTTTTCTTCTTGTTTTTTTCATCTGTTTGTTTTTTCCTCCCCCTACAGGCCAGCTGACAGCTTAGAAAGGCTCTAGGCCATGATCAGCTTAAAATTCAGCACAGCTGTGTCTTCAGGAAGTTCGTGATCTGCCCCGGTGTGAGCAGTTCAAACCCAATGAAGCTGCTTCTCCAGAACGTTTGCGATCTGGCCCAGTTCAAACAGGTCAGATCCCTCTGGATCCATATATGACTGAGGGCCAACTTTTGCCCTCCTGGCTCCTTGACAGAGACCTCCGACAAATCATCTCCACGTTGGCTTTCTTTTTTTTTTTTTGAGACGGAGTTTTGCTCGTTTCCCAGACTGGAGTGCAATGGCGCAATCTCGGCTCACCGCAACCTCCGCCTCCCAGGTTCAAGCGATTCTCCTGCCTCAGCCTCCTGAGTAGCTGGGATTACAGGCATGTGCCACAATGCCCAGCTAATTTTGTATTTTTTAGTAGAGACAGGGTTTCTCCATGTTGGCCAGGCTGGTCTCGAGCTCCCGACCTCAGGTGATCCGCCCACCTCGGCCTCCCAAAGTGCTCGGATTGCAGGCGTGAGCCACCACGCCTGGCCTTCATGTTGGATTTCTTTTCACAGCACTGTGTGTCAAAATATAGCAGGAATTATCGCAACAGCAACTGTTATTAATCACACCGTAGAGCAAATCATAAAACTGCAAGAACATCTTTTTTTTTTTTTTTTTTTTTTTGAGACAGGGTCTCACTTTGTCTCCCAGGCTGCAGTGCAGTGGCATGATCCGGGTTCCCTGCAGCCTTGACCTCCCAGGCTCAAGTGATCCTTCCACCTTAGCCTCCTGAGTAGCTGGGACTACAGGTGAGTGCCACCAGGTCCTGCGAATTTTTGGATTTTTCATAGACACAGGATTTTGCCATGTTGTTCAAGCTGGTCTCAAACTCCTGGGCTCAAGCTAACCTCACAAAGTGCTGAGATTAGAAGTGTGAGCCACCATGCCCGGCACCAGAAGATCTTGTATGCCATACGTCTTTATATATTCACAGTAGCAATGGGTAAGTATATTCCGGTAACATTTTTCAAAACTTCCCCACCCACAGCCAACCCTCCACCCCTGCTATTCTTCTTCTTTTTTTTTTTTTTTTTTTGAGATGGCATCTCTCTCTGTCACCCAGGGTGTAGTGCAGTGGCGTGATCTTGGCTCACTGCAACCTCCGCCTCCTGGGTTCACGCCATCCTCCTGCCTCAGCTTCTCCAAGTAGCTGGGACTACAGGCGCCCTCCACCACGCCTGGCTAATCTTATTTTTTTTGTGTATTTTTAGTAGAGACAGGGTTTCACCGTGGTCTCGATCTCCTGACCTCGTGATCTGCCCGCCTCAGCCTCACAAAGTACTGGGATTACAAGCATGAGCCACCGCGCCCAGCACTTTTTTTTTTTTTTTTTTTTTTTTTTTTTTTGAGGCAGAGTCTTGTTCTGTCATCTGGGCTAGAGTGCAGTGGCATGATCTAGGCTCACTGCAACCTCTGCCTCCTGGGTCCAAGTGATTCTCCTGCCTCGGCCTCCCCAGTAGCTGGGATTACAGGCATGCACCACCACACCCAGCTAACTTTTTATATTTTTGGTAGAGATGGGGTTTCACCACATTGGCCACGCTGGTCTCAAACTCCTGACCTCAAGTGATCCGCCCACCTCAGCCTCCCAAAGGGCTGGGATTACAGGTGTGAGCCACTGCACCTGACCCAAGTTCTTTAAGTGCACTTCCTCTTAAGTGCACTTCCAAAACTCACATCCAAAATAGTTTTAAAACTAAATTGATTTTTTTTTTCCAGTGAACTCATTTGGTAGCAAAGCCTGACTTGTGACTATTTATGGTATGGAGGAGGAAAAACTTTTCTTCTACCCTTTTAGGTTCTTTTTGGTGGTGGGGGGTGTGGCGGGCTGCGAATTAAGGTGAAGAAAGCTAGATTAACACGAGAAAAATGGCTTATATGTATGCAATACAGGAGCCAACAAAAGAAGTAGCTTGCAGGCCAGGCACGGTGGCTCACGCCTGTAATCCCAGCACTTTGGGAGGCTGAGGTGGGTGAATCACCTGAGGTCAGGAGTTCAAGGCCAGCCTGGCCAACATGGCGAAACCCCATCTCCACTAAAAATACAAAAATTAGCTAGGTGTAGTGGCACACACCTGTAATCCCAGCTACTTGGGAGGCCGTGGCAGGAAGACTGCTGCAACCCAGCAGGCAGAGGTTGCAGTGAGCCAGGATCATGCCACTGCACTCCAGCCTAGGCGACAGAGTGAGATTCTGTCAAAAAAAAAAAAAAAAAAAAAGAAGTAGCTTGCTGACCGGGTGCAATGGCTCAAGCCTACAATCTAGAAATTTGGGAGGCTGAAGCGGGGAATTGCTTGAGCTCAGAAGTTTGAGACCACCCCAGGCAATATGGTGAGACCCCATCTTTACAAAAAAAAAAAAATTAGCTGGGTGTGGTGGCATACACCTGCATCAACTACTGGGGAGGCTGAGGGGTGAAAGGATTGCTTGAGCCTGGGAGGTCGAGGCTGCAGGGAGCCATGATCACGCCACTGCACTCCAGTCTGGACGACAGAGTGAGAATGTCTCAAAAAAAAAAAAAAAAAAGTAGCTTGTTCATTAAATGATTAGAGTTAAAGGCTTATACACCTAAGGGAAAAGGGAGGGGAGAGAAAAGGCTCTTATGAGAAGAACAAATAGGTTTCTTTAGGAAAGATAAATAGGATTTTAGGAGAAAAAATGAGAAGTAAAGTCTGCAGTAATGTTTGTTTATGCAGGTGCAAGTGTCTTTCTTGTTCTTGGCTATGATGCTCTCAAAGAGGGAGGGTTTATGGTAGCCTTGTTTCCCAGAAGATGCTGCTTTTAGTCAAATGAAGGCAGCTCCCAGAAGGCTTCTTTCCACATCTGTTGAATCTCAAATGTCTTCAGCTTAAAATAATAAGCAAGCTAGGGCTGGCTGTCAGCTGGGAACCCAGCCAGGTCTGGGAGGGAGGGGGTTCAGTTCCTTTCCACACCAGCTCTCTGCAGGCTATACGGGCTTCCTCACAGCATGGTGGCTGAGTTCCTAGAGAGTGTCCAAGGGACAAGAAGCAAAAGCTTCCCCTGTCTAAAGGTGGGCCCAGAAGCTAGCACAGCATCATTTCTACTTCATTCTAGTGGTTGAGTCATTAAATATGAGTATCCACAGGCCTGGCGCGGTGGCTCACGACTATAATCCCAACACTTTGGGAGGCCGAGGCGGGCAGATCACAAGGTCAAGAAATCGAGACCATCTGGCCAACATAGTGAAACCCCATCTCTACCAAAAATACAAAAATTAGCTGGGCATGGTGGCATGCACCTGTAGTCCCAGCTACTCGGGAGGCTGAGGCAGGAGAATGGCATGAACCTGGGAGGTGGAGGTTGCGGTGAGCTGAGATTGCGCCACTGTACTCCAGCCTGGGTGACAGACCCAGACTCCATCTCAAAAAAAAAAAAAAAAAAGATCAGCAGTCACAGATCTTGATGGGGGCAGGGCCATAGAATTTCAGGACCTGGTTTTAAATTGCCATACGGCCCTATTCATTCTTCAAGTAGAAGTTCCAATACCATCCCTTCCAAGAAGTTTCCTGCACTCTTGAAAGAGTGCATGGGACTGAGCACAGTGGCTCATAATTGTAATTGCAGCACTTAGGGAGGCTGAGGTAGGAGGATTGCTTGAGGCTGGGAGTTTGACACCAGCCTAGGGAACATGGCGAGACCCTGTCTCTACAAAAAATGAAAGGTAAAAATTAGGCTAATTTTGTACACCTGTAGTCCTAGCCACTCAGGAGGCTGAAGTGAGAGGATTGCTTGAGCCCAGGAGTTTGAGGCTGCAGTGTGCTATGATCATACTCCAGCCTGGGTGGTAGAGTGAGACCTTGTCTCTTAAAAAAAAAAAAAAAAACTTCTAAAAAAGTGCAAAGTGCTCCTCCTTTGTGTTTACCTGCAGTGCATAGTGTTACACACATCTTTATAAGGGACCACCTGAGTAGGATTAGTGTGAGCAACAAGGCTGTTTACTTGGGTGCAAGTCGGCTGAGTCTAAGAAAGGAGTCAGTGAAGGGTGGTGGGAGTGGAACTGGTTTTATAGGTTTGGGGTAGGTAGAGGAAAGTTACAGTTAGGGGCAGTTTTTTTGGGCAGGGGAACAATGTCATAAGATGCATAGTCACCAGGTAGGGGGAGGTCACAAGGCACGATATCACAAGGTCGACTGATTAGTTAGGGTAGGGCAGGAACATATCACAATGGTGGAATGTTGCAAATTTGGTTAATCAGTTAAGGCAGGAACTAGCTGTTTCTTCTTCTTTAGTGGTTCTCTTGTTGCTCCAGGCTTTGTGACTCCAGGAGGCCTGTATGTGTGGGTCACAGGGGTCACAATGGCTCGACCATGGTGTAGCCCATTCAGAGGACCTTACATGTAGAGAACCTTACTTTTTTAAGAATTAACTTTAAGGTGGTATTGAAGCAGAAGACATAAAAAGAAAACCAAGTTTTCCTGTACTAGGCTGACTCACTCAAAGGCCCAGCAATGGGCAGGGCTCTGTTGGGAGTTTGATAGCACTATCTACAGAGCCAGGGCCCAGAAGGGGTGGGATCCAGAGCCTCTCCCTCCCATCCCAGAGCAGGGATGAAGAAAACAAGTTTTTCTCTTTCAGCTTCCCCCTTCAGATTCTTCCCCCTTACCGTTGTTCGTTGTTCTGTTCTCATAATTATTTTTGCAAGTTTTGTAAGTTCCTGTTTTTCCCTTCTGTGCAGCACGGCAAGGTCACAAGATAAGTTTGAGTTCTAAAACCTATCACTGTTTGACAAACTGCCTTTGTTCTGCTTCTGTAAGCTCGCTTGCCTGCTCTACAGGTTTCACGCCATCAAACCAGCCAACCCCATTTCAGATGCATGTATAAAAGTCAAGCCCTGTCTTTGCTCAGGGCTCAGCCTTTGGATGTTAATCCACTGGGCTGGTGCTCACCTAATAAAATCCTCATGTCCCACCCATTGGTCTCTCCTGTCCCTTGATTCCTGCAACAGTGTAACTTATAATAAAATTCCCCTATTTTGGCTGGGCACAGTGGCTCATGCCTGTAATCCCAGCACTTTGGGAGGCTGAGGTGAGTAGGTCACCTGGGGTCAGGAGTTTGAAACCAGCCTGGCCAACATGGTGAAACCCCATCTCTGCTAACATATAAAAATTAGCCAAGTGTGGTGGCAGGCACCTGTAATCCCAGCTACTTGGGAGGCTGAGGCACAAGAATGGTTTGAACCTGGGAGGCGGAGGTTACAGTGAGCCAAGATCATGCCACTACACTCCAGACTGGGCAACAGAGCAACACTCTGTCACAAAAAAAAAAAAAAAAATCCCTATTTTAAGAAGTATACAGGTCAGGTGTGGTGGCTTACACCTGGAATCCCAGCACTTTGGGATGCCAAGGCAGGTGGATCACTTGAGGTCAGGAGTTCAAGACCAGACTGGCCCACATGGTGAAACCCCATCTCTACTAAAAATTATGAAAAAAATATTAGCCAGGCGTGGTGGTGCATGCTTGTAGTCCCAGCTACTTGGGAGGCTGAGACAGGAGAATTGCTTGAACCTGGGAGGTAGAGGTTTCAGTGAGCTGAGATCATACCACTGCATTCCAGCCTGAGCAACAGAATGACACTCTGTCTCAAAAAAAACAGAAGTGTACCATTTTGTGGGTTTGACAAATGTGTACACCTGTGTAATAGCCACCACAATCAAGATACAGACTATTTCCATTACCCCAGAAAGTTATCTCAGGCCCTATAGGAAATGTCTTATGTCTTTTTTTAAAAATTCTTTTTTTTAATTGTTTTTTTCACTCTTGTTGCCCAGGCTGGAGTACAATGGCTCAAAGTTGACTCACCTAAACCTCTGCCTCCCGGGTTCAAGTGGTCTCCTGCCTCAGCCTCCCAAGTAGCTGGGATTACAGACATGTGCCACCACACCCAGCTAATTATTTTTAGCTCTGTTACCCAGGCTGGAGTGCAATGAAGCAATCTCGGCTCACTGCAACCTCCGCCTCCTGGGTTCAAGCGATTCTCCTGTCTCAGCCTCCTGAGTAGCTGGGATTCCAGTCACCCGCCACCACGCCCAGCTAATATTTGTATTTTTAGTAGCCATGGGGTTTCTCCATGTTGGCCAGGCTGGTCTCAAACTCCTGACCTCAGGTGATCCGCCTACCTTGGCCTCCCAAAGTGCTGGGATTATAGGCATGAGCCACCACACCCAGAGATGACATCACTATTATAGTGCCTAAGATTGTAAATGTTTTTCATACTTTTGCATTCTGACAATCAATTGACCCTACCTGGACCTGTGACTCATGGCTCAACCAGTCCTGTGGCCCTCAGCCAGAGGCAGACTGAGTGCAAGAGGACCGTTTTTCATACCGCTGTGATTTCATCACCCACCAATCAACAACACCCATTCCCTAGCCATGCTGCCCACCAAATTATCCATTAAAACCCAACCTCTGAGTTCTCAGGAAGGCTGATTTGACTCATAATCTCTGGGCTGCATTCCCAGATGGTTAAGGCATTCTAAGTCACAGGATGAGATGGGAGCTCAACACAAAATACAGGTCATAAAAACTTTGCTGATGAAACAGTTTGCAGTAAAGGAGCTGGCCAAAACCCAGCAAAACCAAAATGGTGATGAGAGTGACCTCTGGTCGTCCTCACTGCTACACTCCCACTAGCGCCATGACAGTTTACAAATGTCATGGTAATGTCAGGAAGTTGCCCTATATGGTCTAAAAAGGGGAGGCATGAATAATCCACCCCTTGTGTAGCATATTATCAAGCAATAACCATAAAAATGGACAACCAGCAGCTTTCACAGCTGCTCTGTCTACAGAGTAGCCATTCTTTTATTCCTTTACTTTCTTAATAAATTTGCTTTTACTTTGCACTGCAGACTCTCCCTGAATTCCTTCTTGCGTGAGATCCAAGAACCCTCTCTTGGGGTCTGAATCGGGACCCCTGTGCTGTAATGCCCCACTGCCACACAGTCTCTTCCACAGAAACTGAAGTTCCTCCATCTGCCTAAGATCTAGACCCATCACAGAGAACAATTGTTTTTTCTTTCTCTCCCTTTAAGGCTAATAATTTAACCACACCTGAACAGTATAATGACTGTCTGCAAGGATCATTTAAATCATAAAGAGAATTGTTTACAAGTTAATCTCTGCTCCACTCATTCTTCCTAGTAACCACTCCACCAAATTCCTCCTATCCTCCCTCCCATCACCTGTTTTACCAGGATCCAAGCTCATATTTTCTCTGTAACCTCAAGATGAAATAGAAGCCTTTTTACTTCACTGGGATGTCAGATCTTCATTTTGAAAGCTCTCATGTAAGGCTGAAGCAGGAGATATAAAAAGAAAACATGAATTTTTCCTTTAGGCAGCTCCCCACCCACTCCCTGCTATTGCACCCTGTTCTGTAAGTTCTGTAGGCTTGTAAATTCCTGTGCTCTGCAGCTGGTTTCTGTAAGTACCTGTTCTGCATCAAGGCAGCACAGCGAAGGTCACAAGATAAGCTTGAGCAAGCCTAGATTGCAGCCATCTGGGCACCACAGTGAAGGTCCCAAGATAAGCTTGAGCAAACCTAAATTACAGCCATGTGGGCCATACAGCAAGGGTCAGATGACATGCCTAAGTGAGCCTGAGTTGCAAGCCTGTTACTGTTGATAAACTGTCCTTATTCTGTTTCTGTAAACTTGCTTTCACACCACTGCATTTTGCGCCACTGTAAGCTTGTTTCAAACTAGCCAACCACCCTTCAGATGCATGTACAAAAGTCAAGCCGTCTTTGTTCGCAGCTCAGTCTTTTGGATGCAAATCCACTGAACTGGTGCGCACCTTAATAAAATCCTTCTGTCCCACCCATTGGTCTCTCTGGTCTCCTGATTCCTGCAACAAGGCTAGGCACGCTGGCTCTTGCCTGTAATCCCAGCACTTTGGGAGGCCAAGGCAGGTGGATCAGCTGAGGCCAGGAGTTCGAGACCAGCCTGGACAACATGGTGAAACCCTGTCTCTACTAAAAATACAAAACTTAGACCGGTATGGTGGTGCGCACCTGTAATTCCAACTACTCAGGAGGCTGAGGCAGGACAATCACTTGAACCCAGGAGATACAGGTTGCAATGTGCTGAGATTGTACCATTGCACTCCAACCTGAGTAACAAGAGTGAAATTTCATTAAAAGAAAACAAGAAGGCTCCTTTGTATATGTGTTAAATAAATGTGTATGCCTTTTCTCCCACTTATCAAACTACCTCATGTCAGAGATTTTTCAGCAAGCCTTTAAGGGACAAAGTGCCTTGGCCTTGGAGTGATACAGCTGCAGATCAAGGAATGCCAAGGAACACCTGGAGCCACCTTTCTAGAAGAGGTGAGGAAGGATCCTCCCCTGAGGCCTTCAGAGCAAGCATGGCCCGACCGACACCTTGAATGCAGACTCCAGTCCTTCTAAACTGTAAGAGAATACATTTTTGTTTTTTCAGGTCACTCCATTTGTAGTAATTTGTTATGGTTGCCCCAGGAAATGAATATGTTACCAGAAAGAGGTCCCGATCCAGACCCCAAGAGAGGCTTCATGGATCTTAAGCAAGAAAGAATTTGGGGTGAGTCCACAGAGTAAAGTGAAAGTAAAGGAATAGGCCCAGTGTGGTGGTTCATGCTGTAATCCCAGCATTTTGGGAGGCCAAGGCAGGTGGATTGCTTGAGCTCAGGAGTTTGAGACCAGCCTGGCCAACATGGTGAAACCCTATCTCTACTAAAACACAAAAATTAGCCAGGCATGGTAGCAGGAGCCTGTAATCCCAGCCACTCTGGTGGCTGAGGCAGGAGAATCACTTGAACTCGGGAGGCAGAGGTCACAGTGAACTGAAATTGTGCCACCGCACTCCAGCGTGGGTGATCAAGTGAGACCTTGTCTCAAAAAAAAAAAAAAAAAAAGTAAAGGAATATAAGGATAACTACTGCCTAGACAGAACAGGGTGTTCCCAAAAGCAAGAGAAGGAAGGTGCCCACCTTAGGTACAATGCCTGTTTATATATAAGATAACAAGCCAAAAAATCAAGGGGGAGATTTTCTCTAATGCAAGCTCTTGTGACAAAGAATTGTTAACTTTTGTGTAACTACAGACTTTTGCAATAATCAATTTATTTATTTATTTATTTAAGACACATTCTTGCTTTGTCGCCCAGGCTGGAGTGCAGTGGTGCAATCTTAGTTCACTGCAACTTCCACCTCCCAAGTTCAAGTGATTCTCATGTCTCAGCCTCCCCAGTAGCTGGGACTACTGGCGAGCACCACCACACCTGGCTAATTTTTGTGTTTTTGGTAGAGTCACGGTTTCACTGTGTTGGCCAGGCTGGTCTCAAATCCCTGAGCTCAAGTGATCTGCCTGCCGTGGCTTCCCAAAGTGCTGGGATAACAGGCATGAGCCACTGTGCCCAGACTGAAATCTTATCTTTAAAATGAAACTTATTCTCGAACAGAATGCTTTTGTCTTTAAGATATCAGGGCATTGGGACATTTCTTGGGTTTGTTAAGTCCTGGATGTGTTTAGTAAACTTTTTTTTTTTTTTTTGAGATAGAGTCTCGCTCTGTCACCCAGGCTGGAGTGCAGTGGCGCAATCTCGGCTTACTGCAACCTCCGCCTCCCAGGTTCAAAGGATTCACCTGCTTCAGCCTCCCGTGTAGCTGGGACTACAGGCATGTGCCACCACACCCGGCTAATTTTTTATATTTTTAGTAGAGACAGGATTTCATCATTTTAGCCAGGATGGTCTCAATCTCCTGACCTGGTGATCTGCTGGCCTCAGCCTCCCAAAGTGCTGGGGTTACAGGTGCAAACCACCACACCTGGCCTATGTAATGTCTTTGAGATTCACCCGTGTTTTTATATTGCTCCTTTCCATTGCTCAGTAGGATTCCATTCAAGAATGTGTGTAAATTTGTCCAATTTTGTGTTGTGGATATTAAAATTGTTTCCAGAATAAATCTGCAAATGATATTCATCTCAAACATTTTTTGTGACTGTAGCTCTCTGGAATAGATACCTAGATATGAAAATGCTGAGTATGCAGCCATAAAGAAGAACAAAATCATGTTCTTTGCAGCAACATGGATGCAGTTGGAGGCCATTATCCCAAGGGAATTAATGCAGGAACAGAAAACCAAATACCGCGTGTTCTCACTTTTGAGTGGGAGCCGAACACTGGTTACTCATGGACATAAAGATGCCAACAGTAGACACTGGAGACTCCTAGAAAGGGGAGGGAGGAGAGGAGGCAAGGGCTGAAAAACTCTCTATTGTGTATTATGCTCAGTACCTGGGTGAGGGAATCAATCGGACCCCAAACCTCAACATCACACAATATGCCCAGGTAACAAAGTTGGTCGTGTACCCCTGAATCTAAAACAAAAGTTGAAAGTATTTTAAAAAGAAAGAAAAAAAGAAATGGCTGAGTGGTATGGTAAATTTATGTTTAATTTTATTTAAAAACAAAACAGAAAAGCTGCCAAACTGTTTTCCAAAGTGGTTGCACCATTTTATGTTTCCACCAGCAGTGCGTGCGAATCCGGCTGCTGTACATCTTCCCCAACACTTGGTACTGCCAGTCGTTTTAATTGTTGCCTTTCTAGAGGATGTATAATGTCATCATATCATGGTTTTATATGGGATTTCTCTGATGACTGTGAGGACTGTGTTGAGCACCTTTTCATGTCATTATAAGTCATTCCTAGGTAAAGTGGAATAAGTTAACTTAAATACAAAGGCAAAAAACAACTTTATTAGTGTGTTCTTGCATTGCTATAAAGCACTACCTGAGACTGGATAACTCATAAAGAAAAGAGATTTAATTGGCTCATGGTTCTGCAGGCTGTACAAGAAACATGGCTGGGGAGGCCTCAGGAAACTTACAGTCATGGCAGAAGGCAAAGGGGAAGCAGGTACATCTTACATGGCTAGAGAACAAGGAAGAGAGAGAAGGAAGAGGTACCACCCACTTTTAAACAACCGGATCTTGTGAGAACTCACTCACTATCATGAGAACACCAAAGGGGAAGTTTGCCCCCATGATCCAATCACCTCCCACCATACCCCTCCTCCAACATTGGGAATCACAATTTGGCATGATATTTGGGCAGGGACACAAATCCAAACCATGTCAGTAACCAAATTTTGAAAAGCTCACAAGCTTCCAACTTGTGCCCCAGAATCTCTAGGCAGTGGATTAAAGGATGCATGCCTCTACTGGATAGTTTTGTCTACTTCCTGATGTCCAGAGGTGTGGTGAAGCCTCTCGTAGCATCCTCAGTTTGTAGAAAAGACTATGCAGGCTGGGCACGGTGGCTCATGCCTGTAATCCCAGCACTTTGGGAGGCCAAGGCAGGCGGATCAAAAGGTCAGGAGTTCGAGACCAGCCTGGCCAACATAGTGAAACCCCGTCTCTACTAAAAATACAAAAATTAGCTGGGCGTGGTGGCAGGCCCCTGTTGTCCCAGCTACTCAGGAGGCTGAGGCAGGAGAATTGCTTGAACCCGGGAGGCAGAGGTTGCAGCGAGCCAAGATTGTGCCATTGCACTCCAGCCTGGGAGACAGGGAGAGACTCCACCTCAAAAAAGAAAAAGAAAAAATCCATCCATGTACTTTTAGACATTCAGGTTTTCTCTGTATATCAGCTATTGTGAATGATGCTCCCAAGAAACATGAGAGTACAGACATCTATTTGGCATACTGTTATCATTTCTTTTGGGTATATATCCAGCAGTAAGATTGCTGGATCATATGGTAATTCTGGCTTTAGTTTTTGGAGGCACCTCCATCCTGTTTTCCAAAATGGCTTTACTGATTTACAGTACCACCAATAGTGTATATTGGTTTCCTTTTCTCCACATTCTTGACAAAACTTGTCTTTTATCTTTTTAACAATAGCCAATCTAACAGGTGTGAGGTGATATCTCATTGTGTTCTTAATTTGCATTTCTCTGGTGATTAGAGATGTTGAGCATTTTTTTCATGTATCTATTGGCCATTATATATATATGTGTGTATATATGTGTGTGTATATGTATGTGTGTGCATATATATGTGTGTGAATGTGTATCTATTTATATTATATATGTATGTGTATATATGTGTGGGGGTGTGTGTGTGTGTATATATATATATATATATATATATATATATTTTGAAACAGAGTCTTGCTATGTTGTCCAGGCTGGAGTGCCATGGTGAGATCTCGGCTCACTGCAACCTCTAACTCCTGGGCTCAAGTGATCCTCCACCTCAGTCTCCTGAGTAGCTGAAGCCACAAGTTCACGCCACCATGCCTGGCTAATTTTTTGTATTTTTGGTTGAGACAGGGTTTTGCCATGTTGCCCAGGCTATTCTTGAACACCTGACCTGATCTGCCCGCCTCGACCTTCCAAAGTGCTGGGATTACAGGCACAAGCCACCATGCCCAGCCTCTGTATTTCTTCTTTTGAGAAATGTCTATTCAAGTCCTTCGCCTATTTTTAGACTGGATTTCTTGTTTTCTTGTTATTGAGTAGTTTGAGTTCCTTGTATATTTTATATGTGAGTCCCTTGTCCAATATATGACATGCACGTATTTTCTCTTAGAAACAGATTGATTACTTTTTTAATTTACTTTTTTATTTGAGACAGAGTCTTATTCCACTGTCCAGTTTGGAGTGCAGTGGCACAATCGCAATTCACTGCAGCCACTGCGTGCCAGGTTCAAATGATTCTCCTGTCTCAGATTCCTGAGTAGCTGGGATTACAGGCATGTGCCACCACACCTGGCTAATTTTTTTATTTTTAGTGGTGACAGGGTTTCACCATTCTGGCCAGGCTGGTCTGAAACTCCCAACTTCAGGTGATCCACCCGTCCAAGCCTTCCAAAGTGCTGGCATTACAGGCATGAGCCACCACACCCAGCGAGATTGATTCTTTTTTTTTTTTTTTTTTTGAGATAGAGTCTCGCTCTGTTGCCCAGGCTGGAGTGCAGTGGCTGAATCTTGGCTCACTGCAACCTCCACCATAGAGACGGGGTTTCATCTCTGCTAAAAAGGCTGGCCTGGTCTCACACTGCTGACCTCAAGTAATCCACCCGCCTCGGCCTCCCAAAGTGCTGGGATTATAGGCATGAGCCACTGTGCCCAGCCCAGATTAATTTTTTTTTTTCTTTTTTGAGACAGAATTTTGCTCTTGTTGCCCAGGCTGGAGTGCAATGGTACGATCTCGGCTCACCACAATCTCTGCCTCCCGGGTACAAGCGATTCTCCTGCCTCAGCCTTCCAAGTAGCGGGGATTACAGGAATGCGCCACCATTCCTGGCTAATTTTGTATTTTTAGTAGAGATGGGGTTTCTCCATGTTGGTCAGGCTGGTCTCGAACTCCTGATCTCAGGTGATCCACGCGCCTCGGCCTCCCAAAGTGCTGGGATTACAGGCATGAGCCACCACGCCCAGCCCCAGATTGATTCTTAACAGGAATTCTGTCATCGTGAGGCAATGCAGGTTTTGTACAAATATGACCCTGAAGCAGAAATCCCTAACACAGAGTGAGTTATGACATGTGATGAAAACTGTTATGCAGTAGAACTTGATACATGACTGATCTGAATGGATGTTTTAAGATTTATAGTTTGTTCTATCACAGGAATAGCACATGATAAGTAGGGGCCACTTCGTCAGTCTATGTCCAGCTACATCCAGCAATGGAAAGAAGCATCTGGCAGAAGAGCCATCACTGACCTGCAACTGTTGTGGGTTGCACTGTGTCCCCTAAAAAAGGTACGTTCAATTCCTAGTCCCCACTACCTGTGAATGTGACCTTGTTTGAAGATAAGGTATTTGCAGTTATAATTAAAATATGAAGTCATACTGGATTAAGGTAGGTTTTAAATCTCATATGACTGGTGACCTTACGAGAAGAGAGAACACATGGAGACACATAGTCAAGAAGGCCAAGAGCCTCCATTGGGAGGCAAAGACTAGAGTGATGTAGGTAAGAACTCCAAAGACTGCGGCAACCAGCAGAAGCTAGCAGAGAGGCAAGGAACAGATCCTTCCTTAAAGCATCCCGAAAGAACCTGCCCTGCTGAAAACTCAATTTCAACTCCTAACCTCCAAAACTGTGAGACAATACAATTCTGTTGTTTTAAGCCTCCCAGTTGGTGGGACTTAAAATAGGCAGGGCTGGGTGTCATGCCTGTAATCCCAGCACTTTGGGAGGTTGAGGCAGGCAGATTGCTTGATTTTAGGAGTTTGAGGCGAGCCTGGCCAACATCGCGAAACCCTGTCTCTACCAAAAATACCAAAATTAGCTGGGCATAGTGGCGTGCTCCTCTAGTCCTGACATTTGAAGACTATGCCTGCGTCCCCTTCTCCTTCCACCATAACTGTTAAGTTTCCTGAGGCCTCCCAGACATGTGGAACTGTAAGTCAATTAGACTTCTTTTGTTTATAACTTACCCAGTCTCAGGTAGTTCTTTACAGCAGTGTGAAAATGCACTAATACAGTATTATTTTACTACCTCTACTTTTAACACACTTCGTGTGCTTTTAAAGATCTAGAGGCTGGGTGCGGTGGCTCACACCTGTAATCCCAGCATTTTGGGAGGTCGAGGAAGGAGGATTGCTTGAGCCCAGGAATTGGAAACCAGCCTGGGCAACACAGTGAGACCCCATCTCCAGAGAAATTTTAAAATTAACCAGGTGTAGTGATATACGCCTGTGGTCCCAGCTACTTGGGAGGCTAAGACAGGAGGATCCCTTGAGACCAGTGGTTTGAGGCTGCAGTGATCTCTGATCAAGCCACTGGGCAACAGAATGACACCCTGTCTCAGAAAAAAAAAAAATCTAGAAAGTCTTGATGTTTCAAACAATGACTTAATTTTGCCTACTGTATATACAGTAGTATTAAATCAACTTCACATATAACAATGGTTATATCTGAAAGTGGCTTCTAATCAGGAACAGTCTGGTCTATAATTCATTTCTCCCAATTCATTCTTTCTGAAACCAATCCAATGAATGAGATGTGTTTTTACAATTTCATTTCCAATAGTCAGTATCAAAAGACAGCCTAAGTACTTTAACGCAAAATGAACAAAATGTGTTAGTCTACTGCCACTATTTTTGTCATTATTGGGGAAACAGAATTAAAAACAAAATCTTCTCCCACAAAAGTAATCTCCCAGAAATCCTCTTCACAAAAGTAGTAGAGAAAGAAAAATAGTTTTATTAGTATTATTATTGAATATGCATTAAGAAAGAACATGATATGTGTCACTGGCAATCCACAAAGAGATTGCAAAGATAGAAAGAAATCTTTTTGTTTTCGAAATGGAGTCACACTCTGGCCCGGGCTGGAGTGTGGTGGCGTGATCTCGGCTCACTGCAACCTCTGCCTCCCGGGTTGAAGTGATTCTCGTGCCTCAGCCTCCGAGTAGCTGGGACTACTGGCACGTGCCACCACGCCAGGCTAATTTATGTATTTTTAGTAGAGATGGGGTTTCACCATGTTGGCGAGGCTTGTCTTGAACTCCTGACCTCAGGTGATCCACCCGCCTTGGCTTCCCAACATGCTGGGATTACAAGCATGAGCTACCGCACCTGACCTTTTTTTGTTTTTGTTTTTGTTTTTGTTTTCTTTTTGGGGGGGGTTTTTTGTTATTGCTTTTTTTTTTCTTTTTTTGAGAAAGGGTCTCACTCTGTCACCCACACTGGAATGCAGTGGTACAATCATAGCTCATCGCAGTCTTGACCTCTCAGGCTCAATCCATCCTCCTACCTCAGCCTCCCAAGGAGCTGGGAGTGCAGGGGACATGCCATCACACCCAGCTAATTTTTGTATTTTTTGTAGAGACGGTGGGGGGTCTCACCATGTTGCCCAGGCTGGTCTGGAACTCCTGGGCTCAGGTGATCCACCCACCTTTACCTCCCAAAGTGCTGGGATTACAGGCATGAGCCACCGCACCCAACCAAGAAAGGGATACATTTCACCCTTTTCTCCAGGTATATTTTGTGATGTCAAGCAGATACAACCTCTGACATACATATTCTTATGATAAATGATAACTTGTCCCCAAGTAAGAGGAGTTGACAGCATCATTCATCACATATAGTCCATCTTAAATGTATCTGTTAATTGGGAGTGGTCTTTGTTTGCTAGTTGGCTTTATCCAAAGAAGAAACAGATGTTTCATATCTCTAAGACAGGAGGCAGTTTTGCAGCTTGGAGCAAGTCACCCACTGAAGTTAGACTCCTACCCTCCCACAAAAGTAAGAGTTAGGAAAACTATCTCCCTTGAAGATTTTATTTCAAAGAGGTAGCTGCCATGTCCTTGAGAAAAACATTCCTGGCTTTATATACAGTATAGCAAAGTTTAAAGAAGTGCAGCTACTATACAAGGCAACAAGTAATCTGAAATCTTGTAGTACACACTAGCAAAACATCTTTTGCAATTTCTTCCCTCTAATCTCCCTCAACCAAATGAGCAAGTACCAAGGTGGTTTGAACAATTAATAAACTACTTGCAACTATTCCATTGAAAAGATAATATTTCCCATCAATTTTTAAAAATGTTATTATGGTAAAATATATTTGACATAAAATTTACTGTTTAACCATTTTAGGTGTACAGTTCAGTGGCATTAAGTATATTCACACTGTTGTGCAATCATCACTCCCAACCAGCTCCAGAATTTTTTATCATCCCAAACTGAAACTCTGTACCCTTTAAGCAATAACTCGCCGTGAGCAGCTCCTCCATCCCCTTGGCCTCTGATAACCACTGTTCTACTTTCTGTCTCTGTGAATCTAACTATTCTAAGTACCTCGTATAAGTGGAATCATACAATTGTCACATGAATTTTTTTTTTTTTTTTTTTGAGACAGAGTCTCGCTCTGTCATCCAAGCTGGAGTGTGGTGGTACGATCTTGGTTTACTGCAATCTCCCTTTCCCGGGTTCAAGCGATTCTCCTGCTTCAGCCTCCCCAGTACCTGGGATTACGTGTCCACAAGGACACTGGCTAATTTTTGTATGTTTAGTAGAGATGAGATTTTGCCATTTTGGCCAGGTTGGTCTTGAACTCCTGACCTCAGGTGATCCACCCACCTTGGCCTCCCAAAGTGCTGGGATTACAGGCGTGAGCCACCATGCCCAGCCAGGCCCATCAATTTTTAAAAACTATCTACAAAGTGTTTTACTACTACCTCTAATTTCTTTTTTTGTTTTGTTTTGCTTTGTTTTTGAGTCGGAGTTTTGCTCTGTTGCCCAGGCTTGAATGCAGTGGTGCGATCTTGGCTCACTGCAAGCTCCGCCTCCCAGGTTCACGCTATTCTCCTGCCTCAGCCTCCTGAGTAGCTGGTACTACAGGTGCCCGCCACCATGCCCAGCTAATGTTTTATGTTTTTAGTAGAGATGGGGTTTCACTGTGTTAACCAGGATGGTCTCGATCTCCTGACCTCGTGATCCACCCGCCTTGGCCTCCCAAAGTGCTGGGATTACAGGCGTGAGCCACCACACCTGGCCCTCTAATTTCTTTTTTAAAAAAATTTAGGGACCTATCAGCCTAACGGATATCTCTAATTTTAGATACATCAAATACTTGAAAATATCCAGAAAGACTAGATGTTTCAAGTAAGAGCTTACTTACCTGTCCACTAGATATATAATACTGCTAAATAAAACTGCACACACATAGCAATAGTTATAATAAGGTGTCTTCTAAACATGAACATTTTGGCATAGATATTTCAAAAAATACTTGTCAATTGTATATACAGGGAGAAATAAAATTCACACAGAGAGCATAGTTATAATATGAAGATGACTTCTAAATATGACCAGACTGGCATAGAAGCTTCTTCTCTTCCTCCTCAAGCCTTTTTTTTTTTTTTTTTTTTGAGACAGTCTTGTGCTGTCGCCCAGGCTAGAGTGCAGTGGCGTGATCTCAGCATTTTGCAACCTCTGCCTCCCAGGTTCAAGCGATTCTCCTGCCTCAGCCTCCCCGGTAGCTGGGACTATAGGCACATGCCACCACTCCCAGCTAATTTTTGTATTTTTAGTACAGACGGGCTTTCACCATGTTGGCCAGGCTGGTTTCAAACTCGCAAACTCAGATGATCCACCCGCCTTGGCCTCCCAAACAGGTGGGATTACAGGCATGAGCCACCCTGTCCCATGTCTTCTAAATCATTGAACAAAAACGGGCGTGTGTTGCTTCTGCTGGTGGTCTAACAATTCCATTTCAAAAAGTTCTTTCCAAAAGACATTTCTTTTCTACAATTTAAAAAGAAATGGCCATTTACAAGTTATGTGATTTTCCAGGTCTACTTTATCATGTCAGCAATCTTTCTATCTAGAAGGCCTAGATGTAGCAAACGTTTTATTTATTTATATTTTTATAGAGACAGGGATGTCACTTATTGCCCAGGCTGGTCTCAAACTTCTGGCCTCAAGCAATCCTCCCACTTCAGCAAATTTTTTTTTTCTATTGTACAAAGATTTTTCAAATAAAAAAGTTTTAGGCCGGGCACAGTGCCTCACACCTGTAATCCAGCACTTTGGGAGGCCCAGGCGGGGGGATCAACTGAGCTCAGGAGTTCAAGACCAGCCTGGGCAACATTGTGAAATCCTATCTCTACAAAAAAAAGTACAAAAATTAGCTGGGCATGGTGGCACGCACCTGCAGTTTCAGCTGCTCAGGAGGCTGAGGTGGGAGGATCACCTAAGCCTGGGAGATCAAGGCTGCAGTGAGCCATGTTCACACCACAGCACTCCAGCCTGAGTAACAAAGTGAGCCCCTGTCAGGGGGAAAAAAAGAAAAAAAATGTTTTCTTGTAAAAGGTGTGAGAGGTGGCCGTGGTGGATTACTCCTGAATTCCAAGCTATTCTGGGGGCTGAAGCAGGAGGATTGCTTCTGGACAGGAGTTTGAGACCACCCTGAGCAATACAGCAAGACCCTCATCTCTGCAAAAAATAAAATATTAATCACACCACTGCACACTAGCCTAGGTGACAGAGTGAGACCATGTCTCTAGAAAAAGATAAATGTAGGCGAGGGCGTGGTGGATCGAGCATGTAATCCCAGCACTTTGGGAGGCCAAAGTGGGAGGACTGCTTGAGCCCAGGAGTTGGGAGACGAGCCTGGGAAACACAGGGGGATGCTGTCTCTATCTAAAAAAAAAAGAAATGCCGGGCGCGGGGGCTCACGGCTGTAATCCCAGCACTTTGGGAGGCTGAGGCAGGTGAATCACGAGGTCGGGAGACTGAGACCATCCTGGTTAACACAGTGAAACCCCATCTCTACTAAAAATACAAAAGAATTAACTGGGCGGGGTGGCGGGCACCTGTAGTCCCAGCTACTCAGGAGGCTGGGGCAGGAGAATGGCGTGAACGTGGGAGGCCGAGCTTGCAGTGAGCCGAGATCACGCCACTGCACTCCAGCCTGGGCGACAAAGCGAGACTCCGTCTCAAAAAAAAAAAAAAAAAAAAAAAAAAAAGCCTGGGGTGGTGGGGCGCACTTATTCTCCCACCTAATCGGGAGGCTGAGATGCGAGGATCACTTGAATCTAGGAATTTGAGGCTGCTGTGAACCTCAGCAGTGATGGTACCACTGCACTGCAGCCTGGGTGACAGAGGGAGACCCTGTCTCAAAAAAAGAAAAAAAAAATGTGGGATGTGGAAAGTGGAGATCAACTTGTTCTTCTTATATGCACAGGACTTCTACACTGCCTCCTAAATCTCTCCGAAGGATGCTGGGCACTTCTTTCTCTTGGCCTGGTGCTGTTAAGTTTTTCTACCGTTTCTGGCTTCTACTGCCAGGACCATGCGCGGAAGGTTGCTAACGGTTTTAACGGTTCTAACTGTCGCTGGGCCGCTCATTTCCCGGCCTGGAAGGCCTTTGTCGTTATTGTTCCATCTCAGGGGCCCTGAGCGGCAACCCCAAGTCCCGGATCCGTGCGGCTCGTTGGCCAGTCACTGCTCCACACAGCTTTGCCTTCTGGGCCGGAGGTCTCAATAGGGCCTTCCAGCACCGCCATTTTTGTCGCCCTGCCTTGCCCGCCACCCAAAGATTCCACATCCTAGGTGGCCTGGCGGGTGTTTGCTGCCGTCCAACCGATATGAGTCGAAGAGTTCAGACTCGGGGAGGCTACTGGGGCCATCAGGTCGTGAAGCCTGCGGGGTCTGTTGCTTCTAGGCCTAGACCGGGCCAGTGGGTGCAGCCATCCCTGGGCCTCAGCTGATACAGGTTCCTGGGGGCACAGGCCTTGCCCACTCTGGAGCTCTCTGCAGCAATTTTGTCATTTTTTCTTGTTTTTAATAAACGACAGCAAAAATAACACAATCAGGGTGAAGTTACTAGCATTATATAACCCTGCATTTCTTTTTTTTCTTTTCTTTTTTTTTTTTTTTTTTTTTTTTGAGACGGAGTCTCGCTCTTTTGCCAGGCTGGAGTGCAGTGGTGAAATCTCGGCTCACTGCAACCTCTGCCTCAGGAATTCAAGCGATTCTCCTGCCTCAGCCTCCCAAGTAGCTGGGACTACAAACTACAAGCACGAGCCACCATGCCCAGCTAATTTTTGTATTTTAGAGACAGGGTTTCACCATGTTGGCCAGGATGGTCTCGATCTCTTGACCTCATGATCTGCCTGCCTTGGTCTCCCAAAGTGCTGGGATTGCAGGCATGAGCCACTGTGCCTGGCATAACCCTGTGTTTCTACTCCACATTTTGGAGCCCAGGCTGGAGTGCAGTGGCACAATCTCAGCTCACTGCTGCCTCTGACTCTGAGCTCAAGTGATCCTCCCACTTCAGCCTCTCGAGTACCTGGGACCACAGGTGCGAGTGCGTGTCATCATGCCCAGCTAATTTTTGTATTTTTTGTACAGAGATGGGTTTCGCCATGTTACCCAGGCTAGTCTCAACCTCCTGGGCTCAAGTCATCCTCTCACCTAGGCTTCCCAAAGTGCTGGGATTAAAGACATGAGCCACCGTGCCAGCCCCACATTTTTAATTACTCTGAATCCACAGGATCTTAGTCATTGCACTGAGGAGGTGACAGGAAATGATACTTCGCAATCACTAACTACAGAAGTAGTATAATTTTTTTTAAATCATTAAGTCGGGTTCTGTCTTAGTGTTAGAGTCCTCGCCAATGCACCACAGTGTCTCCTTGCAAAGTATCACCTGGAGTCCTTTGTCTCATGACCAAGAGAATTAAGGACCATGGACACAAAGGGTGAGGTTGGAGCAAAAGTTTAATATGCGAAAGAAGAAAGCTCTCCACAGCAGAGACGGGTGAATGGGTTGCCAAGTATAAAGCTGGGTCCAGGGGTTTTTATGGATTGGGAAGGGAAGAAATGTGCTGATGGTCTTGGAGAAAGCCCTACTCAGCTTGCCTGGGACCAATCAGGGGCTGAAGTGATGATCCATAGAGGCTTGGCTCACAGTCCAAAGCATGTCCAAAAAATGAAAGGAAAGTGCCCACCAGAACCCACTGTAGCCCGCCGCGTACATGCCCCCAAAAGGAGAAGACGCTGTTTCCTGGAAGCCTGCTGATTATACAAAGGACAAAGGCATTTCTATGTTGGGTCTTGTTCCCATATCAGTGTATCTGTGGGCATGTCTTAGACACAAAGGACAAAGGCGTTTCTATGTTGGGCCTTGTTCCTTTATCTGAATGGGCCATAGATTTGTGCAAGTTTCCTTATCTGTGCCTTTGGCCTGATTTTTCAGGCCGTTTCTCTGTTTAAAGGAGTTTTACCAAGGACCCACCCTAACTGCTTAACTTTTTCTCTCACTAGTTCTTAGAGCAGTAAATGTTTTTTGTTTTTTAAGTATTTTTATAAATGGTACTGGCTAGGCAAGGTGGCTCACACCTGTACTCCCAGCACTTTGAGAGGCTGAGGCAGGAGGATTGCTTTAGCCCAAGAGTTCAAGAACTCATAGGCAGTGCACCCAGAGTCAGCCTAGAGCAGTATATTTAACATATGTATGCTGTCTCTTTTCCTATGAGATCACAATGTTGTCTCTACTCTGGAAGCAGTTTACCCTCAACCCTGGTGTTTTATTAAGAGTGGAAGGATGTGTCCTGGTAGTGGGATGTCCCATGTTTGTAGTGCAGGACGCTCGACCATCTTCAACTTAACAGGCCCAGTCTGATCAAGGAGGCCCTCTCCTTCTGGAATCTGGGGTTCCAGTTAGTCTAGATGGGTCTCTTGGACAGGGATGTAAATATGGAAGCCTTGAGATTGCAATATTCTATCTATTTTATGGATGGAGAAGGCAAGAAAATTGGACTAGGGAAAGAAGCACAGATGAGAGACAAGAGTCTGGATGGCTTATCAATTCTACATTCCCTTATGGTACCAAAGCCTGGCTGCATTCCTCTATCTTTTAATAAATATCTTTTCCTTTCCTGTGAGCCACTTTGGGTTGTTTTTTGTTACTTGCCGACAGGCTAACTGGTAAAGATTCTGTCCTTTTTCCTGGAACAATTTCTCTTTCAGAGAATTTCCCCCAACTCACCATTTGGCAATTACTGTTAAACTTTAATATACACATACCCTTTAATGCAGCAGTTTTTTCATTCCAAGGTCTTATAATTTCTATGACTAGAAGGGCAAGACTGAAAAGATTTCACTGCAACAATGTGTACAATAGAAAAAAAGGCGAAATGGTACATCATCTATGCCTGCCTACTGGGAATTGATTAAGTAAATTACTGTGCATCAGCACAATGAAATGTGGTGCAGTTTTTAAGAAGAATGACTTAGCTCTATGCTCACATGGAAAGATCTTCAAGACATGATGTTTCTTTTTTTTTTTGGTGATTGTTTGTTTGTTTGTTTTTGAGATAGAATCTTGCTCTGTTGCCCAGGCTGGAGTACAGTGCTGTGAAATCAGCTCACTGCAAACTCTGCCTCCCGGGTTCAAGTGATTCTTCTGCCTCAGCCTCTCGAGTAGCTGGGATTACAGGTACCCACCATCACCACCAGCTAATTTTTTTGTAGTTTTAGTAGAAATGAATTTTCACCATGTTGGCCAGGCTGGTCTTGAACTCCTAACCTCAGGTGATCTGCCCGCTTCAGCCTCTCAAAGTGCTGGGATTACAAGCGTGAGCCACCGCGCCCGGTCAAGACATGATGTTTTGATTGATAAATGGCATAGTAGGACAAGCCCATTCATATAATAATCAAAACCCCAAATCTCTCTCTCTCTCTCTCGTGTGTGTATCTATTTAGGGAAGTCTGTGAAGTTGTACAAGGAAGGTTGGAGTGGGGGTATGAGTGGGTTTTGTAGTGAAGAGGTCATTTCAATTTCTGCTGTATGGAATATGCCTTTATATTGTTTGAGTTTTATAAGGATGTCTACGGATGGAATATCTTTTAAAAAATCAAAATCATTTAATGAATTTGTGGTGGTTTCAAAATATGCTCACAAATTCTAAGATACTCCTCCATTTAAGTGATAAAACTCAATTCCCCAGCCCTTTGAATGTGGGATGTTCCAGGTTAAATTGTACTTTTCTGTCTGAGACCTGCAATCAACTATTTCTTCAGGAAGCCATGGTTTCATGGAGCGGGAAATAACATTTTAACTGAACACTGGGGGAGTTCACAGCCATTAGGTTGGTCATTGTTCCTGGGTTTTTCAGCATGGAAAGCTAGGAAATACATATTGCTTTTGCTTTCAAAAGAGTAAATAGATCATGAGTTCAGTGTATGAAAGAGTTATTTGGATAAAGGCGCTTTCCTGATGTAGATGAATGTGAGGTTCCCTATTCTCCTTTTCTCAATTTCCTTTAGAAAGTTTAGTTGTCAACACACCATCCAATGTTTTCTTTTGGTAATGACTTTTCTGTGTTAGTTGAAAAGGGAAAAATAATTATCCTCTCTTTTTCTAATATAGTTGCTTATCTCTGAATTATTCAAACTAAATCGAGCTGTTGCATGACCAAAATTGGTATCTTTTTTGGGTTTAGCTAAATATTTTTGATACCGAAAAGTAAAAAAGAAGCCAGGCACAGTGGGGAGTGCCTGTAATCCCAGCTACATGGGAGGCTGAGGGAGAATTGCTTGAGCCCCAGAGTTGGAGACTGCAGTGAGCTATGATTGCACCACTGTGCTCTGGATGACAGAGATCCCAACTCTTAAAAAAAAAAAAAAAAAAGAAGTTATGCTGAAGAAAAGAACAATGATTTTAAAATACAGTACTGCATAATCCCACTTAGAATAAATTCTAAAACAAGTGCAACTAATACATTTTAATTGAAAGAAGATGAGTTTTATGGGGTTGGTGATCAGTGGTTGGGGGATGATTGCAAAGGGCATAAGGGAATTTGGGGTGGTGATGGAAGTTCATCTTTGTTATGACAATGTCTATACTTCTCCAAACTCATTGTACACTTAAAATATGTGCCTTTTGCTTTATGTAATTTTTACATCCATAAAGTTGACTTCATTAAAAAAGAAAAAAATTTTGGAATGACTCAAACTTGAACTCATATGATGGAAACAAATAT
The DNA here is from genome assembly GCF_029281585.2 of Gorilla gorilla gorilla. NCBI lineage: Eukaryota > Metazoa > Chordata > Mammalia > Primates > Hominidae > Gorilla > Gorilla gorilla. Next base: position 13,990,035 of record NC_073242.2, read on the forward strand.
CGAAGCAAAGTCTCACTTTAGTAAAATATTTGAAATAATCTATGCAGAAATGGACCTCAGATACAGAGCCTACTTCTGATGTAAGCATCTTGGAGACTAGCCTTTGATCCCTTTAAGTAAATGGCCAGGAATATGCTGAGTTTGTTTGTGCTGGCTACTAGACTGATGAGCATCAAGTCATGTCAACGTTTCCCATCAACACACTGCAGATGGGAGACTGATAACAAGCATATAGCAAACAGGCAGATAGATAACCTAAGTCTATTCCCTCCAGGGAGGGACCATAAATATACAAAATCTCTCCGAAATCTGGAGGGGTGATATGGTTTGCCTCTGTGTCCCCACTCAAATCTCTTCTGAAATTGTAATCCCCACGTGTCAAGAGAGGGATCTGGTGGGAGGTGATTGGATTGTGGGGACGGTTTCCCCCATGCCGTTCTTATGATAGAGAATTCTCATGAGATCTGATGCTTTAAAAGTGGCAGTTTCGGCCAGGCGCAGTGGCTCACACCTGTAATCCCAGCACTTTGGGAGGCTAAGGTGGGCAGATCACAAGGTCAGGAGATCGAGACCATCCTGGCTAACAAGGTGAAACACCGTCTCTACTAAAAATACAAAAAATTAGCTGGGCATGGTGGCACATGCCTGTAGTCCCAGCTACTCGGGAAGCTGAGGCAGGAGAATCCTTTGAACCTAGGAGGCGGAGATTGCAGTGAACCAAGATAGCACCACTGCACTCCAGCCTGGGTGACAGAGCGAGACTCCATCTCAAACAAAACAAACAAACAAAAAATGTGGCAGTTTCCCCTGCACTCGCTCTCTTTCCTGACACCATGTAAGAGGTGCCTTGCTTCCCCTTCACCTTCTGCCATGATTGTACATTTCCTGAGCCCTTCCAGACATGCAGAACTATAAGTCAATTAAACCTCCTTTCTTTATAAATTACCCAGTCTCAGGTAGTATATTCATAGCGGTGTGAGAATGGACTAATACAAGGGGGAAAAGCAGTGTTCTCCTGCTGGACTCATCACTCCGCTTGGGCCTTATGTTTGGTACTGATACAATTGTCACAGTTTCCTTATTGGACACAGGAGGGTAGGTAAGGCAGAGTAGAGTTTTTTTTTGTTTGTTTTTTTTTTTTTTTTGAGACAGTTTCACTCTTGTCACCCAGGCTGGAGTGCAATGACACGATCTCGGCTCACTGCAACCTCTGCTTCCCGAGTTCAAACGATTCTCCTGCTTCAGCCTTCTGAGTAGCTGGGATTACAGGCACCTGCCACCATGCCCAGCTAATTTTTGTGTTTTTAGTACAGAGAGGGTTTCACCATGTTGGCCAGGCTGGTCTCGAACTCCTGACTTTAGGTGATCCACCTGCCTTGGCCTCCCAAATTGCTGGGATTACAGGCATGAGCCACTATGCCTGGCCCAGAGTAGAGTTTTATTAAGCAACAGAAAGTTCTCAGTAAAGACAGGGGTCCTGAAAGTGGGTTGCCACCAACAAGGTCAGCCCCAGGGTGTTTTGTTTTGCTTCGTTTTGTTTTGTTTTGTTTTTTGAGATGGAGTCTTGCTCTGTTGCCCAGGCTGGAGTGCAATGTCACGATCTCGGCTCATTGAAACCTCCGTCTCCCAGGTTCAAGCGATTCTCCTGCCTCAGCCTCCCAAGTAGCTGTGATTACAGACATGCACCACCACGCCTGGCTAATTTTTGTATTTTTGGTAGAGACGGGATTTCACCATGTTGGCCAGGCTGGTCTCAAACTCCCGACCTCAAGCAATCTGCCTGCCTCAGCCTCACAAAGTGCTGGAATTACAGGTGTGAGCCACCATGCCCAGCCTTCCCAGGGGCTTGTATCCTTCCTTTCTAGGGGTGTTTTTCTCATTTGCATCGTACACAAACCTCTACTTCCTGGCTGCTTCCTGGTCCCAGTTGTTAGTGCGCAGGTGCATTCTTGTCTATAGTTACTCCATCTTAGTTATTAGCCATAAGCACCACAGAAAAGCCCACTGAGGGGGAGTAAAACTGCACTGCAGATGTCATATTAATGATATTATAATGAGTTTGGGTCAGGTTAAGGACATTTAGTTGATTTATTGTGCCTGTGTCTAAGTCGGGACAAACATCCTTTTGAGCAAAAATTCTAGTAAAAGAGGAAGTTCTTAACCACATTTCCATCTGCTAGCTGTATAACAGGGGTGGTTGCGGGTGCATTCCTGTAGGCATTATCTTTCTTCTGAGGTCCTCCGCCTCTGTCTGCCTAACCAGCCCCTGTCTCCTCTCTCACAGTCATGTGGGGAGTCCAGGGAGCTAGGAACATTGTACCTTTACCCATTTGCGTAGTTTTCACTCTGTAAATATTTCCATAAACTATGTTATCAAAGACATAGTCTGCAACACCATCTGTGGTGAGGCACCTTTCTTTTTTTTTATTTTCTTTTTTCTGGTTTTTTTTTTTTTTTGGGACAGAGTCTCCCTCTGTCACCCAGACTGGAGTGCAATGGCTCGATCTCAGCTCACTGCAACCTCTGCCCCACACCCCAGGTTTAAGCGATTCTCCTGCCTCAGCCTCTCAAGTAGCTGGTATTATAGGCTCCCACCACCGTGCCTGACTAATTTTTGTATTTTTAGTAGAGACAGGGTTTCACCACATTGGCCAGGCTGGTCTCACACTTCTGACCCCAGGTGATCTGCCCACCTCAGCCTCTCAAAGTGCTGGGATTACAGGCATGAGCCACTGTGCCCAGCCGAGGCACCTTTCTTTTAACCACATCACTGTGCCTAGCTCTGATACCCATTGATGTGAATTCCCCAAAAGTAAAGCTTTAACAAGAATGGAGTAATTTTATAGTTCACAGTCTGAATGCATTCTAAGAGTTTATAAGCTTGTTCTATTTTAGTTATGTCAACCTGAAATAATTGAAAGGCTCAAAATCCAGTTTTAAAGAGTTTATTCAAGTGAAAAGCTGGGAATGGCTTTTCACTTGAATAAACCTTTCTCACACAAAGACTGCACAGCTATCACAATGTCTAAGATGGAATGTTAAATATACTCTTTTAAATTGGAAAGGAGGCCAGGTATGGTGGCTCATGCCTGTAATCCCAGCACTTTGGGAGGCCAAGGCGGGTGGATCACCTGAGGTCAGGAGTTCAAGACAAGCTTGACCAATATGGTGAAACCCCGTCTCTACTAAAAATATAAAAATTAGCCAAATGTGGTAGCATGCCCCTGTAATCCCAACTACTTAGGAGGCTGAGGCAGGAGAATTGCTTGAACTCGGAAGGCGGAGGTTGCAGTGAGCCGAGATCCCGCCACTGCACTCTACCCTGGGCAACATCTTGAGGGAAAAAAAAAAACATGGAAAGGAAACAGTCCCCCAAAGTCTTACCTCATTCTAGCATCAGCCCAAAAGTGTGACTCCAAAGTCTCATCAGAGACAAGGCAAGTCCCTTCTGCCTAGGAGCCTGTAAAATAAAAAGCAAGTTAGTTATTTCCAAGATGCAATGGGGGTACAGGCATTCGTTAATTGTTCCCATTCCAAATGGGAGAAATTGGCCAAAATAAAAGGGCTGCAGCCCCCATGAAAGTCTGAAACCCAAGAGGGCAGTCATTTTCTTGTCTGGAGGCATGAGCACTGGAGAAAATGGAATCAGTGTACTCAAGTTAAAAGCTAAGTTCTTGCTCACATACACAGAAAACAAAGGAAATTAACAGGATTATGTTTTCTTTTCTTTTTATTTTTTTTGAGATGGAGTTTTTTGCTCTTGTTGCCCAGGCTGGAGTGCAAAGGCATGATCTCAGCTCACTGCAACCTTCACCTCCCAGATTCAAGGAGTAGCTGGGATTACAGGTGCCCACGACCACGCCTGACTAATTTTTGTATTTTTAGTAGAAACGGGATTTCACCATGTTGGCCAGGCTGGTCTCGAACTCCTGACCTCATGATCTGCCCGTCTCAGCCTCCCAAAGTGCTGGGATTACAGGAGTGAGCCACCAAGCCTGGTCTGAGGATTATAAAGTTTTGTATACAAGACTAATTTAACAATTTAATCTGTTAGAGATTGTATTCCTTTTTTTTTTTTTTTTTTAAGATGGAGTTTCACCCTTGTTGCCCAGGCTAGAGTGGAGTGGCGTGATCTCAGCTCACCGCAACCTCCACCTCCTGGGTTCAAGCAATTCTCCTGCCTCAGCCTCCTGAGAAGCTGAGATCACAGGCGTGTGCCACAACACCCGGCTAATTTTTGTATTTTTGGTAAAGACGGAGTTTCTCCATGTTGGTCAGGCTGGTCTCCCAACTCCTGACCTCAGGTGATCTGCCCGCCTCAGCTTCCCAAAGTGTTGGGATTACAGGCGTGAGCCACCGCCCCTGGCCACTACAGTTTGTAATTTTGACCGTAGGGTTTGTTTTCTTACAGCTGGTGTTCATTTCCTTTCCAATTTATTTATTTATTGAGATGGAGTTTCTCTATTGTCACCTAGTCTGGAGTGTGATGGCATGATCTCGGCTCACTGCAAGCTCTGCCTTCCGGGTTTAAGCAATGCTCCTGCCTCAGCCTCCCAAGTAGCTGGGATTACAGGTGCCGACCACCACATCCAGCTAATTTTTGTATTTTTAGTAGAGATGGGGTTTCACCATGTTGGCCAGGCTGGTCTCAAACTCCTGACCTCAGGTGATCTGCCTGCCACGGCCTCCCAAAGTGCTGGGATTACAGGCATGAGCCACTGCACCCGACAGCTTGTTTGTTTATTTATTTATTTAAATTCTTATTTTTTGTTTAGAGATAGGTCTTGCAGGCCGGGCACAGTGTGATCTCAGCACTTTGGGAGGCCAACGTGGGCGAATCACAAGGTCAAGAGTTTGAGACCAGCTTGGCCGACATGGTGAAACCCATCTCTGCTAAAAATACAAAAATTAGCCGGCTGTTGTGGCACGTGCCTGTGATACCAGCTTCTCGGGAGGCTGAGGCAGGAGAATTGTTTGAACCTGGTTGGTGGAGGTTGTGGTAAGCTGAGATCATGCCACTGCACTCCAGCCCGGGCGACAGAGCAAGACTGTCTCAGGAAAAAAAAAAAAAAAAAAAAAAGGGATGAGTCTTGCTCTGTCACCCAGACTAGAGTACAGTGGCTTGATCATAGCTCACTGCAGCCTCAAACTTCTAGGGTCAAGCGATCCTCCCACCTCAGCCTCCCAAGTAGCTAGGACCACAGGCATGTGCCACTATAAGTGTCGAATTAAAAAAAAAACATTTTGTAGGACAAGGACAAGGTCTTGCTGTGTTGCCAGGCTGATCTTGAACTCCATGCTTCAAGGAATTCTTGCCCTCAACCTCCCAAAGTGCTGGGATTACAGGCATGAGCCACCATACCCGGCCCTACATACGCTTGTTTTATGTAAAAAATATTTTATTATGTAAGAGTCAAATTATGTATTTTCTTTTCTGAATTAGTTATCCATTGCTATGCAACAACCCCAAAACTTCAAACAAAAACCACTTAGCATCTCACAGTTTCTGTATATCAGGAATGCAGGTACGGCTTAGGTGGGTGCTTCTCAAGATTGTGCAGGGGGTTCCAGTCGAGCTGTCAACTGTAGTCAGCTCAAGACTACTGGGCCAGGCACAATGGCTTGCTCCTGTAATCCCAGCACTTTTGGAGGCCAAGGTGGCGATATCACCTGAGGTCAGGAGTTCGAAACCAGCTGGCCAACATGGCGAAACCCTGTCTCTACTAAAAATACAAAAATTAGCTGGGCATGGTGGCACATGCCTGTAATCGCAGCTACTGGGGAGGCTAAGGCAGAAGCATCGCTTGAACCCGGGAGGTGGAGGCTGCATTGAGCCATGATTGTGCCACTGCATTCCAGCCTGGGTGACAGAGCAAGACTCTGCCTGAAAATAAATAAATAAATAAATAAGACTCTACTGGGCCTGAGGATCCACTTCCAAGCTCACTCACATGGTTGTTGGGCAGCAATTTCTCATGGTGAGCCTTTTTATAGGAAGGCTTACAGGTTTCCGAGAGAACCAGGGAAGATTCCCAAGACAGAAGTCACAGACTTGCTGTAACCTAATCTCAGAAATGACATCTGATTATTCCTGCCATATTCTATTTGTTAAAAGCAGTTCAAGGCTGGGTGTGGTGGCTCACACCTGTAATCCCAGCCCTTTGGGAGGCCAAGGCAGGCAGATGACCTGAGGTCAGGAGTTTGAGACCAGCCTGACCAACATGGAGAAACTGTCTCTCTACTAAAAACAAAATGGCCGGCTAACGCCTGTAATCTCAGCTACTCAGGAGGCTAAGGCAGGAGAATCAATTGAACCTTGGAGGCGGAGGTTGCGGTGAGCCGAGATTGCAACATTGCACTCCAGCCTGGGCAACAAGAGCGAAACTCCATCTCAAAAAAAAAAAATGGCAGTTCAAGGTCAACCCATACTCAGTAAGAGGGGAATTAAAAAGGTATGATTCCCAAGTGGGGATCACTGGGAGTCATCTTAGAAGCTATGGACATTACCCCCAAAGTCTTCAAGTAAAGTTAACCTTTCATAAAAATGAAATGTGTTTGTGGTTTGGCTAGGAATTTCCCTTGACCTAGCTCTGCATATTACTGCATATTCCTACATATTCCAGTTTGAGAAGCCCAGTTTATGCCACATGAGTAAAAAAGCCATCTCGACATCCAGTCTTTATTCTGGCAGAGACTAAGAAACTGAGCAATAGCCTGGGCGCGGTGGCTCACGCCTGTAATCCCAGCACTTTGGGAGGCCGAGGCGGGCGGATCACGAGGTAAGGAGATTGAGACCCTCCTGGCTAACATGGTGAAACCCCGTCTCTACTAAAAATACAAAAAATTAGCTGGTCATGGTGGCGGGCACCTGTAGTCCCAGCTACTCAGGAGGCTGAAGCAGGAGAATGGCGTAAACCAGGGAGGCAGAGCTTGCAGTGAGCCGAGATCGTGCCACTGCACTCCAGCTTGGGGGACAAAGCGAGACTCCATCTCAAAAAAAAAGAAAGAAAGAAAAGAAAGAAAGAAAGAAAGAAAGAAAGAAAGAAAGAAAGAAAGAAAGAAAGAAAGAAAGAAAGAAAGAGAAAGAAAGAAACTGAGCAATAGTTCTAAATGCTGGCTGCATGTTAGATCTAGCTGAAGAGCTTCTTAAAAAAATGCTGGCTGGTCACTGTAGCTCACGCCTGTAATCCCAACAGTTTGGGAGGCCAAGAAGAGAGGATTACTTGAGGCCAGGAGTTTGAGATCAGCCTAAGCAACATAGCAAGACTCCATCTCTACAAAAAATAAAAATTAGCTGAGGGTGGTGGCATGTGCCTATAGTCCCAGCTACTCATGAAGCTGAGGCCAGAAGATCAGAAGATCACTCCAGCCCAGGAGGTTGAGGCTACAGTGAGCTATGATTGCACAACTGCATTCCAGCCTGGGTCACAGAGCAAGGCCCTGTCTCAAACAAAAAAATAAATTAATTAAATTAAAAAATAAATAAAAATCCCAGCTGGGTGCAGTGGCTCATGCTCATAATCCCAGCACTTTAGGAGGCCAAGGAAGGAGGATTGCTTGAGGCCAGGAGTTTAAGACCAGCCTGGACAGTGCAGTGTGACCTCATCTCTAAAAATTCCCAATACCCAGATCCCCACCCGGACCAATAAAATCTGAATATCTAGTATATAGAACAGATTAGGTGATTACAAAGAACTGAACAGCTTTGTTGAGGTATAACTGACATACATTAAACTGGATTTGGTGATCTTTTATTTTTGTTTTTGCTTTTCTTGAATTATGTAATTTTAATCTGCAGTCTGAATAGAAAGCCTCTGATCTTGAAGCAGAAAAAGACAAGTTATCCTATTATTATTATGATTTGTCTTTCATTCCATCCATATGATAACAGAATCCTGGAGAAGTGATAAAAGGTGGAAAGAAGATAAAGGGAAATGGAAACAACAAGGAAAAGAACAAAATCTATTTGAGGTGTAATCATAATATAATAGAGGGAGTTAAACAGTGCTTCTCAAACTATCTTCAGTGAAAGATCAGTTGGTTTTTCTCCCCCAACCCTTTGCAAACACACTACTTTTGTAAAATACAATAACGTTTTCTTAGCAATGTTAAATTGCTACTTAGATGCCAAACTCTTATTGTCCCTTTCTGTACTTGTCTCAAAGCAAACCAGTTAACACTTTGCAGATTGGTGCAAGTCTGCAGACCTCACACTGACTAACACTATCTATCCAATCACTGGCTCAATTATCACTTGGTCCTTACTTCAGTGTTGACAAAAAGACTCTTAAGACGTGTCTGACACCAGTTTACGTAGCTTAAGGTTACAGGTTAATAGTTATCTCATGAGACATCACAACTTCTCAGGTACAGCTTCTAGGTGATTTTACCATATGGAGAATGTTTAATTGCACGAGATAGGGTTGAAGAAGATGCAGACTTACTTTCAATTCAGGAAGGTTTCCCCCCTTCAATTACTTACTTTTTACCCCTAAAAAGCAGTTTTCATTGAAATATGATATTTTATTGGTTAGCTTTTGCCCCATGTAACAAGCCAGCCCAAAACTTACTGGTTTGAAACTACAAACATGTATTAACTCAAAGTTAGTCAGGCTAGCAATCTGGGAAGGACTCAGCTATGTTGAGCATGGGCTTAATTATTTATTCTTCGTTGCACATGTTCAAATACCAGGACACTTGACTGGGCAGGGTGAAATGGCTGGGATGATTGAAGCTTCTGTCCACATGATCTCTCTTTCTCCAGCAAGCTAGCCTGGACTTGTCCCCATGGTGGCAGAACTCCCAAGAGTGGCAAGAGAGAACAAGTCCCGCTGCAGAAGCATCTTTCAGGGACCGGCTACATTGTTACCACCTGAGTGGGTTCTTGCCCACTGCCCATAGAGCCAACACTGAGACAGCAGTTGTTGCTGTAAAGAAAGAGTTTAATTATTGTGAGACAACTGAGTGGGAGAACAAGAGATATTTCTCAAAGCCACCTCCCTGAGAATTCAGAGGTTAGGATTTTTTTGGTTTTTTGTTGTTCTTTTTTTTGTTTGTTTTTGTTTTTGTTTTTTGAGATGGAGTCTTGCTCCTTTGCCCATGCTGGAGTGCAGTGGTACAATCTTGGTTCATTGCAATCTCTGACTCCTGGATTCAAGTGATTCTCCCACCTCAGCCTCCCAAGTAGCTGGATTACAGGTGCCCATCACCATGCTCAGCTAATTTTGTATTTTTAGTAGAGACAGGATTTCACCATGTGGGCCAGACTGGTCTCAAACTTGTAACCTCAAGTGATCCACCCACCTTGGCCTCCCAAAGTACTAGGATTACAGGCATGAGCCACTGAACCCAGCCAGTGGCTAGGATTTTTTAAAGGATAGTTTGGTGGGTAGGTGTGTTAGTCCATTTACACACTGCTATAAAGAACTGCTCAAGACTGGGTAATTTATAAAGAAAAGAGGTTTAATTGACTTGCAGTTCCACATGGCTGGGGAGGCCTTAGAACATACAATTATAGCAGAAGGAAAAGCAGGCATGTCTTACATGGCAGCAGGCAAGAGAGTATGTAAGAGCACAGGAAAAACAACCGTTTATAAAACCATCAGATCTCATGAGAATTCACTCACTAATACGAGAACAGCATGGAGGAACCGACCCCATAATCTAATCACTTCCCTCCTTTGACACGTGGGAATTACAATTCGAGGTGAGATTTGCATGGGAACACAGAGCCAAACCGTATCAGCAGGGGTCCAGAGAATGGGTTCTGCTGATTGATTAAGGATGAAATCATAGCAGTGTCTAAGCTGTCTTCATGAGCTGAGTCAGTCCTTGCAAAATAGGGGAGTCACACGATCAGTCAAGTCAGTTCCTTGGCTGGGGACATGGGCCACTGACCCACATGGTGTCAGCTGGTCCTCTTGCAGGTAAAGCCTGAAAAATATCCCAAAGACCAGTCTTAAGTTTTACAATAGTGTTTGTGACTGCCAGTTACTATGGAAAGCAAGCTGAGAAACAATGGCAGGTTATCATTTAACTATGCCAGTAGCTTAGTAGAAAAGTTTGTGGGAGGTGAGATTTCTGGTGGTCAAAGCCACCTGGCAGCTCCCTTGACAAGTCTAACATCTGGAAGCCATCTAGGAGGTCTGTGTGATTTAAGAATTGTTGTTTAATAAAAAAGAAAGTTCATTAACCTTTTGGTCAGCCTGCTTGGGGCTAGGACAGGAAGATAATCAATTATTAGTGACTACCACTTATTGAAATGACTATGTGCAGGCAATCATGAATGGAGGAGGAAAAGATCAGAGAGAAGGGAAAATATCTTTTTTATTTATTTGAGACAGGGTCTTGCTCAAGTCCAGACTGGAGTGCAGTGATGAGATCATAGCTCACTGCAGCCACAACCTCCAAGGCTTCAGTGATTCTCCCGCCTCAGCCTCCTGAGTAGCTGGGACTACAGCCATGTACCACTAATATTTTTTCCCTTTTTTTGTGGAAATGGGGTCTCATTGTTGCCTAGGCTGGTCTCAAAATCCTGGGCTCAAATGACCCTCCCTCCTCAGCCTCCCGAAGTGCCGGCATTACAAGCGTGAGCCACTGTGCCTGACCAAACTTTTAATATATTTTTGTAGAGAGAGAGTCTCATTATGTTGCCCAGGCTGGTCTTCAATTCTTGGCCTCAAACTATCCTCTTGCCTCAGCCTTCCAAAGTGCTGAAATTACAGGTGTGAGCCACAATGTCTGGCCTATATTCTGGTTATACCCTATTATTGATGGGCATTTGGGACACATTCAGTTTTGGGTTATTACAGATAGTGCTGCTATGTACATTCTGGTATACGTCATTTGGTTATACACACATAGGCATTTCTGTTGTTACACACTTAGGAGTAGAATGGCTGGGCACAGTGGCTCACGCCCGTAATCCCAACACTTTGGGAGGCCAAGGCAGGCGGATCACAAGGTCAGGAGTTTGAGACCAGCCTGGCCAATATGGTGAAACCCCATCTCTACTAAAACTCCAAAAAAAAATTAGCCAGGCATGGTGGCAGGCGCCTGTAGTTCCAGCTACTCAGGACGCTGAAGCAGGAGAATCGCTTGAACCCAGGAGGTTGCAGTGAGCTGAGATCGTGCCACTGCTCTCCAGCCTGGGTGACAGAACGAGACTCCATCTCAAAAACAACAACAACAACAACAAAACAAAACAAAACAAAAACTAGGAGTAGAATTGGTGGGGCATGAGGCATTGCTGTATTCAAATTTAGTAGATATTGTCAAAGTTTTGACAATACAAACTGTACAATACACCTGGACTTTGTACAATTGGTACAAAGTCAAATTGTGCCAATTGCACTCACATCAGCAGCACATGAGAGTCCTTGGTGTTGCATATTCTCTCCAACACTTGATATTTTTGACCTTGTCATTTTAGCCTATCTAGTAGGTATGCAGTGGATCACACTATGGTTGTAATTTGCATTTTCCTAATTCATATGGTTGAACATTTTTGTATTGTTTATCGGCCATTTAGATAACCTCATTTGTAAAGTGTCTGTTCAAAATATGTGTGCTTATTTTTTGGGGGGGGGGTTGGGTTGCCTGTCACTTTTAGTGATTTGTAGGTGTTCTTTATATATTGTGGATATAAATCTACTTTGGGATATATAAATTGTGAATATTTACTCCCCTTCTGTGGACTACTTTTTTATTCTCCCAGTGGAGTATTTTGATAAGCAGAAGTGCTTATTTTCACCAGGCACAGTGGCTCATGCCTGTAATCCCAGCACTTTGGGAGTCAAAAGTAGGCAGATCACAAGGTCAGGAGTTTGAGACCAGCCCGGCCAAACATGGTGAAACACTGTCTCTACTAAACATACAAAAATTAGCCAGGCGTGGTGGTGCATGCCCGTAATCCCAGCTACTTGGGAGGCTGAGGCAGGAGAATCACTTGAACCTGGGAGGTGGAGGTTGCAGTGAGCCGAGATTGCACCACTGCACTCCAGCCTGGGTGACAGAGCAAGGCTCCATCTCAAAAAAAAGAAAAGAAAAGAAAAGGGGCTCCCTTCCCTTCCCTTCCCTTCCCTTCCTCTCCCCTCCCCTCCCCTCCCCTCCCCTCCCCTTCCCTTCATCTTTCTTTCTTTCTTTCTTTCTTTCTTTCTTTCTTTCTTTCTTTCTTTCTTTCTTTCTTTCTTTCAGGAGCCTCACTCTGTTGCCCAGGCTGGAGTACAGTGGCATGATTTCGGCTCACTGCAACCTCTGCCTCCCAGGTTCAAGTGATTCTCCTGCTTCAGCCTCTGGAGTAGCTGGGATTACAGGCACATGCCCCCATGCCCAGCTAATTTTTGTATTTTTAGTAAAGATGGGGTTTCACCCTGTTGGCCAGGTTGGTCTTGAACTCCTAACCTCGTGATCCGCTGCCCTCTGCCTCCTAAAGTGCTGGGATTATAGGCATGAGCCACCATGCCTGGCCTGCCTGTGCTTATTTTTAAGGTTGTCCAAATTATCCATTTTCCCAGTGAGTGCTTTTTGTGTCCTGTTTAAGAAATGTTTGCCTAATTTGGTTATAAAAATGCTCTTAACATTTTCCTATAAAAAATGTATTATCTTACCTTTAACAGTTGAAGCAAACTGGAATTATCAGGAATTGAGTGTGTGTGTGTGTGTGTGTGTGTGTGTGTGTGTGTGTGTGTGTAACATGAGACAGAGGGCAAAATATGTTTTTTTTTCCAAATGAATGGCCACTTGACCCAGCACCACTTAGTATTAAAAAAAAAAAAGTTTCCCTATAGGATTGCAATATCACTTATTTAGGGATATAGCATGTTATCTACTATCTTCTTTAATATCTCTTAATAATGCTTTGTCATTTTCCATATGGATGTATTGCACATTTTTTCCTTAGAGTTACACCTATGTATGATATATTTTCGTGCTATTGGAAATAGTACTACTTTAAAGTTTTCATTTATTAATTGTGATATATACAAACACAATTGATTTTTGTATATTGGTTTTGTATCTGGCAATCTTATTAAATTCATTTATTAATAACGTGTCAGTGGATTTTTGGGGGGATTTTAATATACACAATTTTGCCATTTGCAAAAAATCAGGCTTTGTTTCTTTGTTTTGAGACAGGGTCTTGCTCTGTTGCCCAGGCTGGAGTGCAGTAGTGAAATGATGGCTCACTGCAGCCTTGACCTCCTGGGCTTAAGTGATCCTACCACTTCAGCCTTTCCAGTATCTGGGACTACAGGCACATATCAGCATGCCCAGCTTTTTTTTTTTTTTTTTTTGCTAGTTTTGGGGAGGTAGGGTCTCACTATACTGCCCAGGCTGGTCTCAAACTCCTGTTCCTCAAGTGATCCTCCTGCCTTAGCCTCCCAAAGTGCTAGGATTACAGGTGTGGGCTACCATGCCTACCATATGGTATATTACAGACAATATTCCATGTATATGGGAGAATTGTATGTTTTCCTGTTTTCAGGTAGAATGTTCTCCATTTATCTGTTAGGTCTGGTTAGTGTATACTATTGTTCAAGTTTTCTACCTTCTATTTGGTCTTATGCCTAGTGGTTCTATGCATTATTGAAAGTGGGGTATTGAAGTCTCCATGATAATTTTAGAATTGTCTAGTTTTTCCTTCATTTCTGTCAGGTTTTGCATCATACATTTTTGAACTCAGTTGTTAGGTGCATATATGTTTATAATTGCTATATTTTCTTTATGGGTTGACCCTTTTATCAATATATAATGCCTATCTTTGACTCATGCAAAATCTACTTTGTCTGATATTAAGATAGCCACTCTGTCTTTTTGTTACTATTTACATAGAATATCTATTTTTATCTTTTCACTTTCAACCTACTTATATCTTTGCATTTAAAGTAAATCTCTTATAGAAGATACATAGTAGGATTGTGTTTATTTTTTAAATCCATTCTGTCAATCCAACTCTGCTTTTAATTGGAGACTTTATTCTATTCACATTTAAAGTAATTGCTGATATGGAAGGACTTACTTGTCACTTTTCTATTTGGTTTTTCTGTCTTTTTTTGTTTTAATTGGAGATGAAGTCTCACTCTGGTGCCCAGACTGGAGTGCAGTGGCGCAATCTGGGCTCACTTCAACCTCCACCTCCCAGGTTCAAGTGATTCTCTGGTCTCAGCCTCCTGAGTAGCTGGGATTACAGGCATCCACCAACATGCCCAGCTAATTTTTGTATTTTTAGTAGAAACAGTGTTTCACTATGTTGGCCATGGTGGCCTCGAACTCCTGACTTCAACTAATCTGCCTGCCTTGGACTCCCAAACTGCTGGGATTACAGGTATGAGCCACCACACCTGGCCTCTCCATGTCTTTTTTTGACGTTGTTCCTCAATTCTTCCATTACCTTTTTCTTTTGTGTTTAAGTGATTTTTTGTAGCATAGCATTTCTATTTATTTCTCATTTCCTTTTGTGTGAATTTCTTTTTTTTTCTTTTTTTTTTTTTTGTGATGGAGTCTCGCTCGGTCACACAGGCTGGAGTGCAATGGCATGATCTTGGCTCACTGCAACCTCCGCCTCCTGGGTTCAAGCGATTCTCCTGCTTCAGCCTCCCAAGTAGCTGGGATTACAGGCACCTACCACCACACCTAGCTAATTTTTGTATTTTTAGTAGAGATGGGGTTTCACCATCTTGGCCAGGCTGGTCTCGAACTCCTGACCTCATGTGATCCACCTGCCTCGGCCTCCCAAAGTGCTGGGATTACAGGTGTGAGCCATCATGCCCAGCATGTTAATTTTTAAAAATTTATTTTCTTAGTGGTTACCTGAAGATTACAACTAGACTCTTAAGGTACTGTATTATTATCACCTAAATTCAATAGCATACAGAATTCCTGCTCTTATACAGTTCCTTACCTCCCCATATGTTATTGCTGTCACAATTTTTTGTTTGTTTGTTTTTTGAGACATGGTCTTGCTCTTTTACCCAGGCTGGAGTGCAGTGGCATCATCTTGGCGCACTGCAATTTCTGCCTCCTAGGTTCAAGTGATTCTCCTGCCTCAGCCTCCCAAGTAGCTGAGATTACAGGAGCCTGCCACCACACCCAGCTAATTTTTGTAGTTTTAGTAGAGACAGGTTTTGCCATGTTGGCCAGGCTGGTCTCAAAGTCCTGACCTCCGGTGATCTGCCTGTCTTGGCCTCCCAAAGTGCTCGGATTATAGGCATGAGCCACCGCACTCAGCCTTATCACAAATTTTATCTTTATACATTGTGTGTCTATTAACATAGACTTATTTTTGTATGTTTAAAATCACACAGAAATAAAATAAGGGGCAATCAACCAAAAATAAAATAATGCTGGTGTTTGTATCTTTCTTGTTAGTTATTTTTACCAGTGTTTTTTATTTCTTCATATAGCTTTGTGTTACTGTTCAGTGTCCTTTTATTTTCTTTCAGGATTTCTTGAAGGAGTCTTTTTTTTTTTTTTTTTTTTTTGAGATGGAGTCTTGCTCTGTCACCCAGACTGGAGTACGGTGGCACAATCTTGGCTCACTGCAACCTCCGCCTCCCAGGCTCAAGCGATTCTCCTGCCTCAGCCTTCCGAGTAGCTAGGACTACAGGCGTCTGCTACCATGCCTGGATAATTTTTGTATTTTTAGTAGAGGCAGGGTTTCACCATATTGGCCAGGCTGGTCTTGAACTCCTGACCTCGTGATCCACCCACCTCGGCCTCCCAAAGTGCTGGGATTATAGGTGTGAGCCAACGCACCCAGCCCGAAGGAGTCTTTTTAGCATTTTTTGTAGGGCAGGTTTGCTAGTTACGTATTTCTTCAGCTTTTGTTTATCTGGCAATGTCCTATTTTCTTCTTCATTTTTGAAGGCTAGTTTTGCCAGGTATCGAATTCCTGGTTGACAGTGTGGTTGTTTATTTTTTTTCCTTTGTTTTTGTTTTGTTTTTTCTTTCAGCACTTTAAATTTGTCATCCCACTGTCTTCTGACCTCCTTGGTTTCTTCTGAGAAATTGGCTGTTGATCTTTTGGAGGATCCCCTTTACCTGACAGAGTGCCTCTCTCTTGCTGCTTTCAAGATTCTCTCTGTATCTTTGGTATTTGACAGTTTGATGATATAACATGTTAGTGTGGAGCCCTTTGCATTTACCTTTCTTGGAGCTCTTTGTCTCTGCTTTAGCATTCAGTTCCTTTTTTCTCTAACAATCAGCCAGTGTTAAAATCATAGGGTAGGATCTTCTCAGGTCTTTTATGAATATTAATCATGCTGCGGGCAAGGCCATGGCTTTCAATATTCCCCAGGATTCATTGTTGGTGTTTACTGCCCTAATTATTCGGTGAATCCCAATCATGAGCTTTTCTTCCAAGGCATTTAGTGTATCTTTTTTTTTTTTTTTTTGCTTAACTATAATATTTTGCCTCATGTGGCAGCAGGTTGTTCATTTGTCTTTCAGTGTTTATAAGGAATGTCTTCCAAATAGCCATGTTTCTGCCCTGAGAGTTGTTTGTTTTTTGTTTTTCTTTTTTTAAGATGGAGTCTTGTTCTGTCTCCCAGGCTAGAGTGCAGTGGCATGTTCTTGGCTCACTGCAACCCCTGCTCCCTTGGTTCAAGCGATCCTCCTGCCCCAGCTTCCTGAGTAGCTGGGATTACAAGCGTGCGCCACCATGCCTGGCTCATTTTCATGTTTTTAGTAGAGACGGGGTTTCACCATGTTGGCCAACTGGTCTCTAACTCCTGATCTCAAATGATCCGCCTACCTCAGCCTCCCAAAACGCTGGAATTATAGGTGTGGGCCACCGTGCCTGGCCTGATGCTGTAGTCTTGAGTCGGAAATTTGTTGGGCAGGATTGCAAGCTAGAAACTCAGGCAGGATTTCTTTGTCTTGCTTTATTGCCCAGGCTGGAGTACAGCGGTGCTACAATGGCTCACTACAGCTTCAACTTCCTGGGCTCAAGAGATCCTCCCACCTCAGCTTTCCAAGTAGCTGGGACTACAGGTGTAAGCCACCAGGTCCAGACAATTTTTTTATTTTTATTTTTGTAGAGATGGGGTCTCAGTTCAGCCCAGGCTGGTCTCAAATGCCTGGACTCAAGCCATCCTCCTATCTCCTCCTCCCAAAATATTGAGATTATAGGCATGAGCCATTGTACCTGGTCTGAGGCAGGATTTCTATGTTAGTTTTGTGGCATAATTCCTTCTCTGGGAAGCCAGTTTTTTCTCTTAACATCTTGGACTAATTGGCTTAGGCTCACACACATTATTTAAGGTAATTTACTTAAAGTCAGTTGATTATAGATGTTAATAACATCGACAGAATATTTTCACAATGATATCTAGACTTATGTTTCAAACAACTGGGTATCATAGTCTTGCTAAGTTACCACATAAAATTTAACCATCACAGTAATCATACTTTAAGAAATATATTCACGATAACAGTATTTCTATCCTATAATATAATATTGCATTCATAATCAGCAATTATGTTGCTGTCTATAATTTTGCCTTAAATAAATTTCAATTGTTCTATTTCGATGTATGCTTGTCAAAATATTATAAAGATATGTTGAAAAACTAATTCTGAATGAATTTATTCTCTTTCATTTTATGAGCTTCTTTTATTGAGCATCTATTATATAGTCATATAATGGAAACAAGGAGATACAATGATAATGAGAGGATGGTGATGATTATATTTGTAATAGTTGTTGTAAACTTTTACTAAGCACTTACTATGGGGCAGGTACTTTTTAAAGTGCTTTACTCATATTATTTTACATATTACCTGAAAGATGAGCCACTACCCTCAAAATGCTCATAAATAGTAAGAAGAGACAAATGAGGAAAGAGAAAAAACAATATAATAAGCATTATGCTGCAGGTAAAGTTTAAGTGATTTGAAGAATGAGTAGACGTAGTTGTCAATGGAAGGATTGGCCTACTATGATCTCTCGAAGGGGTTGTCCCACTTTTCTTTAAAAGACTTTGTGGGCTGGGCACAGTGGCTGACGCCTGTAATCCCAGCACTTTGAGAGGCCAAGGCAGGTGGATCAAGAGGTCAGGAGTTCAAGACCAGCCTGGCCAAGATGGTGAAACCCCGTCTCTACTGAAAATACAAAAATTAGCCAGGTGTGGTGGTGGTGGGTGCCTGCAATCCCAGCTACTCAGGAGGCTGAGGCAGGGAATCGCTTGAACCTGGGAGGCAGAGATTGCGGTGACCCAAGATGGCATCACTGCATGCCAACCTGGGGACACAGCGAGTCTCTATCTCAAAAAAAAAAAAAAAAAAAGGCTTTGTGGAACTTACAGTCTCTGTTGCAGTTACTCAACCTTGTCACCAAAGGTGAAGAATGAGTAGACATTAGCCATTTGAGGAAGGGGGAAAAGGATTTTCCAAATAGCTGAAGCAACAAATGCAAATTCCTGAAGTCTTGAAATAATACAGTGTCTTCTAGAGAGGCTGTAGATCAAGAGCCTAGAAATGAGAATTGTAAGGTAGACAAGGGTTACTATTCCATAGTCACCATAAAAGTGTTTTTGCCTACTGTGATGGCTGTATTTCCAGACTTTTTTTTTTTTTTTTTTTTTTTTGAGATGGAGTCTCGCTCTGTTGCACAGGCTGGAGTGCACTGGCGCGATCTCGGCTCACTGCAACCTCTGTCTTCTGGGTTCAAGCGATTCTCATGCCTCAGCCTCCCAAGTAGCTGGGATTACAGGCGCCCACCACCATACCCAGCTAATTTGTGTATTTTTAGTATAGACAGGGTTTCACCATATTGGCCAGGCTGATCTGGAGCTCGTGACCTCAGGTGATCTGCCTGCCTTGGCCTTCCAAAGTACTGGGATTACAGGCATGAGCCACCGTGCCTGACCTCATATGGCTTTTGAAAGAGAATCAATCTGGGCCAGGCATGGTGGCTCACGCCTATAATCCACCACTTTGGGAGGCCAAGGCAGGTGGATCACGAGGTGAGAAGATGGAGATCATACTGGCTAACACGGTGAAACCCCGTCTCTACTAAAAATATAAAAGATTAGCCAGGCATAGTGGCACTTGCCTTTAGTCCCAGCTACTCAGGAGGCTGAGGCAGGAGACTCACTTGAACCTGGGAGGCAGAGGTTGCGGTGACCGAGATCGCGCCATTGCATTCCAGCCTGGGCAACAAGAGCAAAACTCCTTCTCAAAAATAAAATAAAATAAAATAAAAAATCCAGTAAAGACCAATACATAATAGTCTAACCTCAGAGTTTTTTTTTTATACTTGACAGTCTGAAAACTACATATAATTCTGACTTCTTATGTTATTTTGTGGCTGCTAAAGCCCTCCAATAGATAAAGAGGTGGCAATCGTCTATGAAAAGAGTCACCATCTGTAAAATATGTGAAGAGATTTATTCTGATCCAAATATGAGTGACCATGGCCCATGACACAGCCCTCAGGAGGTCCTGAGAACATGTGCCCAAAGTGGTCGGGGTGCAACTTGGTTTTATACATTTTAGGGAGGTATAAGACATCAATCAAACACATTGAAGAAATACACTGGTTTGGTCCAGAAAGGCAGGGGTGATGGGGGCTTCCAGGCTATAGGAAAATTTAAACATTCTGATTGACGATTGGTTGAGTTTGTCTAAAGACCTGGGATCAGGCTGGGTGCAGTGGCTCACACCTGTAATTCCAGCACTTTGGGAGGCTGAGGCAGGTGGTTCATCTGAGGTCAGGAGTTCGAGACCAGCCTGGCCAACGTGGTGAAACCCCCGTCTCTATTAAAAATACAAAAAAATTAGCCGGGCATGGTGGTGCACACCTGTAATCCCAGCTACTCTCGAGGCTGAGGCAGGAGAATCACTTGAACCCAGGAGGTGGAGGTTGCAGTGAGCCGAGATCATGCCACTGCACTCCAGCCCGGGCTGTGCAACAAGAGTGAAACTCCATCTAAAAAAAAAAAAGACCTGGGATCAAGAAATGTTCAGATTAAGATAAAAGAATGTGGAGACCAAGGTTCTTGTGAAGTCTTATAGTGGCTGCCCTTAGAGACAACAGATGACACACGTTTCCTATTCATACCTTTAAAGGGTGCTAGACTTTTACTTAATCTCTTCAGGATTGGGAGGGCCTGGAAGAAAAAATATCTAGCTGTGTTAATAGAGATTCTTTACACATGCACATTTTGCTCCACAAAGGAAAGCTTTGCAGGATCATTTCAAAATACATCAAAGAAACATATTTTGGGGTAAAATATTTTGACTTTCTTGTCAGGTCGGAAAGTAAGTCATGATACATGGGTTTTATACCCAACTGATGAGAATTTATGGTTTGTAGGGCATGACTCCCCAGGTCCCTTAAATAGGAATTTGGCCAACATTTTTAAAAATCAGAGTTTAGTCCTCACAATGCATGTGTGTTTTCTTTTCTTTTCTTTTTGTTTTTCTCTTTTTTTGAGACAGAGGCTAGCTTTGTTGCCCAGGATGGAGTGGAGTGGCATGGTCTCAGCTTACTTCATCCTCTGCCTCCCAGGTTCAAGTAATTCTCGGGCCTCAGCCTCCCGAGCATCTGGGATTACAGGTGCCTGCCACCTCGACCAGATAATTTTTTGTATTTTTAATGGAGACAAGGTTTCACCATGTTGGCCAGGGTGGTCTCGAACTCCTGACCTCGTGATCCGCCTGCCTTGGCCTCCTAAAGCACTGGGATTACAGGCGTGAGCCACCGCACTTGGCCCCATTTCTTTTACTTTCTTCTTCTTCTTTTTTTTTTTTTTGGGGGGGGGGCTTGCTCTGTCACCCAGGCTGGAGTGCAGCCTGGAACTCCTGGGCTGAAGTAATCCTCCCACTTCAGCCTCCTGAGTAGCTAGAAATATAGACACACACCACGACACCTGGCTAACCAAAAAACAAAACAAAACAAAACAAAAAAACAAAAACTGTAGAGACAGGGTCTGTCTATGTTGCTAAGGCTGGTGTATGTTTGTTTTCAAGCTAGGAACGTTCATGATAGGTTAGAGAAAAGGTAGAATAAACTGGCATTTTGTAGTGCCAATATGGTATTACACTAATAACCCCTTAGGAAATAAAATACTAACACACATTTATTGAACACTTACTATTGGTTAAGCACTTTATTGAGCACTTTACATGAATTGGGTCAATGTAATTTAATTCATGTAATAATTCTAAATGGTTACATTTTTACTATGTGTTATGTATTGTTAGTAATTTCATTCTATATGTCAGGAAACTCAGGCATGGAGAAGTCTATTAATTAGGGTTCAGTCATGGAAAAACGAAACCACTCCAGATATTTCAAACATAATGGTATTTAGTACAGAGAATTAGATGCTCATAAGTTTGTAAGGGCTGGAGGAGCTACTGTCACATTGGTTTTCTTTTTTTTTTTTTTTTTAGACGGAGTTTCACTCTTGTCACCTAGGCTGGAGTGCAATGGTGCGATCTCGGCTCACCGCAACCTCTGCCTCTGGGTTCAAGCAATTATCCTACCTCAGCCCCCTTAGTAGCTGGGATTACAGGTGCCCACCACCACGCTTAGCTAATTTTTGTATTTTTAGTAGAGACAGGGTTTCATCATGTTGGTCAGGCTGGCCTTGAACTCCTGACCTCAGGTGATCCACCTGCCTCAGCCTCCCAAAATGCTGGAATTACCAGCGTGAGCCACCACGCCCAGCCTCACATTGGTTTTCATTTGTGCTGCTGCCTCTGTGGTCCAGAGAATAAGAAGGGTGCTGCTTCTGCTGCCCAAAGGGAAGAAAAGTTCAGAAAACCACTGTTGTCACAGCTGCCTTTAAATAACTGAGACAGGGACTGGTGCGAAAGAGAGCCAAAGCCTAAGGAAAAAACCCACAATAACATGTATCTCTGCCACTTTTCAAATTTCAGGAAGTGCATTACACTGGGTAAAACACAAGTGAATCCAGAATACAGGAGGCAAGGGCTCCTGGGAAATGTAGTTCATAGGGTTTCCGCCTTGCCTTAGGGAATGCTGAGAAGTGTGTGGAATGAATGCTTGCATTTGTTTTCTATTGTTGCCATAAAAAGTTACCACAAACATAATGGCTTAAAACACTACCCACTTATCTCACTGTTCTATATAGAAGTCAGAAGCACAGTGGACTCAGCTGGGAACTCTGCTTAGGGTCTCAATAGGCTGTCAGCCAGCTAAGGCTCTGCAGAAGAATCTGCTTCTGGGTTCATTCAGGTCGTTGGCAGTACTACTTTCATTCTCAAGGTTTACATGTGGTCCCTCTCATCTTCAAGCCAGGAACCATGGGCTGAGTTCTGCCTGTGCTTTGAAAATCTATGACTTTCCTTTCTGCTGCATCTGTGTGACTTGTCTTTTGCCTTTAGGGATTCACGTGATTACACTGTACTCACCAGGAAAATCCAGGTTAAGTTCTCCATCTTAAGGTCAGCTGATTATAACCTTAATCATATTTGCAAAGTCCCTTTTGCCATGTAAGGTGACTTATAACCATAAGACGCACACGAGGAGACAAAGATCACGGGAGTACAAATTCTGCCCGCCACAATCCTCAATGGAAGAAAACTAACAAACAAGAAAGCATTCCAACACAAAAATCTAAAGAATTTACTCAAGATAATTGATATTCTCAGCTTTATTAATTTTAATAATAATAGTTACTATACATCAAGTGTCTACTATAAGTCAGGAAATGTACAAGCAACTGTATCTGTTATTATGTTAAGCATTATTTATTTTAAAAAGTCAAACAGCAAATTGAGAGACTTCATAGTACTTCACATAGCACATTATGTGAATGAATTTATTTATTTATTTATTGAGATGGAGTCTGGCTCTGTCACCAGGCTGGAGTGCAGTGGCGTGATCTTGACTCATTACAACCTCCTTCTTTCAGGTTCAAGCAGTTCTCCTGCCTCAGCCTCCCAAGTAGCTGGGACTACAGGTGCGCACCATCATGCCCAGCTAATTTTTGTATTTTTAGTAGAGACAGGGTTTCACCATGTTGGCCGGGATGGTCTTGATCTCTTGATCTCAAGTGATCTGCCCACCTTGGCCTCCCAAAGTGCTGGGATTACAGGCATGAGCCACCGCACCCGGCCAACAATAAACTTTATTAACATAATGTCCAGTAAATATCAATTATTATAATTTTTTTTTATAGAGATGGGGGTCTCGCTATATTGCCCAGGCTGGTGTCAAACTCCTGGGCTCAAGCTATCTGTCGGTCTTGGCATCCTAAAATGCTAGGATTACAGGTGTCCACCTGGCCTATTATATTACTGTTGTTAAAATGACATACAAGATATCCTAGTACCTTAAATAGACATAACAAAATGCTAGGATTACAGGCATGCACCTGGCCTATTATATTACTATTGTTAAAATGACATACAAGATATCCTAGTACCTTAAATAGACATAACATTTCTAAAGGCTAGTTACTCACTGTTAACTGAATTAAGTCCAAATTCCTTATCTGACTGCAACTTACTACCTCCCACTCCCTCCCACACTATCTCTCTTAGCAACCCTATAATTATTTTCAAAATCATATTCTAGAACAACAAAAAATGTGCAAAGATTAGGATTGTTTTACATTTTTGCTAATATCTTTAATGTCTGACTTAATACAGTAAGACTCTCTCTCTCTCTTTTTTGTTTTTTTTTTTTGAGACGGAGTCTCACTCTGTTGCCCATGCTGGGGTGCAGTAGTGCGATCTTGGCTTACCACAAACTCCACCTCTCAGGTTCAGTCGATTCTCCTGCTTCAGCCTCCCGAGTAGCTGGGATTACAGGCACGTGCCACCATGCCCGGCTAATTTGTGTATTTTTAGTAGAGATGGGGTTTCACTATGTTGGCCAGGCTGCTCTTGAACTATTGACCTCATGATCCGGCTGCCTCAGCATCCCAAAGTGCTGGGATTACAGATGTGAGCCACTGCGCTTGGCCTCTCTCTCTCTCTTTTCTAAGACAGTCTCTTGCTCTATCACCCAGGGTGGAGTGCAGTGACACTATCACAGCTCACTGCAGTCCCTAACTCCTAAGCTTAAGCGATCCTCCCGTCCTCTCAGCCTCCCGTGTAGCTGGAAGGATGCAGCTAACTTTTTATTTTTACTTTTCTAGAAAAGTGGGTGTCTCACTTTGTTGCCCAGGCTGGTAGTTAGATTCTCATGTCTGCTTCTGTATTCAATCTGTAGCAATATCACACGTCAATTTTCCAGAGGCTTCTAGAAAATTCCATTGACTCTCCTGACTCAGAGAATGAAAAAAGCAAAATCATCTTTATATTATTATAAAAATAGTATAATTATAAAAATAGGATTGACATTAAAGATTACCCCTAGATCCCTGGAGCATATTTGGGGAACTGGCTGGTTGGAGTATGTTATTCCATTGATGACCCAACCTAGATTGTCCGGACTTGCCTCATTTTTCTCCTAACTGGAAGTGACAAGGCAGTCAGCTCTAGCCTCATGACAAGCGTGGTGGCTCACGCCTGTAATCCAAGCACTTTGGGAGGCCGAAGCAGGTGGATTACCTGAGGTCGGGAGTTCATGACCAGCCTGATCAACATTGAGAGACCCCGTCTCTACTAAAAATACAAAAAAAACTTAGCCAGGCACTGTGGCGCATGCCTATAATCCCAGCTACTTGTTGGGGGCTGAGGTAGGAGAAGCGCTTGAACCCGGGAGGCGGAGGTTGTGGTGAACGGAGATCGCGCCATTGCATTCCAGCCTAGGCAACAAGAGCAAAACTCTGTCAAATAAATAAATTAATTAATTAATGAAAAAGAGGACATTATGGATCTAATCCACTGTTGTATTTCCTGTACTTTCTACACAGTGGGCATTCAGTGACCACCTGTTGAGTGAGTTCATGGCATCCAAGTGCACAGCCACCTAAGGCATTGGGCCTCATAAAATCACAAGCAGCCAAGGCTGGCAGGTTCCTGGGACAATTTAGCAAACTCAAGGCTATGGTGCGGGTGGGTGCAGTGGCTCATGCCTGTAATCCCAACATTTGGGGAGGCAGAGGTGGCGGATCACCTGAGGTCAGGAGTTCAAGACCAGCCTGGCCAACATAGTGAAACCCCATATCTATTAAAAGTACAAAAATTAGCCGGGCATGGTGGTGCACACCTGTGGTCCCAGCTACTCGGGAGGCTAAGGCAGGAGAATCGCTTGAACCTGGGAGGTGGGAAATGGGGGTTACAGTGAGCTGAGATCACGCCACTGAACTCCAGCCTGGGCGACAAGAGCGAAACTCCGTCTCAAAAAAAAAAAAAAAAAAAAAAAAGACTACGGTGCTAGGACCAATCTCCTGAGTCGCAAAATTTAAGGAGTCGTCAAAAAAGTAAATAAGATAAATATTTTCAAACAACATTTAAAAATTCAAATCGGAAACTACCGATCGGGTGAGGAGTTGTTTTTGTAAATAAGGTCTTATTCCTAATAAGTTTCGAAAGTCTATATCTTCACACGAGTCACTCAAAAGAAAGGCCAAGCTCAGGAGCCTGCATCTGCGATATGGCGGGTAAGCCCCGGTGGCTGACCGGAAGAAGCGCCCACGGAGGCGAACCCCAGGCGCCCCTCAGCCTACTTCCATTTCCCCTCGCGACCCTTCGCCCCGCCCACTCTAGCTGGCTGTGCCTGATTGGCTGGGCTGCCACAAATTCGCGCTGCCATTGGTCCATAATCAGCTGGGGGTGGGCGTAGGGAGACCTACTTCAGCAGGTCGTGGCCGGACCACCATTGTTAACGGCTGCGGGTCGAAGTGGCTGTGGGTATTGCTGCGGCTGGCGCGGCGTCGCTCTAGGTACGCTGGGGCCGGGCGAGTGTCCTGCGAGATCGGTGATTGGCGGGGTGGCGGTTCTAGGAGCGTCGGTCGCCTCTCTGAGGGCCGGCCCCGGAGGCCTCGGAGCGCCGGGCCGACCGGACGTTTGCGGCGAGGCTGCCCTGACTGAAAAGCGCCCGCGGGGCCGTCTGACAGGGCCGGGAAGAGGCCCCTGAGGGGCGGACGGGCGCGTCTGCACTGTTTTCGCAGAGGGGTGCTGGTGAAGCCGGAGTGGTGTGCGGCCTCAGGTCCGGGCGGCACTGGGGTTAGGGACTGCGGAGGGAAGTGGTGCGTGTTTTTTGTCCTGAGGGGTAAGTAAAAGCTCGCTCTTGTCCGGAATGCTTTCAGAAATTAACGGATAAATCTCCACCTCCACCAACTTTAGTGTCCCATTGCCAAATTTTCTTGAGTTGTTTTAATCATCTAATGAAGCCAGGTGCCAGAAGGCAACTGGATCTCGCCAGGCGGCCTTGAAGTTTGTTAAAAGTAGGGACCAGAGCATCAGGAAAAATAGAAAATTCTGAGTAAAATGCTGAAATCCCGTACCTCTGAGCTTGCCGGGGTAAGGATGGTAGGATTTAAGGAAGACGATTTCCTTAAGGTAGAGAAGTTCGTTTTTATGAATATGTTTTTAAGAAAATTCCATCTTACCGCCCTTCTCTAACCAATTTTCTCCAAGTTTGGCAAGCAAGTTTGAGAAAGAGAGGACGCAGTAATTATTTTTGCCTTATTTTTGTTAAAATCTTACCGCACTTAAGGAAGCGGACTTTCTACCTTACCGTGTTTCTGTGTTGAAAATGAAGTTTCTAACCACGTGTTCCTTCCTTTACGACACAATGGCTTTTTCTGCTCTGAAGACTTGCATATGGTTAATATGTATGGAAGAAGAGGACAGTTGTGCTGAATAGTCCACATTAGAAAAATTATGTCATATTCACTTAAATTGTTACTCTAGATTGCGACTTAATACTGTTTTTATTATGATTTTGTCATATTTATTGTAGCCAGTAAATGACCTGCGACATAACTATTTGCAAAACAAATGGGGAAGACCAAGATAAAGATAAGTTATATCACAGGAAAGCAA
Source organism: Gorilla gorilla gorilla (assembly GCF_029281585.2). NCBI lineage: Eukaryota > Metazoa > Chordata > Mammalia > Primates > Hominidae > Gorilla > Gorilla gorilla. The sequence goes on from NC_073242.2 coordinate 14,016,948, forward strand.
TTGAAAATGCAAAAATGAAGCATCTGAATGAAGGACTAATAACACTGAATTCAGCTTTTGTGAAGTATGCCTTTCTTCTTAGCTCGTTTATTCTGCAATACGTTTGTAGAAGTGTTGACTCCGATCTTAATCAAATTTACTTCACTCTCAGTCTTATCTGCAGATATGTACAGACCACATCCTAAGATTGACTTCTGCCTCAACAGAAATACATGAGCCAGTGCCTTATTGGAAATGATTTGCGTGTTTTAAGAACTGGTGTATATAGGTACATCTTGAATGTTCTGCTTTCCTTGCCTTATGCCTGTACTTCACCTCAGCCTTCAATTCCATTGTGTTTCCTTGCTACTTGGTATCTTGAAATCTGGTACGAAACTATTGCATGATCCCTGCACCTTTGCTTCTGCATATATCATAGCTCTCTTATAGTGAGTGTGCACAATCTATTTCATTTGATGTAATCAAAGTTTAATATATTGGATAGTTAAAAATAAAATACAACTTTAAATGCGCAAGAGTATTCTCATTGTTGAGCGAGATGATATAAAATACCAAAAAATCGTATTCTCTCATTCTATGTCAGTCTATTTTACTTCCCCCCCCCCCTCCCCCCGCCACCCACACACACACACACACTGCGGTGACTTATCTATCTCATTTATTTTATTTTATTTTACTTATTTATTTTTTTTTTTTTTTTGAGGCAGAGTTTCGCTTTTTGGCTCAGGCTGGAGTGAAGTGGCGCGATCTCGGCTCACTGCAACCTCCTCCCTCCGGGTTCAAGTGATTCTCCTGCCTCAGCCTTGCAAGTAGCTGGGATTATAGGCGCCCGACTAGTTTTTGTATTTTTAGTAGAGATGGGATTTCACCGTGTTGGCCAGGCTGGTCTCGAATTCCTGACCTCAGGTGATCCGCCCGCCTCTGCCTCCCAAAGTGCTAGGATGACAGGCGCTAGTCTTAGCGCCCGGCCTATCTCATATTTTTATATCATTTAGATAATTATTCTGCTTTACAGTAGACTAGGATAGTTTTTCATCTTCATTTTTACGAACGATGGGACAGATTGGAGTAAGCCAGTGTCTAGAGAGAAATAACCATGACTTTTTGGAGGAAAGGGAGATAATATATTGGATTTTTTTGAACTTCTGATTAAGCCATGAAATGTTTAGAGAGGTGTTACTGAAGTTAGCCATGAATTATTTAGAGGCATTATATGTGTCTACTAAATGTGGTCTTAAGTTTCATTAGTATACCTCTGAGGCTCTAGTGTGTACAGTATGCCAATGTGAAATAGCTTATCAGATAGCCATGGCAAAAGTTGCCAAGGCCTTTTTAGTACTCTTTACTAAGGAGACAGTGACTTTGGGAGGCTTTTCAGTACTTGTTATTAAGGAGAGAATAACTCTGGGTGGCTTTCCAGAGGTTTGTTTTTTAAGTGAATATTCATTAAACAGCATTAAAACTACTGTAAGAAAGGCATGTCACTGAAGATATAAAAAATATTTGTAGGCCGGGCGCGGTGGCTCACACCTGTAATCCCAGCACTTTGGGAGGCTGAGGCAGGTGGATCACGAGGTCAGGAGATTGAGACCATCTTGGCTAACATGGTGAAACCCCGTCTCCACTAAAAAATACAAAAAAATTAGCCGGGCGTGGTGGCGGGCACCTGCAGTCCCAGCTTCTCGGGAAGCTGAGGCAGGAGAATGGCGTGAAGCCGGGAGGCGGAGCTTGCAGTGAGCCGAGATCGCACCACTGCATTCCAGCCTGGGCAACAGAGCAAGACTGTCTCAAAAAAAAAAAAAAAATTATAGTGGGAAATTTAGATAAAGAAGTAGTAGTTCTCTCGGGGCTGTTTTTTTGAGGAGGTGGTCTTTAAGCTTGATCTTGAAAGAGCATAGACTAGGAGGGAAGGTTGATAATATGACAGTTCTGGTCAATTTGGAAAGTGAAGGTTAGGTTTATAAGAAGGTTCAGTTGATATCTCCAGGAAAAGACAAACTACTGTGAAAGAAAGATAATGTAGTCATGGTAGTCTATCTGGCTATATAGAGAATATTTATAACAACTTAAAAATTGATTTAACTGAAAATACGATGAGCTGTAAGAGACATGTGAACTACAGAACTGGATCTGTGAATGACAGGAGGGCAGACCACAGTGCTTTTCACATCCTCCCCTCCTTCCCTTGGGCATAAGACCTGGCTATAGGAAATCTAGCTAATTGCAAGAACGTCTTTATAATTTGGAGGGAAACTCTTGGAACTGTGAGTGCTCCCCGTCCAGTGTTACCATCCCCTACCATCCAATTAAAATGTTTCCAACCCACCTCCAAAAAAAATACATATGTGAGCTAAATCTTCATCTGCAATTACAGGAAATCGACATGGCTAAAATTTGTAACTCAAGAAACAGTATGAAAATATTTTAAAATACTGAGATTTTAAAAACAAGTTGTTAAAATTAAAGTGATTGCCATTAGATATTCGGGAGTGCTGGCAAGCAACTGCTTTATTTCATAATGAGCATTTTATACTATTACATTGATAAAACTTGAAAAAAGTAATGTCAGAATTCTATTAGCATTCAGGTGATGCGGATGCTGCTGGTCTATGAACCACACTTGGCATTACTTCATGCTCATTATGAGATTAACTGCCACCTGGCCTGAGTTTTGTTATTTTGTTAACCACTATATAACTCTTAAAGGGCCCTGTCGCTTCATAATAACTGTTTTGTGTTTGTGATAGACTTCTTCGAGTCTTAAGACCCTCCGTTCAAATATTGGCTGAAGTATCTGACTTTGAACAAGATTAGTTAAATGGGTTTTTTTCTAAATTTTTACTTTTTAAAAAGAGTAACAGTAAAAATTCAGTTCAGTAGTTTTTTTAATTTAATGAGAATTGTTCTTATTAAAGTGTTTATTATGTATTAAGATACTACCTTGGAGAACATCACTGGAGAACAGAGATGTTTTATAATGGAGAAACCCAATGAAGCAGGAAAAAAACAAACTAAATCAGCATGCACCCATAACTTCGAACTATAACAGGAAAAAAGATTAAGCTAACTTTTAATCACAAAGATACAGGAAATATGCCATTGCTTGGAAAGTAACATGCTTGTGAATAATCTGCAGGTTAAAAAATTACAGTGCATCTTAGAGAATATTGGATAAATATCAAATTATAAGGTAGAGTTTTTCAAAACTTGCGGGCTCAACTAAAGTAGGGCTTAGAGGAAAATTTACAGCTTTAAGTAAGAAATTAGGAAAAAAGGTAATAGGCTGGGCTTGCTGACTCATGCCTGTAATCCCACCACTTTGTGAGGCTGAGGTAGAGGATAACTTGAGGTCAGGAGTTTGAGACCCACCTGGGTAACATTACACATGACCCTGTCTCTACAAAACAATGTTTTGTAAAATTAGCCAGCCATGGAGGGACACACTTGTAATCCTAGCTCCTTGGGAGGCTGAGGCAGTAGGATTACTTGAGCCTAGGATTTTGAGGTTGCAGTGAGCTGTGTTCATGCCACTGCACTCCAGCTGGGTGACAAAGTGAGACTCTAAAAATAGAAAAGGAAAAAGAGAGAATGAAAAAATATCTGAGTTTTTACCTGAAGCTGGAACAAGAACAGCAAAGCAAACGCAAAGAAAGCGGAAGGAGGGTAGGGCATTGTAGCTCACGTTTGTAATCCCAATGGTTTGGGAGGCCAAGACTGGAGGATTACTTAAGCCTAGGAATTTGAAGCCAGCCTGGGCAGCATAATGAGACCCCATCGCTATGAAAAACAATTAGCTGGGTGTAGTAGCATGCACCAGTAGTCCTAGCTACTCTGGAGAATGAGATGGGAGAATTGCTGAGCCCAAGAGTTCAAGGTTACAGTGAGCTATGATCGCGCCATTGCATTCCAGCCTGGGCCACAGAGAGAGACCCTGTCTCAAAAAAAAAAATGTGCTGGGCGTGGGGGCTCACACCTGTAATCCCAGTACTTTGGGAGGCTGAGGTGGGTGGATTGCTGGAGCCCAGAAGTTCAAGACCAGCCTGGGCAATAAAAATTTTAAAAAGACCAGGCGCTGTGGCTCCCAGCTACTCAGGAGGCTGAGATGGGAGAATCACTTGAACCCAGGAGGCAGAGGTTGCGGTGAGCGGAGATCTTGCATTGCACTCCAGCCTGGGCAACAAGAGTGAAACTCCGTGTCAAATAAAAAAAGAAAAGGAATATGGCAGGAAATTATGAAATGGAACACTGTATAATAGGAAGCTAGCAAACTTAAAGTACTTTGACAGCCTCTTTTTGTCTTTTTTGTATTTTTGTTGACTTTGACAATCTTGGTACATGTTTAATAAAAATGATCAAGAAAAAGAGAAAAGCACATCACTAATACCAAGAATGAGGCCGGGTGCAGTGGCTCATGCCTGTAATCCCAGTACTTTAGGAGGCCAGGGCAGGTGGATCACCTGAGGTCAGGAGTTCAAGTCCAGCCTAGCCAACATGGTGAAACGCTATCTCTACTAAAATACAAAAATTAGCTGGGCATGGTGGTGCACGCCTGTAGTCCCAGCTGCTGGAGGGCTGAAGCAGGAGAATTGCTTAAACCCGGGAGGTGGAGGTTGCAGTGAGCTGAGATCGTGCCACTGCCTTTCAGCCTGGGTGACAGAGTGAGATTCTGCTTAAAAAAAAGAAAAGAAAAGAGGGACAGCACTACAGGTATTACACATACAATTAGAGAATACTATAAGAACTTTGTGTTGACAAATTTTAAATTGTGTTGAAATGGAAAAATAGGTAAAATTGACACCAAAAGATATAAAAAGTATGAATGGTTGTATTATCTTTTTTTTTTTTTTTTTTTTTTGACGGATTTTCACTCTTTTCCCCAGGCTGGAGTGAAGGGGCAAGATCTCAGCTCACTGCAACCCCCACCCCCCAGGTTCAAGTGATTCTTTTGCCTCAGCCTCCCAAGTAGCACCCGCCACCATGCCCAGCTAATTTTTGTACTTAGTAGAGAGGGGGTTTCGCCATTTTGGTCAGGCTGGTCTTGAACTACTGACCTCAGGTGATCCACATGCCTTGGCCTCCTAAAGTGCTGGGATTATAGTCATGAGCCACTGCGCCTGGCCTTTTTTTTTTTTTTTTTAAACTGGAGATGACATCTCCAAGATGGTTTTGAACTCCTGGGCTGTTTGAGCCTTGGCCTCCCAGAGTGCTAGGATTACAGGTGTGAGCCACTGCTCCCAGCTGGTTCTACCTCAATTTTAATGGAAAACCTTTACCACTAAGTTAACCCCAGGCCCAGATGGCATTAGTGGTGAATTATTCTAATATTTAAGGAAAAATAACACCATTCACACAGAGATTGTTCAGAGACTAGAAAGACTTTGTAGTTTGTATGAGGTCAGCAAACCTTTGATATCAACACCCAATGAAATAGACCCATCTCTCATTAACATTGATATAAAAATTATAAACATAATGTTAGCCATTTATAGGCCAGGCACAGGCCCATAAATTGTCTAATGTCAGCACTTTGGGAGGCCAATGCAGGAGGATTTCTTGAGCCCAAGAGTTGAAGACCAGCCTGGGCAACATAGTGAGACTCTGTCTTTAAAAAAAAAAAAATTAGCTGGGTGTGATGGGCGCCCCTGTTGTCCCTGCTACTTGAAGGGTCAGGTTAGAGTCTTGTTTGAGTCCCGGAGGTTGAGGCTGCAGTAAGCTGTGTTCATGCCCACTGTACTTTAGCCTGAACAACAACGTGAATCCATGTCTCCAAAAGAAAAGAAAAATGAAGTTTTAAAAATGAAACCATTAGGCCAGGTGCGATGGCTCACACCTGTAATTCCAGCACTTTGGGAGGCTAAGGTGGACGGATCACTTGAGGTCAGAAGTTTGAGACCAGCCTGGCCAACATGGTGAAACCCCCTCTCTACTAAAAATACAAGCATTAGCTGGGCATGGTGGTGGGCACCTGTAATCCCAGCTACTTGGGAGGCTGAGGCAGGAGAATTGCTTGAACCTGGGAGGCGGAGGTTGCAGTGAGCCGAGATTGCCTCAATGCCAGTGCACTCCAGGCTGGGTGACAGAGTGAGACTCTGTCTCAAAAAAAAAAAAAAAAAAAAGACACCATTGGAAAAATCCTATGGCAGTAAAGGAATAGAACAAAAGGCATGAGACATAAGCCAAAAAGTGAAAGGCAGACATAAATCAAGCTACAGGTGGACTCTGAATTGTGATTTGACATGATTTTTAGTTTATGATGCTACAGAAAGTGATAGGCATTCGGTAGAATATAAAGCCATGAGAAATTCAAGACTTCAGTATAAAATCAACTTTGGGTTAAATTATTTTGCTCAATTGTAGGCTAATATGAGTGTTCTGAACATGTTTAAGGTAGGCTTAGGTTTTGCTATGATGCTCGGTATGTTAGTTGTACCTGTATTAACTGCATCTTTGACCTAGGATATTTTCAATTTCTGATAGGTTTTTTGGGATGTAATACTACTGCAAGTCACACAGCATCTGTATGTCATTAGTAATATGAAGGCCAGGTACAGTGGCTCATGTCTGGAATCCTAGCACCTTGGTAGGCCGAGGATCATTTGAGGCCAGGAGTTTGAGATGAGCTTGGGCACCATAGTAAGACCTTGTCTCTACAAAAAAATTTTAAAATTAGCTGAGTGTGATGGCACATACCTGTAGTCCCAGCTGCTTGGTAGGCTGATGTGGGAAGACCACTTGAGCCCAGGAGTTCAAGGCTGCAGTGAGCTCTGATCTCAGCACTGTGCATGATAGAGAGACCTATCTCTAAACAAACAAAAACAACCAAGTAATGTCAGGTGTGAAAGGATTAAACAAACCCATGAAATGGCAGAGATTTTCATACTGAAGGGAAAAACAGCCTTGGCCTATAGGCTGTTTACAGGAGACAGACTTTGGATTCAAAGATGCAAATAGGCTGAAAGTAAAAGGATAGATGAAGATACAACATGCAAATAGCAACCATAGTAAAGCTATCGTGCCTATACTGATTTCAGACAAAATATACTGAAACAGTATTGCTGGAGATACATAGGGACATTCTATAATGACAGAAGAGTTGGTGCCTCAGAAAGGCATACAAATCATAAACATATATGCACCTACTAAGAGAGCAGCAAAATGTATGAAGCAACTATTGACAGAATTGAAGGAAGAAATGCACAGTTCAGTAATAATTGGAGAATTCAATACAACACTGTCATAATGGATAGAAAACTGAGGAAATCAGTGAGACAAGAGACGACTTGAGCAACACTAAACCAACTAGACTTAAGAGATATCTTCGAACAGCCCACCCAACAACAGCAGAATAGACTTTTGGGGTGTATGTAGAACATCCATCAATATAGTCACACTAGGCCATGAAGCAAACCAACACACTTAAAAGGATTGAAATTATGGGAAAGAACATTATCTGACCATTGAATAAAATCAGAAATCAGTACTAAAAAGAAACTTGAGAAATTTACAAATATGTTGAAATTAACACTCCTAAATAATGGGTCAAAGAAATCATGAGGTTAATTAGAAAATACTTTGAGGTGAATGAAAATGAAGACAAACATATCAAAGGTTTTGGAGGGTACAATTACAGCAATTCTTAGAAAATTTATAGTGATAAATGCTATATTAAAAAAGACCTCAAATCAATAACCTAGACCTTTTAAGAAAAACTGGAACTAGAAGAACAAACTGAGCCTGAAGTCAGCAGAATGTAGGAAAAAATTAGTGTGGAAATTAATAGAATAGACAAAAATAGAAAAGGAAACCATAAATCATTTTCTTAAACGATCAAGAAAATTAAACATTCAGCTAAACTGAGCACAAAAAAGGGAGAGAAGACTCAAATTACTAAAATCAGGAATGAATGAGGGGACATTACTTCTGACCTTCCAGTAGTTAAAAAAAAAAATTATAAGGGAATACTATAGAATAATTCCAATTGTATGGTACTCCATTTAATAGATGAAACAGACAAATTCCTAAAAAGACACAAAACTGCCAGAACTGACTGAAGAAGAGGAAAATCTGAACAAACATAAAGCAGTGGAATTAGGACAAAATGAAAAGCCCCAAATCAGATGGTTTTATTAGTAAATTCTACCAAACATTTAAAGGTACAGTTCTTCAATTCTTTCAAGAAATAGAAGAGGACAGAACATTTCTGAAATAATTCTGTAAGGCTAGTATTATTTGGATACCAAAAGCAGACCCCAATACTATAGGAAAACTGCAGAACGATTTTTTTTAATGTATAGAGATGTGAAAATCCTCAACCAAATACTAGTAATTTGAAATTAACATAAAAGGATTATACACCATGACCAAGTGAGATTTATCTCAGGAATGCAAAATAAATTTCTCATGCAAGAATCTTTAATGTTAAGTGCCATATCAAAGAGAACAAAGCTACATGATCTTTTTAAGAGATAGTGAAAAGCATTGATAAGATCCAGTGTCCCTTCATGATAAAAACATTAAACAATAGGGAAAGTTTGGAACTTCCTTAACTTGTTAAAAAGCATCTGTAAAAAAACCCACGGTTAACATCATAGTGGAGGATTGGAGGTTTTCCTGCTAATTCAGGAACAAGATGACCCCTCCTGGCATTTCTATTCAACATTGTACTGGAGGATCTAGTCAGGAAAATGAAGCCCATTTTTTTTTTTCAAATAATAAAAGCATCGAAATTGGAAAGGGAGAAGTAAAACATACACGGATAACATGATTTAATATGTAGAAAATTCTAAGAGATTCACAAACCATTAAAGATAAAAGCCAGTTCAACAAAATTGAAGGATGGAAGATCAGTGTACATAAATCTGTTTTATTTCCATATACTTGCAAAGAGGAATCCAAAACTGAGATTGAGGAAAGCATATATAATAGCATCAAAAAGTAGTACAAAACATATACTCTGAAAACTGCAAAATGTTGAGAGAAATTAAATAAGTAAATAGATAATCCCATGTTCATCTAGCCAAAGGACTCATATATTTTGGATATTAACCCCTGATCAGATGTATGGTTTGCAAATATTTTCTCCCATTTCATACATTGGCTCTTCATTCTGTTGATTGTTCTCTTCCTGTACAGAAGTTTTTAAGTTTCATATATAATTTTAGTGGTCTATTTTTGCCTTCGTTCCCTATGCTATCAGGGTCATATCTAAAAAAGGTCATTGTGCAGACCAAGGTCATGGAGATTTTCCCTGTGTTTCCAGTAGTTTTACAGTTTTGGGTCTTAAATATAAGTTTGTTTTCTTTTTTTCGAGATGGAATCTTGCTCTGTGGCCCAGGCTGGAGTGCAGTGGCATGATCTTTGCTCGCTGCAGCGTCCCTGGATTGAAACAATTGTTGTACCTCAGCCTGTTTTTGTTGTTTGTTTGTTTGTTTTAATTGAGACAGTGTCTCACTGTCTCACAGGATGGAGTGCTTGATCTTGGCTCACTGCAGCCTCCACCTCCTGGGCTCAGGTGATGCTCCTGCTTCAGCTTGTCCCAGTAGCTGGGACAAGAGGCACGTGACACCATGCCTGACTAATTAAAAAAAATTTTTTTTTTTAAGATTTTTGTAGTGACAAGATTTCCTTGTATTGCCCAGGGTGGTCTCAAACTCCTGGGCTCAAGCAGTCCTCCTGCTTTGACCTCCCAAAGTGTTGGGATTACAGGCATGAGCTACCACACCCAGCCTACATTTAACTTTGTAGTAATGCATTTAAAGTTGATTTTTGTATATGGTGTGAGATACTGCCTAGTTTCTTCTGCATGTAGATATTCTGTTTACCCAGCACCATTTATCAAAGCAACTATTCTTTCCAAATTGTATGTTTTGCCATTTGGTTGAAAATCAATTTAATGTAAATCTGTGGATTTTATTTCTGAGTTCTCTATTCTGTTCCATTGGTTATGTGTCTGTTTTTATCCCAATACTGTACTGTTTTGTTTACTGTAGCTTTGTGGTATATTTTGAAATTGTCTAGTATGATCCCTCCAGCTTTATTCTTTTTGCTTAAGATTGATTTGGCTTTTTGGACTCTTCTGTGGTACCACATAAATTATCCATTTTAGGATTGTATTTTTGATTTCTATGAAAAGTGTCATTGGAATTGTTATAGGGATTGCATTGTCTCTATAAAGTGTTCTGGGTAATATAGTCATTTTAGCAGTATTAATTCTTCCAAAATATATAAGGAACTCAAATAACAAGAAAACAAGCCAATTAAAAAATGAATTCAAGAGTTTGAGGTTACGGTGAGCTGTGATCTTGCAGTTGCATTCCAGCCTGGGCCACAGAGAGACCGTGCCTCAAAAGAAAATGGGCTGAGCGTGGTGGCTCATGCCTACAATCCCAGGACTTTGGGAGGCCAAAGCGGGTGAATCGTTTGAGCTTAGGAGTTTGAGACCAGCCTGGGCAACATGGCAAAACCCCGTCTCTGCAGGAAATTAGGTGCACGCCAGTGGTTTCAGCTACTCAGGAGGCTGAGGTGAGAAGATTGCATGAGCCTGAGAGGTGGAAGTTGTAGTGAGCTGAGATCGTGCCACTGCCCTGCAACCTGGGTGACAGAGTGAGACCTCATTTCAAAAAAAAAAAAAAAAGGCAAAGGACCTGAAGAGATGTTTTTCAAAAGAAGACATACAAATGGCTAAAGTGCACATCACTAATATTCATGGAAATGTCAGTTAAAACCACTATGAAATATCACATCTCACACCTGTTAGGATGACTTATCAAAAATAAAAGATAAGACTGGGCATGGTGGCTCAAGTGCTTGTAATCCCAGCACTTTGGAAGGCTGAGGCGGGTGGATCATGAGGTCAGGAGTTTTGAGACCAGCCTGTCCAAGATGGCGAAACCCCATCTCTACTAAAAATACAAAAATTAGCTGGATGCAGTGGTGGACACCTGTAATCCCAGCAACTCGGGAGGCTGAGACAGGAGAATTGCTTGAACCCGGGAGGCGGAGGTTGTAGTGAGCCAAGATTGCACCACTGCACTCTAGTCTGGGCAACAGAGCAAGACTCCATCTCAAAAAAAAAAAAATAATAATAAATAACAAATGTTGGCAAAGATGTAGAGAAAAGGGAACTCTTGCACACAGTTCATGGAAACATGAATTAGTATAGCCATTATTTTTTAGAAGTTCAAAAAAATTAAAAATATACCTATGATCCAGGAATCTTATTGGATATATATCTAAAGGATATTAAATCATTATATTGAAGAGATACTTGCACTCACATGTTTATTGCAGCATTATTCACAGTAGATAACAGAATCAACCTGTTTATCAAGGAATGAACAAAGAAAATGTGGTATATGTACATGATGGAATACTATTTTGCCTGTCATTTGCAAGAACATGAATAAACCTGAACATTGTGTTAAGTGAAATAATCTAGACACAGACAAATACTATATGATGTCACTCATTTTTGGAATCTAAGACTCATTTAAGGAAGGAGTAGAAAGGTGATTATACAGATGGGGGGTGGGGTTGAATAGATATTGGTCAAAGGATATAGAATTTCATTTAGTGAAATATGTTCAAGAGATCTGGCCAGATGTGGTGGCTCACTCCTGTAATCCCACCACTTTGGGAGGCCGAGGCAGGCAGATCACCTGAGGTCAGGAGTTCAAGACCAGCCTGACCAACCTGGAGAAACCCCATCTCTACTAAAAATGCAAAATTAGCTGGGCGTGGTGGTGCATGCCTGTAATCCCAGCTACTCAGGAGGCTGAGGCAGGAGAATCGCTTGAACCTGGGAGGCGGAGTTTTCAGTGAGCCGAGATTGTGCCATTGCACTCCAGCCTGGGCAACAAGAAGGAAACTCAGACTAAAAGAAAAAAAGAGATCTATTGTTCTATTGTGCAAAACCTGACTAGTCAGTAACAATATGCTGTATACTTGGAAAATTATACAACGGTATTATTGAAATTCATAAATAATAACTATAATCTTAAATGAAAAAATAGTAATACTAAATTGATCTACAAATTCAACACAATCCTTATGAAAATTGCAGCTGGCTTGGGAGAAATTTATGATTTTTCTTTTCTGTGTAAATTTAATGAGAGTTTATTTTTAAGTATGGTAACAGATAGGGATTCAGTTTCATTCTTATACATATGTTAATCCAGTTTTCCCAGCACCATTTATTGAAAAGTGTGTGTCCTTTCTGCAGCATATATTGTTGTCAACTTTGTCAAAGATCACTTGGCTGTAGATATGTGGCTTTATTTCCCGGTTCTCTGTTCAGTTGATCTGTATGTCTATTTCTATACATTACTATGCTGTTTTGATTACCATCAGCTTTGTATTATAATATTGTTAGAAGTCAGGTAATGCAATATCTTCAGCTTTATTGTTTTAGCTTAGGATTGCTTTGGCTATTTGGGCTCTCTTTTGGTTCCATGTGAATTTCAAGACTTTTTTGTAATTCAGTGAAGAATGACATTGGTATTTTGATAGTGAATGCATTGAATTTGTAGATTGGTTTGGGCAGTATGGCCATTTTAACAATATTAATTCTCCTGATCAGTGAGCATGGGATATTTTTCCATTTGTGTCAGCTACAATTTCTTTTGTCAGTGTTTTATAGTTTTTCTTGTATAGGAGGTCTTTGACCTCCTGGGTTAAAAATATTCCTGAGTATTTTATTTTATGTTTTGTAGCTGTGGTAAATGGGATTGCCTTCTGATTTGGCTCTCAGTTTGATTGTTATTGGTGTATAGAAATGCTACACATTTTAATTTGTTGATTATTTTATTTATTTATTTATTTTGAGACAGAGTCTTACTCTGTCAGCCAGGCTGGAGTGCAGTGGCACAATCTCGGCTCACTGCAACTTCCATCGCCCGGGCTCAAGCCATTCTCCTGCCTCAGCCTCCCAAGTAGCTGGGATTACAGGCGCCTGCCACCACACCTGGCTAATTTTTGTATTTTTAGTAGAGATGGGGTTTCACCATGTTGGTCAGGCTGGTCTTGAACTCCTGACCTCAGGTAATTTACCTGCCTTGGCCTCCCAAAGTGTTGGGATTACAGGCATTAGCCACCGTGCCCAGCCGTGTGTTGATTTTTGCATCCTGAAACTTAGTTTGTTTATTAAATTAAGAGTTTTTTGGAAGAGTCTTCAGGATTTTCTATACATAAGATCATATATCATCAGCAAACAGATACACTGATATCCTATTTCCCTTTTCTTTCTCTCTCTTGCCTGATTGCTGTGGCCTCTAGGATATATAGTAGTATGTTGAATAGAAGTGGTGAAAGTGGGCATCTTTGTTTTGTTCAAGTTCTTAGAGGGGATTCTTTCAACCTTTCTTGATTTAGTATGATTTTGGCTGTGGGTTTGTTGTATATGGCCTTATGGCCTTTATTATTTTTAGCTATGTTCCTTCCTTTTTGTGTGTGTGTGTGTGTGTTTTTGAGACAGAGTCTTGCTCTTTTGCCAGGTTGGAGTGCAGTGGCACGATCTTGGCTCATTGCAACCTCCATCTCTTGGGTTCAAGTGATTCTTATGCCTCAGCCTCCTGAGTAGCTGAGATTACAGGTGCCCGCCACCATGCCCAACTAAATTTTGTATTTTCAGTAGAGACAGGGTTTCGCCATGTTGTGGCCAGGCTGGTCTCGAACTCTTAACCTCAGGTGATCCACCCGCCTCAGGTGATCCACCTGCCTCAGCCTCCCAAAGTGCTGGGAATATAGGTATGAGCCCCCCTGGCCTTAATGCTAAATTTACCATAATGCTAAATTTTATGAAATGCTTTTTGTGCATATATTGAGATCATATGGTTTTTGTTCTTAGCTGTGACAAATCACATTTATTGATTTGTGTGTGTAGAACCATCCTTGCATCCTTGGTATAAAACCCACTTGATTATGGTTTATTTTTATTTATTTATTTATTTTTGAGATGGAGTTTTGTTCTTGTTGCCCAAGCTGCAGTGCAGTGGTGTGATCTCAGCTCACTGCAACCTCCACCTCCCAGGTTCAAGCGATTCTCCTGCCCCAGCATCCCGAGTACCTGGGATTACAGGTGCGTACCACCATGCCTGGCTCATTTTTTTGTATTTTTAGTAAAGACGGGGTTTCACCATGTTGGCCAGGCTGGTCTCGAACTCCTGACCTTGTGATCCGCCCACCTCGGCCTCCCACAGTGCTGGGATTACAGGTGTGAGCCACTGTGCTTGGCCTGTTATCTTTTTTATGTGCTGTTAGATTCAGTTTGCTAGTATGTTGTTTAGGATTATTTCATTTATGTTTACCAGGGATATTGGTCTGTAGTTTCTTTTTTTGCTGTGTCCTTGTTTGGTTTTGATATCAAAGTGATACTATCTTCATAGAATGTGTTAGGAAGAATTCCCTCCTTTTTTTCCCCTCTTTTTTTTGAATAGTTTAAAGAGGATTGGTATTAGTTCAGCTTTGTATGGTAGAATTCAGCTGTGAATCCATCTGGTTATGGGCTTTTTTGTTGTTCGGAGTCTTTTTTTTTTTTTTAATTGATTCAGTCTCACTAATTATTCATCTATTCAGGATTTCTGTTTCTTCTTGGTTAAGGCTTGGGAGGTTGTATGTTTCCAGTAATTTATCCATTTCCCATAGGGTTTCCTGTTTGTCAGTATATAGTTGCTCATAATAGTCTCTGTTGTTGTTTTGTATTTCTGTGGTATCAGCTGTAAGGTGTCCTTCTTAATTTCTGATTTTGTTTATTTGGACCTTACCTCTTCTTGGTTGGTGTAAGTAGTAGTTTTCCAATTTTGTTTAAATTTTCAAAGAACCAACTTTTTGTTTTATTGATACTTCTTTTTGGTCTCTATTTCATTTAGTTCTGCTGTGACCTTTATTTCTTCTGCTGATTTTTGGCTTGATTATTTTTCTAGTCTCTTGAGGTACAATGTAAGATTTTTAATTTTTGAACTGTTTTTTTGATGGAGACGTTGAATGCCATAAACTTCTCTCTAAGCACTGCCTTTGCTATATCCCAGAAGTTTTAGTATGTCGTTTTTCTATTTTCATTTGTCTCAAATGTTCTTAATACCCATATTCATTTTTTCAATGACTCAGTGATAGTTCAGAAGCATGTTGAATTTCCATATATTTTTATAGTTCTGAAGATTCTCTTTGCATTGATTTCTAGTTTTATTCTGCTGCGGTCTGAGAAGATACTTGATATGATTTTGATTTTTCTTTTGTTTTGTTTCGTTTTGAGACAAGGTCTTACTCTGTCACCCAGGCTGGAGTGCATTGGCATGATTTTTTACTTACTTCAGCCTTAACCTCCTGGGCTCAAGCGATTCTTCCACCTCAGCCTCCCAACTAGCTGGGACTACAAGCATGTGCCACCATGCTTGGCTAATTTTTATACTTTTTTGTAGAAACAGGGTTTCACCATGTTGCCAGACTGGTTTCAAACTCCTGAGCTTAAGTGATCCTCCCACCTCAGCCTCCCAAAGTGTTGGGATTACAGTCATGCGTGACTATGTCTGGCCTGATTTTGGTTTTTTAAAAATTTGTTCACAGCCAGGTACAGTGGCTCCCTCTGTAGTCCCAGCATTTTGGGAGGCTGAGGCAGCAGGTTTGCTTGAGGTGAGGAGTTCGAGACCAGCCTCATCAACACAGCGAGACCCTTTCTCAAAAAAAAAAAAAAAAAAATGTTGAGTCTTGTTTTGTGGTCTAATGGTCTGACTTGGAGAATGTTCCACGTGCTAATGAGAAAAATGTATACTCTGTTCTATGAATGAATGTTAGGTTCATTTGGTTTAAAGTTCAATTTCAGTCCAATATTTGATTTTTCTGTTTCCATCTGTCTAGTGATGTTTCTGTGGAGATTAGTGATTTTCCAGGTTAATGGATGTCAGGTATAAATCCTGCTACCACTGCAGCTGGCTCTTAACTGTAAGTGCCACCTACTGGCCTGGAGGTCAGCCCACATAGCTTATTACAATATGTGACACAAATGCACCAGGCTCAGGAGTGTGAGGTGAGTTCTCATGACTTCATGTTACCGGAATTGTCCATACCATGCTGGCTACTCAAGAGGTTGTGAACCTGCTCACCTACCTAGCACACTGCTACTACGACTGGCATTTGAGAAAACCACCACACTAAGGCTTTTTAGAACCAAGGAAATAATAGAGTTTTCACCACTGAACTCATCCAGAAGCAAAGTCACAACCTCAAGAAAAAAAACTCCTGTCCTAGTGAAAATAAATTTAATAATAGCAAGAAGCAGATGTGTCTCTGGATGTGCAGAAATAAGCATAAAGTTACAGGAAGCATGAAAAAGTAAGGTATTATAACACCCCCTCAAAGGAACATAGGAATTCCTTAGCAACGGATTCTAACCAAAAATGATAATTGAAATGCTGAAGAGCTCAAAATGTTTTTAAAGAAACTTAATGAAATGCAAGGGAAATCTGAAAACCCATACAAAGAAGTCAGAAAATCAATTTAGGATATGAATGAGAAATTTACCAAGGAAATAGATATCTTTTCGTAAAACCAAACAGAACTTTATGGCAATGAAAAATTCATTGAAGAAATTTTGGAATGCATTTGGAAGCCTCAAGTATAGATCAGCCAAAGCAGAAGAAATAATCTTTTAAATTAACCTAGTCAGACAAAAATAATATATAAGAATGAAGAAGGCCTTTGAAACATACGAGACTACATAAAGCTGCAGAACTAATGAATTAACAGTATTTCCAAAGGGAAAGAAAAAGCAAATATTTGGGGAACCTTTTTCAGGAAATAATTAATGAAAACCTCCCTAGTCTAGCAAAAGATTCAGACATCTTAGATACAGGAGGCCTAATGATTCCTAGGAAAATATGTTGCAACATGGATTTAATGCCATATAGTCATCAAACTGTCTAAAGTCAAGGTGAAGGAAAGAATTTTAAAATCCGCGAGAGAAACGTGTCTAATCACCTATAAAAGAAACTTCATTAGATGAATAGTGTACTTGTCAACAATAATCTTTTGTTTTTCCTTTTTGAGACAGAGTCTCACTCTGTCATCCAGGCTGGATTGAAGTGGTGCGATCTCTGCTCACTGCACCTTCCGCCTCCCAGGTTCAAGCGATTCTCCTGCCTCAGCCTCCCGAGTAGCTGGGATTACAGGTGTGTGCCCCCAGACTCTGCTGATTTTTAGTAGAGACTGGGTTTCACCATGTTGGCCAGGCCGGTCTTGAACTCCTGACTTTATAAATGATCCACCCACCTTGGCCTCCCAAAGTGCTGGGATTATAGGCGTGAGCCACTCTGCCCAGCCTTTTTTTTATTTTTTGAGACAGAATCTCACTGTGTTGCCCAGGATAGTATGCAGTGGCACGATCATGGCTTACTGCAACCTCCACCTCCAGGTTTAAGCAGTTCTCATGCCACTGCCTCCAGCTGGGACTACAAGCGTGTGCCACCATACCCAGATAATTTTTTTGTATTTTTAGTAGTGACAGGATTTCCCCATGTTGGCCAGGCTCCTGGCCTCGAACTCCTGGACTCAAGTAAACCGCCCACTTTGGCCTCCCAAGGTGCTAGTATTACAGGCATGAACCAGTGGGCCCAACCAGAAGTAACCTTACAAGTCAGAATGGGATGGAATGGGATGGGATGGGATTGTCAAAGTGCTGAAAGAAAAAAAACCAGTGAACCAGGAATTTTATATCCAACTAGATTAAGCTTCATAAATGAAGGAGAAATAGTTTTTCTTATAGAAGCAAATGGTGAGGGAATTCATCACCAGTAAGTAGACCCTCCCTACAATAAATCCTCAAATCCTAAACATCTTAATGAAAGGTCAATATTTGGCTGGGTGCCGTGGCTCATGCCTGTAATCTCAGCACTTTGGGAGGCTGAGATGGTTGGATTGCCTGAGGTCAGGAGTTCAAGACCAGCCTGGCCAACATGGTGAAACCCGGTCTCTACTAAAAAATAAAAAATAGAAAAAATTAGCCAAGTCTGGTGGCAGGTGCCAGTAATCCAGCTACTCGGGAGACTGAGGCAGGAGAATTGCTTGAACCCAGGAGGTGGAGGTTGCAGTGAGCCGAGATCATACCATTGTACTCCAGCCTGAGCAACAACAGCAAAACTCCATCTCAAAAAAAAAAAGTTAATATTCATTATCGTGAAGACACCTGGAAGGGGCAGAGCAAGGTGGCTGAATGGAAACTGTTAGTCCAAGCTGCATTGTTTTGTAAGCCCCCCACCATTTTGCAGACCTTGCTCAGAGTGAAACATTCCACAGGGGCTTGGGCCGTGAGAAACATCCTGCCTAACCACTTGACTACAGGAACATTCTTATCACATCCTGCTGGACAAAGGCCCAAGGAACATTCTTATCACATCCTGCCGGACAAAAAGGCCAAACCACCTGACCACAGGAATATCTTCATCAACATCCTCCCAGGCAGCAAGCCATACCACCTAGATCCCTCCTGCCCAGACCTACAATTACCCCAGCCTGTAAGTGGCAGTGGGTCCTGGCACTAAGTTGGTCCCCTGTGTAGGTTTGTACTGACAATAAACCTGTGTTGCTGTTGAGCTGCCAACTCTGTCCTTAACCCTTGACTTTCCTTCAAAACCTAACAGAAGCTTTCACTTGAAGTCAGGAGTTCGTAACCAGCCTGACCAACATGGTAAGACCCCATCTCTACTAAAAACAAACTAGCTGGGTGTGGTGGCACGTGCCTGTAATCCCAGCTACTCAGGAGGCTGAAGCAGGAGAATTGCTTGAACCCAGGAGGTGGAGGTTGCAGTGAGCCGAGATCATGCCACTGCACTCCAGCCTGGGCGACAGAGTGAGAATCTGTCTCAAAAAAAAAAAAAGAAAAGCTTCAAATAATTTTTTTCATAGAATATTTTACTCTGTCACTCAGGCTGGAGTGCAGTGGTGCAATCACGGCTCACCACAGCCTCGACCTCCACAGGATCAAGCAATCCTGCCATCTCAGCCTCTCGAGTAGCTGGGACTACAGGTGTTCACCACCACCCTTAACTAATTTTTTATATTTTGTAGAGATGGGGTTTTGCCACGTTGCTTGGGCTGATCTTGATCTCCTGGGCTCAAGCTGTCCACTTGCCTCAGCCTTCCAAAGTGCTGGGATTACAGGCGTGAACCACTGTGCCCAGCCAACTTAAAATAATTAACCTAATGATGCATCTTAAAGAACTAGAAAAGCAAGAGCAAAGCAAACACAAAAGTAGTAGAAGAAAAGAAGTAATAAAGATCATTGCAGAAGAAACAAAAGATCAGTGAAATGAAAAGTTAGTTTTTTTAAATATAAAGCAAACATTTATGCAGACTGTGAAAAAGAACACCTCAGAAATTCGAAGCATCATTTGTGGCTACTATGAGCAACTTTGTAGGCTAGTAAATTGGAAAATCTAGAGGAAATGGATCCATTCCTAGGCACATACAACCTACAAAGATTGAACCATTAAGAAATCAAAAACCTGAACAGACCAGTAAAAAGTAATGACATAAAAGCCGTAATAAAACATTGCCCAGCAAAGAAAAGCCTGTGCCCCAGTTGCTTCACTGCTGAATTCTACTGAACATTTAAAGAAGTAATACCAATCCTACTGAAATCATTTTGAAAAATAGATGAGGAGGTAATACTTCCAAACTCATTCCATGAGGTTACCCAATACCAAAACCAAACAGACACATAAAAATAAATAAAACTACAGACCAATATGAGTATTGATGTAAAAATCAGCAAAATGGTAGAAAACTGAATTTAACAATGCATGAAAAAGAGTATTAATCATGACTAAGTAGGATTTCACCTGGCTTCAACATATGCTAGCTATCAATGTGATACATTATATCAACAAAATGAAGGACAAAAATATGGTCATTTCATTTGATGCTGAAAATGCATTTGATAACATTCAACTTCCCTACATGATAAAAACCCTCAAGAAACTGGGTATAGAAGGAATGTATCTCAACGTAATAAAAGCCACATATGACAGACCACAGTTAGTATCATCCTGAATGGGGAAAAACTACAAAAGAACTACAAACCTTTGGTTTAAGATCTGGAACACAACAAGGCTGCCCGTTTTCACCACAGTTACTGAACATAGTACTGTAAGTCCTAGCTAGGTGAATCAGAGGAGAAATAAGGGGCATGCAAATTGGGAAGGAAGAAGTCAAATTGTCCTTATTTACAGATGATAAGATCTTATATTTGGAAAATCCTAAACAATCCACCAAAACTAGTAATACTGATAAATTGAGTATAGTTGCAGTATACAAAATCACCATACAAAATTCAGTACCATTTCTATATGCTAACAGTGAATGATATGTAAAGGAAATCAAAATAGTCTCATTTATAATATTGACAAATAAGATTATTTTTAAAATTTTTTATTTCTGTAGGTTATTCAGGAACAGGTGTTACTCGGTTACGTAAGTTCTTTAGTGGTGATTTGTGAGATTTTGGTGCACCCATCACCCGAGCACTATACACTGAACCCAATTTGTGGTCTTTTATCCCTCATCACCCTTTCCCCTGAGTCCCCATAGTTCATTGTATCATTCTTAGGCCTTTACATTCTCATAGCTTAGCTCCCACTTGTGAGTGAGAACATGCAATGTTTGGTTTTCTACTCTTGAGTTACTTCTTTCTTTCTTTTTTTTTTTAGATGGAGTCTCGCTCTCTCACCAGGCTGGAGTGCAGTGGCACGATCTTGGCTCACTGCATCCTCTGCCTCCTGGGTTCAAGCGATTCTCCAGCCTCAGCCTCCCAAGTAGCTGGGACTACAGGCATGTGCCACCATACCTAGCTAATTTTTGTATTTTTAGTAGAGGTGGGGTTTCACCATGTTGGCCAGGATGATCTTGATTTCCTGACCTCGCGATCCACCTGCCTTGGCCTCCCAAAGTGCTGGGATTGCAGATGTGAGCCACCATGCCCAGCTTATATCACAATTTCTTTATGCACTCGTTGATTAATGGGCATTTGGGCTGGTTCCATATTTCTGCAATTGTGAATTGTGCTGCTATAAATAAGCCTTTGCAAATGTCTTTTTTGTATAATGACTACTTTTCCTCTAGGTGGATACCCAATAGTGGGATTGCCGGGTCAAATGGTAGTTCTACTTTTAGTTCTTTAAGGAGTCGCCACACTGTTTTCCATGATGGTTGTGCTAGTTTACATTCCCACCAGCAGCGTAGAAGTGTTCCATTTACACCACATCCACACCAACATCTATTATTTTTTGACTTTTTGATTATGGCCATTGCAGGAGTAAGGTGGTATTGCACTGTGGTTTTGATTTGCATTTCCCTGATCATTAGTGGTGATGAGCATTTTTTCATATGTTTGTTGGCCATTGGTATATCTTCTTTTGAGAATTGCCTGTTCATTTCGTTAGCGCACTTTTTGATGGGATTATTTGGTTTTTTTCTTGCTAATTTGTTTGAGTGCCTTGTAGACTCTAGATATTAGTCATTTGTTGGATGTATAGGTTATAAAGATTTTCTCCCACTCTGTGGGTTATCTGTTTACTCTGCTGACTCTTCCTTTTTCTGTGCAGAAGCTCTTTAGTTTAATTAAGTCCTGCCTATTCATCTTTGTTTTTGTTGCATTTGCTTTTGGGTTTTTGGTCATGAAATCCTTGCCTAAGTCAATGTCTATGTTGGAGATAAATGCTCGGTTCGCAAAGTGAAACCAGCACTCTGGCAAAAGTTTTCCCAGCAAGGCAATTTACTTCTGCAGAAAGGTGCTGCTCGTGTCATTCACGATCACAAGAGCACACTGAACAAAGGAGGGAAAGGGTTATTCCTAATGTGGCCCCTACATCTGTATCAATCTCCCATGGGCGGGGGGTAGGCGGGTCAGACTGCACATTCTAAGTTGACCTGATTGGCTATTTGTGGATATTTTCCAAATAAGGAAGGGAAGGGGGATGTGCGTTACAGTGGTGGGACGTGTGGTTTCGAAGGGTGGAATGGGTGCAGAGTTAGCAAACAAGGGAACAGATGTGAGTTATTGATTAGAACTGATAGGAAGGTTGTTTACACTAATTAGGGGCAAGGAGGCATGGAGAACAAGAAAGTTGAGTTTGAGAACAAAGAATAAGGAAGTTAACAAGCTAAACCTTTGCAGAGGAATTTATTATATCTTATATGTAGAAGGGTTTTTCTGATGTTATCTTCTAGAATTTTTATAGTTTCAGGTCTTAGATTTAAATCCTTGATCCATTTTTTTTTTTTTTTATTGAGACTTTTTTTTTAATGAGCCATTCTCCTGCCTCAGCCTCCTAAGTAGCTGGGACTACAGGCGCCTGCAACCACACCCAGCTAATTTTTTTAATTTTAATAGAGATGGGGTTTCACGGCGTTAGCCAGGACGATCTCGATCTCCTGACCTCATGATCTGCCCGCCTGGGCCTCCCAAAGTGCTGGGATTACAGGCGTGAGCCACCATGCCCAGCCTCCTTGATCCATCTTGAGTTGATTTTTGTCTAAGGTGAGAGATGAGGATCCAGTTTCATTCTCCTACATGTGGCTTGCCAGTTATCCCAACACCATGTGTTGAATAGAGTGCCCTTTCCCCACTTTATGTTTTTGTTTGCTTTGTCAAAGCTCAGTTGACTGTAAGTATTTGATTTTCTCAGTTCTGTATCCTGTTCCATTGGTCTTTGTGCCTATTTTTATACCAGTAGCATGCTGTTTTGGTGACTATGGCCTTATAATGTAGTTTGAAATCAGGTAATGTGATGCCTCCAGATATGTTCTTTTTGCTTAGTCTTGCTTTGGCTATACAGGCTCTTTTTTGGTTCCATATGAATGTAGGATTCTTTTTTCTAGTTTTGTGAAGAAGATGGTGGTATTTTGATGGGAATTGCATTGAATTTGTAGATTGCTCTTGGCAGTGTGGTCATTTTCACAGTATTGTCTCTACCCATCCATGAGCACGGGATGTGTTTCCATTTGTTTGTATCATCTGTGATTTCTATCAGCAGTGTTTTGTAGTTTTCCTTGTAGAGGTCTTTTGACTCCTTGGTTAGGTATATTCCTAAGTTTTGTTTTGTTATGTTTTGTTTTGTGTTTTGTTTTGTTTTTGTTTTTGTTTTTGTTTTGTTTTGTTTTCCCCCAGCTATTGTAAAAGTTGTTGAGTTCTGCATGTTTCTCAGCTTGGTTGCTGCTGGTGTATAGGAGAGCTACTGATTTGTGTACAGTAACTTTGTATCCAGAAACTTTGCTGAATTCTTTTGTTAGTTTGGGAGCTTTTTGGAGGACTCTTTAGGGTTTTCTAGGTATACAGTCACATCATCAGCACACAGTGACAGTTTGACTTCCTCTTTATCGATTTGGATGCCCTTTATTTCTTTCTCTTGTCTGATTGCTCTGGCCAGGAAGAGAAGTGGTAAGAGTGGGCATCCTTGTCTTGTTTCACTTCTCAGAGGAACTGAGGCCACTGCACCTGGCCTATGTTGGCAATTTTTTAATTGCCATGTCAATCTCAGTATGTTATTGGTCTTTCAGGGTATCTATTTCTTCCTGATTTAAATGTTTTCAACTTTTCCCCATTTAGTATTATGTTGGCTGTGGATTTGTCATAGATGGCTTTTATTACATTGAGGTATGTCCTTTGTATGCCAATTTTGCTGAACGTTTTAATCATAAAGGGATGCTGGATTTTGTTGAATCCTTTTTCTGTGTTTATTTAGAGATGATTGTATAATTTTTGTTTTTAATTCTTGTTATGTGGTGTATCACATTTATTGAATTGCATATGTGAAACCACCCCTGTATTTCTGGTATGAAACCCTCTTGATCATGGTGGGTTATCTTTTTGATATGTTGTTGGTTCAGTTAGCTAGTATTTTGTTAAGGACTTTTGCATCTATGTTCATCAGGGATATTGGTCTGTAGTTTCCTGTTTTGATTATGTCCTTTGCTGGTTTTTGTATTAGGGTGATACTGGCTTCATAGAATGATTTAGGGAGGATTTCCTCTTTCTCCATCTTTTGGAATAGAGTCAGGATTGGTACCAATTTTTCTTTGAATGCCTGGTATAATTCAGCTGTGAATCTGTCTGGTACTGGGCCTTTTTTTTTTTTTTTTTTTTTTGGTGTTTTGTTGTTGTTGTTGTTGTTTTGTTTTGTTTTGTTTTTTTGAGACAGAGTCTGGCTGTGTCACCCAGGCTGAAGTGTAGTGGCACAGTCTTGGCTCAAGCAGTTCTCCTGTCTCAGCCTCCAGAGTAGCTGGGATTACAGGCGTGTGCCACCATTCCTGGCTGATTTTGTATTTTTAGTAGAGATGTGGTTTCACCATGTTGGCCAGGCTGGTTTGAACTCCTGACCTCTGGTGATCCACCCACCTTGATCTCTCAAAGTGCTGGGATTACAGGTGTGAGCCACTGCGCCTGGCCTATGTTGGCAATTTTTTAACTGCCATGTCAATCTCACTGTATGTTATTGGTCTTTCAGAGTATCTACTTCTTCCTGATTTAAGCTAGGAGGGTTATATCTTTCTGGGAATTTATCCATCTCCTCTAGGTTTTCTAGTTTATATGCATAAAGCTGTTGAATTAGCCTTGAATGATCTTTTATATTTCTGTGGTGTCAGTTGTAATATCTCCCATTTTGTTTCTAGTTGAGCTTATTTGTTTTTTTTTTCTCAGCTTTTCTTGGTTAATCTTGCTAATGGTCTATTAATTTTATTAACCTTTTCAAAGACCCAGCTTTTTGTTTCATTTATCTTTTTCTGTTTTTTTTTGTTTTTTGTTTTTGTTTTTTTACACTTTTAAGTTCTAGGGTACATGTGCACAAGGTACAGGTTTGTTACATAGGTATACATGTGACATGTTAGTTTGCTGCACCCATTAACTCATCTCATTTATCTTTTGTATTTTTTTTTGTTTCAATTTCATTTAGCTCTGCTCTGATCTTAGTTATATTCTTTCTTGTGCTGTGTTTGGGTTTGGTTTGTTCTTGTTTCTCTATTTCCTTGAGGTGTGACCTTAGATTGTCTGTTTGTGCTCTTTCAGACTTTTTGATTTAGGCATTTAGGGCTATGAACTTTCCTCCTAGCCCCGCCTTTGCTATATCCCAGAAGTTTTATAGGTTGTATCTCTATTGTCATTCAGTTTGAAGAACTTTTTAATTTCCATCTTGATTTCATTGTTGACCCAGTGATCATTCAGGAGCAGGTTATTTAATTTCTATGTGTTTGCATGGTTTTGAAGTTTCCTTTTGGAGTTGATCTCCAGTTTTTTTCCACTATGGTCTGAGAGAGTGCTTGATATAATTTCAATTTTATTAAATTTATTGAGGCTTGTTTTGTAGCCTATGATATGGTCTACCTTGGAGAAAGTTCCATGTGTAATGAATAGAATGTATATTCTGCAGTTGTTGGGTAGAATGTTCTGTAAATATCTGTTGAGTCCATTTGTTTCAGGGTATAGTTTAAATCCATTATTTCTTTGTTGACTTTCTGTCTTAATGACCTGCCTAGTGCTATCAGTGGAGTTGAAGTCCCCCACTATTATTGTGTTGCTGTCTATCTCATTTCTTAAGTTTTATCAGTTTGGGAACTCCAGTGTTAGGTACTTACATATTTAGGATTGTGATATTTTTCTGTTGGATAATGCTTTTTATCATTATATAATGTCCCTCTTTGTCTTTTTTAAGTGCTGTTGCTTTAAAGTTTGTTTTATCTGATATAAGAATAGCTACTCCTGCTTGCTTTTGATATTCATTTGCATAGAATGTCTTTTTCCACCCCTTTACCTTAAGCTTATGTGAGCCGTTATGTGTTAGGTGAGTCTCTTCAAGGCAGGAGATAGTTGGTTTGTGAATTCTTACCCATTCTGCAAATTCGTGTCTTTTAAGTGGAGCATTTAGGCCATTTACATTTAATGTTAATGATATGGTTTGGCTGTGTCCGTACTCAAATCTCAACTTGCATTGTATCTCCCAGAATTTCTATGTGTTGTGGGAGGGACCCAGGGGGAGGTAATTGAAACATGGGGGCCAGTCTTTCTCATGCTATTCTCGTGATAGTGAATAAGTCTCACAAGATTTGATGGGTTTATCAGGGGTTTCCGCTTTTGCTGCTTCCTCATTTTTCTCTTGCCACTGCCATGTCAGAAGTGCATTTTGCCTCCCGCCATGGTTCTGAGACATCCCCAGCCATGTGGAACTGTAAGTCCAATTAAACCTCTTTTTCTTCCCAATTTCAGGTATGTCTTTATCACCAGCATGAAAATGGACTAATACAGTTAGTGTTTAGTTGTGAGGTACTATTCTGTTCATCATGCTGTTTGTTGCCTTTATACCTTGGTTTTTTGTTTGTTTGTTTATTGTATTTTTGCTTTATAGGTCCTGTGAGATTTATGCTTTAAAGAGGTTCTGTTTTGATGTGTTTCCAAGATTTGTTTCAAGATTTAGAGCTCTTTATAGCAGTTTTTACAGTGTTAGCTTGGTAGTGATGAATTCACTCATCATTTGTTTGTCTGAAAAAGACTGTATGTTTCCTTAATTTATGAAGCTTAGTTTCACTGGATACAAAACTCTTAGCTGATAATTGTTTTGTTAAGGAGGCTGAAGATAGGGCCCCAAATCCTTCAAGCTAGGAGGGTTTGCGGAGAAATCTGCTGTTTATCTGATAGGTTTTCCTTTATAGATTACCTGATGCTTTTGCCTTACAGCTCATAAGATAGGTTTTCCTTTATAGATTACCTGGTGCTTTTGCCTTGTAGCTGATATGATTCTTTCCTTCATCTTAACTTTAGATAATCTGATGCCAGTGTGCCTAGGTGATGCTCTTTTTGCAGTGAATTTCCCAGGTGTTCTTTGAGCTTACTGTATTTGGATATCTAGGTTTTTAACAAGGCTCGGGAAGTTTTCCTTGACTATTCTCCCAAATACGTTTTCTAAACTTTTAGCTTTCTCTTCTTCCTCAGGAATGCTGATTATTCTTAGGTTTGGTTGTTTAACATAATCTCAGACTTCTTGGAGGCTTTGTTCATATTTTCTTATTCTTTTTTCTTTGCTTTGTTGGATTAATTTAAAAACCTTGTCAAGCTCTAAAGTTCTCTTCTGCTTGTTCAGTTCTGTTGCTGAGACTTTCTAGAGCATTTTGCATTTCTATAAATGTGTCCATTATTTCCTGAAGTTTTGATTGTTTTTTATTTATGCTATCTATTTCACTGAAGATTTCTCCCCTTATTTCTTGTATGATTTTTTTGATTTCCTTAAATTAGGCTTCACCTTTCTCTGGTGCCTCCTTGATTAGCTTAATAACTGACCGTCTGAATTCTTTTTCAGGTAAATCAGGGATTTCTTCTTGGTTTGGATCCACTGCTGGTGAGCTAGTGTGATTGTGTGTGTGTGTGTGTGTGTGTGTGTGTTTAGGCGGGGGGGGGGGGATGTTAAGGAACCTTGTTTTGTCATATTACCAGAGTTGGTTTTCTGGTTCCTTCCCATTTGGGTAGGCTCTGTCAGAGGAAAGGTTTAGGGATCAAGACTGTTGTTCAGATTCTTTTGTCCCACGGGATGTTCCCTTGATGCAGTACTCTTCCCCTTTTCCTAGGAATGTGGCTTTCTGAGAGCCGAGCTGTAGTGATTGTTATCTCTCTTTAAAATTAAATACCTAGTAACTAACCGAAGATGTGAAAGATACCTACAATGAAGACTGTAAAACACTGATGAAAGAAATTGAAGAGGACACAAAAAAATTAAAAGATACTTCATGTTTGTGGATTAGAAAAATCGATATTGTTAAAATGGTCATACTGCTTAAAGCAGTCTGCAGATTCAGTGCAGTCCCTATCAAAGCATCGATGACATTCTTCACAGAAATAGAGAAAACAATCCTAAAATTAATATGGAACCACAGAAGACTGAGAATAGCCAACACTATTCTGAACAAAAGGAAGAAAACTGAAGGAATCACATTACCTTACTTGAAGTTATACTGCAGAGCTATAGTAACTAAAACAGCATGGTACTAGCATAAAAACAGACCAAACAGTAGAACAGAATAGATATCCCAGAAACAAATCCATATACCTACAGTGGGTGAACTCATGTTTGACAAAGATGTCAAGAACAAACATTTGCGAGAAGACAGTCTCTTCAATAAATGGTGCTGGGAAAACTGGCTATTCACATACAGAAGAATGAAATTAGATCTGTTATCTCTCACTATATATAAAAAGGCAAAATGGATTACTTAAATCTAAGACCCCAAACTATGAAACTGCTAGAAGAAATTATTGGGGAAACTCTCTAGGACATTGTTCTGGGCAAAAGAATTTTCATAAGCCTTGGTAACCAAATGAAAAATGGACAAATTGGATCACTTCAAGTTAAGCTTCTGCACAGCAAAGGAAACAATCTACAAAGTAAAGAGACAAGGCACAGAATGGGAGAAAATATTTGTAAACTACATGTTTGACATGGCATTAATAACCAGAATATAAGAAGCTCATACGACTCTGTAGGAAAGAATCTAATAATCCAATTATACAATGGTAATACCTGAATAGACATTTCTCAAAAGGAGAGATACAAATGGAAAACAGGCATGTGAATAGCTACCTAATGTCATTGATCATCAACAAAATGCAAATCAAAGCTACAGTGAGATATCACACCTCATTTAAAATAGCTTTTATTCAAAAGACAGGTAATATGAAATGCAGGTGAGGATGTGTAGAAAGGGAATCCTTGTACATTGTTGGTGGGGATGTACATTTGTACAACCAGTATAGAGACCAGTTTGGAGGTTCCTTAAGAAACTAAAAATAGAGCTACCATGCAATCCAGCGATCCCGCTGCTGAATATATACCCAAATGAAAGGAAATCAGTATATCAAAGGGATATCTGCAATTCCATGTTTGTTGCAGCACTGTTCACAATAGCCAAGATTTGGAAGCAACCTAAGTGCTCATCAGCAGATAAATGGATAAAGAAAATGTGGTACATATACA
Source organism: Gorilla gorilla gorilla (assembly GCF_029281585.2). Lineage (NCBI taxonomy): Eukaryota > Metazoa > Chordata > Mammalia > Primates > Hominidae > Gorilla > Gorilla gorilla. The sequence goes on from NC_073242.2 coordinate 14,045,945, forward strand.
CAATAGAATACTATTCAGCCATGAAAAAGAATGAGATCTGTCATTTGCAACAATGTGGATGGCTCTAGAGGTCATTATCTTCAGTGAAATAAGCTAGGCACAGAAAGACACACTTATGTTCTCACTTATTTGTGGGAGCTAAAAATCAAAACATTTGAATTTGCGGTGAGAATAGAAGGATGGTTACCATAGGCTGGGAAAGGTATTTTGTGTTGGGGAAGAAGGTGGGGGTGGTTAATGGGTATAAAAAGTAGTTAGAATGGGCCAGGCACAGTGGCTTACACCTGTAATCCTAGCACTTTGGGAGGCCGAGGCAGGTGGATCACCTGAGGCCAGGAGTTCGAGACCAGCCTGGCCAACATGGCGAAACTGCCTCTCTACTAAAAAACACAAAAGTTAGCCTGGTGTGGTAGTGATGGGCACCTGTAATCCCAGCTACTCAGGAGGCTGAGGCAGCAGAATCACATGAACCCAGTAGGCGGAGGTTGCATTGAGCCAAGATCACACCACTGCACTCCAGCCTGGGCAACAGAGCAAGACTCTGTCTCAAAAAAAAGTAGTTAGAATGAATTAAGACCTAGTTAACCTAGTATTTAATTGCACAACTGGGTGACTATAGTCATCAATAATTTAGTTATACATTTAAAAATAACTAAGACTATAATTGGATTGTTTGTAACACAAAGGATAAATGCTTCAAGGGATAGATACCCCATTTACCAATGTGATTATTATGCATTGCATTTCTGTATCAAAGTATCTTATGTACGCAGAGAAGTTACAAATTAAAACTGGAAATGAAACCTCATGAAAGTATAAGAATCAGAGGTCATATAAAACAATCACATAAAGGAAGAAGAGAAAGGAATCAAATGGCAACACAGTGTAATTCCATTATACCACAAAGATGAGGAAAACAAGGAAAGAATTTATACAACAACTAGGTAATAATTGATAATGTGACAGGATCAAAACCTCTCATATTAACATTGAACCTGAATGGATGAAATGCTCCACTGAAAAGAGAGATTGATGGAATGGATTTTCAAAACCCATCAACCACGTATATGCTGCTTACCAGAAATGTGTCTTACATGGTAAGACACATTTAGACTCAAGTTGAAGGGGTAGAAAAAGATATTCTGTGCAATGGAAACCAAAATTGAGCAGGAGCAGCTAGACATATCTCACATACAATTAGCTTTAAATCAAAAGCAGTAAAGAAAGACAAACATGATCATTATTTAATGATAAAGGGATCAATTCAACAAGAGGATATAACAATCCTAAATATGCATGCACTGAACACTGGGCCACCCAGATTCATTAAATATTACTATAGTTAAAGAAAGAGATAGATAGCTGAACAGTAATGGTAGGGAACAACACCACACTCATACTAGACAGAAATTGATAATCTGGTCCTAAAATTTATATGGAAATTCAAGGGACCCACAATAGCCAAAACAGTCTTCTCCAAGAATAACAAAGTTGGAGGACTTAACACATCCTGAATTCCAAACTTCTCACAAATGACAGTAATCAAGATAATGTGGTACAGACCTATACACAAATGGAATAGAATCGTGAACCCAGAAATACACCTTCTCATTTAAAGTCAATTTGTTTTTTATGAGGGTGTCATAAAAAAGGTAAGTAATGGTGTTTTAAAATTGTGCTGGAACAATTGGATGTCCACGTCGGTCGTGGAGACCCTAACCCAGTGGCACTAGAGGAATTAAAGACACACACACAGAAATACAGAGTGCGGAGTGGGAATCGGGGCTGACAGCCTTCAGAGCTGAAAGCCGCAAACAGAGTTTTACCCACATATTCATTGACAGCAAGCCAGTGGTAAGCATTGTTTCTATAGAGTATAGATTAACTAAAATGGGAAACAAAGGGATGGGCTCTGGCTAGTTATCTGCAGCAGGTATATGTCCTTAAGGCACAGATCACTCATGCTATTGTTTGTGGTTCGGGAACCCCAGGTGGGCCAGGTGTTCCTTGCCCTCATTCTGGTAAACCAACAACCTTCAGCGTGGGCATCATAGCTATCACAAGCATGTCACACTGCTGCAGAGATTTTGTTTATGGCCAGTTTTGGGGCCTGTTTATGGCCAGATTTGGGGGCCTGTTCCCAACCTGTCCCCCTTTTTTGTTTTTGCAAGACGATAGAAGCAAAGGCGGCTTTATCACGGTGAGCAGGAGTCGGGATCCACATCTGCAGACTATACAAAGACAACACAGATTAATAGTGCAATCATCATTGAAATCACAGAGCCTCCAAGTGTTTTTATCCATTTTAATGGGTTAATAGCTGCTAATCTGTCTGCAGCTCCTTCAAGCACTCCAGTTCCTGGCATTAAGGTCAGGTGTGCCTGGGATGCTTTAAATATTTGTTCTTTTAATTTTGCAATGTCCAACGACAAGTTTTGTAGAGTGTCCTTCTAGATGCTTTTTTATTCTGTCCCAAATTTTGATCTTATTAAGAGCCATTAATAGTTTCCACAAATCCTTATGTTTAGCTCCTAGAGCAGGCCATATCATTTGAGGTTGAGGTGCCACTATACTGCCGTGTTTCCAGATAATAGGAACTCTTGCCATACTTCTTACCATTTCTACCATCTGACCGTTTTGTTCAGACCAACTGAACATAGTGTGGCCATGGCACGCAGACTGAGAGGTACAACTCGTGCTAAACATCCCCTTAGGGGACCAATCAGTAATGATTCCATGGGAATCATTGCGCAGCACCTCTGCCTGTTCTGCAGTGCAATCTTCCCAAACAAGTACATTCATTTTTTCGGGCCAGGTCCAATTCTGTTTACAAACAGGTTTTTGATGGCGGTATGCCTCAATTATAGGAGCAGATTTATTATGGTAAATAGTGAGACCAGAAAGCATGTGTAACTGTGTCATAGAATGATTACATGCAGGCATTATTGCCAGCCAAGATTGATAGTGAGGGGGTAGGCAACTGGTGACCTTTCCCAAACAGATAGGTGAATGTTCAAATCCTAGAGAAATATTCCTAACAGTTCCTTCCTCATGTGGGTGAGACGGGCCTCTATTATCTGTAGGACCAAGCATCCAAGAGCTATCATTAGTGTATACCTCCACTGGGGGGTCCAGCCAAGTTACAGGCCATAGAAGTGGTGGAAAAGGTAAATATACCCAATAAGTATAATTGTTCTCTGTGTCAGCCCTTGCTAAAGGAATACTCATGGCAATGGTGATCACTGCTATCATAGCTATCATTAAATTACTCATTGTGATTGGTTGTCCCGCTTTCCTCAGGTTTTCTTCCGCCATCTGTGACAGCTTCTTGATCTGTCCCCAGGTAGGTGGCTGCATTCGACAGGTGTTGCTCGTGACAGTTGGGGTCCTCCTCAGTGTCAGTCTCAACATGGCTGCAACTGGTGTGTGTTTGGAATCCTCCCAAAACCTCTTCCGGAGTATCTGGCTCATAGTAAGGCTTTAGGTATCTCAGTGGCACCCAAATTGGCTGTTGATTCGGTCCTGGCAAAACACAAGCATAACCTCTACCCCAAATTATTATTTTACCTGTTTCCCAATTTTTGTTATTGCATCTCTCCACCAAACCAGTTGTTCTGCTTCTGCCTTTGCAGCTGGTTTCTGTAGATGCTGTTCAGCTGCTGATAGCATCTGGCCTTTAGGCAGGCTCAAAAAATGTAAAGTCAATAATGCTAGATTCAGTTGCATATTCATGATGTCCTGTAGTCCCTGTTTCCCTCCTTTTGCTTTTGCAACGGCTGTTTCGGGGAGAGATTCATTCATTCCACAATGGGTTGTCCTTGAGAATTACATGGGATGCCAGTAATGTGTTTAATATTCCATACAGAGAAAAATGTAGCTAGAGCTTGGTTAGTATATATAGCCTGAGGCATTGTCCATTTTAATAGATGCTGGAATGCCCATCACCGCAAAACACTGCAAAAGATGATGTTTAACACAGGCAGAAGACTGTCCTGATTGGCATGTAGCCTAGACAAAGTGAGAAAAGTTATCTGCACATACATGCACATAAGCTAGTCTCCCAAACGAGGGAACATGGGTGACATCCATTTGCCAAAGAGAATTAGGTTCTAATCTGCGAGGATTAACTCCTCCTATAAAAGATGAGGAATGCACCATTTGGCAGGTTGGGCATTGCTGGATAATAGCTTTAGCTTCTTTCCAGGTAATGCTATACCTGCGTTTGAGACCAGAGGCATTAACATGGGTTAAATTGTGAAAGTGTCTGTCATTAGATACTGCAGTAGCAACTAGGTGATCAGCCATTTGATTCCCTGCAGTCCAAGTCCTGGAAGAGGTGTGTGAGTCCTAATGTAAATGATGTAAAAGGGTGCATTCTATTCCTAACTGCTGTTTGCAATTGGGAAAATAATCAGTTGTTCATCTGTGTGAAATCGTAACTGAGCATTTTCAATTAATTGTGTGGAATGAACCACCTATGAAGAATCAGAAATCACATTAATAGGCATATCGAAAGCAGTCAATACCTCAATTACAGCTACAAGCTCTGCTTTTTGAGCTGAAGTATAGGGCATCTGAAATACTTTACCTTTCAAGCCAGAATAAGAAGCTTTACCATTACTAGACCCACCTGTGAAGACATTTTCAGCACCTTCAGTTGGTTAAAATTTAGTTATTTTAGGGAGAATCCAATTAGTTAATTTCAAAAATTGAAAGAGTTTTGTTTTAGGAAAATGGTTATTGAGAATATCCACAAAATCAGCTAAATGAGTTTGCCAAGTAAGACTATTTATAAAAGCTTGCTGTATTTGTGCCTTTGTGAGAGGGACAATTTTTCCAGGATCATATCCATGTAATTTAACAATCTGAGTTCTCTGATTTCCTATCACAGTAGCAATTTGATCTAAATAAGGAGTTAGAGTCCGTGAATTAGTATGTGGAAGAAAAGCCACTGTACAAGATCTTGCTCTTGAACAATAACACCAGTAGGTGAATCTGAGTTGAAAAAAATTAGAAATCTAGAGTCTTCTCTGGATCTTTTCTGCTTATTTGAGCCTTATGCACTTGCTTCTCAATTAGCTGGAACTCTGCCTCCGCCTCCTTTGTTAATTGCTGAGGGCTATTGCGACTAGGATCACCTCTAAGGATAGAAAATAGATCGCTCGTGGCATAGGTAGGAATGCCTAGAGCAGGTTGTATCCAATTTATGTCCCCTAGTAATTTTTGAAAGTCACTTAATGTTTTCAATTGATCCCTACGTATGGTTGCTTTCTGTGGCACAATGGTAGTATCATTTACTAAGGTCCCCAAGTAGGAGTAAGGAGTAGTAGTCTGAATTTTGTCAGGAGCTATGATTAAACCAGCACAAGAAATCAAAATTTGCAAGTGATCGTAAGATTGGAGTAATAATTCTCTAGTGGGGCAGCACAAAGTATATCATCCATATGATGAATAATGTAACACTGAACATTTTTTACGAGTAGATTCAATTGCTTGCCCTACATACGTCTGGCAAATTGTTGGACTGTTTAACATGCCTTGTGGCAACACTTTCCAATGAAAATGCTTAGCAGGCTGCAGGTTGTTTACCGCAGGAATTGTAAATGCAAGCCATTCACAGTCTTGCTCAGCTAAGGGTTAGTAAAGAAACAGTCTTTTAAATCTATGACTATTAAAGGCCAATTTTTCAGAATCATAGCAGGAGAAGGCAGTCCTGGCTGTAATGCCCCCATAGGTTGTATAACTGAATTAGTGGCCCTTAAGTCAGTTAACATTATCCATTTACCTGATTTTGTCTTCATTACGAAAACTGGAGAATTCCAAGGGGAAAATGTTGGAGCTATGTGTCCTTTTTCTAATTGTTCAGTAACTAAGTCCTCTAAAGCCTCCAGTTTCTCTTTGCTCAGCAGCCATTGTTCTATCCAAATTGGCTTATCTGTTAACCATTTTAAAGGTATAGGTTCTGGAGGCTTAACAATGGCCACCATCAAAAATGATATCCTAAACCTTGGCGGGACTTTGTCTTTCCACTTGAAGCGTTCCTTCAAACTTTGCAAATTTTTTCCTAGCCCCATACCAGGGACATACCCTGTTTCATGCATCATATGTTGACTTTGAGGGCTGTATAATTGCTCTGGAATTAGAACTTGTTCTCATTGTTGTAATAAATCTCTCCCCCATAAATTTATAGGTATAGAAGTTACAATTGGTTGAATAGTCCCAGGTTGTCCCATCAGGCCCTTCACAATGCAAGATATAACTATTTTGATATACTTCAGGGGCTTTACGAACTTCAGCTATGTTAAATTGAGCAGGTTGAATTGGCCATGAGGACAGCCAGTGCTGTAGAGAAATGAATGAGATGTCTGTTACTGTATCTACCAAACTTTTAAATTTCTTTCCCTGAACAGTTATTTCACAGATAGGACATTTATCAGTAATTTGATTCCCCCAATAAGCTGCTTTGCCTTGTTTATTTGTGCTTCCAAATCCTCCTGTTCGTTTAGTTTCACTTTTCCCCATTTCCACATATGGCACAATCAGGAGCTGTGCTATACACGCTCCTGGCTCTGCTTTCCAGGGAACAGAAGTAGATACTGCAATTTGAATTTCCCCATTGTAATCTGAATTAATGGCTCCTGTATGTACTTGCATTCCTTTTAAATTTAAACTAGAGGCCAGGTGCAGTGGCTTACGCCTGTAATCCCAGCACTTTGGGAGGCCGAGGCAGGCAGATCACGAGGTCAGGAGATCAAGACCATCCTGGCTAACATGGTGGAACTTCGTCTCTACTAAAAATACAAAAAATTAGCCAGGCGTGGTGGTGGGCACCTGTAGTCCCATCTACTCAGGAGGCTGAGGCAGGAGAATGGCGTGAGCCTGGGAGGCGGAGCTGGCAGTGAGCCGAGACCACGCCACTGCACTCCAGCCTGGGTGACAGAGTGAGACTCCATCAAATAAATAAATAAATAAATAAATTTATTTAAACTAGACCTACCTAGAAGTAATGCTGGCATCATCTGGCTGGAGACAGCAACATTCTTTAACAGTCCTGTTACAAAAGGAGAACCTGGTCTATATTGATTTATAGCTTGTTTACATTCTTTAAGTATTTTAAAAGGAAAAGGCTCAAACGTAGCTATATTTCCCTGTTGATATGGGTGGTGTATTCTGACAGGGAACTGCCAAGCCTCTATATCACCCTCTCGTCTAGCTTGCTGAATTCCTGCCTGAAAAGAACTGAGAGCGGTCGCTCAAGGCACTGCCCAAACAGTTACTGGGGCATCTACTTTTCACCCACTGTCCTCTGGAAAAAGATCTGGAGGGTCAGGCCACTCTTTTTCTTCAAAATAATGAGGGGGTGCAGAAGGGTAGGGACAAACCTCTCCCTCCTTTGCCACTTTAGCTTTAGCTGGCCGACAAACCTGCTCTGTCACCTCTTATGTTACTTCGTTACACCCTCCTTCCTCCTCCTCATCAGTGTGAAAAGGTTCCAAGGTGGAACGAGCCAGAGCCCACACTTGTCCCATTGTTACCCTGATGCTTCCGAGCTCCCCTTCTTACTCACCACAGGGATTGCTTAAGAGTACTCGGGTGTCCTCCAGCGTAGTTCCACGTTCTCCAGTCATTGTTCCGGCACACGCATAGAAATATAGAGTGTGGAGCAGGAATCGGGGCTGATAGCCTTCATAGCTGAGAGCCACGAAGAGTTTTACCCACATATTTATTGATAGCAAGCCAGTGATAAGTATTGTTTCTATAGATTATAGTTTAAATCGGGAAACAAAAGGATGGGCTCTGGCTAGTTATCTGCAGCAGGAACATGTCTTTAAGGCACAGATCACTCACGGTATTGTTTGCAGTTCTGGAACGCCTTAAGGGGTTTTCTGCCCTGGGTGGGCGAGATGTTCCCTTGCCCTCATTCTGGTAAAGCAACAACCTTCAGCGTGGGCATCATAGCCATCACGAGCCTGTCACACTGCTGCAGAGATATTGTTTATGGCCAGTTTTGGGGCCTGTTTATGGCTAGATTTGGGGTCCTGTTCCCAGCAGACCCCTATCTCACCATAAGCAAAACTTAACTGAAAATGGATCAAAAACCTAAATATAAGCACTTATAAAACTTTAAAATTCTTAGGACCTTGGATTAGGCTGTGATATACTTGCTAAAAACACACGTAAATGTGTTTTTAAATCTTTAGAAATTATGCTTTATGAAAATTTTACAGTTTTCAAAGCATACCATCAAGGAATGGGAAAGACAATCCATATAATGCGAGGGAAAGTTTGTAAATTGTATCTTATAAGGGACTTAATCTAAAATATATAAGGAACTCTTACAAGCCAGTAATAAAAATGCAAATAACACAGTTTTTAAATTCTCAAAGAATCTGCATAGACATTTATCCAAAGAAGATGCACAAGCCTCCAAGAAGTACATGAAAAGATTCTCAACATCATTAGCCGTCAGGTAAATACAAATCAAAATGCCAATAAGGCACTACATCAGTTGAAACAGGATGACTATACCAAGACAAACAGATAAGAAGTGTTGGTGAAAAGGTGTTAAAATTGGAACTCTCATCCACTGCTGGTGTGAATGTAAGTTGTTCTGGCCATTTTGGGAAACAGTCTGGTAGTTCCTCAGAAGGTTAAATCTAGAGTTACCACATGACCAAATAATTCTACTGCTAGGTATATAGAACAAAGAAACATGAAAACATTACGTCCACATAAAAACTTGTACATGAATGTTTATATCAGATTTTTTCTTTTCTTTTTTTTTTTTTTTTTTTTTTTGAGACAGAGTTTCGCTCCTGTTGACCAGGCTAGCGTGCAATGGCTCAATCTCGGCTCACGGCAACCTCTGCCTCCCCGGTTCAAGCGATTATCCCACCTCAGCCTCCTGAGTAGCTGGGTTTACAGGTGCCTACCACCATGCCTGGCTAGCTTTTTTTTTTTTTTTTTTTGTACTTTTAGTAGAAACGGGGTTTCACCACGTTGGCCAGGCTGGTCTTGAACTCCTGACCTCAAGTGATCCGCCCGCCTCAGCCTCCTAAACTGCTGGCATTACACAGGCGTGAGCCACTGTGCCCAGCTGGAAATCTTTAAAGGTATTCAATTCCATGCAATTGTGAAGCAGATTCAGATCTTAAAAAATAATAATAATAATGACACCTTAATATTAAATAATATAGAAGCAATAATGTAAATAATGTAAAGTAAGGCTTTAATATGGCATGTATAACTAATTAAATGGATTAAATTCTGTTGAAAGACAAATTCATTAGGTGAAAATATTTATGTATTACAAGAAACATAAATTGATACAAAAATGTTAAAAGTAGGCCGGGTGTGGTGGCTCACATCTGTAATCCCAGCACTTTGGGAGGCCGAGGTGGGCAAATCACCTGAGGTTGGGAGTTTGAGACCAGCCTGACCAACACTGAGGAACCCCATCTCTATTAAAAATACAAAATTAGCCAGGCCTGGTGCCACACGCTTGTAATCCCAGCTGCTCAGGAGGCTGAGGCAGGAGAATCACTTGAACCTGGGAGGCAGAGGTTGCGATGAGCTGAGATCATGCCATTGCACTCCAGCCTGGGCAACAAGAGTGAAACTCCATCTCAAAAAAAATAAATAAATAAATAAAGGTAAAGGATGGACAACATTATATTCAGTGGGATTTACATCATAAAACATTAAAAGTACAGATTAGATAATTTTATTATTTCAAAATGAAGTTAACAGTGAGGATACAGCCAAACAATTATGCATCTGAGGGGAAAATGAAAATAGGTCCTTTCCTCTTTCTATGTGCTAAAATAAATTCTAGATGGATTAAGGACTTAAATTATAAATGACTTGAGAAAATATAATTAAAACTTGAGAAAATGTAATTTCATCTTTTGCAGCATGTGTTACAGGACAGTATTACCATCTCAAAGATCTGTGAGTTGTGGCTTATGTGACAGCAAATAATTCAAATTGGCTAAAGAGAGGAGTTCTGGTGTTGGTAGGGATCCCCAATTAGTTTGGGTGGCTTTTTATTCTCAGCAATGAATTCAACTTCACTAAACGGGTTCTATGATAGGCAAACTATATAGTTAGAAATATTTAACTTACTTGCACCTTTTATCAGCAGTTTTACTTGTCTCCCCTAAGCATTCTCATGCAGACATTTTCCAGGTGAAATACCTCTCCTCAGAGCCGGAAGTTTAACCAGTTATGAAGTGTGTAATGTTAATGACCATTTAGTTCATGTTTTTCATGAAGTTTAACAAATTTACTCTGAGCTGGCACTCTGCATTCTTACTATATATTGTAATAATTGCACAGCCATGGTATAGCACCGTGTCCTTAAATAACTTACATCAGTGAAAGGCTTCTTTACCACCAGTAGGCTTCACTATTTCACACAACATGGAGTAGAGAAGGATGTCACAAGGAAGAGAGATCAAACTTTAACCATAAAAGAAAAAAAATTATTTAACTTGACTATATTAAAATTAGGAAGAGCCTAATAAGATACCTGTAACTCATATAACAAAGGATTGACAAGGAATATGTTTTTGGTTTTTGTTTTTTTTGTTGTTTTTTTTTTTTAAGACAGTGTCCCACTCTGTTGTCCAGGCTGAAGTACAGTGGTGTGATCTCGGCTCACTGCAACCTCCATCTCCTGGGTTCAAGCGATTCTCTTACCTTGTCCTCCCAAGTAGCCGGGAATACAGATGTGTGCCACCACACCCAGCAAATTTTTGTAGTTTTTAGTACAGACAGGGTTTCACCCTGTTGGCCAGGGTGGTCTCGAACTCCTGGCCTCAGGTAATCCGTTCGCCTCAGCCTTACAGAGTGCTGGAATTACAGGCTTGAGCCACTGCACCTGGCCGGAATATGGTTTATAATATGTTAAGTATGCTTTGAAAATGAAAGAGGAAAGACACCCCAAGAAGTCATGAGCAGGAAATAACCAGGAATTTTTACAGACAAGTAAACATAGCTAATAAACATAGGAAAAGATGATAGTAATTAGGGAAACACAAATTAAGACAATGAGAGCTAATTCTTTATGGAAGTAGATTGGCTAAAATCAAATCTGGCAATACCAAGGGTTCAAGAGGATGTGGCTCAGTGGTAACTCTTACGTATTGACTGTATGGATGCAAACTGGTAAAACTGCTCCAGGAAATAATTTGGTTTTCTTGAAAAGTTGAACATGGATACCTTATCAGTATCTAGAAATTCACTCAGGAAATGCTTACACATAAGCCCCTTGAGACAGAAATAATCAGAATAGCATTGTTGTGTCAGAACATCAACAAGAACTGGAGATGTAATCCCAGCACTTTGGGAGGCTAAGGCATGAGGATCACTTCAGCCCAGGAGTTTCAGACTAGCCTGGGCAACACAGTAAGACCCAATATCCACAGAATTTTTTTTACAAATTAGCCAGTTGTGGTGGTGCATGCCTGTAATCCCAGCCTCTTAGGAGGCTGAGGTGGGAGGATAGCTTGAGCCTGGGAGGCTGAAGCTGCCATGAGCCATGCTGCACGCCAGCCTGGGTAACAGAGCAGCAAGACCCTGTCTCAAAAAAAAAAAAAAGGAACTGGAGGTGACCCAAAGATCTTTCACAAATGATCAGATAAACAAATTTTGGTATATCTACCCAAAGAATTATTACAGTGCAAAGAAGAACATGAGTTATTGCTATACATAAGCACATGGATGAATTTTGTACATATATATAACTGAAAAAACAAGTATTAGCTATAGTTTGCTCAACAACAAAATTAAACAGTATATTTGTTTACATATGACATTTATGATGAAACTGTAGAAAAAGTAATAGAATTATAAACTAAGTTTAGGATACATCATCAGGATGGAGAAGAGGTGCAAGGGGCATAGTTTGGAGAAACATAAGTAAATGCAGGTTACTGATAGTATTCTACTTATTTGTTGTGGGTGTTTCAAAGATGTTCACTTTATTATACTTTGTAATTAACACATATTACAAGTCTTTTGTATGCATCAAATGTAGAGGCATTTTTTTACTCCAGAGCTTAAATTTCAGCACGTTTTACTAATTTCGGCCTTTTCCAAAGGCCCTTAGAAGGGCCATAGTAACAATATGTTCACATGGTTGGATGTTTTCATCAGATTTACAATAGTAAGATATTTTAAGTATAGTCATTTAAGACCCCTGTCTATCTTCACCTTGATTTCTTCTTCTTTTTTTTTTTTTTTTATTATACTTTAAGTTTTAGGGTACATGTGCACATTGTGCAGGTTAGTTACATATGTATACATGTGCCATGCTGGTGCGCTGCACCCACTAACTTGTCATCTAGCATTAGGTATATCTCCCAATGCCATCCCTCCCCCCTCCCCACCACAGTCCCCAGAGTGTGATGTTCCCCTTCCTGTGTCCATGTGATCTCATTGTTCAATTCCCACCTATGAGTGAGAATATGCGGTGTTTGGTTTTTTGTTCTTGCGATAGTTTACTGAGAATAATGGTTTCCAATTTCATCCATGTCCCTACAAAGGACATGAACTCATCATTTTTTATGGCTACATAGTATTCCATGGTGTATATGTGCTACATTTTCTTAATCCAGTCTATCATTGTTGGACATTTGGGTTGGTTCCAAGTCTTTGCTATTGTGAATAATGCCGCAATAAACATATGTCTGCATGTGTCTTTATAGCAGCATGATTTATAGTCCTTTGGGTATATACCCAGTAATGGGATGGCTGGGTCAAATGGTATTTCTAGTTCTAGATCCCTGAGGAATCGCCACACTGACTTCCACAAGGGTTGAACTAGTTTACAGTCCCACCAACAGTGTAAAAGTGTTCCTATTTCTCCACATCCTCTCCAGCACCTGTTGTTTCCTGACTTTTTAATGATTGCCATTCTAACTGGTGTGAGATGATATCTCATAGTGGTTTTGATTTGCATTTCTCTGATGGCCAGTGATGATGAGCATTTTTTCATGTGTTTTTTGGCTGCATAAATGTCTTCTTTTGAGAAGTGTCTGTTCATGTCCTTCGCCCGCTTTTTGATGGGGTTGTTTGTTTTTTTCTTGTAAATTTGTTTGAGTTCATTGTAGATTCTGGATATTAGCCCTTTGTCAGATGAGTAGGTTGCGAAAATTTTCTCCCATTTTGTTGGTTGCCTGTTCACTCTGATGGTAGTTTCTTTTGCTGTGCAGAAGCTCTTTAGTTTAATTAGATCCCATTTGTCAATTTTGGCTTTTGTTGCCATTGCTTTTGGTGTTTTGGACATGAAGTCCTTGCCCATGCCTATGTCCTGAATGGTAATGCCTAGGTTTTCTTCTAGGGTTTTTATGGTTTTAGGTCTAACGTTTAAATCTTTAATCCATCTTGAATTGATTTTTGTATAAGGTGTAAGGAAGGGATCCAGTTTCAGCTTTCTACATATGGCTAGCCAGTTTTCCCAGCACCATTTATTAAATAGGGAATCCTTTCCCCATTGCTTGTTTTTCTCAGGTTTGTCAAAGATCAGATAGTTGTAGGTATGTGGCGTTATTTCTGAGGGCTCTGTTGTGTTCCATTGATCTATATCTCTGTTTTGGTACCAGTACCATGCTGTTTTGGTTACTGTAGCCTTGTAGTATAGTTTGAAGTCAGGTAGTGTGATGCCTCCAGCTTTGTTCTTTTGGCTTAGGATTGACTTGGCGATGTGGGCTCTTTTTTGGTTCCATATGAACTTTAAAGTAGTTTTTTCCAATTCTGTGAAGAAAGTCATTGGTAGCTTGATGGGGATGGCATTGAATCTGTAAATTACCTTGGGCAGTATGGCCATTTTCACGATATTGATTCTTCCTACCCATGAGCATGGAATGTTCTTCCATTTGTTTGTATCCTCTTTTATTTCCTTGAGCAGTGGTTTGTAGTTCTCCTTGAAGAGGTCCTTCACATCCCTTGTAAGTTGGATTCCTAGGTATTTTATTCTCTTTGAAGCAATTGTGAATGGGAGTTCACTCATGATTTGGCTCTCTGTTTGTCTGTTGTTGGTGTATAAGAATGCTTGTGATTTTTGTACATTGATTTTGTATCCTGAGACTTTGCTGAAGTTGCTTATCAGCTTAAGGAGATTTTGGGCTGAGACAATGGGGTTTTCTAGATAAACAATCATGTCGTCTGCAAACAGGGACAATTTGACTTCCCCTTTTCCTAATTGAATGCCCTTTATTTCCTTCTCCTGCCTGATTGCCCTGGCCAGAACTTCCAACACTATGTTGAATAGGAGTGGTGAGAGAGGGCATCCCTGTCTTGTGCCAGTTTTCAAAGGGAATGCTTCCAGTTTTTGCCCATTCAGTATGATATTGGCTGTGGGTTTGTCATAGATAGCTCTTATTATTTTGAAATATGTCCCATCAATACCTAATTTATTGAGAGTTTTTAGCATGAAGCGTTGTTGAATTTTGTCAAAGGCTTTTTCTGCATCTATTGAGATAATCATGTGGTTTTTGTCTTTGGCTCTGTTTATATGGTGGATTACATTTATTGATTTGCGTATATTGAACCAGCCTTGCATCCCAGGGATGAAGCCCACTTGATCATGGTGGATAAGCTTTTTGATGTGCTGCTGGATTCGGTTTGCCAGTATTTTATTGAGGATTTTTGCATCAATGTTCATCAAGGATATTGGTCTAAAATTCTCTTTTTTTGTTGTGTCTCTGCCTGGCTTTGATATCAGAATGATGCTGGCCTCATAAAATGAGTTAGGGAGGATTCCCTCTTTTTCTATTGATTGGAATAGTTTCAGAAGGAATGGTACCAGTTCCTCCTTGTACCTCTGGTAGAATTCGGCTGTGAATCCATCTGGTCCTGGACTCTTTTTAGTTGGTAAACTATTAATTATTGCCACAATTTCAGCTCCTGTTATTGGTCTATTCAGAGATTCAACTTCTTCCTGGTTTAGTCTTGGGAGAGTGTATGTGTCGAGGAATGTATCCATTTCTTCTAGATTTTCTAGTTTATTTGCGTAGAGGTGTTTGTAGTATTCTCTGATGGTAGTTTGTATTTCTGTGGGATCGGTGGTGATATCCCCTTTATCATTTTTTATTGCGTCTATTTGATTCTTCTCTCTTTTTTTCTTTATTAGTCTTGCTAGCGGTCTATCAATTTTGTTGATCCTTTCAAAAAACCATCTCCTGGATTCATTGATTTTTTGAAGGGTTTTTTGTGTCTCTATTTCCTTCAGTTCTGCTCTGATTTTAGTTATTTCTTGCCTTCTGCTGGATTTTGAATGTGTTTGCTCTTGCTTTTCTAGTTCTTTTAATTGTGATGTTAGGGTGTCAATTTTGGATCTTTCCTGCTTTCTCTTGTGGGCATTTAGTGCTATAAATTTCCCTCTACACACTGCTTTGAATGCGTCCCAGAGATTCTGGTATGTTGCGACTTTGTTCTCGTTGGTTTCAAAGAACATCTTTATTTCTGCCTTCATTTCGTTATGTACCCAGTAGTCATTCAGGAGCAGGTTGTTCAGTTTCCATGTAGTTGAGTGGCTTTGAGTGAGATTTTTAATCCTGAGTTCTAGTTTGATTGCACTGTGGTCTGAGAGATAGTTTGTTATAATTTCTGTTCTTTTACATTTGCTGAGGAGAGCTTTACTTCCAACTATGTGGTCAATTTTGGAATAGGTGTGGTGTGGTGCTGAAAAAAATGTATATTCTGTTGATTTGGGGTGGAGAGTGCTGTAGATGTCTATTAGGTCCGCTTGGTGCAGAGCTGAGTTCAATTCCCGGGTATCCTTGTTGACTTTGTTTCGTTGATCTGTCTAATGTTGACAGTGGGGTGTTAAAGTCTCCCATTATTAATGTGTGGGAGTCTAAGTCTCTTTGTAGGTCACTCAGGACTTGCTTTATGAATCTGGGTGCTCCTGTATTGGGTGCATATATATTTAGGATAGTTAGCTCCTCTTGTTGAATTGATCCCTTTACCATTATGTAATGGCCTTCTTTGTCTCTTTTGATCTTTGTTGGTTTAAAGTCTGTTTTATCAGAGACTAGGATTGCAACCCCTGCCTTTTTTTGTTTTCCATTTGCTTGGTAGATCTTCCTCCATCCTTTTATTTTGAGCCTATGTGTGTCTCTGCACGTGAGATGGGTTTCCTGAATACAGCACACTGATGGGTCGTGACTCTATCCAACTTGCCAGTCTGTGTCTTTTAATTGGAGAATTTAGTCCATTTACATTTAAAGTTAATATTGTTATGTGTGAATTTGATCCTGTCATTATGATGTTAGCTGGTGATTTTGCTCAGTAGTTGATGCAGTTTCTTCCTAGTGTCGATGGTCTTTACATTTTGGCATGATTTTGCAGCGGCTGGTACCGGTTGTTCCTTTCCATGTTTAGCGCTTCCTTCAGGAGCTCTTTTAGGGCAGGCCTGGTGGTGACAAAATCTCTCAGCATTGGCTTGTCTGTGAAGTATTTTATTTCTCCTTCACTTATGAAGCTTAGTTTGGCTGGATATGAAATTCTGGGTTGAAAATTATTTTCTTTAAGAATGTTGAATATTGGCCCCCACTCTCTTCTGGCTTGTAGGGTTTCTGCCGAGAGATCCGCTGTTAGTCTGATGGGCTTCCCTTTGAGGGTAACCCGACCTTTCTCTCTGGCTGCCCTTAACATTTTTTCCTTCATTTCAACTTTGGTGAATCTGACAATTATGTGTCTTGGAGTTGCTCTTCTCGAGGAGTATCTTTGTGGCGTTCTCTGTATTTCCTGAATCTGAACGTTGGCCTGCCTTGCTAGATAGGGGAAGTTCTCCTGGATAATATCCTGCAGAGTGTTTTCCAACTTGGTTCCATTCTCCGCATCACTTTCAGGTACACCAATCAGACGTAGATTTGGTCTTTTCACATAGTCCCATATTTCTTGGAGGCTTTGCTCATTTCTTTTTATTCTTTTTTCTCTAAACTTCCCTTCTCGCTTCATTTCATTCATTTCATCTTCCATTGCTGATACCCTTTCTTCCAGTTGATCGCATCGGCTCCTGAGGCTTCTGCATTCTTCACGTAGTTCTCGAGCCTTGGTTTTCAGCTCCATCAGCTCCTTTAAGCACTTCTCTGTATTGGTTATTCTAGTTATACATTCTTCTAAATTTTTTTCAAAGTTTTCAACTTCTTTGCCTTTGGTTTGAATGTCCTCCCGTAGCTCAGAGTAATTTGATCATCTGAAGCCTTCTTCTCTCAGCTCGTCAAAATCATTCTCCATCCAGCTTTGTTCCGTTGCTGGTGAGGAACTGCGTTCCTTTGGAGGAGGAGAGGTGCTCTGCGTTTTAGAGTTTCCAGTTTTTCTGTTCTGTTTTTTCCCCATCTTTGTGGTTTTATCTACTTTTGGTCTTTGATGATGGTGATGTACAGATGGGTTTTCGGTGTGGATGTCCTTTCTGTTTGTTAGTTTTCCTTCTAACAGACAGGACCCTCAGCTGCAGGTCTGTTGGAATACCCTGCCGTGTGAGGTTTCAGTGTGCCCCTGCTGGGGGGTGCCTCCCAGTTAGGCTGCTCGGGGGTCAGGGGTCAGGGACCCACTTGGGGAGGCGGTCTGCGCGTTCTCAGATCTCCAGCTGCGTGCTGGGAGAACCACTGCTCTCTTCAAAGCTGTCAGACAGGGACATTTAAGTCTGCAGAGGTTACTGCTGTCTTTTTGTTTGTCTGTGCCCTGCCCCCAGAGGTGGAGCCTACAGAGGCAGGCAGGCCTCCTTGAGCTGTGGTGGGCTCCACCCAGTTCGAGCTTCCTGGCTGCTTTGTTTACCTAAGCAAGCCTGGGCAATGGCGGGCGCCCCTCCTTGATTTCTTCTTTGTGTCAGCTGGCAGTAGAGTGGTTTCAGGCATTTTGTGATTGGGGGATTTATTTGTGTTTAGTGGGATGTGTTTGTGATTCAGAGTCATTTCTGGATGTAGGTAATTATAGCCTGTCAGCCGATTGTGTTGGGAATGTGGTCTCTGGTGCCTGGCACCTGTAATATGTGAGTATTAGAGAAGCCAAAGTGCAAATTATGGAACCAGAAGGTAATCAGGAAAAAATTCCCAATTATCTGATGTTTAAAATTTTAAGTGTAGGATTTCGTTCTCATCAATTTCCAGTCAAAACAGCACTTTTCTCCTGTCAAAAATAACATAGCACATTCAATTATAAATTCACCATATATTTATTTTCTTTTTTTGATAGGAATCCTGCTTTTTTTTTTCTTTGAGACACGGTCTCGCTCTGTCACCCTTGCTGGAGTGCAGTGGTGCGATCACAGATCACGGCAGTGTCTAGTTCCTGGGCTCAAGTGAACCTTTTGCATCAGCCTCCTGAGTAGCTGAGACCACAGGTATGTGCCACACCTGGTTGAATTCTCCCTTTAAAATAATATAAGAATGTTTTTATTTGTAGGACACAAAACTGTAGCAGTGTCTTCAGGCAAAGCTGCTAATTTTATGCATCATGATTATCACTTTTAGCAAATACATCATAAAACCATGCTAGAGGAAAGATTTGATTTGTTCATTTTCTTTGGAAAATAATACAAAAATTGTATTCATGAAGAGACAATCATATAATACACAGTCCTATAGGGAAAATAGAATTGTATAGGCATATTAGGGTCTTAATTAATGAAGAGTATTGTGCTGTTTTTTGGATTTATTTAGTATATATATCAGGTTTGTTTGTGTGTTTGTTTTAAGACAGAGTCTGGCTCTGTCGTCCAGGCTGGAGTACAATGGCACGATCTCGACTCACTGCAACCTCTGCCTCCTGGGTTCAAGTGATTCACTTGCCTCGGCCTCCCAGAAGCTGGGATTACAGGCATGTGCCAGCATGCCTGGCTAGTTTTTGTATTTTTAATAGAAATGGCGTTTTGCCCTGTTGGCCAGGCTGGCCTGAACTCCTGACCTCAGGTGATCCACC
This sequence comes from Gorilla gorilla gorilla, assembly GCF_029281585.2. Classification (NCBI taxonomy): domain Eukaryota; kingdom Metazoa; phylum Chordata; class Mammalia; order Primates; family Hominidae; genus Gorilla; species Gorilla gorilla. The sequence continues at coordinate 14,064,875 of NC_073242.2, forward strand.
TGCCTCGGCCTCCCAAAGTGCTAGGATTACAGGCGTGAGCCACCCTACCAGGTTAGTTGGCTTGTTTATTTAAGCTGGAATGTTATGTATCTTAGTGCTGGTTTTATTTTATTTTATTTTATTTTATTTATTTTATTTTATTTTATTTTATTTTATTTATTTTATTTTATTATTTTATTTTAATTTTATTTTATTTTATTTTATTTATTTTATTTTATTTTATTTTATTTATTTTATTTTTAGACTGTCTCACTCTGTTGCCCAAGCTGGAGTACAGTGGCGCGATGTTGGCTCACTGCAACCTCCACCTCCCGGGTTCGAGTGATTCTTGTGCTTCAGCCTGCCGAGTAGCTTGGGATTACGGATGCATGCCACCATGCCTGGCTAATTTTTGTATTTTTAGTAGAGACAGGGTTTCACCATGTTGACCAAGCTGGTCTCGAACCCCTTACTGCAAATAATCCTTCCAACTCGGCCTCCCAAACTGCTGGGATTACAGGCATGAGCCACCACACCTGGCCACATTTATTTTAGAAACTTGAACATTAGGAAAGCTTAAACAGATGCCATTATGTATAGAAAATGGAATGTTTTATAAAAACTTTTTTTTGTTTTTATGAATAAGTGCAATTTAATGTTTAGATTATTTAAACTATGACTTACCTGGATGAATAAATAGTGAATGGTTATAGCACTGAGGTGATATAACAAGAAGTGGCTAGATAAAACTATCAGGTAGAGGCTTACTAGCAATACAGATTTTGAATTTATGTAGTTTAGATTTATAGAAACAATAGAAAAGATTTTTATGTTTTCAGTGTCATGAAAATGGATATGATTTTTTCAGTAAGGTGATTATCTAAATCCGGAGAGACAGTGTCAATGTTACTTTAATATTGTAAATAAATAACTTTAATTCAGTAGTAAATAACTTTTATTCACTAGAGAAATGCATTTAAATATGATGTCTTAAATTCCAGGATATGAAAGATGGCAAGTCCAGATAGAAGTAAACGGAAGATATTAAAAGCCAAAAAGACAATGCCCCTAAGTTGCCGGAAGCAAGTAGAGATGCTGAATAAGTCAAGGAATGTTGAAGCGCTGAAAACAGCAATTGGGAGTAATGTTCCAAGCGGTAATCAGAGTTTCAGTCCTAGTGTCATAACTAGGACTGAAATAACCAAATGTAGCCCTTCTGAAAATGGTGCATCCTCATTGGACTCTAATAAAAATTCAATATCAGAGAAAAGTAAAGTATTCTCTCAGAATTGCATAAAACCAGTAGAAGAAATTGTTCATTCAGAAACAAAATTGGAACAAGTTGTTTGTTCGTACCAAAAGCCAAGTAGAACAACAGAATCCCCCAGCAGAGTCTTCACAGAAGAGGCAAAAGATTCACTGAACACTTCTGAAAACGATTCTGAGTATCAGACAAATGTAACAAGATCCCTTTTTGAGCATGAAGGGGCTTGTAGTCTAAAGTCCAGTTGCTGTCCACCCAGTGTATTGAGTGGTGGTGTTCAGATGCCAGAGTCTACAGTAACCAGTACCGTGGGTGATAAGAAAACTGACCAGATGGTTTTCCATTTAGAAACAAACTCCAATTCAGAATCACATGATAAAAGGCAAAGTGACAACATTTTATGTTCAGAAGACTCAGGTTTTGTGCCTGTTGAGAAAACACCTAATTTGGTGAATTCAGTCACTTCTAACAACTGTGCTGATGACATTTTGAAAACCGATGAGTGTAGTAGAACCAGTATTTCAAATTGTGAAAGTGCAGACTCAACATGGCAGTCATCACTTGACACTAATAACAACAGTAAGTATATACTTACGCACCTTTTAGAAAAATTAAAATAGTCACTTTTCTTTAGGGTATTTTAAAGTCTCAAATATACAAACGAGTATAGACAGAAAAAAGATAAATGATGACAATTATTTCACAGTATCTTGTTTCTGAACCATTCTTAGTGAGGTGGGGGACAGGTATCCACCATATTAAAAGGGTAATTATTGCAAAGAAGGAATCAATCACTTTTCCTTAAGTACAAAATATCAAAAGGTGGTTTATAGCAATTATTTGGTTCATTTCATATACATCTCTTCTTATTTTGAAGTTTTATTAGATTAAGAAGGAGGCTAGTTGAAAGAGTGAGTTTTAAAAATTGTTGGTAACCCTATTTCTTTTTTTTTTTTTTTTTTTTTTTGAGATGGAGTCTCGCTGTGTCGCTCAGGCTGGAGTGCAGTGGCGCGATCTTGGCTCACTGCAACCCTGACCTCCCGGGTTCAAGTGATTCGCCTGCCTCAGCCTCCTGAGTAGGTGGGATTACAGATGGGCACCACTACGCCCGGCTAATTTTTTTTTTTTTTTTGTATTTTTAGTAGAAACAGGGTTTCACCATGTTGGTCATGCTGGTCTCAAACTCCTGACCTCATGATCCACCCGCCTTGGCCTCCCAAAGTGCTGGGATTACAGGCGTGAGCCACTGTGCCCAGCCAACCCTATTTCTTTCTATAGAATTGACCTGTAAATCACATGCTAAGTATGATAGATAATATATTCACACATGTGTATATGTGTGTGTAGAGAAAGAGAAGCACCCCAAATAATAAATGAAGTCCTTGGGTTATAACATCATTAAAATAGCAAAAGTGAATTTCATTTGAAGTAGGGTATTTTGTTAATGAAATAGAAAAAAACTGATTTAATGCTATAAATTTTGTGTTCTTGTCTAGACTACAGAATGGTCATTTAACAAGATGAATTTAAAATTGCTTAAAAATAATAACAGTATCATCTATTTAAAATATGTATAATAGGACTGGCTGTGTGTGGTGGCTCATGCCTGTAATTAACAGCACTTTGGGAGGCCGAGGCAGGAGGATCGCTTGAGCCATCCAGGCTAGCCTGGGCAACAGATCCAAGACCCTGTCTCTTAAAGAAAAAAAAAGAAGCTGGGCGCTGTGCCTAACGAATACAATCCCAGCACTTTGGGAGGTTGAGGCAGGTGGATCACCTGAGGTCAGGAGTTCAAGACCAGCCTGGCCAACATGGCGAAACCCCGTCTCTACTAAAAATACAAAAAAAATTAGCCAGGCGTGGTGGTGGGCACCTATTATTACTATGGCAGCTACTCGGGAGACTGAGACAGGAGAATTGCTTGAACCTGGGGGGCGGAAGTTGCATTGAGCCAAGATCGTGCCACTTCACTCTTGCCTGGGCGACAAGAGTGAGACTCCTTCTCAAAATGAAAAAAGAGTACCTTTATATAAAATAACGTAGAACCACTTAAGTCACTATAAATAGAGAATTAAATGCTATAATTTGTTAAGTTTTTGTTCGTATATGTGTATTGAATTATTAAGTAAGATTAAAGGGACAGAGTATCTGAGACCAGAACCCTACCTAAGATAACTCATTTTTTTCAAGGTTAGTTTGTGGGTACGTTTTTATGCAATTGAATGTTCTAAAAAATGCTGCAGTGTCACATTTTAGTTTTTCCATTTGCTCAGAGGGTCTCTAAATTAGAGAATTCCTATTTCCTTCTCTTTTTTCCTCCTTGAAACAGGGTCTCACTGTGTTGCCCAGGCTAGAGTGCAGTGGTCAAGGTGCTGCCACCTCAACCTCCCAGCCTCAAGCAATCCTCTCACCTCAGCCTCCTGAGTAGCTGAGACTACAGGCATGCCCCACCATACCCAGCTAATTTTAAATTTTTTGTGGAGATGAATTTTCACTATGTTGCCCAGGCTGGTCTTGAACTCCTGGCCTTAAGCCACCCTCCCTCCTTAGCCTCCCAGAGTGCTGGGATTACAGACATAAGCCACCACAGTGAACCTGTTTTTTTCTTTAAAATATCTTTCTTTCTAATCTTTCCATCTCCTCAAGGCCATTATCAAAAGAAGAGGATGTTTTCAGAAAACGAGGAAAATGTTAAACGCATGAAAACTTCAGAGCAAATTAATGAAAATATTTGTGTAAGTTTGGAAAGGCAAACAGCATTCCTGGAACAGGTAAAATATTGGGGCTTAAATGGAACTTTTACTTTTGATTAGTAAAACATGGTAAAAGTTAATTATCTGGTCCCCACAGTGGCATAACACAGACGACTTTCACTTGATGCAGAGCTGGTGTGTGAAAGCCAAATTATCAGACAGACTGGGGAGAGATAATTACTTACATTACCAAAACAGCTCTGGTTTCTTGAAAATGGTCTCATGCAGAATAACCTAGGGATCATGTGTAGGTAGAGTCCTGTTGCAAAAAGAGAATGGGCTTTCAGTCGGTATTACACTCATATTTGTCTGTAAGTCAGACACTGCATGACCTTCAGCTTTATTAAAGAATCCAGTCTCTTTTGTACTAGTTATGGGGTTCTTAGATCTGCAGCTCTATCCATTTGTAGATTTCACCACAACCCAGAAGACTCAAACAACCTGGAAGTCCATTGCAAAGTCCCTGTGCATTCAGGTTTACTTGGCCTATTTTCCAAACTTAAACGGATATGGTACATTATCTGACATTTTGGTTTATAGCATCATTAAATACACTTCTTGCTTTCATTGTGGCCTCATTTTATCTCATTGTACTACAGTCTCAGTATGTGTTTGATCAATTGTTAGCTGAAGTGTATGTAGCGTGTTTCAGTTCTAGTAGAATGGCTATACTGAGGACGGGTTTTGATGACCATGTTTTCCTATTTCACTACCACTAGAATGCCACCACCACAAATCATTACCTAGTAGACTAATGTCTCCCAGCTGTAATGGACCGAAATTTCCCCGTCTAAACTACCCTGCAAACTGTTTCAGAAACAGAAACACTACCATTTTTTAAAACAGACCATTACAATTACATAGTTACATATACTATGAATGTGTATTCTTCACCTAATAATAAGGGAAAATAAAGGGAAAGAGTTACGCAGAACCAGCTTAAAGGGTGAGTCAACAGTTTTTCTGTGTCTACCTTTTGGTTTTCTTCGAAGAAGACCAAAGGAGACAGTAAAAAATATGTAAGTGTTCTGTTGTTGGCAGGGAAAGGGTAGAAGTATGGTAAGCATGGATCCTAGCCCTAAGGACCATGTTATTCAAGAAGAAGGTTGGGGATTCCAGCTGTGTCTTGTTTCCAGTAATTAGTAGCTGAAGTGAGAAGTAAGTTTTTGTTTGTTTGTTTGTTTGAGGCAGAGTCTCACTTTGTCACCCAGACTGGAGTGCAGTGGCACAGTCTTGGCTCAGTGCTACCTCCACCTCCTGAGTAGTTGGGACTACAGGTGTGCACTAGCACACCCAGCTAACTTTTTGTGTGTATTTTTAGTAGAGACAGGTTTTACCATGTTGGCCAGGCTGGTCTTGAACAGCAGTTTCAGTGATCCGCCCGCCTCGGCCTCCCAAAGTGCTGGGATTACAGGTGTGAGCCACCGCGCCCAGCCAGAAGTAACTTCTGATGTGTACATAACCATCTCTAAATAGCTAGCTTTTCCTCACTTTTTATTGCTGCCCAAACAGTTGTCTCTCTCAACCATATCTAGATGTTTACCTTGTTTGAATCTCAATGAGATAGCCCTCCCCGTCATTCTGACATTGTTCTCCCCTACTGAAAGAGTCCTGCAGTGATCATTTCTTAGCCTTTTGAGGTTTCATAAGGAGCATGGCCTGGTTAATTCCAGTTAAATTACTGAAGAGGAAGGGTTTTTCCTTTACAGTCTTAAGTTATTCACTCTACCCATTATCTCAGAAAGTTGGCACAGATTGGAGATAAGTTTGTACTTTCTCCAAACTTTAGGCCAGTTTGGCTGCCATCTCCACTTTGAAGCCAGGACTTCAATCTGATTCCCTGTTGATGGGCACATTACCATTGGTAAAAACATTTATGAGGTATTTGATGGAAGTTATTGTGTCTTCCTTCTGTATAAGGAACATTACCATTAAATTAGAACAAGTGTATAGTCTAACCAAGAGGAGTTGCCCCATGGTGGGTACTTAGTCAAAAATGATCAAATTTAAGGACCTGTCCCAATGTGAACCACCAGGAGTACTTGTTTAAATTGTGGTTTCTTGAGCTAATAGTTGAAGACTGTTGTTGTAGGCTACTGCTTTCTCAGACGTACCTGATAAAAATCATTTGTAGTAACTGTTTAGTATACAACTTTCCAGGCTCCTTTCCAAAAGATTGTGTTTGGTGGATCCAGGATGTGGCCTAGGAATTTGATTTTTAACAACCATCCCATGTGATTGTTCCTCACCAAGGATGAGGAACACTGTTAGAGAAACACTGTACAAAACAGTGTTTCCACGTTCAAAAGATTTAGATTTGTTTCTCCAAGATTCATGTGGGTATGAGCTTCACATATTGAACCCAGCCAGTGAACTAACAAACATGTGATGATCCATAGAAACCACACGAGTAATAGGTAATGGTCATCGGTAAAAATAGTATTGGCCGGCCGTTGTGGCTCACGCTTATAATCCTAGCACTTTGGGAGGCCAAGTTGGGTGGATCACTTGAGGTCAGGAGTTCAAGACCAGCCTGGCCAACAATGGTGAAACCCTGTCTCGGCTAAAAATATAAAAATTAGCTGGACATGGTGGAGCATGCCTGTAGGCTCAGCTACTAGGAAGGCTGAGGCAGGAAAATCACTTAAACCTGGTGGGTGAAGGTTGCAGTGAGCCGGGATCACGCTGCTGCACTGCAGCCTGAGCAACAGAGCGAGACTCTGTCTCAAAAAATATAATAGTATGTGTTACTGAGCCTTTTTTTTTTAAATAATACATTTTGAGCACATTCATTTGCTCACATGTTTAAAAGTTATGAAAGTAAAAATGACAATCATGTCTAATGTAGAGAAACCATGGAAGAAATGTTAGTGAAGCATTAGAGAAGAGATCAAGTAGACAATGTTGAAGAGTGAGAACACTTGGAAACAGGAAGGAAGAGCCTTGGGAATGATCAAAATTAAAGAATATAATCATCCAGGTGATATCAATATAAGAGTTTAATGTAGGAACTATGTGTTCTGTTTTGAGCATCATGAAGCAAGATACTGGAGGAAAAAATATATAAATATTATAAATACCTTAAATGTATCATAACAGGTCATATTAACAAAGACTACTTACACTGTGGTGAAAATTGCTTACCAGGAGGATACACACTGAGTGAAAAACTACAGTGAATGTTTCTGAATGTATGGCTCAGCAGAGCTGCTCATATCAGTGGGCATTGAAATTAATTATTCTCCCTGAAAATGGGCCAGTCTGTTTTCAAAAAAAAAAGATAAGTTCATTAATTTTTCATATTATAGCTACTACGATTTGTTAGCATGGCATGCATTATGGCAGATAACATTGGTAACTACATAATTGTCCTTGGCTATTTTTCCCATTTTTTTTTTTTTTTTGAGACGGAGTCTCGCTCAATCACCCAGGCCTGGAGTACAGTGGTGTGATCTCGGCTCACTGCAACCTCCACCTCCTGGATTCAAGCAGTTCTCCTGTCTCAGCCTCCAGAGTAGCTGAGACTATGTTGCCTGCCACCATGCCTGGCTAATTTTTGTATTTTTAGTAGAGTCGGGGTTTCACCATGTTGGTCAGGCTGGTCTTCAACTCCTGACCTCGTGATCTGCCCACCTCGGCCTCCCAGAGTGTTGGGATTACAGGCGTGAGCCACTGCACCCGGCTGGCTTCTTTCAGTTTTAGCACCATGCTCTAACTAGCTGAGCTAACCAACTGATTGATATTATTTCAATTTTAACAATAAGAAAGCCACCCCCTAAAAAAATTATGGAAGTAATGGTGATTATCTTACATATTTATTTCTTTCATATCAATTCAGTGTTTTTTATTTTATGGTGCTCTTTTGCGTATTACCTTATGTTCCTATAAAAATCCTTTGAGTATCACTTGTTCAACATTTATTATATACTCATTTGTCAACAAGGAAAATGAAGCTCAAAAATAATGTGACTGACTAAAGGGTCAAGTAGCTTATTAGTGGTAATGTCAAGTCTCACACTTGTGTAATTTGTTCTATATCTACTACAGACCAACCATTTTCATCAGGCGCTGGTTTTCAGATAAGTAGAGTTCCTTTATATGGAATACTAACTAGGAGTTATGGATATTAAAAAATATAAATGGCATGTAGTCTTTTAATTGTTTCTATAATGTATAGTATGAAATTCAAGTGGAACTATAGGAAACTAAAGTTAGCATTATGAGAATAAATTTAATTTCTAACATGTCCAGTATACTTAAATATTGGATGTGTTCTGAGTTTAATATTCAAGTTTTAAAAAACTTACTGGTATAGTTATATAAACATACAAATATAAATAAACTATATTTAATTGGTTACAGTAAATCTGGAAAAGAGCAAGGCTTTTTAAGTAGAAAGTAAAATTGCTTTTAAATTTGAAACGTAGGGTGTTTTGGTTTTTATTTTAAAATTCTAGGTCAGACATTTGATTCAACAGGAGATCTATAGCATAAATTATGAACTATTTGATAAGAAACTGAAAGAATTGAACCAACGCATTGGGAAGACAGAGTGCGGAAATAAGCATGAAGGAATAGCTGATAAACTTTTGGTAAGTTTTGATTTCATTTGAGTCTTTTTTAGGGGAGTAGGGGGTGTTGTTGCTCTGTTGCTCAGGCTGCAGTACGGTGGCTCACTGCAGCCTCTGCCTCCTGAGCTCAAGCAATCCTCCCACCTCAGTCTCCAGAGTAGCTGGGACTACAGGTGCACACCACCATACCCTGCTAATTTTTGGGTTTTTTTTTTTTTTTTTTTTAGAGATGAGGTTTCACCATGTTGCCCATGCTTCCCTCAAACTCCTGAGCTCAAGTGATTATCTAGCCTCAGCCTCCCAAAGTGCTGGGACTACAGGAGTGAGTCACCACACCTGGCCCATGTGAGTCCTTTTAAAAAGAAGAATTTGGTGATATTTTTCATATTAGCAAAGGAAAACAATAAGGGAAGACATACCTGATTCCTGGCCATTAGCCTAATGTAAGAACATATCATAGGCAATGTAATTTATTATAGCTTAGCAATATTGGCTTTTGAGAAATACTCAGAACTGTTAGGCATTCTGTGTCAATTGGCAGGCTTAATACTTAGGCAGCTTCGGCCGGGCGCGGTGGCTCATGCCTGTAATCCCAGCACTTTGGGAGGCCAAGGTGGGCGGATCACAAGGTCAAGAGATCGAGACCATCCTGGGCAACATAGTGAAACCCAATCTCTCCTAAAAATACAAAAATTAGTTGGGCATGGTGGCGTGTGCCTGTAGTCCCAGCTACTCAGGAGGCTGAGGCAGGAGAATTGCTTGAACCAAGGAGGCAGATATTGCAGTGAGCAGAGATTGCACCACTGCACTCCAGTCTGCCGACAGCGAGACTCGATCTCAAAAAAAGAAAAAAAAAAAAATAGGCAGTTTCTTTTAAACCTAAGTATATCCTTTATTAGAACTTGTACAACCTGTTTCAAGCTTTTTTGGACTTTTTGTTTTCCTCTTCTAGTATTACTTGCTGATTGATGTTTTTAACCACATTAATTTTATTGTAGACCAATTAGAAGTTTGAGTTTTTTGTTTTGTTTCGTTTGTTTGAGACGGAGTCTCGCTCTGTCGCCCAGGCTGGAGTGCAGTGGCGCGATCTCGGCTCACTGCAAGCTCTGCCTCAGGGTTCACACCATTCACCTGCCTCAGCCTACTGTAGTCCCAGTAGCTGGGACTACAGGCGCCTGCCACCATGCCCGGCTAATTTTTTGTATTTTTAGTAGAGACAGGTTTCACTGTATTAGCCATGATGGTCTCAATCTCCTGACCTCATGATCCGCCTGCCTCGGCTTCCCAAAGTGCTGGGATTATAGGCGTGAGCCACCGCCCCCAGCCTTTTTTTTTTTTTTTTTTTTTTTAAACAGTCTCACTCTGTCGCCCAGGCTGGAGTGCAGTCGTGTGATCTCGGCTCACTGCAACCTCTGCCTCCCAGGTTCAAGCGAGTCTCCTGCCTCAGCCTCCCGAGTAGCTGGGATTACAGGCGCCTGCCACTACACCCAGCTAATTTTTTGTATTCTTAGTAGAGATGGGGTTTCTCCATGTTGGTCAGGCTGGTCTCAAACTCCTGACCTCAAGTGATCTGCCCGCCTCGGCTTCCCAAAGTGCTGGAATTACAGGCGTGAGCCACTGCGCCCGGCCGAAGTTTGAGATTTTTATCTTCCTTACCTTTAATATTATACAAGCATAGGCTGGGCACGGTGGCTCACGCCTGTAATCCCAGCACTTTGGGAGGCAGAGGCAGGTGGATGCTGGGGTCAGGAGTTCAAAACCAGCCTGACCAACATGGAGAAATCCCGTCGCTACTAAAAATACAAAATTAGCCAGGTGTGATGGCGCATGCCTGTAATCCTAGCTACTTGGAAGGCTGAGGCAGGAGAATCGCTTGAACCCGGGAGGCAGAGGTTGCAGTGAGTCGAGATCGCACCATTGCACGCCAGCCTGGGCAACAAGAGCGAAACTCCATCTCAAAAAAAAAAATTTATTTATATATATGTATATGTTATACAAGCATAAAATGTGATTTCAAGCTTTTGCATATATTAGAATTTCTCATTTGGGTAGATGTCTAGGTCTTACAAAACTACTTTGGCAAATAATTTACCCTCTATCTCTATGTGGTATATAGTACTCTGGCTTAGTATTTATTTTTTTCTCTTTTTCTTCTAGGCAAAAATAGCAAAACTTCAAAGACGTATTAAAACAGTATTATTATTTCAAAGGAATTGTTTGAAACCAAACATGTTATCCAGTAATGGAGCCTCTAAGGTTTGTATAAACACACAGGAATTGTAATCATCTATTTGACTCATATAAGTGGTTTGATTAGAAGAAATGAATATATTTCCAGGCTAGGACAGAAGGTGTAAAGGTAAGTAAGTTTTTACTTAGAGTGTTCCCATGCATCTGTCTCTGGAAAAGACACCCTTAGGTAGTACATGCCACTTGTATTTCTGTAGTAAAGGGAGTAGAAAGAGGATTGGTGATTGCCAAGATTGGCTTCCCTCACCCCCATTTTATCATGAAAAGTATCAAATATATACAGCAAAGTTGAAATTATGTATTTTTAATTATAGTTTAAGTTCTGGGGTACATGAGCAAAATGTGCAATTGCATTACATAGGTATACACGTGCCATGGTGGTTTGTCAGACCCATCAACCTGTCATCTACATTAGGTATTTCTCCTAATGCTATCCCTCCCCTAGCCTCCCCACCCCCCGACAGGCCCTGGTGTGTGATGTTCCCCTCCGTGTGTCCATGTGTTCTCATTGTTCAACTCCCACTTATGAGTGAGAACATGTAGTGTTTGGTTTTCTGTTCTTGTGTTAGTTTGCTGAGAATGATGGTTCTCAGCTTCATCCATGTCGCTGCAAAGGACATGAATTCATCCTTTTTTTGGCTGCATAGTATTCCATGGTGTATAAGTGCCACATTGTCTTTATCCAGTCTATCATTGACGGGGATTTGGGTTGATTCCAAGTCTTTGCTATTGTAAATAGTGCTGCAATAAACGTATGTGTGCATGTGTCTTTATAGCAGAATGATGTATAATCCTTTGGGTATATACCCAGTAATGGGATTGCTGGGTCATGTGGTAGTTCTGGTTCTATAGATCCTTGAGGAATCGCCACACTGTCTTCCACAATGGTTGAACTAATTTACACTTTCACCAACAGTATAAAAAGCATTCCTATTTCTCCACATCCTCTCCAGCATCTGTTGTTTCCTGACTTTTTAATGATCGCCATTCTAACTGGCATGAGTTAGTATCTTACTGTGGTTTTGATTTGCATTTCTATAATGACCAGTGATGATCAGCCATTTTTCATGTTTGTTGGCTGCATAAATGTCTTCTTTGGAGAAGTGTCTGTTCATATCCTTCGCCCACTTTTTGATGGGGTTGTTTTTTTCTTGTAAATTTAAGTTCTTTATAGATTCTGGATATTAGCCCTTTGTCAAATGGATAGATTGCAAAAATTTTCTCCCATTCTGTAGGTTGCCTGTTCACTCTGATGATAGTTTCCTTTGCTGCGCAGAATCTCTTTAGTTTAATTAGATCCCATTTGTCAATTTTGGCTTTTGTTGCTGTTGCTTTTGGTGTTTTAGTCATGAAGTCTTTGCCCATGCCTATGTCCTGTATGTTATTGCCTATGTTAGAAACAAGAGCTTGGAGTCACAAAGAAAACATGCACTCAGACAAAAGATTTCTCAACAAGGCAAATTTACTTCTGCAGAAAGGTGCTGCCTGCATCAGTCATGATCGCAAAAGCACACTGAACAAAGGAAAGCAGGGGATTTTATTCCTAATGCTGTTCCTGTTTCTGTGTCCTCCCCCCATTAATTGGGGTCGGATTGCACAATCTAAACTGATCCCAATTGACTAGATTTAGCATTTAGAATAGGATAAAGAACCAGGAAGTTAGTTTGTACCTAACAACTTAAAGTAAGGTGGTGTGGGTCAGCTACAACCTTGGTAGATGAAGGCATGCCTGGGTGTATAAAAGGCAGGAAAGGTTACTTATAAAATAGAACAAAGGACAAGGAGGGTGAAACCCTTATGAAGAGAAACTTGTTTGTTCCTAACAATTTTCCCCCTCTTGAATTTATACACTTTCTTCTTCAAACTTATCTAACATGTCTTGACTTTGCTGTTCTTCTTGATTGTCTAGCAGTAAAAGCTTGTCAGAATAGGGTGGAAAAGAAATGAGGAAAGTTTCAGTAGGGGCTGTTTTTATAAGTTTTATTGTTTTATTGAACTAATCCATGAATAGAAGGTATGATACAGCAGCCAGTGGGAATGAGTACCCTAACTATAATTGCAAGGGAAGTAAAAATAGAAGCCATGAGTCCTTTCCATTTACCAAACCACCTTTCTAACCATCCTGTAAAGGGGTCATTTACCCTAGAATTCCTGGTTAACTCATTAGGTAAGGAGGTGAGACCTTGTAGAGGTTTAGTGATTGTTCCATGAGGGGCTGTATTGTTAGGGATGAAGGTAAAACATTGGGTTTCTATCACGATACAGACTCCATCTTTTTCTGCTAGTATCATATCTAGTGCCATTCTATTTTCACAGGCCATTTGGCCCTAATTGCTCAGCTGTTCCTTTAATGGCATCCTTAGTATAACTGACAAATTGTTGTTGGTTATAGTAGATATAATTTATCCAATCCACGTTTTTATTAACAGTTACCCACCAGAACAAGGATTCAAACCCTGCTGCTGTTTGGTTTCGTGCTTTAAATTTATCTGGTACCCCTCATGGAACTCCAATGGCGTCTATATAAACGTGAGAATCAAAAGATCGTGAGGGGCCTCTCTTGTTTATGGTGGTGTTTTTCCTTTTTCTGGTTGATGGAATGCCAGAAAGGGATGGCCAATTGAATTAGAGCGCAAGTACTGCTCCAGTTATTTGGCAGAGTGTCCAGTAAGGGTCCACCACAGTACCACCATACATCCACTCGAGGATGAGTAAGGGCAGACTGATTGGTAAGCTCTTAGAAAGGCTTAAGCTCACTGCATCCCTTTAGGTCTCCAAGAAATGCCAAATTTTCTCCCTGTCATGAGAGACACAAAGTAAAATTGGCATCGTTAGATGGAAGCTGGGTGGCCCTCAGGGACTGACCTGCAGGGTGCTGGACTTCAGGCAATAGCAGAGAGAGAGCTTGGCATGACTTACTACCCCAGGCTGTGGGGTGCTAGAAGAGAGCTACCATACAGTCCACGCCCAGTCGATTTGAAGGCCATGCAAGTAGAAAGCGGACAACCTGGGCCTCTGGCCTACCGTGTGCACAAGCGTAACAACTGCTTTTGTTGAGAGTGCAAACAGAATATTCAATTCATTCCATGCAGGCATTTGCTTCTTGGTATCCAGTCTCAGTTGCTAAAGTCTGTTTTAAATCTTTTACTTTTACAATAGCTACTTTAGTTTTGTCATTGGGAAGGGGGTGAGGAGTGGCACCCACTATTTGATTTGGTGGATTTAGGGAAGGTGAAGTGGTAGGAGGTGGAGAATGGTGGACAAAATGTATTTCAAGGAGGCTATAGGGTCCCTTCCAGCAACATTGGCTCCTAAACCATAGAGACAGCCTAAGGTGGGCTTAGGGTCAATGGAAATAGAAGTGGTAGTGGAGAGAAGAACTGGGTTACATTGCTAGGACTGACAATTAGAGGGGGTGGTTCATTTAGTGATGTAGAGATAAGGCTTTAGGGCGGCACAGGGACCTTCCGTGAAAGTCCAGCCTTGGTACTGAGTGGTCCAATAAACACGTTCCCAAGAGCTACAGGGTTTCAAATACCATGCTAGACGGTCACAACGGTGAGAGTTAGGGGTGGGTTCTGTGTGTTCTAGAGGGCCAGGGCAAAGGTACTTACCTGAAGAGGCTAGTTGCCTTTGGGTTTGTAGGTCCCCACAGGGCATAACAAGACAAGCATCAAATGTAATTGTTTGAGGAAACGATGATCAGGTTACATTGATAAAATAAAATGTTCCTGGGTAGCTAAGGAAAGAAAGAGGAAGCAAGTTAGACAGGTTAAGTTTTTTTGAATATTAGTTTGGAAGGTGTTGGCCCGGGAGTGACAACCTATGCCTCCAAAGGGGGTCATGCCTTTTTCACCTGAGTGTGATGGGTCTACCCTTTCTTAACGGTCCAGACTGCTGTCTCAGTGGTTAGGGTCACTAGATAAGGTCTCCCAGGTTGGTTCGAGTTTTTCTTCTTTCCAGCTTTTGATGAGGACGTAATCTCCAGATTGATACAGATGCACTGGGAACTCAAGAGGCGGTGTTTGTGCTAAGAGACCTTGGGTCCTAAGAGAAGACAAAGTAGAATATAGACCAAGTATGTAATGTCTTTTTGAGGGGCAGTTCGAATAGAAGATAGACCAAGTACGTAATGTCTTTTTGAGGGGCAGTTTGAATTCTGAGCAGGGCAATGGGGAGACACTTGGTCCAAGGCAATGAAGTTTTCAAAATCGATTTAAATGATTCTTTAAAGTTTGGTTCATTTTTTTCTACCTTCGTTGATGAAGGTGGATGCCATGGAGTATGATATTCCCAATTTATTCCTAGAGTTTGAGTAAGCCCTTTAACAATATTTGCACTGAAATGAGTTCCATTATCTGAATCAATGTTTTTTATTATTTCATACCTGGGTACAGTATTTTCAATTAATGCCTTAACTACATTATTAGCAGTTGCATTTGAAAAGGGAATAGCTTCTACCCAGTGAGTGAGGTGATCTACTATTACTAATAGGAATTTTAGGTGACCTATTGAGGTATTTCTGTGTAATCAGTTTGGACACTATGGAATGGTCTTAGTCCTGGACGTCTTCCCCCAAGTGGTGATTTTTTTAGAGTTTGCTTATTAGTTTTCTTACATATTAAGCAACTATCTGTAACTTGTTTGGCTAGGGTATAAATTCCTATACACCCATAAACTCTGAGAACTGCATCACACATAGCTTGGGGTCCCCAATGGGTTCCTTGATGCAGCTGAGACAAGACCTCCTTCATGAGAGGTTTGGATAACATTTCTCTTTGGTCTGATAATACCCATTTCCCTTCTGAGTTTTCTTTAGCCCCTGTTTTTATTAATTTTTCTTTTTTCAGTGGAAGAGAAAATGGGGACTGTGGTGGGGGAGGAAGGCAAGGAGTTAAGTGAAAAACAGGCCTCTCAGAGGAAACAGCCACTTGTTTGGCTATTTGATCTGCAAGGTTATTTCCCTGACTTTCAAAAGAAAGGCTTTTCTTGTGTCCTGGGACATGGACAATAGCTATTTATTCTGGCAGCTGGAGATTATTTATTTGTTTATTTATTTGAGACAGGGTTTTACTCTTGTTGCCCAGGCTGGAGTGCAATGGTGTGATCTTGGCTCACAGCAACCTCCACCTCCCAGGTTCAAGCAATTCTCCTGCCTCAGCCTCCCAAGTAGCTGGAATTACAGGCATGTGCCGCCATGACTGTCTAATTTTTTTGTATTTTTAGTAGAGACAGGATTTATTTATGTTGGTCAGGCTGGTCTCGAACTCCCGACCTCAGGTGATCTGCCCACCTTGGCCTCCCAAAGTACTGGGATTACAGGCGTGAGCCACCACGCCCGGCCCTGGAGATTATTTAATACATGGGTGATTAACTCTTTGTGAACTAGGTCTTGACCTTTGCTATTAATAAGGCCTTGTTCAATCCAAATTTTTCCAAAAGTGTGAGCTACCCTGAAAGCATACTTGGAATTAGTATAAATAGTTCCTTCTTGGTTCTGCAAGTGCTTTAGGCTTGATATAATGCAAACAATTCACATGTTTGGGCAGACCAATTATTGGGCAGTCTTCCTGACTCTAATTCTTCAAGGGCTTCCCCATTGATTGACTACTGAGTACCCATTATATCTTTTTCCTTCAGTTACTCAGCAAGAGCCACCTGTAAATAAGTGCTGCCCTCTTTTGAAAGGGGTCTCTCTTAAATTAGGCCTAACTTTTGTATGGTAATTAATTAAATCTAAACACTCATGTTCAGGTTTCTTTAGATTTGGATCTCCAGTCAAGAAACCTGCTGGGTTAAGTGAATCATCAGTAAGGATAGTGTTAAATAATCTCTTTATAACAGGATAGCTTCATATTTTAAAATTCTTGAGTCAGTAAGCCACCTTCCTGCCTTTTGATTTAAGATGGTTCTAACTTGATGAGGTGTGATTACAACCAACTTTCCACCAAAGGTTAGTTTTTGACTTGTTCCCTCCAGTCTTTAGGGGGTGAAGGAGTACAGGTCCTTGCCACCAACATAGGGCATAACCTATTTCCTCTTGGGAGGTAGGGCTCTTACTATTAATATGTTCTATTGAAAGCTGACAAATCCAATCCTCATATGACCCAAACTTTGGCCAGAAAACTGAGGGTTCGAGGATTGGTTCCTGGGTCCAAATGAGACAACAATATTTTATCATCTGTTGCTTTTTCTTGTGTTTAGTCCTTTCATTATCTTTCCAATATTTTAACATAAGCCCTAGGGGACTATCAGGGGGAATGTTATTGCTGCTAGTGTTATCCTTTTTATGCCCTACCTTATTTGGGGTGTTTCACATCCTGGGGGTTTTGGGGTGAGGCTCAATATCCCCTATTGGAAGTTTCTTGCCTTCCCAACTATTGGAAGTTTGTGTGAGGCTCAATGCCCCCCTGCTGGAGATTTCTTGCCTTTCCTTTCCTACAGCCTCAACCCGCCCCCTGCCCCCCAACCACTGGAGGTTTCTCGCACTCTTCTCCTTTTGCTTCGTCTTCTCTGGCTACTTCCCCAGAGGGAATTTAGGTCCCTCTTAACATTGATGGATCAGTAGAAAACCCTGACGGGACCCCCAGAGGGCCGCCATAAGCCATATGAGTTGACCACGGAACTGCAGATTGGACTCACTCACTCTGCACAGCAGTAGTGCTTGTTACCATTCACGCACTTTCAACCTCCAAGATACTCCAACCATCAAGGAAGCACTTCACCACCCCAGCGGCTTTTCTTACCTTGGTCTGTGCACATAGTTACCTGGTCGCCACAGTATTTGTAGTCCTTCTCTTCTCGCGTTGCTGAGATTCCAGGTTTATTTGTCACAACGGGTGGGTCTCAGTCTCCAGCCTTTGAGGCCACTGCACCAAGTCAGTGGGATGCATCCCCTCCCAGAAGATGACCAGAGACCCTTCTCCGGAGAAGAATGGGATCCCAGGCAGGGCCCCCAAATTGTTAGAAATCAGCTGGGAGTTGCAAAGAAAACGAACACTCAAAAGACTTCTCGGCAAGGTAAATTTACTTCTGCAGAAGGGTGCTGCCTGCATCAGTCACAATCACAAGAGCACACCGAACAAAGGAAAGCAGGGGTTTTTATTCCTAATGCCACTCCTGTTTCTGTGTCTTCCCTGCCTCCCCCACCTCTCCCATTAATTGGGGTCAGACTGCACAATCTAAACAGATCCCAATTGACTAGATTTAGCATTTAGAATAGGACAAAGAACCAGGAAGTTTATTGTTTGTACCTAACAACTTAAAGTAAGGCAGTGTGGGTCAGCTACAAGCTTGGTGGATGCCTGGGCCTGTTAAAGGCAGGAAAGATTACTTATAAAATAGAACAAAGGACAAGGGGGGTGAAATCCTTTGAAGAGAAACTGTTCCTAACACCTAGGTTTTCTTCTAAGGCTTTTATGGTTTTAGGTCTTATGGTTAAGTCTTTAATCCATCTTGAATTAATTTTTGTGTAACGTGTAAGGAAGGGGTCCAGTTGCAGTTTTCTGCATATGGCTAACCAGGTTTCCCAACACCATTTATTAAATAGGGAATCCTTTCCCCATTGCTTGTTTTTGTCAGGTTTGTCAAAGATCAGATGGTTGTAGATAGGTGGTGTTATATCTAAGGCCTCTGTTCTGTTCCATTGGTCTATATATCTCTTTTGGTACCAGTACCATGCTGTTTTGGTTACTGTAGCCTTGTAATATAGTTTGAAGTCAGGTAGTGTGATGCCTCCAGCTTTGTACTTTTTGCTTAGGACTGTCTTGGCTATATGGGCTCTTTTTTGGTTCCATATGAAATTTTAAGTATTTTTTTCCAATTCTGTGAAGAAAGTCAATGGTAGCTTGATGGGGATAGCATTGAATCTGTAAATTACTTTGGGCAGTATGGCCATTTTCACAGTATTGATTCTTCCTATCCATTATCATGGAATATTTTCCATTTATTTGTGGCCTCTCTTATTTCCTTGATCAGTGGTTTGTAGTTCTCCTTGAAGAGGTCCTTCACATCCCTTGTAAGTTGGATTCCTAGGTATTCTCTTTGTAGCAATTGTGAATGGGAGTTCACTCATGATTTGTTTCTCTGTTATTGGTATATAGGAATGCTTGTGATTTTTGTACATTGATTTTGTATCCTGAGACTTTGCTGAAGTTGCTTATCAGCTTAAGGAGATTTGGGGCTGAGATGATGGGGTTTTCTAAATATTATTTAGAAAATCTAAATCTATTTTATATGTAGATATTTCTAAATCTAAAAATTGCATGTTATCTGCAAACAGAGACAATTTGACTTCGTCTCTTCTTATTTGAATACCCCATATTTCTTTCTCTTGCCTGATTGCCCTGGCCAGAACTTCCAATACTATGTTGAATAGGAGTAGTGAGAGAGAGGGCATCCTTCTCTTGTGCCAGTTTTCAAAGGGAATGCTTCCAGTTTCTGCCCATTCAGTATGATATTGGCTGTGGGTTTGTCATAAATAACTCTTATTATTTTGAGATATGTTCCATCAATACCTAGTTTATTGAGAGTTTTTAGCATGAAGGGGTGTTGAATTTTGTCAAAGGCCTTTTCTGCATCTATTGAGATAATCATGTGGTTTTTGTCATTGGTTCTGTTTATGTGATGGATTAAGTTTATTGATTTGTGTATGTTGAACCAGCCCTGCATCCTAGGTATGAAGCCAACTTGATCGTGGTGGATAAGCTTTTTGATGTGCTGCTGGTTTCAGTTTGCCAGTATTTTATTGAGGATTTTCGCATTGATGTTCATCAGGGATATTGGCCTGAAATTTTCTTTTGTTGTGTCTCTGCGAGGTTTTGGTATCAGGATGACGCTGGACTCATAAAATGAATTAGGGAGGATTCCCTCTTTTTCTATTCTTTGGAATGGTTTCAGAAGGAACAGTACCAGCTCCTCTTTGTACCTCTGGTAGGATTTGGCTGTGAATCCATCTGGTCCTGGACTTTTGGTTGGTAGACTATTAATTACTGCCTCAATTTCAGAACTCATTATTGGTCTTTTCAGGAATTCGATTTCTTCCTGCTTTAGACTTGGGAGGGTGTATGTGTCCAGGAATTTATACATTTCTTCTAGATTTTCTAGTTTATTTGCATAGAGGTGTTCATATTATTCTCTGATGGTAGTCTGTATTTCTGTGGGATCAGTGGTGATATCCCCTTTATGATTTTTTATTGTGTCTATTTGATTCTTCTATCTTTGCTTCTTTATTAGTCAGGCTAGTGGTCTATTTTGTTGGATCTTTTTTAAAAAAAACCAGCTACTGGATTCATTGATTTTTTTGTTTGTTTGTTTGTTTTTAAGGGTTTTTCATGTCTCTATCTCCTTCAGTTCTGCTCTGATCTTAGAGTTATTTCTTGTCTTCTGCTAGCTTTTGAATTTGTTTGCTCATGCTTCTCTACTTCTTTTAATTTTGATGTTAGGGTGTCGATTTTAGATCTTTCCCGCTTGTGGGCATTTAGTGCTATAAATTTCCCTCTAAACACTGTTTTAAATGTGTCCCAGGGATTCTGATACATTGTGTCTTTGGTCCCATTGGTTTCAAAGAACATCTTTATTTCTGCCTTAATTTTGTTATTTATCCGTTAGTCATTCAGGAGCAGGTTGTTCAGTTTCCATGTAGTTGTGTGGTTTTGAGTGAGTTTCTTAATACTGAGTTCTAATTTTATTGCACTGTGGTCTGAGAAACTGTTAGGATTTCCATTCTTTTGCATTTGCTAAGGAGTGTTTTAATTCCAGTTATGTGGTCAATTTTAGAATAAGTATGAGGTGCTGAGAAGAATGTATATTCTATTGATTTGGGGTGGAGAGTTCTGTAGATGTCTATTAGGTCCACTTGGTCCAGAGTTGAGTTCTAGTCCTGAATATCGTTGCTAATTTTCTGTCTCGTTGATCTGTCTAATATTGACAGTGCGTTGTTAAAGTCTCCCACTATTACTGTCTGAGAATCTTAAGTCTCTTTGTAGGTCTTTAAGAACTTGCTTTATGAATCTGGGTGTTCCTGTATTGGGTGCATATATATTTATGATAGTTCTTCTTGTTTCATTGATCCCTTTACCATTAGGTAATGTCTTTCTTTGTCTCTTTTGATCATTGTTGGTTTAAAGTCTGTTTTATCAGAGACTAGGATTGCAACCCCTGCTTTTTTCTTGTTTTCCATTTGCTTGGTAGATCTTCCTCCATCCCTTTATTTTGAGCCTGTGTGTGTCTTTGCATGTGAGATGGATCTCCTGAATACAGCACACCAATGGGTCTTGACTCTTTATCCAGTTTGCCAGTCTGTGTCTTTTAATTGGAGCATTTAGCCCATTTACATTTAAGGTTAGTATTGTTATGTGTGAATTTGATCCTGTCATTATGATGCTAGCTGGTTATTTTGCCGGTTAGTTGATGCAGTTTCTTCACAGTGTCGATGGTCTTTACAATTTGGTATGTTTTTGCAGTGGCTGGTACCGGTTGTTCCTTTCCATGTTTAGTGCTTCTTTCAGGAGCTCTTGTAAGGCAGGCCTGGTGGTGACAAAATGTCTCAGCATTGGCTTGTCTGTAAAGGATTTTATTTCTTCTTCACTTATGAAGCTTAGTTTGGCTGGATATGAAATTCTGGGTTGAAAATTCTTTTCTTTAAAAATGTTGAATATTGGCCCCCACTCTCTTCTGGCTTGTAGGGTTTCTGCAGAGAGAGCTGCTGTTAGTCTGATGGGCTTCCCTTTGTGGGTAACCTTACCTTTCTCTCTGGCTGCCCTTAACATTTTTTCTTTCATTTCAACCTTGGTGAATCTGACGATTATGTGTCTTAGGGTTGCTCTTCTCCAGGAGTATCTTTGTGGTGTACTCTGTATTTCCTGAATTTGAATGTTGGCCTGTCTTGCTAGGTTGGGGAAGTTCTCCTGGATAATATCCTGAAGAGTGTTTTCTAACTTGGTTCCCTTCTCCCTGTCACTTTCGGGTACAACAATCAAACATAGGTGTGGTCTTTTCACATAGTCCCATATTTCTTGGAGGCTTTGTTCGTTCCTTTTCAAAAATTCTTTTTTCTCTAATCTTGTCTTCTCACTTTATTTCATTAAGTTGATCTTCAGTCTCTGATATCCTTTCTTCTGCTTGATCAGTTCAGCTGTTAATACTTGTGTATGCTTCATGAAGTTCTCATACCATGTTTTTCAGCTCCATCAGGTCATTTATATTCTTCTCTAAACTGGTTATTCTACTTAGCTATTTATCTAACCTTTTTTCAAAGTTCTTAGCTTCCTTGCATTGAGTTAGAAGATGCTCCTTTAGGCTGGGTACACTGGCTTACACCTGTAATCCCAGCACTTTGAGAGGTCGAGATGGACACAAGGTCAAAAGTTCGAGACCACCCTAGCCAACATAGTGAAACCCCATCTCTACTAAAAATACAAAAAAGTAGCTGGGCGTGGTGGTGCACGCCTGTAGTCCCAGCTACTCAGGAGGCTATGCAGGAGAATCGCTTGAACCCGGGAGGCAGAGGTTGCAGTGAGTCGAGATCGCTCCACTGCACTCCAGCCTGGGTGACAAGAGCAAAACTCCGTCCCAAAAAAAAAAGTGCTCCTTTGGCTTATTGGAGTTTGTTATTACCCACCTTCTGAAGCCTACTTCTGTCAATTTGTCACCCTCATTCTCCGTCCAGTTTTGGTCTGTTGCTGGCAAGTAGTTGTGATCCTTTGGAGGAGAAGAGGCGTTCTTGTTTTTGGAATTTTCAGCCTTTTTGGGCTGGTTTCTCCCCATCTTTGTGGATTTATCTACCTTTGGTCTTTGATGTTGGTGACCTTCGGATGGGGTCTCTGAGTGGACGTCCTTTTTGTTGATGTTGATGCTGTTCCTTTCTGTTTGTTACTCTTCTGTCAGGCCCCTGTGGTGCAGGTCTGCTTGAGGTCCACTCCAGACCTTGTTTGCCTGGGTATCACCAGCAGAGGCTGCAGAACAGCAAAGATTGCTGCCTCTTCCTTCCTCTGGAAGCTTCATCCCAGAGGGGCACTGACAGATGCCAGCCAGAGCTCTCCTGTATGAGGTGTCTGTTGGCCCCTACTGGGAGGTGTCTTCCAGTCAGGATACACGGGGGTCAGGGACCCACTTGAGGAGCTAGTCTGATACTTAGCAGAGCTCAAATGCTGTGCTGGGAGATCCACTGATCTGCTGCTCTCTTCAGAGTCCTGTCCGGCAGGGACATTTAAGTCTACTGAAGCCCTCAGGTGCTCTGTCCCAGGGAGATGAGGGTTTTATCTATAAGCCCCTCATGCCTTTTTTTCAGAGATGCCCTGTCCAGAGAGGAGGAATCTAGAGAGGCAGTCTGGCCACAGTGGCCTTGCCGAGCTGCAGTGGGCTCGGCCCAGTTCAAACTTCCCAGTGGCTTTGTTTACACTGTGAGGGGGAAACCACCTACTCAAGCCTCAGCAATGGTCGATGCCCCTCCCCTCACCAAGCTTGAGCATCCCAGGTCAACCTCAGACTGCTGTGCTGGCAGCGAGAATTTCAAGCCAGTGGATCTTAGCTTGCTGGGCTCCGTGTGGGTGGGACCTGCCGAGCCAGAACACTTGGCTCCCTGGCTTCAGCCCCCTTTGCAGGAAGAGTGAATGGTTCTGTCTTACTGGCATTCCAGGCACCACTAGGGTATGGAAAAGAAAAACTCCTGCAGCTAACTCAGTGTCTGCCCTAACAGCCACCCAGCTTTGTGCTTGAAACCCAGGGCCCTGGTAGCATAGGCACTGGAGGGAATCTCCTGGTCTGTGGGTTGTGAAGACCGTGGGAAAAATGCAGTATCTGGGCTGGAGTGTACCGTTCCTCATGGCATAGTCCATCATGGCTTCCCTTGGGTAGGGAAGAGAATTCCCCGACCTGTTGTGCTTCCCTGGTGAGAGGCCCACCATGCTTTAGCTCGCTGTCTGTGGCTACACCCACTGTCCAACTAGTCCCAATGAGATGAACCAGGTACCTCGGTTAGAAATGCAGAAATCACCCGCCTTCTGCATCAATCTTACTGGGAGCTGCAGACTGGAGCTGTTCCTATTCAGCCATCTTGCCAGCAATCCGAAATAATTTTATAGTGAATACTTGTATACTCAGCACTTAGATTCTGAAAACTGAGCAAGGAGCTTTCTTTTTTTATTTATTTATTTTTTTGAGATGGAGTTTCACTCTTGTTGCCCAGGCTGGAGTGCAGTGGCACGATCTCAGCTCACCGCAACCTCTATCTCCTGGGTTCAAGCAATTCTCCTACCTCAGCCTCCCGAGTAGCTGGGATTACAGTCATACGCCACCACACCTGGCTAATTTTGTATTTTTAGTAGAGACAGGGTTTCTCCATGTTGGTCAGGCTGGTCTTGAACTCCCGACCTCATGTGATCCGCCTGCCCTGACCTCAGGTGATCCACCCGCCTTGGCCTCCCAAAGTCCTGGGATTGCAGGCGTGAGCCACTACGCCTGGCCCACAGCTTTCTTCGTAAGAAGGTTTTTACTTGAAAATCCAATTCTTTCGTAGGTACAGAGCCATTCAGTTTTTTTTTTTCCATCTTTTATCAGTTTTGCAAGTTATCTTTGTAAGGAATTTATCCATGTTATCTAAATTATTGAATTCACTGTCATAAAGTTATCAGTAAAATTCACTTGTCCTAGGCTGGGCGGGGTGGCTCACGCCTGTAATCCCAGCACTTTGGGAGGCCGAGGCGGGCAGATCACAAGGTCAGAAGTTCGAGACCAGCCTTGCTAACACGGTGAAACCCCGTCTCAACTAAAAATACAAAAAATTAGCCGGGCATGGTGGCAGGTGCCTGTAATCCCAGCTACTTGGAAGGCTGAGGCAGGAGAATCGCTTGAACCTGGGAGGCGGAGGTTGCAGTGAGCCGAGATTGTGCCACTGTACTCCAGCCCAGTGACAGTGTGAGACTCCATCTCAAAAAAAAAAAAAAAAAAACAAAATTCACTTGTCCTTTTAATGTTTGGGGTTCTACATTGTTTCTGATGTGGGTTAATTTGTATATTTATTATTTTTCCTTCTTGATCAACCAGATTTTGTTATTTCTATCATTTGATTTCTTTATTTTGATTCCTGTTTTTCTTTATTGTCTTTCTTTTACTGACTTGAGTTATAATTTGTTCTTTTTCCAGGTTCTTAAGAGACCTTTTCTAACATTAAACATTTAAAGCTGAATTTCCTTCTAAGTATCACTTATTCTAAGCATCTTCTTAGTGGTTAGATTATGTACTTCTTGATGCAAATATTATAATCTTTGATACATCATATCTTTGTTTTCCATCAGTTCAAAATGATTTATAATGTTCCTTGTATTCTTTGACATATGAATTATTTGGAAGTGTGTGTTTAATTTCAAAATATTTGTGACTTCTAGGTATTTTATTTTTATAATACCTGATTTCATTTGGTCAGAGAACATACTATGTAAAACTTAAATTTTGAAAGTTAAACTTATTTTGTAGTCCAGCATATTATTTTACTTGACGAATGTTCCATGTACAGAATGTTGGTTGTAATGTTCTGTAAATGTCATGTTTGAGTTAATTGTGCCAAGATGGTTGATAGTGTTTTTTCGACCTTCTACAGCTATGGTAGATGGAAAAAATGGTCCCTGCAAGATGTCCATGACCTAATTCCCAGAACTTGTGAATATGTTACCTTACATGGTGAAAAGAGTCTTTGTAGGTATTATTAAATTAAGTACCTTGAGATGATGGGTAGTTAATCCTGGATTATCTGTGTGGGCTCATTTTAATCAAAAGGGTTCTTACAAAAAAAGTGGCAAGAAGGTCAAAGGCAGAAAAAGGAAATGGGACAATGGAAGCAGAGGCTGGAATGAAGTACACTGAAGATGGAGGAGGGCCTCAAGTCCAGAAACGCAGGCAGCCTCCAGAAGGAAGGCCAGCACCTTGATTTTAGCTTAGTAAAACTGATTTCAAACTTTTGGTTTCTAAAACTGTGATAAAATAAGTCATGCAGTTTGTGGTAATTTGTTAAGGTAACTTCAGGAAATTCACAAAGAATTTGGTACCAGGAAGTATGGGGTTCTGCTGTAACCAATACCTAAAAATGTGAAAGTGGCTTTTGAGTAGGGTAATGCGTAGAGACTAGAGGAGTTTTGAGGAGCATGCTTTATAAAAAGCCTGGATTACCTTGAACAGACTCTTAGTAGAAATTTGGAAGTTAAAGACTGCCCGTGGAGGTTAAAAGGAAATGAGCACAGTGGAGAAAACCTACCATGGACTTAATACCTAGATCTTCATAAACAAACTTTTGATAGAAATATAGACATTAAAAGCATTGTTGGTGAGGACTTGAAAGGAAATGAGGATACATGTTATTGGAAACAGGAGGAAAGGGGATTTGTGTTACGTAGTGGCAGGAAGTTTAGTTGCATTGTATCCTACATTATATGGAAAACAGAACTTGTAAACTATGAATTTGGATTTTGTTTGACTTATGAGATTTTATTTCTTTTTTTATTTTTATTTTTTTATTTTTTGGAGTCAAAGTCTGGCTCTGTTGCCCAGGCTGGAGTGCAGTGGCACAATCTCGGCTCACTGCAACATCCGCCTCCTGGGTTCAATCAATTCTCGTGCCTTAGCCTCCTGAGTAGCTGGGATTACCGGGGTGTATGAGGTTTCTAAGCAAAGTGTTGAAGGTTTGGCCTGATTTCCTCTTGCTTCTTTTCACAATGTGAGGAAAAAAAAGAGAAAAATTGAAGAAGAAACAAGCTGTTTAGCAGAAAGGAACCAGGACTTAATGATTTAGGCAATTCTCAGCCTGACCAGATTGCAGAAGACTCTAAGAGGCTCACTATCAGAAGAGTATGCCCTGGAGAGAAAGTCAAGATTTTGGCTGGACACCCTTTTGCTAGTGCCTTGGAAGGATCAAATGTCTCAGTATCCAGTCACAGGGAGGGCTCTTTGAAAACACTAAGCATAGGACTCCCTTTCAGCAGGAAGTTCCCCTGTTTAGGTTTAGTGTGTAGATCCTGGCCTCTTCTTTTAAGCTGCAGTTTCAATGACAGTTTACTTTTCAGAGCTCTTACAGTGCCATACTGCTTAGCTTCATTCTTCTGGCTCCACTGGGTCTCCCATTTAGCCCCTGCCGGTGCCACCTCAATCCCCAGTGCCATTGGGTGGGAAATTCAGGAAAAGTTGGCCTATGGTCACTACCACTGCAACGGATTGGGCCTGCCGTTGCCCCAGATGTCAGATGAGCACCCAACTGATAGTGCTGCTGTGGTGAATTGGGCCCCCTAATCCTACAAGTATGGAATTGGGGGGTTAGCCACCACTGCTACAGGTTTGGGGCAACAGATGGGTGCCCAGCTTCCATGGCACCTAGTGCATTTTTGTTCATGCTGTCCTTGATCCTTTTGAATTAATGTACATATATATTTACATATATATAAAATGCTGCAAGTTCTCAACCAAAGCTGAGAACACTGAATGTTTCAGCTTCAAGTTTTAAATAAACTCAACAATTGGAAGAGCAAGTTAGCAATCTGAGTTATTTCTAGTCTTTATTAAAAGTATAACAAAAGTAAAATTTTCTTAAATATAGTGTTTATTAGTTCCTAAAAGTTAGTCTAATAGGAATAAAGTGTTGTCTAAGTACCTGAACATTTGTTTTTCCTTCTTTCCATCCAAGCTAGGACGTTGATGTATACCATCATTTTTATTTCTTCGGAGTTTTTAAAAATTCATTTTGGCAGGCAAATCACAATCATGGTCATCAGCCATCGAAATACATGTGATTTAACTTATGTTTTGCCATATGTATGCAAGAATACTTTGAAAATGCTAATTTTGTTTGGAAGGATACAATTGGTAAAATTCCCTTCAACTGCTTTTTTCTCACCTATTTAATAGGTTGCAAATTCAGAGGCTATGATTTTGGATAAGAATCTTGAGTCAGTTAATAGTCCAATTGAAAAGTCTTCTGTGAATTATGAGCCTTCTAACCCTTCAGAAAAAGGAAGTAAAAAAATTAATTTGTCATCAGATCAAAATAAGTCTGTTTCTGAAAGGTAGGTGTTTCTGCAAAAATGCATAAATTTATCTAAATCTATAATAATGAATTTTTTCTTCATCACAGTTTTGGATCTTTGTAATATTGATTATTCTTAACATTCACTCTTAAAATGTCCTATAGTTTTACTTTTACATATTATACTTCAGTTGTGGGGTTTTTTTTTTGGTTTTTGGGTTTTCTGGTGTTTTTTGAGATAGGGTCTCACTTTGTTGTCCAGGCTGGAGTATAGTGGTACAATCACGGCTCACTGCAGCCTCGACCTCCTTCCTGGGCTCAAGTGATCTTCCACCTCAGCCTCCCAAGTAACTGGGACTACAGGTGTGCAATCACCATGCTGGGCTAATTTTTTATATTTTTTGTAGAGGCAGGGCTTCACCATGTTGCCCAGGCTGGTCTGGAATTCCTGGGCTCAGGCAATCTGTCTGCCTCGGCCTCCCAGAGTGCTGGGATTACAGGCATGAGCCACTGCACCTGGCCCTATACTTGAGTTTTTAAAAAGAGGAAAACATACAATCAAAAATAAGTAGATTAAATGATGGCCATTGTTTGAAGAACACCCTTTCCCACAAATAACTATGCGTACACAAGGAGGCTCTAAAGCAAAGGAGAAGCATTACAGATCTAAACCATTTATGTTTGTTTTGGGGGATTTAACATGCAGTTGTGACCCTTCAGGAGATGCCCTAATATTCTGTAATATTGGGCCCACATTTTAGTTTTAAGCCAGGAAGCTGCTGTGAAGCAGGCATTTAGTTGATGAAGGCAAGAGCTACATTTCAGTGACACTTTGTAGTGTGACCCCTTATTGATGCATGTGCTAAAACTCATGAAGTAACAAAAAATAAAAAGTGCTAGTGATGGAAGTGAAAAAGACACCATTAAAATAGCACTTCATAGAAAAATATATCCAATTTAGCCATGGTTTGTGTCTTTTATATGAACAAATCTATCTCATGTTCTATTCTGAAGGAAGAACCCTGCGATTTATAAAACTGTTTGAGGCAGCACTCTCAGCCCATGGTGAATGTGCGGATAGGTGTAACAAATGTGTAACTTGATTCTGATGGCTTTAATGGTGAGTTTTATAAAATATTTAAGCAAGAAATAACACCAGCTTGAAGCAAACTCTTCCAAAGAATAGAAAAAAAGGGAATGTTCTTCAGCTCATTTTATGAGACTAGCATAACCCTAATACTATTATAAAATCAATTTTTAAATTTTACAGAAATGGAAAATTACAGCCTGCTTTAAACCACAAAATAGATGCAGCTGTCCTAAACAAGATAACTAGTAAACCAAGTTCAATAGTCTACAAAAGTTGAGTTTGACTCAGGGAATCTTTGTTTAACAATTAAACATCAATTAATGTGGCTGGGCGCGGTGGCTCACGCCTGTAATCCCAGCAATTTGGGAGGCTGAGGCAGGTGGATCACTTGAGGTCAGGAGTTTGAGACCAGCCTGACCAACATGGTAAAACTCCATCTCTACTAAAAAAATAATAATAATAATACAAAAATTGGCCAGGCACGGTGGCTCATGCCTGTAATCCCAGCTCTTTGGGAGGCCGAGGCGGGCAGATCACCTGAGGTCGGGAGTTCGAGACTAGCCTGACCAACATGGAGAAACCCTGTCTCTGCTAAAAATACAAAATTAGGCCGGGTGCGGTGGCTCACGCCTGCAATCCCAGCACTTTCGGAGGCCTAGGTGGGTGGATCACGAGGTCAGGAGATGAAGACCATCCTGGCTAACATGGTGAAACGCCGTCTCTACTAAAAATATAAAAAATTAGCCGGGCATGGTGGTGGGTGCCTGTACTCCCAGCTACTCAGGAGGCTGAGGCAGGAGAATGGCTTGAACCTGGGAGGCGGAGCTTGCAGTGAGCCGGTATCACACCACTGTGCTCCAGCCTGGGCGACAGAGCAAGACTCCATCTCAAAAAGAAAAAAAAAAAAAAAATACAAAATTAGCTGGGCATGGTGGTGCATGCCTGTAATTCCAGCTACTCGGGAGGCTGACACAGGAGAATTGCTTGAACCCGGGAGGCAGAGGCTGCAGTGAGCTGAGATCACGCCACTGTACTCCAGCCTGGGCGACAGAGCAAGACTCTATCTCAAAAAATAAAATAAATACACTAATGTGATTTGCCTGGAGAAAAACCATTATCAACTCACAACTCACTATAGATGCAGGACTTGATAAAATACCCATTTATGATTAAAATAAATTCGTGGCAAACTCAGAATAGAGGTAACTTCTTTAATCTGACAAAAATTATCTACAAAATCCCTAAGACAAATCTGATGGTAAAACATTGGAAGTGTTCCTTGGAGATATAAAAGAAAGATGCCTGCTGTCACCATTTTATATAACATACTGGATGCCTTAGCTAATGCAAGAATGCCAAAAAATCGGGGGAAAAGGAAAAATACAAAGTATAGTAAAGAAGGAACAATATTATTACTATTTTGGGGTGATTGGGGGGTGTGTGTTTGAAATCTAGTGAAACCTAGAGATTAATTATTAAAATTAATAAGAGTAAAACAAGGTTGCTGAATTCAAATATCTAAGAAATCTTTCGTATTCCTGTTTAGAATACATGATAGAAACAATCAGGAAATAAAATTTTGGAAAAGCTGTAACACCATTATAGAAGCCCCAAAACATATCAAGTACCTAGGAATACATTTAAAAAGACAAACAATAGCTGAAGAAAATGTAAAACGTTAGATATTAAAGAAAAATCAATTAAAAAGATATATGGTGTGGACAAAGGAGTATTATATTTATAGAGTACAACTTCAGTCAGTATCTCAGTGTGTAATTTTGTAGAACTTAATGACGTGATTCTAAAATGCAATGGGTTCAGAGGTCAAGATACTCTTTAATTAGTGAAACAAAATGGAAGGAATTTGCCATCAGATGTTAGGATATTACAAAGCTACAGTAATAGCATAGCATGAGATTGGCATGTGCTGGACAAATAGACCAGTGTAACAGTAGAAAGTCCAGAAACCCATGTATGTATGTATATGTGATATGTGATGGAGATTGTGTGGCAGTCAGTCATTTGGGAAATGATTGACTTTTAGTAAATGGTACCATCTTGTTTGCTGTTTATGTTGGGGGAAATATGAAATTGGACTTCTTTGTAAAGCTATACAAAAAAAATCATATGGATTAAGGAACTAAAAATATCTAAAGGAAATTATAAAGCTTTTAGAATATATAATGTCTTCATGAACTTGGATAGGGAATGTTTTCTTAAGACATAAATGCCCTTGCCATAAAAGAAAAATTGATTAATTTTACCACATTAAAATTAGAAACTTCTTTTCTCAAAAGGCACTATAAAGATAGTGAGAAGACAGGCCATCCGAGTTGGAGAAGATAATCGCAGCACATATAACCTGTAGAGGACTAGTACGCAGAATATATATAAAGAACTTCAACAAGTCAATGAGTAAAAGCCAAATAATACAAAAGAAAAATGGGCAAAAGACTTGTGCATCCACTTCACAAAAGAGGAGTTCGAAATGGCCAATATACATATGAAAAGGTGTTCATCTTCATTAGTAATCAGGGAAATGCAAATTAAAACCACAATGAGATATCATTTCATATCAGGTAAGGAAAAAATACATTTAAAAATCTGACTACTGGGTATTGGTGAAGTTTTGAAATAAAGGGAGTAGTATTTAATGTTTTGTTGCGTGAGTAAATTCGTATAGTACTCTAAAAGAAAATTGGCATTATCTGGAAATATCAAAGATATGAATATCCTTTGACCTAGCAGTCCCAGCTCTTGATATATCCTAGTTAGAGGTATATCTATTGCATGTTGTTATGCCATAGAATATATGTATAGGAATGTTTATTAGCAGCATTTTTTATAATGGCCAAAAACTGAAAGGAAAAAGTGTCCATCTACAGTTGAAAAAGAAATTACCGTAAATCTATACGGTGGAATGTTGCAAATGAATGAAAATGAAGGAACTGCAGTCACATGCAACAGTATGGATTATTCCCACAACGTATGATTGGAAAGCAGACACAAAAGACTCGTATGATTCCATTTAAATGAAGTTCAAAAATAGCCATAAAACAAAGTGCATGATTCAGGGATTCTAAGCTGGAGAGTAAATCTAAAGAATAAAACAAGGAGATTAGTACCACATATGCCATTTATGGTGAGGAAGTTTATGATATAGGATAGAGGCATATGGATTTCTGAAGTGCTGATAATTTAAAATTTACTTACCTGAATATGGCTGCATGGGCACTGGCATTGTATTTATTTAATGGAAAATATATTTTTAATATAATCTGAAAATAATTATCTTTTAATCAGAAAAATGATGTATGCTTAGTGTAATCTGACTGATGTGTGTGGATTTATAATTACAATCTTACTACCTGTTTTCTGTTTGCCCTGTTTTATGGTCCTTTTCCTCATATGTATCTGTCTCTCTGTTATAGCCATCTTTTGAATTAATCTTTTTTCCATTCCCCATTACTTTGTTAATTTTACCGTTTTCATTATTCCTTTAGAAGTTATTCTAAGATAATGATATGTATTCTTTACTCGGAATAGTACTTCTGCTATTTTATAGACAATGCTTGATCTTAGAATACTTTAGCTTTGTTTACTGTTTTCCCCATCTTATGTGTTTTTGTGCGTTTCGATTTTACATTAAGTCCTAGAGGATGACTACTATGTACCATCATTTTTTATTTCGAGTTACCCACATATTTATGTTTTCTCTTGCTCATTTCTTCCTGTAGTTTCATCTTTCCATCTGGGCTCATTTTTTTTTTCACAAGAAGATCTCCATTTATTATTTCTTTTGCTTTTAGTTTTGCTTAGAAAAAATGCCATCAGTTTTTATCCGGAAATGACTTCATTTTGTCTTAATTTTGAAGGGTATTTTAACTTGGGTATAGAATTATAGGTTGGCAGTTATTTTTCTTTCAGCACTTTCATTTTCATCACATTGCTTTCTGACTTCTATTTCTGTTGAAATGTTTTAACATTTGTTTTATTTTTGCTTTTTCAAAGATAAGTCTCTAGCTGCTTTTAAGATACTCTACTTTGGTTTTCATCAATATACTATAAGATGTTAGGTGGTGGGGTGGTGGTAGTATACTTTGCCTTTTAAATTTATACTGATGGGGGCTTGTGGCCCTTCTTGAATCTATGGCTTGATACCTTTCATTATCTTGGGAAAATTCTTGACATTATTGCTTCAGATATTGCTTCTGGAGCATTCTATGTCTTCTGCCTTACTGGTTTCTAATTATGTGCTTTTCTATATACTCCATCTGTTTTGCTCTAGATACTTTTGTCTGGATATTTTCAACTAACCTGTGTTGTGTTCCAGCTTATTAATCCTTTCTTTTATTGGATCCAAGTAGCTATTAAACCCATGTATTCTTAATTTCAATTTGTATATTTTTCAGTTCTTGGTTATTTTTTACAAATTCATGTTCTTTGGTGAAATTCTTTACCTTGCCATCCAGGTGTTGAACATTTTAGTCACTAAGATTTTCAGATCTATTTCTGATGACTCTCCTATCTGGGTCACTTTGAACTCTATTTGTGTTTGCTGTTTTACATCTTTGTCCTATTTGTTAGGACAGTTGCTAATTTTGTGTTTGATTACTGGATATTGTATATTGGAAACTGTAAAGGCTCTAAATGATGTCTTCCACCAGACTAGATTCACTCTGTACTCTGGAAAGCAGCAGAGAGACACAGCACCTGTGATGGATTTTAAATATGTCCACAAATTTTCGATACCCCTCCTTTAAAATGTGGAGCCTAATTTCCATCTTGGACTATACTTAGTGACTCACTTCTAATGAATAGAATATGGCACAAGTGACATTATTTTCGTAGGTCATAAAAGACATTAGCTTCCTTGCTTTCTCTTAGATGACTTGCTCTGGAGCAAGTTAACTGTCATGTCATAAGAACATCAAGCAATCTATGCAGAGCTCTACATGGTGAGGCATCCTGCTAATAGCTATGTGAACAAGCCGTTTTAGGCTCTGACCCCCAGCCCTGGTCAGACCTTTGGTGACTGCAGCACCTGCCAACATCCTGACTGCAACCTCATGAGAAAACGTGAGCTAGAACTCCTGAACTACACGACTTCCTACTTATTTACCCACAGGAACTGAGATAATGAATGTTTGGATTTTTAGGCCATTATGTTTTGGGGTAAATTATTACATGGCAATAGAGATACAATACAATATTTCCATCTATTCAGAACTTGAGCAGAACTGAGGCTGATCTACAGATTTTATAAGACAGTGATTTCTTATTTTCCCCCATTCTTGTGTTACAGCCCTCATGCCTGGGATATGGCCTGTGGCACCCCTCCTATTGCTGGTCTTATATTCCAGTTCTTGGCTCCTCAATACCAGCCCTCTGTGATTTCAGTCACTTTTTGCTTGGTTTCATAGCATCCTGTGTGGCTGAGTTGACAGATGCCTTGAGAGAAGAACACTGGCCAAGTGTCCAGCTCACTTCTCTTGGATCTTGGTCTCTCTAGTTATTGGTCTCTCAAGTTATGGCTGCCACCACAGCTTTCTAATGTCTTCAAATAGATATTTTTTCCCCAATTTTTCAAATTGCTCAAGTGTGGGGCTCCATCATGGCTGTTCTACCTGTCCTTCATGTACTTTTGTATACATTATCTATTTTTAAATGTTTAAAAACATTTAAGAAATAAAGGAACCCTTACAAAGGAAAAAAGAAATATATTGTTCCCTGTTGTTATCCTGGCTCTAGAGAAAACCAGGAGATTTTATAATTGTTTTTTCTCATGCCACAGGTATTGAAGGAATTAGTGCTACTGTTGTCTGTGTCTATAGTATGGCTAGATATAGAAGTTTAAGCATTTTTGTTTTTAAAATCAGGAGGAAATGGGAAAGGCAATAACAACTGAGCTGCAGAAGCTCATAGAAGAGAAAGTTTATGGCCCAAAACACATGACAAAAATTAAACTTGCTTAAGTTGGAAGGAAATGCCTTTATGTGCAATTACTTCCAAAGAGTAAGCATCAGGGTCTAAGGCACCCAAGAGCAGACCGTTTCACCAATACTGATTGAATAAAATATTAATCCTGCCTAAAAAAATCTTGCATTGAATTTCGTGTGATAAGGAAATGTTTACAGAGATGGAAAGGGGGACAGGAAGGAGTTACTAGCCACAGTGTCTTAAGAAAGTTACTACTATTTTGCATGTGTTGCTCCCTACTCATTCTTTTGTTGCTGCTGTTGTTGATGATGTTGTTTGGAAGACGGAGTTTCGCTCTTGTTATCCAGGCTGGAGTGCAACGGCACGATCTCAGCTCACTGCAACCTTTACCTCTTGGGTTTAGGTGATTCTTCCGCCTCAGCCTCCTGAATAGCTGGGATTACAGGCATGTGTTGCCACGCCCAGCTAATTTTGTGTTTTTAGTAGAGACGGGGTTTCGCCATGTTGGTCAGGCTGCTCTCGAACTCGTCACCTCAGGTGATCCACCTGCCTCAGCCTCCCAAAGTGGTGGAATTACAGGCGTGAGCCACCACGCCTGTCCATCCTACTCATTATTAAAATTTATTTAATCCTAATAATAAATGTATCCCTCTTTTACAGATGAGGAAACCAAAGCAGAGTTTCTTGCCCCAAAACACTCAAGTAGTAAATGGCAGAGCCTGGATTTGGATCTAAACATTCTGTCTCCAGAAACTATGCTCTTACCTACTACATAATAACAATGCCTAGAGAAATGAATTACTAATTTTAGACATAGAAATGTTTCTCCAAGGTAAACTACAAGTAGACAACATATGTTAGTCACACTCAGTCTTCCATAAAAATTATCAGTTTCCTCAGTTTCCCTCCCAGATGTGGTTCATTAAAAAAGAGCTGGGCCGGGCACAGTGACTCACGCCTGTAATCCCAGCACTTTGGGAGGCCGAGGCTCCTGAGCTCAGGAATTTGACACCAGCCTGGGCAACACGGTGAAACCCCATCTCTACTAAAAACACAAAAAATTAGCTGGGCGTAGTGGTGTGCACCTGTAGTCCCAGCTACTCAGGAGGCTGAGGCAGGAGAATTGCTTGAACCTGGGAGGTGGAGGTTGGCGTCATCCGAGATTGCACCACTGCACTCCAGCCTGGGCAACAGAACGAGACTCTGGCCCAAAAACAAAAAAGAGCTTTCATTGGTAGCAGTTAGTTGAATAGTTTCATGAAAGTTTCATATCATTACATTAAAATCTAGTGGAATTCCAGTTAGACCATAAGTTTGCCTTTTACAAATGGATTTCTCAAGATAAGCATTAACAGCTTTATATACAGACATAATTTTTAAAATAAAGTTAGTTGACATGTAATATCTACTAAAAGCTACATGAACAGTATGTTAGCCTGATGAATTTTCACAAAGTGACAGATGACCCAGATTAAGATACACCAATGGCATCCAGCCTGCCTCATGCCTGTTCTCCTAGTCATCAGTCTTCTAACACCATAAATCGTTTTTGCTTTATTTTTGCCTTTATAGAAACGGAATCATACTCAGTGAGCTCTTTTATGTCTTCTTTCATCCCACATTGTGTGTCGTGATACCCATCCGTGCTGTTGCTATTCAGCAGTTTATTCATTGCTATATAATATCATATCAATATGCCACAATTATATCTATCATATGAATGTGCCACAATTAATCTGTTTAGTTCAGTTCATTGCCATTTGGATTGTTTGCAGATTGGGGAAAACATAAATGGTGCTGCTGTGAACATTCTTTTACATGTCTTTTGGTGAATGTACATATATACACTTCTGTTGGACATATGCCTAGAAGTGGAATTGCTAGGTCATAAGGTATGCATATCTTGAGGTCTGATACCACCAACCAGTTTACCAAAGAAGTTGTACCAAGTTATACTCCCACTATAAGTACATGAGATTTTTATTACTGCGTATCCTTGCCAACTCTTGGTGGTATCTCTTTCTTTTTAGCCATACTGGTGTATAGCATCACATTGTGGTTTTAATTTGTATTTCCTTCTAATAATGAAAATTAAGCAAATTTGCATGTTAGCCATTTGGATATCTTCTTTTATGAAGATTTTTGCTTTGTCTTTTCAATTTTTTTGACAGATACATTCATTATAAATATCTTTCCTGACCCAGAGTCATGTTGTTTCCCTAATGGTGTCTTTATATGAACTGACTGTACTTAATTTCAGTGTAGTTTTTTTCATAGACTATATGCTTTTCTGATGAATGCTCTCTTTTTTAACTGTTTGCTCCTACTTCCATATTTTTAAAATTATTAATCATGGTTGTTTTAATGCTCTTGTTTTAACTCAAGTATTTGGATCACCTGTGCATCTGTTTCTATTGTTTTTCTGTCAGTCTCTGGTTTTTTTTTGGCATGCTTGATAGTTTCTGAAAAATTGTTGAGGCTGTAAGTGATATCTTGCCATAAGACAAGGCTAATCCTCTGCTTGCCAAATAGAGTAGGATCTGATCACCTGATCTTCTAAGGGAATGATATCACAAGGCTTGTAGTAATCTTGGTAAGGCTCCTTCTACCTCTAGTTCACTCTGGTCTCTAAGACATAGCCTACCATGGTTACCATCTGAAAGCTTAGACTGTTTGCCAGGGCTCCTTCACCTTGGTGGGTCCCAAATATTATTATTTACCTCGTAAATACAATGAAACTGCCAAAAATTACCTCCTTTTTAAAGATTTTCTGCTCAGTTTCTTATACTCTCAAATAGCAATAATTTGAAGTACTGTAGCTTCAACCAAAGAAAAATTAAGTGAAGGATTTTGAGATTGATAAAGTGTTTTGACTGTCGTATAATGAACATCTGAGAAGAATTACTTAAAATTTTCTTACAGATTAGCAATGAAAAATACAGCTATCAGTCTTTCATCCAATTTATGACTAATATTACTAGAAGACAAAAATATATATAAAAGAAATTTAACAATTTAGAGGGTAAAAGTGGATAGAAAAACCAATTTTTTTTTTTTTTGAGATGGATTTTCTCTGTCACCCAGGCTAGAGTGCAGTGGTGTATCTTGGCTCACTGCAACCTGTGCCTCACAGTTCAAGCGATTCTCCTGCCTCAGCCTCCTGAGTAGAGCTCCCACCACGCCTGGTAATTTTTTGTATTTTTAGCAGAGATGGGGTTTCACCATGTTGTCCAGGCTGGTCTCAAACTCCTGACCTCAGGTGATCCACCCGCCTCGGCCCCACAAAGTGCTGGGATTACAGGTGTGAGCCATGGCACCCGGCCAAAAATCAAATATTCTTTTTTTTTTTTTTTTTTTTTTGAGACAGAGTTTCGCTCTTGTTGTCCAGGCTAGAGTGCAATGTCATGATCTTGGCTTACCACAACCTCTGCCTTCCGAGTTTAAGCGTTTCTCCTGCCTCAGCCTCCCGAGTAGCTGGGATTAAAGGCACGTGCCACCATGCCCGACTAATTTTGTATTTTTTAGTAGAGACGGGGTTTCTCCATGTTGGTCAGGCTGGTCTCGAACTCCCGACCTCAGGTGATCCTCCCACCTCCACCTCCCAAAGTGCTGGGATTACAGGCATGAGCCACCGTGCCTGGCCCAAATCAAATATTCTTAATAAAATTTAGATTTAAATATTTGTTTTTGTTTCTTAGAAATAATGGCAAATGTTAGAGTCCCATTGAGAAATGTGATATTTAAAAAATTGTTGAATTTGTGTTTTTTTAAATCTGCATGGAAAACTGTTGAGCATAAACTGAAAAATGAACATGATTTTTGCCTCTCCCCATGCAGTCAACAGCTACAGGAACTGACATTTTGCTATAAACAAGGCAAATCAGGCTGAAAAATTGTTTTCAGATATTGTTCAACCAGGAGTTTAGGATCATGATTGGGAAAACAAATGACATGAACTCTACCATTGTCCCAGCTTCCTGCCTGGAGGCATTTTCCAGGTCAAGAGCAGGGATGGAGGAGGGATTCCAAACAGAGCCTTGTGGTCTTGCTGAGTTTAGGTCAGAGATTGGAGAATCTGAGTTGACCAGAATTTATGAAGTGGAACAGTGAAGAGAAAAAAATTCAGATAGAGCTCTGAAGATCTGCAAAGGGGCCTTGAAATATTGGCTGAATACAGATCTGCATGCAAAGGATGAAACTACGAGAGACTGGGGAAAGAACTATTGGAAAGAAGGCCAAGTGATTGATTCCTAGAAGTCATACATCTTGTTTTCCCCCTGGCTAGAAGAAAGATTGGTAACATTTTGCTTTCCCCTTGGCTAAAATGAAGAAAATTTATAATCAGAAGTAACAGGTAGGGTCCACAGATGGTTATTGCTTTAGTGGGGCTCAGTTAGTCCCAGAGACTGCAAAGAATCTATACACAGAAAAGCCAAAAGCAAGCTTCAAAGGAATCAGGCTAATCCTAAGTAATTTAATTGCATGCCAGAACAAAGTCTAACACTCTTTTGAAGAAATGAAACAACATCCATTACCCAACAGCATAAATTTTACAATATCTGACATCTAATAAGAAATTCCCAGGCATGCAACATAGCAAAAAATATGACCTATTAACAAGGAGAAGAATGAAGTGATCTACCCAGAAATAATTTGGACTTAGCAGACGACCTAAAAGAGCTATTGCCAATATATCAGTGAAATAGGTATAGAAAATGTTCAGTCTAAAGCATGGAGAGGAAAAAGACTGAAAAAACAATGAACAGAGCATCAGAGACCTATGGAACAGTATCAGGCAGTCTAATACACATTATTGGAGTATCACTAAGGCAGGAGCTGAGCAAATGTTTGAAGATACAGTGTCTGAAAATTTTCCATAGTTGATGCAAATTCTAAATCCATAAATGAAAAAAAGTTAAATTCAAGCAGAAGAAACATGAAAGCATACAAAACCACATCAGCAGATTGCTGAAAGTCAGTGAGGAAGGGAAAATTTTAAAAAGTAGCCACACAAAAGACACATCACATGGAAAGGAACAGAAAGTCTGACCAACATGGAGAAAACCCCGTCTCTACTAAAAATGTAAAATTAGCCCAGCATTGTGGCGTATGCCTGTAATCCCAGCTACTCGGGAGGCTGAGGCAGGAGAATCGCTTTGAACCAAGGAGGCAGAGGTTGCGGTGAGCCGAGATCATGCCACTGCACTCCAGCCTGGGAAACGAGCAAAACACCGTCTCAAAAAACAAAAAAGGAACAAAAAGTAAGAATGGCACCATACTTCTTGCTGTAAGCTGTGCAAACTAGAAGACATCTCTAAAATTGAGATCATAGATACACCTAAAGTATTGAAAGTTTTTAAAAAAAAAGTCCATTCAGAATTCTATATGCAGTGAAAATATGTTTCCAAAGTGTAGGGGAAAAACAGACTTTTTAAGCCAAAAAAAAGGGAGAGAATACATCAACAGACCTACATTACAAGAAATTTTGGAGGAGATTTTTCAGGCAAAAGGAAAATAGTATTACATAGAAATTTGGATCTGTACAAAGTAATATAGACTGACAGACATTGTAAATTATGTTGGCAAATAGAAAATATTTTTGTTTCTTTGTAGTGTATACACACAACACACTTCATATAGAAACACTACATCCTATATATATGTAGAATATATAGTTTAGAAATTATATATATACACACACACAAGCAAGAAACAATTGGAATTTGAAATTTAAAATGGATGCCATTTACAATGACTTCAGAGAACATAATATATTTAGGGATAAACCAAAACCACCTAACCTAAAACTACAAAGTATTACTGAAGAAATTAAAGGAGACCTAAATAAGTGGTGAGATACGCAACTTTCGTGAATTCATTAAGATGTTACTTCACCCCAAATTGTATATCTATCAATGCCTCAGCCGTTTTTGTAGTAAGTAACAAACTGATTAAAAACTTAAGGCCAGGCATGATGGCTTACACTTATAATCCCAGCATCTTGGGAGGCCAGGGCAGGAGGATCACTTGAGGTCAGGAGTTCAAGACCAGCCTGGCCAACATAAAAAACATTTAAAAAAAAATTTTTTTTAAAAGTTAGCCAGGCCTGGTGACACATGCTGTCGTCCCAGCTACTTAGGAGGCCGAGATGAGAGGATCTTTTGAGCCCAGAGGTTCAGGCTTCAGCAAGATACATTTGCACCACTGCACTCCAGCCTGGGAGACAGAGCACGAGAATGTCTCTTAAAAAAAAAAAAAAAAATTATATATATGTATATATATATATGTGTGTGTGTGTATATATATGTGTGTGTGTATATATATATGTGTGTGTGTGTGTGTGAATATATATATGAAAATGCAGAGACCTAGAAGATGAAAACAATGTTGGGAAAGAAAGAAGACTACACTATCTTTGTTCAAGACTTAACTATAAAGGTGTAGTATTAAGACAGTGGTGTTGGCATAGGGATAGGTATGTTGACCAGTGGACACACTAGAGAATGCACATGTAGTTCATTGGTTTACAACAAAGGTACCAATGTAGTTTAACAGGAAAAGATGTTCTTTTCAAAAATGTTGCTCGAATAGAGGGAAAAGTGAACCTCAGCTCTTACTTCATACCATAAACAAAAATTAACTCAAAATGGATCATACACCTAAGTACAAACAGTAAAAACAGAAGATGTCTGCAAGAAAATGGTATAATTGGACTGGGCGCAGTGTCTCACACCTGTAATCCCAGCACTTTGGGAGGCCAAGGTGGGCGGATCACCTGAGGTCAGGAGTTCAAGACCAGCCTGACCAACATGGTGAAACCCTGTCTCTACTAAAAATACAAAAATTAGCCGGGCATGGTGGCATATGCTTGTAATCCCAACTACTGAAGAGGCTGAGGCAGGAGAATCGCTTGAACCTGGGAGACAGAGGTTTCGGTGAGCCAAGATTGCGCCATTGCACTTCAGCCTGGGGGACAAGAGCGAAACTCCATCTCAAAAAACAAAAAAGTCGCTCATAAAAAAACAGGGTCAAAATGGCTTGAAATATTCTATAACCGTAATCAGCATCATTTATCATCATTGTCTCAAATTTGTGGTAAATATTGCTACTGGAGAGAGAAAATGAAGAGTAGTAGCAGTTCTTTTTAAAATAATTTTCTTTGTTATAGTTTTCTACCTTTAGGAGTCCAGGTGTCTTTATGGGTCTTAATAGATTTCCTTCATTACATGATGTTTCAT
This sequence comes from Gorilla gorilla gorilla, assembly GCF_029281585.2. Lineage (NCBI taxonomy): Eukaryota > Metazoa > Chordata > Mammalia > Primates > Hominidae > Gorilla > Gorilla gorilla. The sequence goes on from NC_073242.2 coordinate 14,106,965, forward strand.
TTCTATAGAAGTAAGTATATACGCTCAAATGAATTTGTATGTTTTATACATTTATGTCCATTGTATACTTATATATATTTTGAGTCATTGTGAAAGACCCATAAAATGTAGTAGGGATCTAATTATTGGATTTTGATGAATCTTTAGTCATATAACTGAACTGGTAATAAATGGAGTTTTTTTGGGTATTTGGTTTTATCATTTCTATTTCCCCCCACGATTGTTCAATTAAAACATTATGAAATGTTAAGTTAGAGGACTCCTAACCACTAATTGCATGTTTAAGCCTGATAATGCATGTTTAGTTTTTGTTTTTAATTTCTTTTTATCATTTTAGTAACAATGATGATGTTATGTTGATTTCTGTGGAAAGTCCTAATTTGACAACTCCAATTACATCAAATCCAACAGGTATCTTATAGCTGATTAGAATATGATCTATCAAGTTAGAAGGCCTTAAATCAATGTTTGCTTTAAAGTGAAAAACTGAATAATATCTTTTAATAAAATGAAAAATTTAAATGTACTCTCAAATGTTCTAATTTATATCATGGTTAATATTACCTAAATAAATGATTCCTTAATGTAATTGAGATTTCATTTTAACCTTGTGTTTTATCAGTTTAGGGCCTTTTGTTTCTTTTATGTGTTTAATGACTTTATAAGTTGTAAAACTACTTATTTTTAATCGTTTGCCCTGGCCTTTTTTTGATGGTAGTGATGGTTTGTTTTTTGTCTTCTTATTTTTTATCTATTAATTTACCTTATAGTCTACTTAAGATTTAAAATTTGTCTAGTCAGTCTGGGTGTGGTGGCTCACGCCTGTAATCCAAGCACTTTGGGAGGCCGAGGCAGGCAGATCACCTGAGGTCAGGAGTTCAAGACCAGCCTGGCCAACAAAATGAAACCCCATCTGTATTAAAAATACAAAAATTAGCCAGGCATGGTGGCAGGTGCCTGTAATCCCAGCTACTCTGGAGGGTGAGGCAGGAGAATTGCTTGAACCTTGGAGGCGGAGACTGCAGTGAGCTGAGATCGTGCTACTGCACTCCAGCCTGGGCAAAACAGCAAGACTCCATCTCAAAAAAAAAAAAAAAAAATTTTAACCTTACATTTCTAATGATAACTTTTCTCTCTCTCAAAAATACCCATCTTGTTTGGCTCATAATTTCTTATTCAAAATTCCCCATTTTCATTTCATTTTCTACTATGTTAAAGTATTTGCATCTTAATTTTAAAGCTTTGCCTCCACTTAATAGCTACTTAATTGTCCCCACAATTTGGGCTAAGATTGTGAATCAGAGAATTACAAAGGATGTTAATCATTTATCTTAGGCTTCCTACTGGTTCCAGGAAGAGTGCTTCTCAGCCATGTCAGGCAGTTGTAGTCTAAAGATACTGTAATGCATTTCCAGGTGTATTTTCTCATGGAAATTTCTAGGTAGATTTTCAAAAAAAGAGTTACTAATATAGTTGCAAAGTTACAGAAAGAAAAAATGGTTTGACCCAAAATTACATTTTTTTAAAAAAATTTCATTCAGTCTTTGGAATAGGTAAAGTCAATTGAGTTACTTTTTATCACTATATAATTAACAACTAATTAGCATCCCTATTATTTTGTTTTAGCATTCATATTTCACAAAGCCCATAAATATTGTGTAATAAATTTGTCAAATGTCTAATTTCTTTCAGATACCAGAAAAATTACATCAGGAAATTCTAGCAGTTCTCCCAATGCTGAAGTTATGGTGAGTAATAAATATTGACTCTGAATATTGTTTATTTAAATATGTTAGTTCAAGAAACTTTAGTGTTTGCTACACGTTGGATGATTTAGTTTTAGTCCAGCTTACACACTGAAAAGCAGACAGCTAATGATAAGCATAATTCATAACGATACTCATTTACCAAATTCATTTACATTCTCCTTAGTCATATTCTCAGAAACCATTTAGTATTTTATAAGAGCTTTTTAATAGTAGAGTTAAACCACAAGAGACTTAGAGAATGTTCCATCTCTAGTTTCTGAATGGTGATTTAAAATTACCATTTAAAATTACCAAATGGTTTTAAATTTTTAAAAACATTTTCAGCTATTGAGGCAAAGCTTTTTTTTTTTTTTTTTTTACAATTTTTTTAGGCTGTACAGAAGAAACTTGATTCTATAATTGATTTGACAAAAGAAGGCCTATCCAACTGCAATACAGGTAAAAGGATTTTTTAGATCTTTCTTTTGTAAAAAGGAGGGAAGGGTAACAACTCATAATGCACTGGGTCTACTTATGAAGTTTGTTTTAATATGTTAGTGTGCCTATGTTTATATCTCTATGCAGTTTTAGCTCATGTGCAGATTCATGTAACTGCCATCACAGTGAAAGCTCCTTCATGCTACCCCTTTATACTCACACCTTGTTTCTGCCCCAATCCCTGGCAGCCACCAATCTGTTCTGTACTATAATTGTTATTTCACAAATTTATATAAATTTGATAATGCAATATGTGTCCTTCGGAGATTGACTTCTTCCGAAGGTCATCCACATTCTTGTGTATCAGTAGTGTGTTCCTCTTTATTGCCAAGAGTAGCCCGTGGTGTGGATGCATCATAATTTCTTTATTCATAAACCCATTGAAAGACATCTGGCTTGTTGGGGACTTTTACACATTTATTTTCTTCCTGTGGTACATACTTTTTTCCCTAACCACAACAATAGCAGCTAAGAGGACGCACAGAGAAACAGAAACTGGGGTATAACATGAAAATGTAGACAGAGAGTGACAACAGTGTCTGTCGTCTTTCACAGATTTAAGGAAAAAGAAGTGAAATACAATCGTGGGGCTGGGGATCAGTTATAAGGTCTCATTCGAATTTAATGAAAAGTATAAACCCACATACCCAAGGTGTTTAAAAAACTCCAGGATAAACACAAAAGAATTCATACCAAGACATATCATAGTCAAGTTCCTGAAATCCAGTGATAAGGAGAAAAATGAAGATACAATGCAGGTGAAAGAACAAAGAATTCACAGGTTTCTAGGCTAGAACAATGCAAGCCAAAAGACAATTGAATGACTTCATTAAAGGGTTGGGGGAAAATAACTGTCAACCTGTAATTCTTTATCTAGAAAATGTGGCTTTCAAAAAAGAAAGCAACTTTGGGAGGTCAGGGCAGGAGGATGGCTTGAGGCCAGGAGTTTGAGACCAGCCTAGGCAACATAGGGAAACCCCATCTCTACAAAAATAAGAATAAATAAAGCAAAATTAAAATTTTTCAGATCAATAAAATTTGTTGCCAGCAGACCTTTGCTATCAGAAATAAAGGAAATTCTTCAAATGATAGTAAAAGATACCAGATGGAAAGTAGATCTACACAAAGAATAAAACTATATTGTAGAATGTATGTAGAAGTCAGTAGATGAAAACAGTAGTGCAAAAGATAGTCACGGGATTGGAAGTATGCTGTTACAAGGCTCTTAAATGGAGTGGTGTCATGTTATTTGAAGCTAGACTGTGATAAGTTAAAGATATATATGGTAATGCCTAGAGCAACAGTTTTTTCTTTTAAATAGAAGTAAAGCTAAGAAACCAATAGTGGAGATAAAAAGGAATTTTTAAAATATCCAAACTGGCTGGGCGCGGTGGCTCACGTCTGTAATCCCAGCACTTTGGGAGGCCGAGACGGGCAGATCATGAGGTCAGGAGATCAAGACTATCCTGGCTAACATGGTGAAACCCCATCTCTACTAAAAATACAAAAAAAATTAGTCGGGTGTGGTGGCGGGCACCTGTAGTCCCAGCTACTTGGGAGGCTGAGGCAGGAGAATGGCGCGAACCCGGGAAGTGGAGCTTGCAGTGAGCCGAGATCGCGCCACTGCACTCCAGCCTGGGCAACAGAGCGAAACTCCGTCTCAAAAAAAAAAACCCAATCTAAGAAGCCAGAAAAAAAAAAAACAAAACAGAGAAAGAACAAACAAGACTAATAGAGAACAAAAGGCAAAATGATCAATTTAAACCTGACCACACTGATAATAAATGTAAATGGTCCAAACACTCCATTGAAAAGCATTGTTAGACTGGAGAACAATACAAGTCTCAACTATGATTACAAGAGATGTACTTTAAAAAGGAAATAAACATTACTTGGGTTGGAATGAAAGTCCTGTTTTGTCTCTTATTATCATAAAGTTCAGCTTCTGTTGTAGTCTGTTTTAATTTGCCAAGGGCCAGTTGACTTACTGCCTTGAAAAAAGGAATATTATTTACAAGAAATTATATTTGCTAGGATATTTTAAATATTCAGCTGTTGGCTAAAAATGTAAAGGTTATTGGTATTAGTTCTTAACCTGTAGATTATAATTTTACAAATCTGTCTCTTAAAGCTAGTACAAAATAGCTGAACAGACTGTCTAAAATAATAAACTCCTTACTTCTAGGAAGGTTTTTGTAAAAATACCAGTAAATAAGGTGACTAACTCTGAAACACAATACAGAATCTTGTTCATCTTTGTCAAAAGAAAAATATAAGTAAAAGAAATTTCATTTGGAGGATTCATAAAATATATTAGTTACATCACAGGATATAAAGGATCTAAAATGGTTTTTACTGCTTAATTCTTGGATTTTTAGCTACCCAACTTTCATACTTTCCAATATAAACCCCCTTTTCTTAACCATCCCTGTATTTACTCTCCCCAGTTGTGTGTGTGTGTGTGTTTTTTTAAATTTTATGTTCTGGGGTAGATGTGCAGGATGTGCAGGTTTGTTACATAGGTAAATGTGTGCCATGGTGGTTTGCTGCACCTATCAACCCATCACCTAGATATTAAGCCTGGCATGCATTAACTATTTTTCCTGATGTTCTCTCCACCCTCTGCCCCTCCCCCAACAGGCCCAGTGTGTGTTGTTCCCCTCCCTATGTCCATGTGTTCTCATTGTTTAGCTCCCACTTTTAAGTGAGAACATGTGGTATTTAGTTTTCTGTTCCTGCGTTACTTTGCTGAGGATAATGGCTTCTAGCTCCATCCATGTCCCTGCAAAGAACAGGATCTCATTTCTTTTTATGGCTGCATAGTATTCCATGCGTATATGTACCACATTTTCTTTATCTAGTCTATCATTGATGGGCTTTTGGGTTGATTCCATGTCTTTGCTGTTGTGATTAGTGCTGCAGTTAACATATACATGCATGTATTTTTCTAATAGAATGATTAATATTCCTTTGGGTAAATACCCAGTAATGAGACTGCTAGGTCAAATGACAATTTTATGATGAAATCACCAAAACCAATTGCAACAAAAGCAAAAATCAACAAATGGGATCTAATTAAAGAGCCTGTATACAGCAGAAGAAACTATCATCAGCGAACAGACAACCTACAGAATGGGAGAAAATTTTTGCAATCTGTCTATCTGACAAAGGTCTAACACCCAGAATCTACAAGGAACTTAAGCAAATTTACAAGAAAAAGCAACCCCATTAAAAAGTGGGCAAAAGATTACATTTATTGATTTGTGTATATTGAACCAGCCTTGCATCCCAGGGATGAAACCCACTTGATCATGGTGGATAAGCTTTTTGATGTACCAAAAACCACATGATTATCTCAATAGATGCAGAAAAGGCCTTTGACAAAATTCAACAACCCTTCATGCTAAAAACTCTCAATAAATTAGGTATTGATGGGACGTATCTCAAAATAATAAGAGCTATCTATGACAAACCCACAACCAATATCATACTGAATGGGCAAAAACTGGAAGCATTCCCTTTGAAAACTGGAAGCATTCCCTTTGAATACTGGCACAAGACAGGGATGCCCTCTCTCACCACTCCTATTCAACATAGTGTTGGAAGTTCTGGCCAGGGCAGTTAGGCAGGAGAAGGAAATAAAGGGTATTCAATTAGGAAAAGAGGAAGTCAAATTGTCCCTGTTTGCAGACGACATGATTGTATATCTAGAAAACCCCATTATCTCAGCCCAAAATCTCCTTAAGCTGATAGGCAACTTCAGCAAAGTCTCAGGATACAAAATCAATGTACAAAAATCACAAGCATACTTATACACCAATAACAGACAAACAGAGAGCCAAATCATGAGTGAACTCCCATTCACAATTGCTTCAAAGAGAATAAAATACCTAGGAATCCAACTTACAAGGGATGTGAAGGACCTCTTCAAGGAGAACTACAAACCACTGCTCAATGAAATAAAAGAGGATACAAACAAATGGAAGAATATTCCATGCTCATGTGTAGGAAGAATCAATATCATGAAAATGGCCATACTGCCCAAGGTAATTTATAGATTCAATGCCATCCCCGTCAAGCTACCAATGCCTTTCTTCACAGAATTGGAAAAAACTACTTTAAAGTTCATATGGAACCAAAAAAGAGCCCACATCGCCAAGTCAATCCTAAGCCAAAAGAACAAAGCTGGAGGCATCACGCTACCTGACTTCAAACTATACTACAAGGCTACAGTAACCAAAACAGCATGGTACTGGTACCAAAACAGAGATATAGATCAATGGAACACAACAGAGCCCTCAGAAATAACGCCACATATCTACAACTATCTGATCTTTGACAAACTTGAGAAACACAAGCAATGGGGAAAGGATTCCCTATTTAATAAATGGTGCTGGGAAAACTGGCTAGCCATATGTAGAAAGCTGAAACTGGATCCCTTCCTTACACCTTATACAAAAATTAATTCAAGATGGATTAAAGACTTAAACGTTAGACCTAAAACCATAAAAACCCTAGAAGAAAACCTAGGCATGACCATTCAGGACATAGGCATGGGCAAGGACTTCATGTCTAAAACACCAAAAGCAATGGCAACAAAAGCCAAAATTGACAAATGGGATCTAATTAAACTAAAGAGCTCCTGCACAGCAAAAGAAACTACCATCAGAGTGAACAGGCAACCAACAAAATGGGAGAAAATTTTCGCAATCTACTCATCTGACAAAGGGCTAATATCCAGAATCTACAATGACCTCAAACAAATTTACAAGAAAAAAACAACCCCATCAAAAAGTAGGCGAAGGACATGAACAGACACTTCTCAAAGGAAGACATTTATGCAGCCAAAAAACACATGAAAAAATGCTCACCATCACTGGCCATCAGAGAAATGCAAATCAAAACCACAATGAGATACCATCTCACACCAGTTAGAATGGCAATCATTAAAAAGTCAGGAAACAACAGGTGCTGGAGAGGATGTGGAGAAATAGGAACACTTTTACACTGTTGGTGGGACTGTAAACTAGTTCAACCCTTGTGGAAGTCAGTGTGGCGATTCCTCAGGGATCTAGAACTAGAAATACCATTTGACCCAGCCATCCCATTACTGGGTATATACCCAAAGGACTATAAATCATGCTGCTATAAAGACACAGGCACACGTATGTTTATTGCGGCACTATTCACAATAGCAAAGACTTGGAACCAACCTAAATGTCCAACAATGATAGACTGGATTAAGAAAATGTGGCACATATACACCATGGAATACTATGCAGCCATAAAAAATGATGAGTTCATGTCCTTTGTAGGGACATGGATGAAATCGGAAATCATCATTCTCAGTAAACTATTGCAAGAACAAAAAACCAAACACCGCATATTCTCACTCATAGGTGGGAATTGAACAATGAGAACACATGGACACAGGAAGGGGAACATCACACACTGGAGCCTGTTGTAGGGTGGGGGGAGTGGGGAGGGATAGCATTAGGAGATATACCTAATGCTAAATGACGAGTTAATGGGTGCAACACACCAGCATGGCACATGTATACATATGTAACTAGCCTGCACATTGTGCACATGTACCCTAAAACTTAAAGTATAATAATAATTAAAAAAAAAAGTGGGCAAAGGACATGAGCAGACATTTCTCAAAAGAAGACGTACATTTGGCCAACAAACATGAAAAAAAGCTCAACATCACTGATCATCAGAGGAATGCAAATCAAAACCACAATGAGATACCATCTCATGCCTGTCAGAATGGTGATTATTAAAGTCAGAAAACAACAGATGCTGGCGAGGATGTGGAGAAATAGGAATGCGTTTACACTGTTGGTAGGAATGTAAATTAGTTCCACCATTGTAGAAAACAGTCTGGTGATTTCTCAGTGATTTAGAACTGGAAATACTTTTTTTTTTTTTTTTTTTTTTTGAGACAGTCTCGTTCTGCCCTCTGTCACCCAGGCTAGAATGCAGTGGCTTGATCTTGGCTCACTTCAACCTCCACCTCCCGGGTTTAAGCAATTCTCTGTCTCAGCCTCCCGAGTAGCTGGGACTACAGGCATGTGCCACCACACCCAGCTAATTTTGTATTTTTAGTAGAGACAGGATTTTACCATGTTGCCCAGGCTGATCTGGAACTCCTGACCTCAAGTCATCTGCATCCTAAAGTGCTGGGATGACAGATGTGAGCCACTATGCACAGCCTCCCCAGTTGTTTTCAATCCATTCTTTTGCCTACTTGTACGTTCTTTCCCTCCCACCCACCCACATTTTTCGTGTTCCCTTCCTTTCTTCTTCTCACCATCTATTTTCCTTTCTGTTTCTCCTCCTTCCCCTCTTCTTTTCCCCACTCCACATTTTATACCTAATTCCTTCCAGAGGAGCACAGACCTCATTAGTTGAGATTTCTTTAACCCCAACCCACATGATTTTTAGTTTGAATTCCTAAAACTTGGCTATAGAGTATAAATGGCTCTGTGTTTGTAGACATCTTTGTTGGCCTAACGAGAAAATTTGCCTCTAAGATCATTTATCAGAGATCTCTGTCCCATGTGTAAACTTATCTAGTTGCCAGTTACACAATGTCTAAAGTGTTTACCTTAAGGGGAATTTTTGTCACCTTAAAAATTTTCTATATTTGGTACCTCTGTATCTTGAACTTTAAAGTGTATCTTCATAATTCACAGTTTTATAATTTTAATTCACATTTAATTGCCACCAAAGATGTAAACTATAGCTTAAAGGCTATGGAATTCATTATTGCAGATAACATTTACTTCTTAAACCTTGTGTTGTTCACAGAAAGTCCAGTATCCCCCCTGGAGTCACATTCAAAAGCTGCTTCAAACTCAAAGGAAACAACCCCACTGGCACAAAATGCAATCCAGGTACTGATTTAAAGTGCTCTGTAAGGGATATTTATTCCAAATTGAGTGGGAAGTACCTATGTTACTCTTGAAGAAACATTTGGGTCACATTTCAGCTTAGAAAACAATTTAATGTGCTTTTGTTAATCTACTTATTTATACAATTAAAATTATTCAGTTGAGTTTTACAGAAGCTACAGAAATTAAAACAAATACTTTTTTTATTGAACAAATTAGAAAAGAAGCAATAGCCATTGTTGATGAGGATGGGAGGAAAAGGGTGTTCTCATACACTGACACTTTTTGAGACCAAATCTTGCCCTGTTGCCCAGGCTATAGTGCGGTGGCATGATCTCGGCTCACTGCAACCTCCACCTCCTGGGTTCATGTGAGTCCCCTGCCTCAGCCTGCCGAGTAGCTGGGATTTCCCGAGTAGCCGGGATTACAGGCGCGCACCACCACGCACAGCTAATTTTTGTATTTTTAGTAGAGACAGGATTTTGCCATGTTGGCCAGGCTGGTCTCAAACTCCTGACCTCAGGTGAGGCAATGCACCCAGCCATGCTGACACTTTTCATGTAAATTAGTATAGTGTTTGAGAGCGCAATTTGGAAATGAGATGGAATATTTATCCCACATGTCTGGAACCTAACCCATTCTGGATTATTGATATTCCAGGATATAGAAATCTTAAATCCAAAAGAGGATTATGCTTAAAGGACTGGATCCAGCCTCACATATTACTGAAATATCCTTTTATTATTTTGATAAATGGATTGAAGAATGAGAAATATATATTTCTACAACTGCAATTGACCACTTTAAAAGCTAGATTTTCTTACAATTGTGTTTTTAGGTTCCTGAGTCCTTTGAGCACCTGCCACCTCTCCCAGAACCACCAGCACCACTACCTGAATTAGTAGACAAAACCCGAGACACACTTCCTCCCCAGAAGCCTGAGCTCAAAGTGAAACGGGTTTTCAGACCCAATGGCATTGCCCTGACTTGGAATATAACCAAAATCAATCCCAAGTGCGCTCCTGTAGAAAGCTACCACCTCTTCCTGTGTCATGAGACCTCTAATAATAAGTTGATTTGGAAGAAGATTGGAGAAATTAAAGCTTTACCACTCCCCATGGCCTGTACTTTATCTCAGTTTTTAGCTTCCAACAGATACTATTTTACTGTCCAATCAAAAGATATTTTTGGACGATATGGACCATTCTGTGATATAAAATCTATCCCTGGGTTTTCTGAAAATCTTACCTAAAAGGTGTTTAATAATGATATACTACTTTTTTTTCATATTTGTTTGTTTGCAATGTTACTGTAATACTATTTGCCGTTGTAAAAGGCCAGCTCAGATTGTGAGCCCTTTCTATTGGGACAGTCCTCTTCTATATGTTGTAAGTGGCCAGTAATTTAATGAATTTGTGGTTTGTATTAAATATGTCCTTCCAATGGATAAGTTCTAAAACATACGCTATCATTGGCCCATGTTGCTGAGGTGCATTGTGAACAATACCTTTGGTGACTGTGGAACTGCTACTTCTATCAGAAGACCTAGGATACAAGCAGCCACTGTTTCCTCCATTGACAATCAGCTTTTAGTAACCTGCTGTGGTCAGCATAGCTACAGGAAAAGTCAGCCCTTGACTGAGGGCCAGATCATCCCTGGAGTGCACCTCTGCTAAGATTTTATGAAAAGATGACATGTTGGGCTGCATGATAAAAGTTAATTATAAAAATTAAAAGATTTTTTTTTTTTTGAGATGGAATATTGCTCTGTTGCCCAGGCTGGAGTACAGTGGTCACTGCAACCTCCATCTCCCGGGTTCAAGCAATTCTCCTGTGTCAGCCTCCCAAGTAGCTGGGACTATAGTCACTTGCCACCATGCCCTGCTAATTTATTTTTAGTAGAGATGAGGTTTCACCTTGTTGGTCAGGCTGGTCTCAAACTCCTGACCTCAGGGGATCCACCCGCCTCGGCCTCCCGAAGTGCTGGGATTATAGGCGTAAGCCACCATGCCTGGCCAAAAATTAAAAGATTTTATGAAATGAAATGGCTTCCCATTCTATTCAGCTTCTTAGTGGGCTATTCATTTGTGCTCTCCTCTTTTTTGTTTTGTTTTGCACTTTGTCAATCATTTGGGGAAATAGCCTGGAGGTCTTTCCTGAATCTGTTTGTAGACATAATAAAATTTGTGTGCTGTGTACACAAAAACATAATAGTATCTTATGAAAGCATTACCCAACCTGTTTGAGTTGAGAATGGATTTGTCCACCTTTGATTTGAGGCTTTAGTTTGCTGATTTCCTAAATGCTACCCTTTGATCATTTCCTAGCCACCATCACAATACTAAGGGGCTCAGATGTGTCTTGTGCCCACCTCTTCCTGAGCAGAGATGGAAGTGGAGCTGTGACTAGTACAAGCAGCCCAAGAAACTCTGAACAGGGCCCAGTGGAGGCAAACTTGAGCAAATAATTGGGATGATAAGAAACAAAAATAATCCCAACTGTTTGAAAGTTCAAAAGAGGGGCATTCTTTTCTGGTACATGGCGAGAGTTCAGGCTCCAGAGACTCAAAACGGAATGGTTTTCCTTGGCATTTTGTAAATGCTCTCACATCTGCAGTAATAAAGCTGTTATTTTCTGCAGTGTTCTGTGTCTTTATTTTTAAGAAAACTACTGATTCATGAGAGGAACTGCCCTGTGAGTTCCATTTCCTGCTCAGAGCCAGGAACTCACCCTGGGATTGCCATGGACTAGACATTCACTCACTGTGAAGCCCAAAGACGCGGCCTATAAACAAGATTTTGGTACCTATTACCAAGTGAACCTGCATCTGCAACCAGTGGGCCATCTGGAATAATGATCGATGCTCAAGTCTCTAGCAAATGAGCCTTTATGATCACAGGAAGAGGGAGAAAGGCTGACAGCAAACCTCTTAAGAGGTGGTACCTCAGAAAGCATTACTGTAGCTGGCGCGGTGGCTCACGCCTGTAATCCCAGCACTTTGGGAGGCCGAGGCAGGTGGATCGCGAGGTCAGGAGATCGAGACCATCCTGGCTAACATGGTGAAACCCCATCTCTACTAAAATTACAAAAAAATTAGCTGGGCGTGGTGGCAGGCACCTGTAGTCCCAGCTACTCGGGAGGCTGAGGCAGGAGAATGGTGTGAACCCAGGAGGCGGAGCTTGCAGTGAGCCAAGATCGCACCACTGCACTCCAGCCTGGGAGACAGAGCAAGACTCCATCTCAAAAAAAAAGAAAGCATTACTGTTTTGCCTTTTGGTGAGGCGGGGCAAGATCAACAGTTTTGTTTGTTCATTTGTTTTTGAGATAGGATCTCTGTTACCCAGGCCGGAGTGCAGTGGCAGCATCAGTGCCCCTGCAGCCTCTACTTCTTGGGCTCAAGTGATCCTCCCACCTTAGCCTCTCAAGTAGGTGGGACTACAGGTGTGCACCACCATGCATGGCTAATTTTTTTGAATTTTAGTATTGATGAGGTCTCACTATGTTGCCCAGCCTGGTCTCGAGCTCAAGGGATCCTTCCGCCTCAGCCTCCTAAAGTGCTTGGATTATAGGTAGATCCTCGACTGTTAACACAGCAGTGACACCAGAAAGGAGCTAGCCAGCCTAAAGACAAAAGTCGTGCTCGTAACACAGTCACACAGTACACAGAACCCACAACCTGACCCCACCCCACGAAATGCTTCCTATACCTCCAGTGGGAAATCTTTATACCTTCATTAGGTAACAGAATCAAACTGAGTGATGACTGAAAATTGAATACATTGAGAAAAGGCTACGGAGTGGCCCACGGAATCACTAGGAATCCTACAGACTCAAGGAAAAAATACTTTGCAACAACCCAATGAAGTTTGGAACCTGCTACAGTTTATGCATTTCACATTCTACATAATGATATGTTAGACATTTTATGCCCATTTTAAAGATGGAGAGACGAGCCCAGAGAGCTTAGGAGACTTGTGCAAGGTCACAGAGGCCCAGGGAATAATTACAGCCAGGATTCAAAACCAGCTACATGGTTCTGATTCATGCTGTGTACACCATGCTCTGCTGTCTGTGGGAACTAGACTGAAGGAACAGTTAGAATTCACACTCTTTGCTGCCTTGTGGCTCCAGATTGAAATCCCAGCCTCTGATTGGCTTATCCTAGGGCGTATGTTCAAGTTGCAAGGTGAATTGGGGAAGCAAACCTCTGGTATTTCTCATCTTCAGTGAGAGGTGTACACAAGGTAAGTGTGGTTGTTCTGGACTGTGTTCCCGTAGCTAAGCTAGAACTACCTGCCCAGGATTTCCTTTCCTGGCTGGTTCAAGGTTAGCATTGATCATGAGACATTTGCTGAGATTTGGAGAGCAGAAGTGAAATGGCATCACATGTCTTAGGTTCCGAAGGGCAGTGCAGGACATCAGAACAAGGCAGCTGGTGTGCACTGTTGCTCATCTGCAAGTTGATGGACCTGCAGTTGCCATCAAAGCCACCTCTAGCCTGTCCAAGTACAGGGCACATATGGGTGCTGCTGTGTGTTTTTCCCACAGCCCATTATTCCCATGGCTTCAAGGTGGGATTGGTGACACAGATTCCAGTTTGTACTTGGTCCCAACTACATCCATCCTTCCTCCCCAACAGCCTGCCTGGTTGACCGATGGTGACTCCAGGCTTCACAACAGACACAAAGGGAACAATTTATGTGGCCTTCTCCACCAGCTTTCATGCATAGGAACAAGTCTGGCCCCATGAGACATCCTTATTCTTGTTGAATACCACAAGTTCTAAATTTCTGTTCAAAGAATCAGTATGTCAGTATGTTCAGTTCTTTGTTCTCCATTTTGAAGCTTAACTTCCTCATTCTCCCCACCCCTAGTTGCAATAAACAACCTTCTCCACCAGTTCTAATCAGTAGTTCACATCTGTTCTCCTGGTCACCTGCTCTGTCCTGAGTCACCCCGGTCACCTGCTCTGACCTGAGTCATCCTGAGTCACCTGTTCTGTAACTGCCCTTCCCACCAAACTGCTCACCCTGCCACTCTGGCTCGTACCCCTGCTCTCTTTAAAATAGCTAATCAGGATTAGCTTAGACTGTGTGGTCCAACCCTAGCCAATAGGGGAATGATACAGCAGTAGGGGCTACCTGAGTCAGGAATAAAAACCCCTTCCCCCTCCCTTGTTCAGGTGTGCTCTCACCATTGCTCCACCCATGAGTCGCACCCTTCTATAGAAGGAAAATTGCCTTGCTGAGAAAATTAAATTTATGTTCGAGTGCTATTTCTTTTGTGGTACCGAAAATTTATAACAATTTTCGGCCAGGCGCTGTGGCTCACACCTGTAATCCCAGCACTTTGGGAGGCCGAGGCAGATGGATCACGAGGTCAGGAGATCAAGACCATCCTGGCTAACATGGTGAAATCCCGTCTCTACTAAAAATACAAAAAATTATCCGAGCACGGTGGCGGGCGTCTGTAGTCCCAGCTACTCGGGAGGCTGAGGCAGGAGAATGGCCTGAACCCAGGAGGCGGAGCTTGCAGTAAGCCAAGATAGCGCCACTGCTCTCCAACCTGGGTGAAAGAGCCAGACTCCGTCTCAGAAAAATAATTTGGGGGCTTGCCCGAGATTCCCATTCTCCATCTGGGGTGGGTCTAGACCGCTCCCATCAGGAGAAGTGCCCCACTGCCTTGTTGCAGCAGCCTCGGGTAAGGAATTGAGACCCACCCAGTATGATCAATAAACCCACACTCTCAGCAACGCCGAAAGAAACTGACCAGCGACCTTGGGGAAAGGATCCTCACATACCACGGTGACTAGGTACCTCTGTGCACAGACCAAGGTAAGAAACGTTGCAAAAGCGGCAAAGTATTTCCTTGGTGGTTGGGACGTACCAAGGCAAGAAAAGCCTCAGGGGTGGTGAAGTATTCCTTGGTCGGGGGATCTTGGAGACTGAAAGTGTAAGAAGTGGCAAGACATTTCCAGTAGGGGAAATTGAGCCTCACTCCAAAAGTTTTGGCAAGCAATTTCCAGTAAGGGAAATTGAGCCTTACCATAATACGTGAGAAATTTCCAGTAAAGGGAGATTGAGCCTCACCCCAAAACCATCAAGATGGGAAATAAGCCAAGTAATTTAAGGGATAAAAAGGATAAAGCTAGCAACAATAATATTCCACCTAATAATGCCCTAGGCCTAACGTTAAAATATTAGAAGGATAATGAAAGGACCAAAAACAAGAAAAATCAGCTGCTGTCCCAGACCCTTCTCCTATCCCTGTTGCCCCCTCCTTATAACCCTGCCTCTTGGGAATCATCCCAAGAGCCCACTCACTACCAGCCTAAGTACCTTTCCCTAAAAGGACTTCAACGCGAGACAGAGCAATGTAAAAAGGATATTCAGAATTTCCCTTTCCCCTCTTCTCGGAGGAAAGAGACACGATCCATAGAGCAGTTATGGGAGCCTAGGAACTGTGAACACCCTCCTGGCCAAAACATTCCTACAACAGATCAAAAATTTCCCACCGAAGACCCCCAGTGGGACAATAACAACACAGCCCACCGAGAAAATATGCAGGACCTTAGAGAATTGATTCCCGTCTTTTGACCATATCTCAGGATGAATGTGTTCTTCATCTGCGGTGGTGAGCAAGTTTAGGGAGGGGAGGAATTTTCCATGATTGATTTGGAGGCCTAAGCCTAATTCTAGCATCAAATCTCTTCCTAATAGATTTGTCCCTGTACCCCAAACCCAGAATCTGTACCTGGGTTGAATCTGTACCCCGAACCCAGAATCTTACCTGAACATTTGATATACAGCAAGGGAAAGATGAAGGGCCTATAGAATTTTTAGACAGATTAAAGGAACAAATGAGAAAATATACTGGTCTAGGTCTCGAGGACCCTCTTGCATAGGAAATGTTAAAACTTCATTTTGTCAGTAACAGCCAGATATTAACAAGAAATTACAAAAGAAAGAGAACTAGAAAGATAAACCTATAGAAGAGTTTCTAAGAGAAGCCCAAAAAGTCTATGTAAGAAGAGACAAAGAGGCTGGGCGCTGTAATCCCAGCACTTTGGGAGGCCAAGGTGGGTGGATCACCTGAAGTCAGGGGTTCGAGACCAGCCTGACCAACATGGAGCAACCCCATCCCTACTAAAAATACAAAATTAGCTGGGCGTGGTGGCGCATGCCTATAATCCCAGCTACTTGGGAGGCTGAGGCAGGAGAATCACTTGAACCTGGGAGGTGGAGGTTGCGGTGAGCTGATATCATGCCATTGGCACTCCAGCCTGGGTAATAAGAGTGAAACTCCGTCTCAAAAATAAAGAGATGAAGAAAAACAAAAGCAGAAGGCAAAAATTCTGCCCACCATGCAACAAAGTACCCAGGGGCCCAGAACCTATAAAAACCTAGATCCCCACTCTCCAGGCAATATAAAGGGTATGAAAGTAAAGCCAGGAGACTCAAAGATAGAAGAAAAAAAAATCTGAGAGAGAAAGAAAGAGAGAGTCAAAGGGAGAGAGAGGCAGAGAGAAAGAGAAGCAAAGGGAATCAGAGTGAGAGAAAGAGTAGAAGAGAGAGAGAGAAGCAGAGAGAGAGAGAGGCAGAGAGAGAGGCAAAGAGAGAGGGAGAGGCAAAGGGAGAGAAAGAGGACAAAACAAATGCTTCAAATTAAAAATAGGTCACCCTCAAAAGAGAAAGTTCCAAATAGGAAGAAGAACAAAGGTCATATATAAAAGAAAATCAGCTAATATTAAATTTCTGTTAATTCCAGAAGCAGAGACAAATCTGTTACGAAGAGATTTGATGCTAGAATTAGGCTTAGGCCTCCAAATCAATCATGGAAAATTCCTCCCCTCCCTAAACTTGCTCACCACCGCAGACGAAGAACACATTCATCCTGAGATACCGTCAAAAGATGGGAATTGAGGAAAGTTAGATTCCTCAGATTCATGTTAAATTAAAAACCCCTGGGGAAGTAGTAAAGAGAAAGCAATGTACCCTATTCTTTTAAAAGCCAGGATAAATTTAAAACCTATAATTGATAATTGAAGGTCTTCTCCGTGATGGGCTTCTTAAACCCTGTATGTCTCCCTAAAACACTCCAATACTGCTTGTAAAGAAGCCAGATGGGTCATACCGGTTAATGCAAGACCTTAGAGCTATTAATCAAATAGTCCAAACTACCCACCCTGTTGTTCCCAATGCTTATACTGTTAACAGTAGGGTCCCATACAGTCACCAGTGGTTTACAGTAATAGATTTAAAAGATGCCTTCTGGGCTTGTCCGTTAGCAGAGGACAGCCGGGACCTATTTGCCTTTGAGTAAGAAGACCCTGACTCCAGTCAAAAATAGCAATACTGATAGACAGTCTTACCCCAAGGGTTTACAGAGTCTCCAAATGTCAAATACTAGAACAAGCCATTTAATTAGCAAAGGTAAACAGAAAATTGAGCTTGATCAGATTGAAGGCATTATATCCTTGCCTCTGCCAGAGACTAAACAAGAACTTATAAAACTTTAGGATTAGTCGGGTACTGTCGTCTATGGATAGGCTTTTATACAAAAAGTTCATGCAAGATGGGCCAAACCCCCCCATTTGGCAATTACCAGAAATCCAGTAGGTGGAAAGGTTAAAACATCTATTAGTAACTGCCCCTGTCCTAGCTTTACCCTCTGTAAGCAGCCATTCCATCTTTTTTCAGTGTGAACAAGGGCGTAGCCTTAGAAATACCCAAAAGCACAGAGGCCACTGGCAACCCATAGCCTTCCTATCAAAAATCCTTACTCCAGTAACCTGTGGATGGCCCAGATGCATTCAATCTATAGTGGCAACTGCTGTGCTAACTGAAGAAAGTAGAAAAATAACTTTTAGAGGAATCCTCATTGTGAGCACACCTCACCAGGTCAGAACTATCCTAAGTCAAAAAACAAAGGTAGCTTACTGACTCAAGAATCTTAAATCAGGCTATTCTGTTAGAAAAAGATGATTTAACATTAACCACTGATAATTCGCTTAACCCAGCAGGTTTCCTAACAGGGGATCTAAATCTAAAGAGAGAGCACACATGTTTAGATGTAATTAATTACCATACAAAGATCTGACCAGACCTAGGAGAAACTCCCTTCAGAACAGGACAACACTTATTTATAGATGGTTCCTCCCACATGATTGAGGGAAAAAGACACAATAGGTGTTCAGTAATTGGTAGAGAAACTCTTGTAGAAATAGAGTTAGGAAATTTGCCTAATAATTGGTCTGCTCAAACTTGTGAGCTGTTTGCACTCAGCCAAGCCTTAAAGCACTTACAGAACCAGGAAAGAGCCATCTATACCAATTCTAAGCATTTCTTTGGAGTGGCTCATAGATTTGAAAAAATTTGGACTGAACGAGGTCTTATTAATAGCAAAGGCCAAGACCTGGCTATTTAATCACCCAAGTATTAAATAACCTTCAATTGCCAAAAGAAATAGCTATTGTCCATGTCCCCAGATACCAGAAAAAGCCTTTCTTTAATTAAAGTCCCAAATTTACAAGGTTTTCAACAAAAGTAAAGTTTGCTAAAAGTTAACAGTGTAACATGTATTATCCTAACTTTTAATCTTGTGCCGTAGGCAGTCTAGTCCACAGACATGAAGGAAGTTTGCCTTAGGAAAGAATGGTTATCATCTCTGACATTAAAAAAAAAAGGAGAATTTATGTAAAAACAATCTTATATGGTAAATTCTTGTCCTAAAATAAATTAACTGGTTGTTGAAAGAAAAGGATGTTTACAACAAGTCAGAAAGTTAAGGCATGTTAAAGATTGTCTGTGAAAGTCGTGAAAAATGTTATAAAAGGGAATTTATGCCAGAAATGTTGTATAATTTAAAAGTAATTAGGCCTCCTGAATGTAAAACTATTGAAGAAACAGTTTATGTGCAAGGTGTGTACGAAAAATAAAATAAACTTTTGGTAAAAGGATTACAAGGAGGCATAAGAATGTGGATTTTTACCTACATTAAAAGGTTAAAAATTGTTTTGAAAATTTAAGCAAGTTTTGAAACATTAATGGTAAAGGAAATACTGTGTGTAAACATATTAAAGCTAAAGGGGTATCATCCAGTTTTTCTGTGAACTGGGCATTAAAATAAAAGCACAACAGGTTTTTCTTAAAGCACTAACCTGGTCTTTAACAAAAATTATAAAGGGTTTAAAAGAGTCTATAAAAATCTTACCTTATGGTCAGACATTAAAATTGCATAAATATGTCACAAGGTTTTATTAAAATTGAGTTTAACATTAATAGCACATTAATATAAAGGTGAAATGTAGCTTATCCAGTATAAAATCATACAGGAAGCACTGTCAAATATAAAATGCTGTTTGGCTTCTTTGCTCTAAAAACTAATAAAAAACAGGTGCTAAAGAGAATTCAGAAGGAAAATGGATATTGCTAGACCAGAAAGAAATGTTATCCAAACCCCTTATGAGGAAAATCTTGTTCCAACTGCATCAAGGGAACCACTGGGGGCCCCAAGTCATGTGTGACGCAGTCCTCAGAGTTTATGGATGCATAGAAATTTATACCCTGGCCAAATGGGTTACAGAAAGTTGCACAGTAAAAGCTTCCCCTTTAGGGAAAGGAGTCCAGGCTTAAGGCCATTCCAAAGTATCCAGATTGATGACACAGAGATGCCTCCAATTGGTCATCTAAAGTATTTATTAGTAATAGTAGATCACCTTATTCACTGGGTAGAAGCTATTTCCTTTTCAAGTACGACTGCTAATAATGTAGTCAAGGCATTAGTTGAAAATATTGTACCCAGGTTTAGATTATTAGAAAACATTGATTCAGATAATAGGATTCATTTCACTGCACATATCATTAAGAAATTAGCACAGGTACCGGATATAACATGGGAATATACTCCTTGACACCCACCTTCATCAGGGAAAGTAGAAAGGCCTATTACCCTGTTGAGAGTCTGAACTGCTCCCCGCAAAGACATAGGCCTATCCCCTCATGAGATGCTTCATGGATTGCCTTATCTACATTCTATTACTGATCTTCCTACATTTGAAACAAACGATCAGTTTCTCAGAAATTATATACTTGGTTTACCTTCCACTTTCTCTTCCCCCAGAACTAAAGGTCTTTTAGCACAGTTACCACCCCTAGCGTTTCCAGTACACCACCATCAGCCTGAGGACCACGACCTCGTCAAAAGTTGGATGGAAGGAAAACTCAGACTGGCTTGGGAAGGACCCTACCTAGTGCTTCAAACCACCGAGATCACAGTTCGAAAAGCAGAAAAAGGATGGACTCATCACACCTGGGTCAAAAGAGCAACACCCCCTCCAAAATCACGGACAGCTATTCCAAGGCCAATTCCAAGGAAGCTAAAGCTAAAACGGGGTTGATCCTCTTATATTGCATCCCTTTCTTTTCCCCTTCTATTGCTAGTCCTCTCGTTATTAATGTAACTAGGTCAAGTTCACCCCAAACTATTACTTTTGATGCTTGCCTTGTGATGCCCTGTGGAGATTTGCCAAACCAGAGGCAACTCTCCACTTCAGAAAAGTATTTTTATCCTTCCTAGCTCTCCTTAGACCGGAAATCTGTTAACTGGGATAAGTTAGTTGGGAAGAGTTTGATGAAGATTTCCAGTATCAACTGGGAATCCTGTCCTCCTAGAGAAGAGCTTCTCTGCCGAAGTTGGTCCAATGCTTTACAAAATACTAAAGAGCAAGGATGGACAGCCCCAACTTGTACTTGCAGCTTCTTAAAACCATATGTTCATTTTCCTAAAGAAGTTACCCTCCCCATTGTCAGCTGAACCAGTATAATCCAGTACAGAGGACCATCTCTGCTCCCCAGAGGTCTTCCCCTTCATTAAGCTGTTTCTATGATATAGGAACAGAAGTCTCAGGCAAGGACCCCATAAGATCCTTTGAAATGTGCTTCACTGCCTCCTCGCCTCCTGCATGGCCTTCTCCCTCTCCTAAGTTCTCTGCTAAACAAACCTTCTCTTGTTATATACCCAGTGATAGGATCAAAGTGGACGTTGAGGAAGTAAATGATTTAAAACAAACTTTAGCAATAGAGACAGGATATCAACATGCAAATGCCTAGTTGGAATGGATCCGATATTCTGTTCGCACGCTAAACAAAAGCAATTGTTATGCCTGGACACACAACAGGCCAGAGGCCCAGATTGTCTGCTCTCCACTAGGATGGTCCTCCAGTCGACCAGGCATGGGCTGTATGGTAGCTCTTTTCCAGGATCCCACAGCCTGGGGTAGCAAGTCCTGCCAAGCTGTCTCTCTGCTATATCCCAAAGTCCGACACCCTGCTGGTCAGCCTCTGAGGGCCACCCAGCCTCCATCTCCCAACACTAAGTTCACTTCATGTCTTTCACAAGGAGGGAACTTATTCCTTGGAGACCTGAAAGGACACGAGACTTTTCAGGAGCTTACCAATCAGTCAGCCTTGTTCATCCCCGAGCAGATGTGTGGCAGTATTGTGGTGGACCTTTACTGGACACTCTGCCAAGTAACTGGAGCGGGACTTGTGCTCTAGTCCAACTGGCTATCCCTTTCACCCTGGCATTTCATCAACCAGAGAGAGGGAAAATACAGCATCGTAAAACAAGGGAAGACCCTTATGGGTCTTTCAACTCTCATGTTTATTTAGATGCAGCTAGAGTCCCACAAGGAGTACTAGATAAATTTAAAGCTCAAGATCGAATAGCTGCAGGAGTTGAGTCAATATTTTGGTGGGTGACAATAAGAATGTAGATTGGATAAATTACATTTATTACAACAAACAGCAGTTTATTAACTACACTAGAGATGCTGTTAAACGAATAGCTGAGCAATTAGGGGCTACTAGCCAGATAGCTTGGGAAAATAGAATAGACTTAGATATGATATTAGCAGAAAAATGAGGAGTCTGTGTCATGATTAAAACTCAATACTGTAGTTGCCAGGCACGGTGGCTCATGCCTGTAATCCCAGCACTTTGGGAGGCTGAGGTGGGTGGATCATGAGATCAGGAGTTCAAGACCAGCCTGACCAATATGATGAAACCCCGTCTCTACTAAAAATACAAAAATTAGCTGGGTGTGGTGGTGTGCACCTGTAATCCCAGCTACCCAGGAGGCTGAGGCAGGAGAATTGCTTGGAGCCGGGAGATGGAGGTTGCAGTGAGCTGAGATCATGCCATTGCACTCCAGCCTGGGCAACAGAGCGAAAGCAAGACTCCATCTCAAATAAAAAAAAAACAACAAAACAAAACAAAAAAAACTCAATATTGTACCTTTATCCCAAACAATACCACCCCTGATGGAAGTATAACAAAGGCATTGCAAAGTCTAACTGCTCTGTCCAATGAATTAGCCAAAAACTCAGGAGTAAATAAACATTTCTCAGGGCGGCTAGAAAGGTGGTTCGGTAAATGGAAAGAAATCATAGCCTCAATTCTTACTTCTCTTGCAGCTGTAATAGGTGTACTCATTCGTGTTGGGTGCTGTGTCATACCACGCATCCGTGGGCTGGTGCAGAGAGTCATAGAGACAGCACTTACTAAAACCTCCCTTAACTTTCCTCCACTTTATTCAGAGAAGCTTCTTCTTTTAGAGAATCAGGCAGAACAACTAACCCAAGACACGTTAAGGAAGTTTGAAGAGAAAGTAAAATTCAAGAGGATGGAGTTGTTGAATACAGTGAGTTCTAAATTTCTCTTCAAAGAATCAGTATGTCAGTATGTTCAGTTCTTTATTCTCCATTTTATAGTTTAACTTCCTCATCCTCCTCACCCCTAGTTTCAGTAGACAACCTTTTCCAGTTTTAATCAGTAGTTCACATCTGTTCCCCTGGTCACCTGCTCCATCCTGAGTCACCCCTGTTCACATGCTGTGTCCTGAATTATCCTGAGTCACCTGTTCTGTAACTGCCCTTCCTGCCAAACTACTCACTCCGCCACTCCAGTTCATACCCCTGCTCTCTTTAAAATAGCCAGTCAGAATTAGCTTAGACTGTGAGGTCCAACCCTAGCCAACAGGGAACATGGCAGTAGGGGCTACCTGCGTCAGGAATAAAAACCCCTTCCCCTCCCTTGTTCAGGTGCGCTGTCGCCATTGCTCCATCCGTGAGTCACACCCTTCTATAGAAGTAAAATTGCCTTGCTGAGAAAATTAAATTTATGTTCGAGTGCTATTTCTTTTGCAGCACCAAAAAATTATTTATAACTTTCTGTAGCTCCCTGCCTGAGACAACGGGGACTCCCAGGACACAGGAAGAGCAACCTTGCTCTGAGGAAGTGAGGAGGGCAGTAGCTTCCCAACCTATCCTGGAAAGCAGCATATCTCATTTACTGGTGTGTGCTAGAATATGGACTTCACAAATACACCCTTGAGTCTGAAAGTCAGTTCCAACACTTATTAACTGGTTTGGGCAACACGTTTTATGTCTCCGAGCCTTCTTTTTCTCTATGTGCAAAATGTAGGCACTACTGGCCACCTACATTTTGTAATAGTTTCCTTCCCTTCTGTGCCCTTCTCCTCTTTTCTCTTTCCCCCTTCTTTCCTTCCTCCTTCTCCCTCTTTTTCTCTGTTTCTTTTTCCATAATTAACTGGTTCTTCTTCTATTAAGAGGTAGACTAGGCCAGGTGTGGTGGCTCATGCCTGTAATCCCAGCACTTTCGGAGGCTGGGGCAGGCGGATCACCTGAGGTCAGGAGTTCGAGACCAGCCTGGCCAACATGGCAAAAGCCCGTCTCTATTGAAAAAAATACAAAAGTTAGCCAGGAGTGGTGGCACACATCTGTAATCCCAGATACTCGGGAGGCTGAGGTGGAGAATGGCTTGAACCCAGGAGGCAGAGGTTGCAGTGAGCTTAGATCATGCCACTGCACTCCAGCCTGGGTGACAAGAGCGAAACTCTGTCTCAAAAAATAAAAATAAAAATAAAAGTGAGACTAAGAATCCTGATAGATACATACAGTGCCATTGTAAGGAATAAATGAGTGTGGTAAATTCTTATAATTTTCTGGTTCTATTTGCTTTTTTTATTTCAATAGTTTTTGGGGGTATAGGTAGTTTTTGGTTACATGGATGAACTCTTTAGTGGTGAATTCTGACATTTTATTATACCTGTCATTTGAGCAGTGTACACTGTACCCAGTATGTAGTCTTTTATCTCTCCCACCTCCCAATGTCACCCCACCCCAAGTCCCCAAAGTCCATTATATCACTCCATATGTTTTTGCATCCTTACACCTTAGCTTCCACTTAAAAGTAAGAACAGGGCTTGCTTTGGCAGCACATATACTAAAATTGGAATGATACAGAGAAGATTAGCATGGCCCCTGTGCAAGAATAATACACAAATTCATGAAGCATTCCATATTTTTTTGGCTGGGTATGGTGACGCATGCCTGTAATCCCAGCACTTTGGAAGGCCAAGGTGGGTGGATTGCTTGAGGTCAGGAATTCAAGACCAGCCTAACCAACATGGTAAAACACTGTCTCTACTAAAAATACAAAAATCAGCCGAGTGTGATGACACACACCTGTAATCCCAGCTACTCGGCAGGCTGAGGCAGGAGAATCACTTGAAGCCGGGAGGCGGAGGTTGCAGTGAGCCGAGATTGCCCCACTGCACTCCAGCCCAGGTGACACAGTGAGACTCTAGATCAAAAAAAAAAAAAAAAGGAAGAACACACAGTATTTGGTTTTCCATTCCTGTTACTTCACATAGAATAATGACCTCCAGCTCCATCCAAGTTGCTGCAAAAGACATTGTTTTGTTCCTTTTTATGACTGAGTATTCTATGGTGTATATACACCACATTTTCTTTATTTACTCCTTGGTCAATGGGCATGTAGGTTGGTTTCATATCTTTGCAATTGCAAATTGTGCTGCTATAAACGTGTATGCATATGTCTTTTTCAAATGACTTTTCTTCCTTTGTGTAGATACCCAGTAGTGGGATTGCTGGATCAAATGGTAGGTCTACTTTTAGTTCTTTGAGGCATACTGTTTTACAAAGTAGTTATACTAATTTACATCGCCATCAGCAGTGTAAACATGTTCCCTTTTCACCACATCCATGCCAGTATCTATTGTTTTTTGACTCTAATTATGGCCATTCTTGCAGGATTAAGGTGGAATCTCATTGTGGTTTTAATTTGCATTTGTATGGTTCCATTTTGAATACAAGTTACACTTTCCCATACCAGAAGCAGGGCGTAGTTCCAATTTGCAGTTCTCCACCTCCTCCCAGTTCCTCAGTGTCATCCATCCAGATGTCTGCCCTATCCTGGTGACCACCCCCCCATGGGATAGCTAGATACAACCTGCCTGCCTCACTCCAGTGAACCCCACAGCCTGCCTGTGCTGTGCAGATATGCCGCAGTGATCACTTCTCAGTTACAGCCCGACCCGTGCCTGCTTGCTTTAAACCAGGGCTGTCCAACCTTTTGGCTTCCCTGGGCCACATGGGAAGAAGAGGAGTCATCTTGAGCCACACATAAAATACACTAATGCTAATGAAAGCTGATGAGCTAAAAAAAAAAAAAAAAAAAATACAAAAATATCTCATAGTGTCTTAAGAAAGTTTACGAATTTGTATTGGGCCACATTCCAAGCCGTCCGAGGCCACATGCAGCCTGTGGGCCGTGAGTTGGACAAGCTTGCTTTAAAGCCACCAGTGGGAACTCCCCACAGGAAACCTGCTGGGGTGATTCCCTGGACCCGAGTAAAGGCTTTAGTCCTGCAGATCCTTCTCTCTCTTGCTCCCCACCCACTGGATGAGCTCCCTGTTGCCTTTGGACGTCCCATCAACCCTGTGGTCACCACTCTTCTCTCTGGACCTGTGAGTGACAAAGCGCTGCTGTGATTTCCTGTGTTTTGTGGCACTGCCAGCTCTGTGTCTCACCTGACCCACACACCTGAGCCTGACTCTCCTCCTGGTCAGGGCTCTCCTCCCAGACAGTGGCTGTGTTGGTAAGAACAAACTGGACACAGGTCAGCACGAGCAAAAGGGTGTCTGCCAGTACAAACAAGTCTCGTGGGAGAGGGACACCTGGTAACCAGCTGGACACAGGCTTCAGGTCGTCCACCAGAAAAAGAAGAATCCCATGAAAGGCACGCTCCAAACGCCCACTTCTCCTGGAGCCCCATCAGGACAGGGCTAGAGTTTATAGATCCTTGCCCAAGAGAGACTTCAAGACCAAGTTAGAGCAAAATCCCAACAATGAGATAACTCAAAATACCTAGGACAAAGCAAAAATGCTAGGGGAGGCAGAGAATGAAAAATACCTTGTTTCCTAACTGCTGATTTACTAAGACAAGAGGGTCAACAGGAGACGGCAAGTGACACAGAAGTAGTCATGGAGATAAATATATATATAACTTATTTATTTTTATATATAATAAAAATAAATAAAAGATATATATTATATAACATATATCATTTATTTTACATAGCACTTATTATATATCATTTATTTTATATATAATAAAAATAAATAAAATATATAATTATATATCTTTTATTTTATTTATAAAAATAGAAGATATATAACTATACATAATATATAAAAGATATATATCATTGAATTATATATATTTTATATGTATTATATATACTATATTATATAATATATATAATATATAAAATATATATAATATATTATATATAAATATATATATAATATATTATATATTATATATAAAATATATATTATATATAAAATATATCATATATATTATAAATATATTATATGTAAAATATATATCTATATATAAAATATATATCATATATAAAATATACAATATATTATAAATATATATTACATTATAAATATATTATATATTATAAATATATATTATATATTATATATATTATAAATATATAATATATAATATATAATATATTATAAATATATATTATATATTATATATTATATATTATAAATATATTATATATTATAAATATATATTATATATTATAAATATATATTATTTATTATATATAGTATTTATTATAAATATATAGTATTTATTATAAATATATATTATTATATATGTTGGGATTTTTATATAATATATAATAGATAATATGTATTATATATATTATATATGTTGGGATTTTTATATATTATATATAATAAAGATACATGTTATTTATTTTTATGTATAAAAATAAATGATATATATATTTATCTCCATGACTACTTCTGAGTGATTTGCCATCTTCTGTTGATATATAATATATGTAATATGTTATATTTTATATATAATATAAAGATATATATATAAATTAAATATATATATATATATATATTTTATTTGTTTGTTTTTGAGACAGGGTGTCTCACTCTGTTGCCCCGGCTGGAGTGCAGTGGTACAATCTTGGCTCACTGTAGTTTTGACCTCCCAGGCTCAAGCAAGCCTTTCACCCCCCAAGTAGCTGGAATTACAGGTGCGCACCACCATGCCTGGCAAATTTTTATATTTTTTGTAGAGATGGGGTTTCGCCATGTTGGCCAGGCTGATCTTGAACTCCTGAGCTCAAGCAATCCACCTGCCTCGGACTCTTAATTTTCTGGGATGACAGATGTGCTTGGCCTCTCTTTTTTTCTTTTCTTTTTTTTTTTTTGAGATGGAGTCTCGCTTTGTTGCCCAGGCTGGAGTGCAGTGGCACGATCTCAGCTCACTGCAAGCTCCACCTCCCAGGTTCATGCCATTCTCCTGCCTCAGCCTCCCAAGTAGCTGGGACTACAGGTGCCTGCCACCATGCCCAGCTAATTTTTTTGCATTTTTAGTAGAGATGGGATTTCACCGTGTTAGCCAGGATCTCCTGACCTTGTGATCAATGATATATATCTTTTATATGTATCTTTTATATATTACGGACCTTGTGATCCGCCCACCTCAGCCTCCCGAAGTGCTAGGATTACAGGCGTGAGCCACCGCACCCAGCAGCCTCTTTTCAAAAAAATCACAATATGTGAACATATTCCCAATAGAAAATTATTTTATAAATATAGCACTTAAAAAAAAATCAAAAGTCTCATTTTAGCACCAGTCACTCCCAACTCAGTCTTTCCATGGCAGGCCAGGTCTCGTTAACAAAGGCCTCCATGACAACTGTCTCAGCACTGACTGGGTGGTTAAAAGCTGAGAGAGCCAGTGCCCTTATTCAAAGGCTGGAATGAACAAAAGCCCACCAAGAGTTTTGCCTAGGCTTTTCCTGGGCCTTATAAAGCATGACAAGATAACGAAGGAATTCTTAATGGGACCTGTTTAGGATTAAACAAGTTTTATTGGGGGTCTGAAAAAACTCCCCAGGCCTCCAATGAAGAAGTTTACTGGGGGTCCTGTTAGAGCAGAGGGAGAGATAAGAAGGAAGATGAAACAAGAGAGTGGCTCAAACACTTGAGACTGGTTTATTGAGAGTAAACCTGAGAAGGGCCTCTGGCTGGCAGGATCAGGAGCAAACTTCTCTTACAGCCTGAGGCATTTAAAAAGGGCCCAGTGGGGGAAGTGTGCTCTGGGTGTGGTTCCTATGGGGGAGGGGTTAGGGGAGTGCTGGCTGGTTGGGACTGCTGGGGACTTTGATATGCTTGCTTCGGGTTGTTATGCTGTGTTGAAGATATAGGTGGGGCTGACTTTTGCAGTTTGGTCAGGTGGCAATGGACAGTTCTGAGAAATGGAAACGATAGTTTAAGGTGGTGGAGTCTTGTTAAGATGGTGGTACTCTTATCCCACCAGGTCTGAAGGAATTCCCCAAACCTCCATGATTTAGCAGGAGACAAGATAAGGGTAATCCCCCCAGCACCTGGAGCCATTTAGATTAAGTAAATTTACAGAGGAAGGTCTTCAGGATTGAGACCTTAGTTATAGATTAAAAGAAGTTAGCTGGGTGCGGTGGCTCAAGCCTGTTATCCCAGCACTTCGGGAGGCCAAGGCAGGCAGGTCACTTGAGGTCAGGACTTCGAGACCAGCCTGGCCAACATGATGAAACCCCATCTCTACTAAAAATACAAAAATTAGCCAGGCGTGCATGGTCACGGACACCTCTAGTCCCAGCTACTCAGGAGGCTGAGCCAGGAGAATTGCTTGAACCCGGGAGGCGGAGGTTGCAGCAGTGAGCCGAGATCACGCCACTGCACTCCAGCCTGGGTGACAGAGCGAGACTCCATCTCAAAAAAAAAAAAAAAAAAAATCCAAAACACACAAGTTATATCAGAGCTGGAAGAATCTGGGAACTCTTACTTTGGGAGATTTGGGTGAGGTTCTTACGGTCTCCTTCACAGTTTGTTTATTTCAGTTCAATCTGATAGATTCTACCCCTCAGACTCTATTTATAGTGATTACTGTGTGAAAGGAAAATAAATCTCGGGACCCCAAAAATCACTAAGCTAAAGGGAAAAGTCAAGCTGGGAACTATGTCAGGCAAACCTGCCTCACATTTTATTCCTAAATAACATAGCTACAAAGATTTAACAACAACAGCAAAAACAAAAAAAAAGCTACATACCTCCCTCACAATTTTCCCAGAAGGAAATTCCTTGTGGACAAGGTACAGACAGAACTCAAAGTCTTCCTTCTGCTCACTTGAGACAAATGCCTATCTGCTTCCTCTGCCCTATTGTTTCACTAAACCAGACTAAGGCCTAAGTGACCATTCCTCCACCCTCCTCTCACATGTAAATTGCATATTCGGTGAGAGGCTAATCAGAGACTCAAAGGAATGCAACTCTTTGTCTCTCGTCTACCTATGACCCGGAAATTCCCACCCTACACCCAGTTGTCCCAATGTCAGAGATGATAAATTAATCTTCAAAAAGCTTTAGTTCTCTGTTCTTTGTTTCTTACGACCAACTTCCTTGTACTTCCTTGTCTCCTAGCTACCTGTTCTGTAAACAACCTTCTCACCTTTGCGGTGCTTAGACAAGTCCTTCTGGCCTAGTAAAGGACAGTCCATCGTCCTTCCCATCTAATAGACCCTATTCAGTTTCAACCTTACCTTAGATTGTGAAGTCCAACCTCAGCCAATGGGGAAAGGACACAGAAGTGCTAGGAACTGTGTTAGGGATAAAAACCTCTGCCCTGCCCCGCTCAGTGTGCTCTTGCAGTCATGACTGGTGCAAGCTGCACCTTTCTGCAGAAGTAAGTTTGGCTTGCTGAGAAATCTTTTGTTTGAGTGCTCATTTTCTTTATGACTCCGAGCTCTTATTTCTAACACCACCTTTCCAGGCCAAACCAATGTACATCGTACACATATTGATTGATGTCTCATATCTCCCTAAAATGTATAAATCCAAGCTGTGCCTCAACCACAGTAGGCACGTGTCATCTGGACCTCCTAATGTTAGAGGTGTGTGAACCACAGCAACTCCATCTTGATAGGGGCTGGGTGAAATAAGGCTGAGACCTTCTGGGCTGCATTCCCAGATTAAGTCGTTCTAAGTCACAGGACAACACAGGAGATCAACACAAGATACAGGTCATAAAGACCTTGCTGTTAAAACAGATTGCAGGAAAGAAGCCAGCTAAAACCCAACAAAACCAAGATGGCTACAAGAGTGACCTCTGGTCATCCTCATTGCTACACTCCCACCAGTGCCGTGAGAGCTTACAAATGCCATGGAAATGTCAGGAGGTTACTGTCAGGCCTCTGAGCCCAAACCTGCACATATTCATCCAGATGGCCTGAAGAATCACAAAAGAAGTGAAAATGGCCTGTTCCTGCCTTAACTGACACTACCTTGTGAAATTCCTTCTCCTGGCTCATCTTGGCTCAAAAGCTCCCCCACTGAGCACCTTGTGGCCCCCACCCCTGCCAGCCAGAGAACAACCCCCTTTGACTGTAATTTTCCACTACCTACCCAAATCCTATAAAACAGCCCCACCTCTATCTCCCTTCTCTTCAGCCCACCTGCACCCAGGTGATTAAAAAGCTTTATTGCTCACACAAAGCCTGTGTGGTGGTCTCTTCACACATACACGCGTGAAAGTTACCCTATATGGTCTAAAAAAGGGGAAGCATGAATAATCCACCCTTTGTTTAGCATATAATCAAGAAATAACCATAAAAATGGGCAACCAGACAGGTGCAGTGGCTCATGCCTGGAATCCCAGCACTTTGGGAGGTTGAGGCGGGTGGGCCACCTGAGGTCAGGAGTTCGAGACCAGCTTGGCCAATATGGTGAAACCCCGTTTCTACTAAAAACACAAAAATTAGCCGGGTATGATGGCATATGTGCCTGTAGTCCCAGCTACTTGGGAAGCTGAGGCAGGAGAATCGTGCCATTGCAGTCCAGCCTGGGTGACAGAGCAAGACTCTGTCTCAAAAAAAAAAAAGGGGGGCAACCAGCAGCCATCAGGGTTGTTCTGTCTATGGAGTAGCCATTCTTTTATTCCCTTACTTTCCTAATAAACTTGCTTTTACTTTAATCTGTGGACTCACCCTGAATTCTTTGTTGTGTGGAGTCCAAGAACCCTCTCTTGGGGTCTGGATCGGGACCCCTTTCCTGTAACACCGAGGCAGTGTGCCACAGGAACATCCTTAACCTTGGCAAAACACACTTTCTAAATTGATTGAGATCTGTCTTTCATACTTTTGGGTTCACAACTGAAATGTGCAGTGAGACTTATTTTATACCGTATTATTTTGTGTATTTTCTTTGTTTATTATCCTTTTTGTTTGCTTATTTTTCTCCTTCTATTCCTTCTGTTGAAACGTTTCCTTTCTTCCTTCTTCCTTCTGCTTGTTTACAGTAATTTCATTGTTTTTCTGTTCTTTCAGTGACTTCCCTCAAATGCCAACATATATTACTTTTTTTTTTTTTCGAGACAGAGTCTTCCTCTGTCACCCAGGCCGGAGTGCAGTGGTGCGAGCTTGGCTCACTGCAACCTCTGCCTCCCAGGTTCAAG
Source organism: Gorilla gorilla gorilla (assembly GCF_029281585.2). NCBI lineage: Eukaryota > Metazoa > Chordata > Mammalia > Primates > Hominidae > Gorilla > Gorilla gorilla. The sequence continues at coordinate 14,139,033 of NC_073242.2, forward strand.
CGATTCTCCTGCTTCAGCCTCCCGAGTAGCTGGGATTACAGGCATGTGCCTCCATGCCCGGCTAATTTTGTATTTTTTAGTAGAGACGGGATCTCTCCACATTGGTCAGGCTGGTCTCGAACTCCCGACCTCAGGTGATCCGCCCGCCTCGGTCTCCCAAAGTGCTGGGATTACAGGCGTGAGCCACCATGCCCTGCCAACAATTTTCAACTCATGTCAACCTTGTTTCATCTAAACCCTGTATACCCTCTCAGCTCCCATCAGGCACTGAATTATTATGATGCAGATCTGTGATATGTCATTTTATTCATAATGTTTTAATATCAACATACATTCAAAACCTTTTTTCCCAACAAAGTCTAATCCATATCTCTGACATCCTTCCAATCAAGAAAAGGATCTTACAAGAAAATGCCTTAACTACAGGTTGCCTACCCCAGATAAACACCTACTGCCTGATTGATTGATTGAGACAGAGTTTTCCACTCTTGTTGCCCAGGCTGGAGTGCAGTGGTGCAATATTGGCTCACTGCAACCTCTGCCTCCCGGGTTCAAGCAATTCTCCTGCCTCAGCCTCCTGCGTAGCTTGGATTACAGGCATGTGTCACCATGCCCAGCTAATTTTTTGTATTTAGTAGAGACGGGATTTTACCATGTTGGTCAGGCTGGTCTCGAACTCTTGACCTCAGGTAATCCACCCGCCTCAGCCTCCCAAAGTGCTGGGATTACAGGTGTGAGCCACGGCACCCACCCTATTTGTTATTTTTATCAATAAGTTTAGACCCATCTTTTAAAAGCAAAAAGAGCTCATTACAGCTATTTCCAGTCAATAATTGTTTAATTTACTGGCATTTTTATCACATTTCTGTATTCACCATTTTTCTTGCATCCCACACTTTTTCTTTCAGTTAGGGGCTATAGGTGTTAAATTCTCTGATTGTGGGTGTATCTGATATATCTTTATTCCACCCTCAATCTCGAACTATGGTTCCAGGAATTGCCAGATTCTACTCATTAATGGATATTTAACAAATTCTGCAATATTCTCTTTACCATCAGCCTTGGCTCCAAACTGCTTTAACTTGGAAAGATATCCAGTCTCTTTACCCTCACTTCTTCCAAACTTCCACAATTCTCTTGCTCTCTTTCCTTAGAGAAGTGCAAGAACTCAATGCAGAACCTATCAATGTATAGACTTTAAGATGAGGCGGCATAGAAGAACAATAAGGGGGGATAGTTTCACATTGAATACAGATAAGTAGAGCTTAAGCAGGATTTTTGGAAAACAGAGAGAATGCTAGAGTAACAGGTTTAGTTGCCAAAGGATTTCTCTCTACCCATCTCAGCAAGAGAGAATCAGGTCTCCTGAGATTAATTGGTTTTATTTATTTAATTTATTTTTTAAGATGGAGTCTCACTCTGTCACCCAGGCTGGAGTGCAGTGGTGCAATCTCGGCTCACTGCATTCTCCACCTCCCAGGTTCAGGTGATCCTGCCTTAGCCTCCCGAGTAGCTGGGACTACAGGCACACACACCACCACACCTGGCTAATTTTTGTATTTTTTTAGTAGAGTCGGGGTTTCACCATGTTGTCCAGGCTGCTCTTGAACTCCTGACCTGAAGTGATCTGCTTGCCTCCGCCTCCCCAAAGTGCTGGGATTACAGGTGTGAGCCACCATGCTTAATAAGTTTTAACTAAGTATTCCAGGCACAAAAAGTAGAGAGAGAAAGAGATAACAGTCAAATTAATCACCTCTAATTCTGAAATCTAATTCTGAAATCTAATTCTGAAATCTAATTCTGTAATCCCAGCACTTTGGGAGGCCGAAGTGGGTGGATCACCTGAGGTCGGGAGTTCGAGACCAGCCTGACTAACATGGAGAAACCCCATCTCTACTAAAAATGCAAAATTACCTGGGCTTGGTGGCACATACCTGTAATCTCAGCTACTCCGGAGGCTGAGGCAGGAGAACCACTTGAACCCAGGAGGTGGAGGTTGCAGTGAGCCGAGATCGCACCATTGCACTCCAGCCGGGGTAACAAGACCGTAACTCCCTCTCAAAAATAAAAAACAAACAAACACCAAAAAACAGGTAGTGCTATGTAAATGCTTAAACAGTTGGGGTAAGTTATTGCCACACTAGGCTGGCTGGTGGACTGATCCGGTAATTCTCCTTATTAAGTGACATGTTACTGAATAGGCCAGAGCAAAGGCGATTTGGCATCCTCTGTCGTTATTTGGAAACTTGGATCTCAGTTCAGGAGCTAAGACCATGTACTTGGGTCAGGCAGCAAGCATGAGCCCGCCTGACTCTAAGTTCTTGGCTGCCACCTGGTGGTAATGTTGAAGGAACACACCACTCCCATCAACAGATTAATGTGGATGGAAGGGACTCCACTCAAAACTTCATCTGGTTGCTGAGACAGGAACTGAAAATATAAATGATGATTTTTAAGGGCACTGCACTACAAATATGTGTAGTTGCCTTGCTAATGAAGAAAGAGAAACTCTACTCCATCATCAAGAGGCGTCCTCTGGGCCCTTCCAGCATTTATCTACATCCCGTGTGCAGCTGGTTGAACTGGGTCCCCCACCCCAAGAGATGTCTTCATCCTAGAATCTGTGAATGTGACCTTATTTGGAAAAAAGGATCGGCCAGGCACGGTGGCTCATGCCTGCTGTAATCACAGCATTTTGGGAGGCCAAGGCAGGAGGATTGCTTGTGCCCAGGAGTTTGAGACCAGCAATATAGCGAGACTCCATTTCTAAAAAAAATTAAAAATTAGCCAGGCATGGTGGCCCACACCTGTAGTCCCAGCTACTCAGGAGGCTGAGTTGGGAGGATCACCTAAGTCCAGGAGATTGAGGCTCCATGAGCTATGATCATACCACACTGTACTCCAGCCTGGGCGATAGAGTGAGACTCTGTCTTAAAAAAGAAGAGGGGAGGGGAGGGGAGGGAAGGAGAGGGGAAGGGAGGGGAGCGGAGGAAGGGGAGGGGAGGGGATCTTCGCAGATGTAATTAAGAATCTCCAGATGAGATCATCTTGGATGATCTCAGCCCAAATTAAATGACAAGTGTCCTGATAAGAGACACACAGAGATGAGAGAGAGAAGAAATGCAATGTGAAGACAGAGGTGGAGATTGGAACAATGCAGCCAAAAGCCAGGGAATGCCTGGAGCCACCAGGAGCTAGAAGAAGCAAGGATGAGTTCTCCATGAGGGCCTCCAGAGGGGGCATAGTCCTGTGGACACTTCAGCCTCCAGAATGGCAAGAAAAATAATTTCTGTTGGTTAAGTCACCAAGTTTATAGTATTTTTTTTTTTTTTGAGATAGAGTCTCACTCTGTTGCCCAGGCTAGAGTGCAGTGGTGCGATCTCGGCTCACTCCAACCTCTGCTTCCCGGGTTCAAGTGATTCTCCTGCCTCAGCCTCCTGGGTAACTGAAATTACAGGTATGTGCCACCATACTTGGCTAATTTTTGTATTTTTAGTAGAGACGGGGTTTTGCCATGTTGGCCAGGCTGGTCTCGAATTCCTGACTTCAGGTCAACCGCCCACCTCAGCCTCCCAAAGTGCTGGGATTACAGGCATGAGCCACCACGCTTGGCCATTTATAGTAATTTGTTATAGCAGCCCTAGCCTGACTAATACATTCCGTCTCCACTGGGAGCCATAGTTTGTTCAAAGAAATGATACCAGGCCCTCACCCCATATGCCATGGAGGTGGGTTCCCCTGCATACTCTTAGACACCCACATTTGCTGGGAGACGTTTTACCCACCAATAAGGAAGCTGCAAAGCCCTCCATCAATCCCCTCAAGAGCTCTTACCTCAATCAGATGTGCCCAGCATCATGAAAGCAGAGAGGCCTTATCCTGAATTATCAGATGGCAGTCAAGGTTGCAAAAGCAGAGACAGACTAATGATCTTACATATTACCCATGACCACAAATCCAGGATGACAGACTGGAAGAACTGAACTGAACGTAGAGAAAAAAAGAGGACGGGTGCGGTGGCTCATGCCTGTAATCCCAGCACTTTGGGAGGTGGAGGCGGGTGGATCATTTGAGATCAGGAGTGTGAGACCAGCCTGGCCAACATGGTGAAACCCTGTCTCTACTAAAAATTCAAAAATTAGCTGGGTGTGCTGGCAGTTGCCTGTAAGGAGCCTGAGGCAGGAGAATTGCTTGAACCTAGGAGGCAGAGGTTGCAGTGAGCACTCCAGCCTAGGCGATACAGCAAGAGTCCATCTCAAAAAAAAAAAAAAAAAAAAAAAGAGACAGAGAGAGAAAGAGCCGTATAAGGAAGACAAATATAATCCTTTCAGTTCCTGCCTTTCACCCTCATGAGACTTTGGGAGGAGGGGTGTGTATCTACCTTGATTTTCTGTTGGTGTTGAAGGGGATCAGAATACATTACCCCAGAAGAGGCCACTTCGGCATAAGGATTATTTTGAGCTGAGGGCAACTGAGAAACTGCAGACAAAAAGAGCTCTCTACCCACTCCCTTTCTGCCTAAAAGCAGGGAAATTCCCCATGTAAAGATGTTTCTCTATACCAAGGCAGGGTGACTGGCATAGAGATGAGTTGGCATGACAAACATTACTAAACAACCCTTACCCACCACTTCCTAGTCATCTTTCCACAACTTACCAGCCCTAGGAACCCAAACTCTCCCTCCCTCCCTCTCTGTTTCTCAGATTCTCTGTCACCTAGGCTAGAGTGCAGTGAGACAATCATGGCTCACTGCAGCCTCCAACTCTTGGGCTCAAGAGATCCCCCCACTTCAGCCTCCTGAGTATCTGGAACTACAGGCACACACCACCACTCCTGGGTAATTTAAAAAAAAATATTGTTTTTTTTGATCATGCACAGTGGCTCATGCCTCTAATCCCACCACTTTGGGAGGCCAAGGCGGGCAGATCACCTGAGGTCAGGAGTTCGAGACCAGCCTGGCCAACGTGGTAAAACTCAGTCTCTACTAAAAATACAAAAAATTAGCCAGGCGTGGTGGCTTGTGCCTGTAGTTCCAGCTACTTGGGAGGCAGAGGCAGGAGAATTGCTTGAATCCAGAAGGCGGAGGTTGCAGTGAACCAAGATCATGCCATTGCACTCCAGCCTGGGTGACAGGGTAAGACTCCATCTCAAAAAAAAAAAAGGAAAATGGTATATAAGCCCCCAAGTCTAACCACTGCTTTGCATTTTTGCTCCTTTTATGTGAAGCCCCAAGCATGTAAAAATATTAAAATTTGTATGTTTTTCCTCCTGTTCATCTACCTGTTGTCAGTTTAACTTACAGACTCCAGTCACAGAATCTAACAGGATAAATGAAGTTTTTCCTCTCCTGCAATTAAACTACGAGTGGTGGGACTGTGTCAGGGGAAGAACCCTCTCTACTGGAATCCAAACATCCAAACACACAGGCAAAGTCTAAAAAGACAGGAACCACAGGAGTTATAACAGATTTGCTACTTAGATAGTGGGAAAGGACAAAAATTAATTAAAATGCAAATACTGGTCAACAAGCAAGGCCCTTTCATATAAACAATGAAATAACCATCCATTCTATACCAGGATACAATATTTTTCTGAAGTCTCTTTGAAAGAAACAATTTCCCATAATTTTGATACTAGGGTGTGTGGGTGGTTTGTGGGGTGGGCAACCATTTGTCGATGCCATTAAGTTATTTATTTATTTTTTTGAGATGGAGTCTCACTCTGTCACCCAGGCTGGAGTGCAGTGGCACGATCTTGGCTCACTGCAACCTCCGCCTCCTAGGTTCAGGCGATTCTCATGCCTCAGGCTCCTGAGTAGCTGGGACTACAGGCACATGCCACCATGCCTGGCTAATTTTTGTACTTTTTCAGTAGAGACAGGGTTTTACCATGTTGGCCAGGCTAGTCTCGAACTCCTGACCTCAAGTGATCCCTCCACCTCAGCTTCCCAAAGTGCTGGTTTTACAGGCATGAGCCACCGCACTTGAATGAAGTAAACTTCTTTAAAGATGACAGTAAGTTTGATCTATATACTGATATCGAGGAACATATCAACAGATGCTGTGATCACTGGGGCAAGGACACACCTGGACATTCTTTTTTCTTACTCTGATTGAGGTAAATGCTGTCTGATCTATGAAAACAATCTTTCTACACCCAAGATTAAATAAAACTGTTTCTAACCCAGTTATGATTCTCTGAATTTGGGGGAACAGAATATCATAAATGCCATTGAAGAAGCTGGGATTGACTGGATTTAGCCAAGATAACACAAAAGCCAGACGGTATTTGATTTTTGCAACACAGAGGTTTAACTATTCAGAAAAGTATTGAGCTTCCACGGGGAATTCCTAATGAGCTGAATAATCTGCAGGATTGATGTTCCAGATGCCTCTGAAGGGAGGACATGGGTCAGCACAGGAGACTCCCTAATCACAGCCAATGATCAATTCAAACTCATCTGACCACTATCGCAACAACGCATGATGGTAATTCTTTAGGATCATGGGGCATTCTCTGGACTACCCACAAATTACCCTAATCATCACTCGACAGCTTGAAATCATTTCCCACTGGGCTAATTCTACTTATCTACCCCTTATCTCCTTACGAAAAAAAAAAATGTCCCATGAGCCAGGGACACTCACCTACCACTTGCTTGCAAATTGGGACCCATGAGTAGCAAGCAGAGAGATATTTGGGATACTTAAGTAGTAGGATTGGAGGCCTTCTTTCAGGCTACTGGGTTCTGTATAAATCTAATCTGGTACAGCTATGGGCAGGAGTTACTTCTTGCAGCAAGATAGAGGCCAAACTTGGGTAGGTTGATTGTAACCCAAGACACAGAAGAAATTATTAGCAGTTGAACTAAGAGGTTTACCATATGGTAAAGGTTTGGAACATGCCACTCAGGCAACCCAAAACTCTGTTTTCACCTATTTGTTAAATTTTCAGTCATCAGGGAACTATCGACCAATATGCCAGACAGTGTACCAGGCACTATCATGAATAGCACGACCAGACAGAATCCCTGCCTTCTTGCAGCTGACCTTGTAGTGGGGGACACAGGAGGTTAACAAGTGAAAAGTACACACACGAGATTTCCAGAGAGCAGTGTGATACAGTTCACAAGGACACGGGCAAGGAGACATGAACTTTCATCTGGCCAAACCAGGTTGCTTTCATTTATAAAGGCCTTAATTGGAAACAGAAAGGTACAGATCCCAGGTCAAGGGGAAGGAAATAAGACCCAACTGCTGCTGGGGCTGGAATGTTTGTGTGTTCAACCTAGATTCAACAACCCGAATTTCACCCCTAAAAGACCTGAACAAACAATTTGGATAAATGCCCACCAGGTGGCAGGAGTGCCTCTTCCCTTCATTTCTGCAATTGAAATTAAACATGTACCTTATCCTTTAAAAAAAAAAAACCGTTTTGTTTTCATAAGCTATTTTTATCCTTTTCAATGTTGAAACCAGTTGATTTCACAATACTACTAAATAACATACTTAAAATATAGTGCCAATGTAGCAAGTCTCTAAGCTAGTATCTAGGTAAAATATGGCCCTTACCTTCCAGGCCTCCACGTTGATCTCAGTTGCTTTTGATTCTTAACTTGATTCACCAATCTTACCTGGAATTGCCTTACAAGTCAGTCAGCTTCTTTAAACTCAGAGTCCAAAGCTTTTCCTTGGCTGTGTTCTTAATTCCAGAGCTTCAATTCTGCTTAGAGAGCCCAACATCCTTGCTGGCGGATTTTCTCATCAAGCAAAATGTTCCCTACACTTTTCCGTCGTGCGTTCATCCTTTTATAAAATTGGAATTGAATGACGTCGATTAAAATAAATTAGTTTAAGCTGAAAATCCAACACAAGTGAAAAGTGTTCAAATCTCAATGAAACCATAGAAGCCATGTAGTCTATGTAGTCAACGATGACAAAGCTTATCTGACGGACTAAGTTGAATGTGGCCAAATAAATCACATAGGAAACCTCAACTCTTTTCTGCTCCCTTTGAAAATATAAAACAGGACGAAGGTTTCCAGAGCATTGCAGCAGGATGCAGTCATGGAATAAGAGAGAAAATCTTCAGCCAGGTGTGGTGGCTCACACCTGTAATCCCAGCCTTTGAAAGGCGGAGGCAGGAGGATCACTTGAGGTCAGGAGTTTGAGACCAGCCTGGCCAACATGGTGAAACCCCGTCTCTCCTAAAAATACAAAAAAAAAATTAGCCGGGTGTGGTGATATGCACCTGTAGTCCCAGCTACTAGGGAGGCTGAGGCACAAGAATCGTTTGAACCTGGGAGGCAGAGGTTGCAGTGAGCCGAGGTTGTGCCACTGTACTCCAGCCTGGGTGACAGAGTGAGACTCCATCTCAAAAAAAAAAAAAAAAACAAACCTTCAGAAAACTCAGAGTTGCTGAGAGCACCAGAACTTAATCAGGAGAGGGGCTGGGGGAAGCACATGGGGTAACCCCCAGAATCTTGCTCTGGGCTAGAGAAGGCTCAACACACAGCAAGGAGAAAATCAGAGAAGAGGCTGAAGGGGAGACTTGATAGGAGACAGGTGCTGGAGGAATCAAGACCAACTGGATTTCCATCCTTGTGGCATCCCACTGGGGAGCCCAGGAGAGGCTCCGAAAGAGGAAGTTGATTGGCCTGGCTTGGGTCATATGCTACAAATCACTTTGATTGACCTCTACAAGACATTGCCCACAGGGAGGCAGAGAGAGCTCTCCAGAAAGAATTCGGGGTGTTGACATAGTTTGTATATTTGTCCCCACCCAAATCTCACATTGAATTTTGCTCCCCAGTGTTGGAGGTAGGGCCTGGTTGGAGGTGATTGGATCATGGAGGTGGTTTCTCATGAATGGTTCAGTGCCATCCACTTGGTGCTGTCCTTGTGACAGTGAGTTCTTGTGAGATCTGGTCATTTAAAACTGTGTGGTGGCTGGGCGCGGTGGCTCACGCCTGTAATCCCAGCACTTTGGGAGGCCGAGGGAGCAGATCACCTGAGGTCAGGAGTACGAGACCAGCCTGGCCAACATGGTGAAACCCCATCTCTACTAAAAATACAAAATTAGCTGGGGGTGTTGGCACCTGCCTGTAATCCCAGCTACTCAGGAGGCTGAGGCAGGAGAATCACTTGAACCTGGGAGGTGGAGGTTGCAGCGAGCCAAGATCACGCCATTGCACTCCAGCCTGGGCAAAAAGAGTGAAATTCTGTCTCAAAAATAAATAAATAAAATAAAAATGTGTGGCACCCCCACCCTTGCTCCTGCCCTGGCCATGTGACATGCCTCCTTCCCCTTTGCCTTCCACCATGACTGTAAGCTTCCTGAGGCCTCCCCAGAAGCTGAGCACATGTCAGCATCATGCTTCCCATAAAGCCGGAAGAACCATGAGCCAATTAAACCTCCTTTGTTTTTTTTTTTTTTTGAGACAGAGTCTCTCTCTGCGGCCCAGGCTAGAGTGCAGTGAAGCAATGGCAGCTCACTGCAACCTCCACCTCCTGAGTTCAAGAGATTCTCCTACCTCAGCCTCCCGAGTAGCTGGGACTACAGGCGCCTGCCACCATACCTGGCTAGTTTTTGTATTTTTAGTAGAGACAGGGTTTCACCATATTGGTCAGGCTGGTCTCAAACTTCTGACCTTGTGATCTGCCTGCCTCAGCCTCCCAAAGTGGTGGGATTACAGGCGTCAGCCACCATGCCCGGCCTTAAACCTCTTTTCTTTATAAATTACCCAGTCTCAGATGTTTCTTTTTTTCTTCTTCTTTTTTTTTTTTTTTATTTTGAGACAGAGTCAGCCTCTGTCACCCAGGGTGGAGTGCAGTGGTGTGATCTTGGCTCACTGCAACCCCCGCCTCCTGGGTTCAAACAATTCTCCTGTCTCAGCCTCCCAAGTAGCTGCGACTACAGGCGCCCGCCACCACACCTAGCTAATTTTTGTGTTTTTGGTAGAGACGGGGTTTTGCCGTGTTGGCCAGGCTGGTCTTGAACTCCTGACCTTAAGTGATCCGCCCGCCTTGGCCTCGCAAAGTGCTGGGATTACACGTGTGAGCCACCGCGCCCAGCCTGTTATTATATTTTCAAGACACGTCTTAGGGCCACTGTGTTTATTGTGCTTAGGGAGGGAAAGAAGAGAACTGACAGGGAAGAAGGAAGCTCCGATGCTCTGGGTCATAACCACCTCCTAAACTGAGCTAATTGGCCTAGTTTACAGAATCAAACATCCCACAAAGTATTCCCAATTGCAATCGCCAACGTCCCTCAATCCAAATCCCTGGAGAGCCTGTCAAAATGGCAGATCCCAGGGCCCCAGCCCTTGAGGTTCTGACTCAGCAAGTCTGGTGCGCAGCCCAGGAATCTGCAATCTCAAGATGTTCCCCATGGGATTCTAAGGCAAAGCATCCATAAACCATTCTTTAAGCAACTATTTTCCCAGCCAGCAAATTATAAAGACTTTTTCATGTACAGCGAGACAGAAAGCCAAGTGAAACTTAAAATTAGTTGACCTGCTGGCTAAATCTGCTAAGTGGGCACTTGCCCCATATCACCCTTTGGCTCTCTGCTTCCTCTGCCAGGAAATGAGCTCAGCAGATGAGGCTGGAGCATAGGGGGTGGAGTCGCCTGTCCTTTAGCAGGTGCTCTGGTTACTGGGTCAACTCACACATGGAGCAGGGAGGCGGAGCCTGCAGGTCCCACCTTGCCATTGAGTGGAGGCAACTCTTTTTTGTGTGTCAATATTCTTTTTTTGTTTTGTTTTGTTTTGTTTTGTTTTGTTTTGTTTTGTTTTGTTTTGAGACAGAGTCACTGTGTCACCCAGGCTGGAGTGCAGTGGTGCAGTCTCGGCTCACTGCAAACTCTGCCTCCTGGTTTCAAGGGATTCTCCTGCCTCAGCCTCCGAGTAGCTGGCATTACAGGCGCCTGCCACCATGTCTGGCTAATTTTTGTGTTTTTAGTAGAGATGAGGTTTCACCATGTTGGCCAGGCTGGTCTTGAACTCCTGACCTCTGGTGATTCGCCCGCCTCAGCCTCCCAAAGTGCCAGGATTACAGGTGTGAGCCACCATGCCTGGCCTGGAGGCAACTCTTGAGGTTGGGATGCCTGCAGTTCAGACTGAAGGCTCCTCATCCTGCTTGGAACTCCCAGCAACCTGCCTCACGTTCATCCCATAGGAAAACCTACAGGATAAGCCAGCAGCTGCTCCACGTGCTGACTGCACACCTTCCTGCTCTTCCCCGACTCCTCTCATCTCCCGATGACAAGATCAGCCACCGCCTGCTCTAGATGACCCTTCTGATTCCGTCCTGCTGTGTGCAGCCTCCCCACTTTAGCGGCTTCAGCACTTCTCTAACCATGTTTCAGGTGACATTGTTTTTTTCTTTTCCTTCCTTCCTTCCTTCTTCTCTTCCTCCCTCCCTCCCTCCCTCTCTTCCTCCCTCCCTCTCTTCCTCCCTCCCTTTCTTCCTTCCTTCCTTCCTCTCTTCATCCCTCCTTCCCTCCCTCCCTCCCTCTCTTCTTCTCTCCCTTTCTTTCTTTCTTCCTTCCTCCCTCCCTCTCTTCTTTCCTGCCTTCATTTCTCCCTCCCTCCCTCGATTCCTCTCTCCCTCCCTCCTCCTCTTCCTTCCTTCCTCCCTCCCCCTTCCTTCCTCCTTCCCTCCCTTCCTTCCTTCCTCTCTTCTTCCCTCCCTCCCTCCCTTTCTCCCTCCTTCCCTTTCTTTCTTCCTTACTTCCTCCCTCCCCCCCTTTCTTCTTTCCTTCCTTCCTTTTTCTTTCCCTCCTTTGCTTCCTCCCTCCATCCCTTCCTCCCCCTCTTCCTTCCTCCTTCCCTCCCTCCCTCCCTTCCTTCCTTCCTTAAGATAGAGTCCCATTCTGTTGTCCAGTCTGGATGGAGTTCAGCGGCATGGTCTCAGCTCACTGCAGCCTCAAACTCCTGGGCTCAAGGGATCCCCTTGCCTCAGCCTTCTGAGTAGCTGGAACTACAAGTGCATACCACCACACTCAGCCAATTTTTAAACTTTTGTAGAGATGGGGCCTCCCTATGTTGCCCAGGCTGGTCTCGAACTCCTGGCCTCAAGCAACCCTCCCACCTCAGCCTCCCAAAGGGCTCCCCTCGCTTCCCTCCCCTCCATTCCCTCCCTTCCCCTCGCCTCCCTCCCCTCCCTCCTCTCCCTCCCCCTCCCCTCCCCTCCCTTCCCCTCCCTTCCCGTTCCCCTTCCCCTTCCCCTCCCTCCCCTACCCTCCCTTACCTTACCTTCCCGTTCCCCTCTCTTCCCTTCCCCTTCCCCTTTCTTACCTTCCCCTTCCCCTCCCCTCCCTTCCCCTCACCTCCTCTCCCTTCTCTTCCCCTTCCTTCCCCTTCTCTCCCGCTTCCTTCCCCTTCCTTCCTCTTCCTTCCCCTTCCTTCCCCTTCTCTTCCCCTTCTCTTCCCCTTCCTTCCCCTCCCCTCCCCTCCTCTCCCTTCTCTTCCCCTTCCTTCTCCTCCCCTCCCCTCCCTTCCCTTCCCTTCTCTTCCCCTCCCTTGTCCTCCCCTCCCCTCCCTTCCCCTTCCCTTCCCCCCGTTTTTTTTTTTGTTTTTTTCAGATGGAGTCTCACTCTGTCACCCAAGCTGGAGTGTAATGCCATGATCTCAGCTCACTGCAACCTCCGCCTCCCGGGTTAAAGTGATTCCCCTGCTTCAGCCTCCAAGTAGCTGGGACTATAGGCACACGCCACCATGCCTGGCTAATTTTTTTGTATTTTTAGTAGAGACAGGATTTTACCATGTCGGTTAGGCTGGTCTCAAACTCCTGACCTCAAGTGATCTGCCTGCCTTGGCTCCCAAAGTGCTGGGATTGCAGGCCACCACACCCAGCCTCCTTTCCTTTCTGAGACAGTGTCTTCCTCTGTTGCTGGAGTGCAGTGGCACAGTCACAGCTCACTTCAGCCTCAATCTGCTGGGCTCAAGCGATCCTCCCACCTCAGCCTGCTGAGTAGTTGGGGCCACAAGTGTGCCACCTCACCTAGCTAATTTTTAAAATTTTTTGTAGAGACAAGGTCACACTACATTGCCCAAGCTGGTCTTCAACTCCTGAGCTCAGGTAATCCTCCTGCCTCAGTCCCGCAAAGTGCCAGGCTTACAAGTATAAGCCACCACATCTGGCTTGCCATCATTTCTTTCTGGATGGGGCAATGGCAGACCACAGCAATTGAACTTCCCTTCCTGGCCAAAAAAAATAAAAAAAATAAGCATAAAAAATCTGTGCCTTAAAGTAACCCTGTGCCAAAGTGAAGTAACACCTCTCTTCCCTTACAAGTGTTCAAGACCGTGGTGAAATTACACTATTGTCCTTCTACAAACACAGGGAAGCCATTTCTTCCTGGTTCCTCTGGTCTGTTTGTTTTAGCTGATGACAAATATTGAGCAAATGTGCCGTTTCAGCTTTGGGATGGGGAACATCCCGTGCTGTTCTCCTGTGTGTTCAGAGAGACAACAAGGGCCCTGGTGGGGGAGACTGTCATTGGCTTTCCTTCCAAATGGGTGTGAGCTACTCTAGGCCAACCACCTTTGCTGGCAATTTCCAACAGCCCCCAAGTAGCCCCACCATCATGGTTGCCAATCACCATATTTCCTGGTGTATACAGGACCCAACAGCAGTGGCTCTCCCTTGGAGGCAATTTTCTCCCTACCCCTTGTAGAGGGCATTTGGCAATGTCTGGAGATATCTTTGGTTGTCACAGCAGTGGTGGGGGGTGGGGTGCACTGTTGACATCTAGTGGGTAGAGGCCAGGGATGCTGCCACACATCCTACAGTGTACGGGACAGTCCCCACCAATAATTCTGCAGCCCAAATGTCAATTGTACTGATGCTGCAAAACTCTGCCCTACAGGTATACAATATGGAGTTCTTACAAGAAAAACTACAAAGAAAGAAACTTTTGAAAGAAAACACTCACAGAGACTTTTCATAATACACCTATTTAAAATGAGTTCAAGGCCGGGTGCGGTAGCTCATGCCTGTAATCCCAGCACTTTGGGAGTCTGAGACAGGGGCATCACTTGAGCCCAGAAGTTCAAGACCAGCCTGGGCAACATGGCGAAATCCTGTCTCTACAAAAAATACAAAAATTAGCCCGGCGTGGTGGCATGTGCCTGTGATCCTCCCACCTACTCGGGAGCTGAGGTGGGAGGATCATTTGAGCCCAGGAGGCAAAGTTTGCAGTGAGCTGAGATCTCACTACTGCATTCCAGCTTGGGCGACAGAGCAGGACCCTGTCGCAAAAATAAATAATTAATGAATGAATAAAGAGTTCATAATAGGTTTGTACTGAAAATATATTCTTTTTCTCATGCAAGTATAGTCAATTCTACACTGACATTCCGTTGCAAACTGTAAACCTGTCTCAATGTAGTAATATACTACTAACAAAAGTACAAAAATCACATGGCTAATCCCATGGCTATATATTAATAAATTGAGATAAATGAAAATAGGTACATAGCCATGTTCTAGCAGTAACAGATTTAATTCTAAATTAATCAGGATTTGTACACATTAGCTTTTATCAACTGCGTTGGGTTTGGCTAAGTTGGATGTGCAATTGGTATCTTTGCTTCAATGTTTTATTGCTATACCGTGTTGTCACATGCCACCACTAGGGGGTGGTAGTAGTACCCGCTCTTCCACTTTCTGGACGCTTGGCTTCCCCTGGCCATGAAGCAAATGCATTGGAAGCAGGAAATTTTTGAGATACATGTTTTGAGGGAGGAGTAGAGATTCATTCTACATGTTGACATGTAAAACACTTTGGGTCTGGGTTTGGTGGCTCATGCCTGTAATCCCAACACTTTGGGAGGCTGAGATGGGCAGATCATTTCAGGTCAGGAGTTTGAAACCACCCTGGCCAACATGGTGAAACCCCGTTTCTACTAAAAATACAAAAATTAGGTGGGGGTGGGTTGGGCGTGGTGGCTCACGCCTGTAATCTCAGCACTTTGGGAGGCCGAGGCAGCCAGATCATGAGGTCAGGAGTTCGAGACCAGCCTGATCAACATTGTGAAACCCTGTCTCTACTAAAAATATGAAAATTAGCTGGAAGTGGTGGGGGGTGCCTACAATCTGAGCTACTCAGGAGGCTGAGGCAGGAGAATCGCGTGAACCTGGGAGGCAGAGGTTGCAGTGAGCCGAGATCGCGCCACTGCACTCCAGCCTGGGCAACAGAGCAAGACTCTGTCTCAAAAAAAAAAAAAAATTAGCTGGAGGTGATGGCACATGCCTGAAATGCCAGCTACTCAGGAGACTCAGGCAGGAGAATTGCTTGAACCTGGGAGGTTAAGGTTGCAATTAGCCAAGATCATGCCATGCACTCCAGCCTGAGTGACAGAGTGAGACTCCATCTCAAAAAAAAAAAAAAAAACAGGAAACAAACTTTGGGAGACCAAGGTGGAAGATCGCTTGAGCCCAGGAATTCCAGATTGCCTGGGAAACATAGCAAGACCCTATCTCTACAAAAATAAAAATAAAAAATTAGCCTGGTGTGGTGGTGCACGCCCATGGTCCCTGCTACTTGGGAGGCTTAGATGGGAAGATTGCTTGAGCCCAGGAGGCTGAAGCTGCAGTGAGCTATGATTTTGTCACCGCACTCCAGCTTGGGTGACAGAGTGAGACCCTGTCTCAAAAAAAAAAAAAAAAAAAAGCTAAGTATGTAACAACAGTGCAGACTGTACATAATATAGCAAAGAATATGTAGGTGTGATATGGATGAATATAGTTTGAAATTAGCTGTGGGTAGACAGGGAACTGGGCTTCTGATAGGATTTAGTAGACATTTGATATTTTGTTGGCCCAAAATCTGAACTTCCTTCCTACGTTGGGGAATTCCTTTCCTTCTGAGTCTTGGTGGGTTGCAGAACTAACCACCATGATGTAAACTGAAGATGGCTGCTCATCATTTCCCAGCCTTCCCTGCAGCCAGGACATGGTCATGTGATCCAGGCTTCACCAGTCAGAGGCACCATGCCAGGCTCCCAATCCACAGAAGGAGGGATAGCACAGGTGCAAATATTGGCTGCAAACCGTACCATCTTGTGGTGATGGCAGTGGTTTTCTTTTTTTGTTTGTTTTTTGTTTTTTGAGACAGAGTCTCACTCTGCCATCAGGCTGGAGTGCAGTGGTGCCATCTCAGCTCACTGCAACCTCCACCTCCCAGGTTCAAGCGATTCTGTTGCCTCAGCTTCAAAAGTAGCTGGGAGTACAGGCGTGCACACCCATGTCCAGCTAATTTTTGTATTTTTAGTAGAGACGGGGTTTCACCATGTTGGCCAGGATGGTCTCGATCTCTTGACCTGGTGATCTGCCCGCCTTGATCTCCCAAAGTGCTGGGATTACAGGCGTGAGCCACTGTGCCCGGCCCTGACAGCAGTGGTTTTCTTACCAAATTGTTCTGTGGAACGATCTGAGGCAACTGGGGGGGATTTGGCACATGCTTTCAAGCCTGGGCACTACTAGCTTTCCCTTTAGTAAATTTCTTTTCTGTTTAAATCAGCCAGAGTCACTATTGCTTGCAACTAAGAACCTTGACTAATACTAAGTTTGGTAGCTTGTGTTAGTGCTGCAAGCAACAGACACTCTCACGTGGAATTGACTGAATGGCAGTGTCAGGTCAGAGGGCAGTGGAGATACTGTTATTCAGGCTGGGAAGCTGTTACTCTTGTCACGCTATGGCAAAACATTTGGTTTTACAAACTTTTTCTGGAAAGAGCCAGATTGTAAATATTTGACTTTGTGGTCTATATGGTCTCTATTGGAACTACCCATCTCTGCTTTGGAGAGCATCCATGAACACTATGTAAATGAGTGGGAGTGGCTGTGTCCCAATAAAATTTAATTTACAAAATCAGGTGGTGGGCTGGATGTGGCCCACGGGCCATAGTTGAAGCCTGGTTCAAACTGTCACCTATTTTACACCAACCATGAATCTGTGGATGTTGTAGTATCAGGAGAAACTGTAGAAATATATCAGGATGTTGGCAAGTTCAACTTCTTAGAGCCTTCAGTAAGATCCAACAAGAAAAAGTAAATCTTGGGTCAAACACGGTCCAATGGCAAAATGGAAGGAAATGCAGCTTTGCTAAGATTCCTTCTGCTTGAAGCCTGCAATCTACAGTGACGGAGAATCCAAAGATTTAGAGAGTTATAGAAATAGACAAGTCAAGTGCAAGACCAGGAGTTGACAAACTTTCTCTATGAAGTGCCGATAGTACATATTTCAGGAGTTGCAGGCCACGTGAGGTTTTTGGTTTTTTTTTTGAGACAGAGTTTCGCTCTTGTCACCCAGGCTGGAGTGCAGTGGCGCGATCTCGGCTCACTGCAACCTCTGCCTCCCAGGTTCAAGCAATTCTCCTGCCTCAGCCTCCCTACTAGCTGGGATTACAGGCGCCCGCCACCACACCTGGCTAGTTTTTTGTATTTTTAGTAGAGATGGGATTTCATCATGTTGGCCAGGCTAGTCTCAAACTCCTGACCTCAGGTGATTCACCCAACTGGGCCTCCCAGAGTGCAGAGATTACAGGCATGAGCCACCATGCCCAGCCCAAATAAAGTCTGTTGTATATTCTTCTTTGCATTATTTTACAATTTTTTTTTTTTTTTAAAGGCGGAGTGTTGCTCTGTTGCCCAGGCTGGAGTGCAGTGGTGTGATCTCAGCTCACTGCAACCTCCACCTCCCTGGTTCAAACGATTCTCCTGCCTCAGCCTCCCAAGTAGCTGGGATTACAGGCACCTACCACCACACCTGGCTAATTTTTGTATTTTTAGTAGAGATGAGGTTTCATCATGTTGGCCAGGCTGGTATCAAACTCCTGACCTCAAGTGATCCACCCACCTCGGCCTCCCAAAATGCTGGGATTACAGGCGTGGGCCACTTGCCCCGGCCTAAAACATTTTTTTCCTTTTTGATGAAACAGTCTCATTCTGTTGCCCAGGCTGGAGTACAGCGGCAAGATCACGGCTCACTGCAGCCTTCACCTCCCAAGCTCAAGCAGTCTTCCTGTCTGAGCCTTTCAAGTAGCTGGGACCACAGGCCTGCGCCACCATTCACAGCATTTTTTTTTTTTTTTGGTAGAAACAGTGTCTTGCTATGTGGCCCAGGCTGGTCTCAAACTCCTGGGCTCAAGCGATCCTCCCATCTCACTCTCCCAAAGTGCTGGGATTACTGGTGTGAGTCACCGTGCCCAACCATTTTCACAACTTTTTAAGAACACAAATTCTCAGCTTGTAAACCATATAAAAGCAAGTAATCTGCTAAGTCCTGCTATAAACTAAGGATCAATAGTGTGGCAGCAAAAAGCTAAGCAGAAGATAAGATGTATGGGATTCCAGCAAAAGATATGTTAGATCCTTTAGCATTTTTCATCAGACAGAGGGACAGGCATAGAGAGATAGCTCAGATTAGATGGGCTTTGCAGTTATTGCCTCAAGGCTGCAGTAAAGCTCAGAGGTATGGGGCCAGGAATTCTGAGGCTCAAATTATTAGGCCCATCACATAAAAGCCATAGGCAGAACTACCTACATAAGCCACTACTGGATTCCTGACTGTCAAAATCTCTGTGATAATAAATGTTTTGTGCTTTGAAAAAAAAAAACTTAAAGAAATTGGGTGGAGACAAGATCTTGCATGGCCAAAGGAACCCCATCTGTGACTGAGAAGAGCCTGTAACTATACAACCCTGAAAATTACCTCTGAGACATTAAGCCTCACACCCAGAGGAAGAAAGAAAGTTCCCGGCCATTGCACGCTTCGTTTGGCTGGGTGCGGTGGCTCACGCCTGTAATCCTAGCACTTTGGGAGGCAGAGGCGGGCGGATCACGAGGTCAGGAGATCGAGACCATCCTGGCGAACACGGTGAAACACCATCTCTACTAAAAATACAAAAAAAAAAATTAGCCGGGCGTGGTGGCGGCCGCCTGTAGTCCCAGCTACTCGGGAGGATGAGGCAGGAGAATGGCGTGAACCCGGGGGCAGAGCTTGCAGTGAGCCGAGATCGCGCCACTGCACTCCAGCCTGGGAGACAGTGAGACTCCGTCTCAAAAAAAAAAAAAAGAAAGAAAGAAAGGGCCTGCTCCACACTACCCATCTTAAATCTGACCACAGGGGACAGTGGATGAGGGAGATGGTTCTGCTAAGCAGAACCAAGAGCAACGGATTGAGCAGCCACAAATCTCCCTCCCGCCAGGGAAGGGGCTTCCTGGTATTTGTGACCAATAATGAACCTGTGGCCACTGGACATTGGTTCTCTGCCTGTCCCTTTTCCAAGGGGACAATTCATGGTGACATCCTGTGCCTTTGTCTCCATTACATACTAGGGGCTTTTGAGAGGACATGATTGAACCTTTAGCCACCCATTACCAGGCCATAAGGAGCCCCAACTGGACCCGACTGAGATACAGCACATCACCCATCGCCCTGGAGTAGGAGCTGGAAGTGGAAACCGGTTGAGACTTCAGGTTAGATCCCTCTTGGGAAGGGGTTAGTTCATTTCACGAATGTATAAGAATTTTCATTTTTTGAAACAGAGTTTCTGTTACCCAGGCTAGAGTGCAGTGGCGTCATCACAGCTCACTGCAGCCTGGACCTCCCAAGCTCAAGCGATTCTCCACCTCAGCCTCCTGAGAAGCTGGGACTACAGGAGCACACCACCATGCCTAGCTAATTTTTTAGTTTTTATAGAGATGGGGTCTCGCTGTGCTGCCCAGGCTGATCTCAGACTCCTGGCATCAAGTGATCCTTCTGCCTTCACTTCCCAAAGAGCTGGGATTACAGGCATAAGCCACTGCACCGCGACCCTCATGTTTGCATAATTTGATCTCACTCCTGACTCCAGCCAAGTACTGGGGCAATGATGAGTGAGTGTGTTACCCAAGACAGACCCATCAGAATCTAGCCCTGGAAACTTGAAACTGAGACTAATATTATCTAGATCAAGGCAGGGACTGAGTTCATCAAGGCGGCTCCCACTCCGGGGCGATGGGTGATGTGTTGTGATCTCAGTTGTGTCCAGCTGGGGCTCCTTATGGCCTGGTAATGGGTGGTAAAGGTTCAATCATGTCCTTCCAAAAGTCCCTAGTATGTAACGGAGACAAAGGCACAGGATGTCACCATAACACCTAGCACAATGCTTGTACCATTACAGCTACGCAAATATTTGGTGAATGAATGAATGAGAGGCTGATTTCCTGAGTGGAAGAAATATGAAATTGAGTGTTCTGGGGTGATCACCATCCCCCAGCCATATGGACAAAAAAAAAAAAATCCAATCTAGAAACACAAAGAAGGCAGACAGTAGCCTCTGAAGATTTTAGTTTGTAAACCCTGCGTGACAGTATGGAAGTGAGTGTTCTCAAGATACAAAGATAGCTTTTGCTACCTTTGGCATTCCTTAGATAGAAGCTAAAGGGATCTGTCTCTCTCTCTCTCTCTCCTTCTCTGTCTGAATTTTTCAGTTTTCAGCAGAATATGTGGTAGAAGATAGTCTCATTCCATCATGACCTCATCCTTTAAAGCAGAGGTCTTTATTAAATACAAATGAAATGAAAGAACATGATCTAGTAACAATGAACAGGAAGGTTAAAAAAACAAACAGGATCAGTCATTTGTGGGGATCCCTGAGACGTGAAAATATGGGGCTGCTTGTTCAAATACAAAGAACTTTAAAGCCGGGCGCAGTGGCTCCCACCTGCAATCTCAATGCTTTTGGGAGCCAAGGTGGGAGGATCACATGAGCCCAGGAGTTCAAAACCAGCATAGGCAACAGACCCCCCGCCCCATAAAAGAATGAATGAATGGATGGATGAATGAACGAATACATACATTTTAGGAGCGTTCTTCTCCATGACTACGAAATATTTATTTCTTGTAAGAATGTTCTACTTTATGCCGGACACAGTGAGTGGCTCACACCTGCAATCCCAGCAGTTTGGGAGGCCGAGGCAGGAGGATCGCTTGAGGCCAGGAGTTCTAGACCAGTGTAGGCAACACAGCGAGACTCTGTCTCTACAAGAAATACATATAAAATAATTTAAAATGGCACTAGCAGATCATTCTCCCAAGCATGGGGGCCTTGGATGCATGGAATTGTGTGCGACTACCCAGGCTGCAGGGCTGCAAAGCTGGCCCCATTAAAGAAGCAGAAGGAGATTGTCCAGTGATAAATTGTCCATTTATCAATTGCTTACTGTAAAAGCCATACATTATTATCTTGATGAGAAATCACCTGACCCCCTGCCCCTCAAAATAGCAGCATTCTGCCCTAGATGTCATCACCGTTGGGAACATTAGAGTCTTGCTCTGGGCAATCTAGTTTTAAACTTTATTTTCCATGTACAGTTTCAGATTATACAAAACATAGAAAATGGACTATTTTAAAGGTACATTAAGTAGAAAGTTTCTAACTACCCTAAAATCACAAACCAAGATTCAAAATGAACCTCTAGGCCTTGCCCTAACATTTCCCCAACACCACAAAATTGTCCAACTTGCTCTATTGTAAGTAACCTTTAAACTATTAGCGAGTTTAGTAACATCCCGCAAGGCAGATTTTAAACTATGATACAGTTTCTATCTAGGCCACTGTGTTTAGTGTGTTTACAAACAGGCTTGGAGTTCTAGGTTTCTTCATCATCAGTGAACACAGAGCGTCCTAGAGCGCCAGCCTGTTCATGAGGGGTGTGCACAAAAGCACGCAAACTATAGCAGAGTGTGTGGGAGTGAGTAGGTCTCCGATGTTCCTGTATTCAGGTATATATATATATACACATTCACACAGACCAACAAGTCAAGCATTCTCCAAACTCATTTGAACAGAGACCCAAAATAATTTTAATGCAAATAACAAAATGAGTTAGTCTGTCTCCATCACATAGCCCCTCAATGAAAGAATTACAGTACTTTATAAAAATGTCATAAAATGCGCAAACTACAGTTCCTTCAAATACAGTTGATGCTGTCTTTGGTCCTAATATGTGCTTCTTGGATGTCGACTAATTTCGTTGTTGTTACTGTTCTCGAATAACTGGTAATAAGCACCAAGTGAGCGCTGATTCTATCTACAGGTAAGAAGCTTGGATGTTTTCTCCCTGATTTTGTCATTTCTTTCCAACTTCCCAAATGCATGTCATACAGCAGGGAAGAGGCATCTCTCATGTCTCAAAAAAGCTTAATGGCACAGGTGGATGTGGGCACTGAATGTTGTACAGTAGTGGCAACCAGCCAGGAAAATCCATAGGATCATTTCAGACCGCATTCAACACAGATACTCGCATAGCCCTGACGTTTCTTGTGAAGGGAATTGATGTATTGCTTGAGGGGGTCGATCTCTGGTTCTAAGGTGTTTTGTTTGTTTCCATCGTGACTACCAGAAAATTATAGAAGGCCAGACGCAGTGGCTCATGCCTGTAATCCCAGCACTTTGGAAGGCTGAGGTTGGTGGATCACCTGAGGTTGGGAGTTCGAAACCAGCCTGACCAACATGGAGAAACCCCATCTCTACTAAAAATACAAAAATTAGCTGGGCATGGTGGGACATGCCTGTAATCCCAGCTACTCGGGAGGCTGAGGCAGGAGAATCACTTGAACCCAGGAGGCAGAGGTTGCGGTGAGCCAAGATGGTGCCACTGCACTCCAGCCTGGGCAACAAGAGCAAAACTCAGCCTCCAAAAAAAAAAAAAAAAAGAAAAAAAGAAAAAAGAAAATTATAGAAAAGCCACCAAGGTAGAAAATTTCAAGGGAACTTAAGATTCAACTTCCTCTATGAGCTTGGGTAGCATTCTGTTAACCCTAGGGGTGTAAGCCACATTCTTGCCCACAATATGACTAGTGACAGTATCTCATGGAGGCAGGAGGTGACATTTGTCCTGTCTCTGGCCCCAGGTCACCCTGTACTGCATTGGTGGCTTCTCCATAGGGAGGGGGTCCTATCTCATAGACTCCAAACTTCATGATGGCAGGGAGGATATCTGGATTTGCTCACCCCTGTATTTTCAGAGCCTCACACAGTGCCTGGAACGTGGTAAACATTTAATACTATCTGTCAAAAACAAATGAATGAAAGAGTAGATGGAAAGAGCCAATCCTGCATTGAAGAGATACCCATGGTGGCCCTAAAACTACTCAAACCAGATGTCTCTTCAGCTCCACTGGAACTGAGCTGATGGCAAACCACCACTCCACTCAGCAGAAGGTCAAGTGCAAAAGTATTTAAATAGCACGAGGTCCCACACCCCATCCCAGGACAGCCCCCAGCATCCTGCTCCAACATAAGCAGAAAAAGACAATGAGGTGCAAAGAGCTTATCTCCTGGGATGGTTCCCGGGTGGTCTGCATTGCCACACAGCACATCATGCTTTGATCCTGAAGGACAAGGCCCCAAAAGCCCTATTTCTCAGCACAGTCTTAAAATCACCTGGAAATCATTCACCCAGACCCTCTGAATCAGCCTGTCCCAAGCGGCACGGGAACCCCTAAAGCTTGAAAACTCCGGCTCTATGGGACCCTCTCACCGCATTTACTGTCGGGACCATGGGCCCCTCCACAGACATGTTTTCTGGGTGTTACACAGACAGGTACTGCCCAATAACTGTCATCTGCACGAACTGAATGGAGCTATATTTAGACTGATCTAAATGCCTAAATGCCTCCAGGAGCATTTAATAATAGGCACGTGTAAAGCAGCCTCCCTCCCACGCCACAGGCCTCGATTTTGAATCATTTTATTTTTGAGAGGGAGTCTCAGACTGTCGCCTGGGCTGGAGTGCAGTGGTGAATCTCGGCTCACTGCAACCTCCGCCTCCCAGGTTCAAGCGATTCTCCTTGCCTCAGCCTCCCAAGTAGCTGGGATTACAGGCACCTGCCACCACGCCTGGCTAATTTTGTTTTATTTTCGGTAGAGACAGGGTTTCACCATGTTGGCCAGGCTGGTCTTGAACTCCTGACCTTGTGATCCACCTGCCTCAGCCTCCCAAAGTGCTGGGATTACAGGTGTGAGCCACCGCACCCAGCTGATTTTGAATTCTTAGTGGTGTTCTTTGCGGCGTCCATCACAGTGTGTAATTAGTTTCTTTTCTTTTTTTTCTTTTTTTGAGATGGAGTCTCACTCTGTCACCCAGGCTGGAGTGCAGTGGCACGGTCTCAGCTCACTGCAACCTCCGCCTCCCGGTTCAAGTGATTCTCCTGCCTCAGCCACCTGATAGCTGGGATTACAGGCATGCACCACCATGCCCAGCTCATTTTTGTATTTTTAGTAGAGACAGGTTTCACCATTTTGGCCAGGCTGGTCTTGAACTCCTGACCTCAGGTGATCCACCCGCCTCAGCCTCCCAAAGTGCTGGGATTACAAGCATGAGCCACTGTACCCAGCCAGTTTTTCTAATTAAGTTTTAATCTGTCTCCTCCACTAGGCCATGAGCCCTAGGAGGAGATTGTCTCGAGAGGGTATCCCCTGTGCCTGGCACATGCATGCAAGTTATGGTTTATGTTGATGAATGAATGAATGAATGAAGAATGAATGAATGGTGGATGGGTCCTCTGCGGCTCTAGAAATAGGGGTGAGAGGCCAGCCAGGTGTAGCATAAAGGGCTGGACAAGAAGTGAGAGGCCTTCTGGGATAAGATGGGAAGGAGGCTGTACCCCACACCCTGAAGGTGTCTATGAGTTCACATGGCTCAGGAATGGAGTTTGGGGGCCCTAGATGTAGACAGCTGTGGCGATGGAGGCCAAGGTTTTGGCCTGCTGTGGGGGTTACATTCACCTCCCCATCTCCACATGATGACATCCTAGCATTTATGAGGCAGCTCTGCTGACCTGGCCCAGGCACCGTGGTCCCCAACTTCAACGCATCTGAAGCGTTGCCCAGGGAGCGCATTAGAAATGCAGATTCCCTGGCCCCATCCCTTGAAGACTCTGATTCTGTAGGTCTGGGGTGAGGGGCGGGCGCTGTAGGTTTTGCCTAAAGACGAGTCTAAATCTGGCACGCAGGTAAAGGATCACCATTCCTAAGGCAAGCAGGTGACACTGTCGGCAAATTGAGGTGAGACTTTTTCTGACCCACCCCAATACCGCAGGGTTGGTTGGGCTCTGGTTTGGATACAGACAGAATGCCAGGGACTACACCTGCTTCTCACTTGGAACTTGGGCGAAACCTCTCAGGAAGCTGTCATTCTTCTCCTATACCCCACCTCACCCTCTTCCACCCACCACTAGCAGAGAGATTCGGGAGGCGCTTGGACCAGCTGAAACCCATAGGAAGCACGTCCCCAGAGACCTGGCTTTCCCAGCCTCTCGCCTCCTCCCATCACAGCCCCATGGTTAAGAAATGTCCTGCCGAGTGCTTTTGGATTTGAGCATTGCTGGATTTTTGCTTGTGTCTTGTTGAGACTTTTGAGTGGGCAGCAGTTCTGAATACCAGCCTTCATAGTCTATTCTCTGATCTCAAGAATGCAAAAACTCTTCTCTCTTTTGGATTTTTTTTTTCTTTTTTCTTTTTCTTTTTTTGGCTTTTAAAGGAAACAATACGTTTGCTAGAAAAACCTCAAAAAATAATGATTATATACAAAATGGTTATCTGAATGTGGATTCTGTACTGCAGCAAAAGCAACCCAGCTCCGGAACTCTATTTGCGCTTCCTCAGTATCAGGTACATCATGCCGCTGATGAAGGTGCAGGCGAAGGCCACCCACGCCAGGATGTATGAGTAGCCGTAGCTGCCTTCTCTGGTCACGGGATAGAATTTCGCGTTTTTGTCGTGAATGTCTTCACGCCTGTCTGTATAAATGGAGGCCGCA
Organism: Gorilla gorilla gorilla; assembly: GCF_029281585.2. Classification (NCBI taxonomy): domain Eukaryota; kingdom Metazoa; phylum Chordata; class Mammalia; order Primates; family Hominidae; genus Gorilla; species Gorilla gorilla. The sequence continues at coordinate 14,164,850 of NC_073242.2, forward strand.
ATCATGACACACAGACCTGTCAGGAAGAAAGGTGAATTTTCAATAAATCATGGACCACAGTGCACCCTGGGTAGCCCAGGGGCATACGGCCAGAGTTGAAGACAAACTTCAGCTTTTATTCTTTATTTATTATTATTTTGTTGTAGAGACAGGATTTTGCCATGTCACCCAGGCTGGTCTTGAACTCCTGAGCTCAAGCACTCCTCCTGCCTCGGCCTCCCAAAGTGCTGGGATTACAGACGTGAGCCACCGCATGCAGCCTTAAGCTCTTATTATTAATAGGTATTTATTTTAGTCTATTGGAAAAATTACAACTGATATTTTGTGGAAGGATATTGTCACCTACCCTGTAGCTATTTTGCTTCCCATTCTTGATAACTAAACCCAGTTTTGTTTGGGTAGCCACATCACCAACCCAGAGGGTGAACATAACTGGTCCAAGCCAGAGGTCCACAGACATACCCTATGAAAGGCCAGACAGTAAGCAGTTTAGGTTTTCTGTGGGCCATGGTCACACAAGTCTGCCACAGTAGCATGACATCACCCATAGACAATACAAAAATGAATAATAGGGGCAGTGTTACAATAAGATTTTATTTACAAAAACATGTGGCAGGCCAGATTTGACCTATGGGCCATAGTTTGCCAACCTTCTTCTTGGCATATGGTTCCTGTTTACTTGTTATAGCTGATGGGTCAGTATGTATCCCAGTTCTGACCACAGAAAACCTTCAGTGAAAAATATGACTCCCTGGGCCGGACACAGTGACTCATGCCTGTAATCCCAGCACTTTGTGAGGCCAAGGTAGGTGGGTTACCTGATGTCAGTAGTTCCAGACCAGCCTGGCCAACAACATGGTGAAACCCCGTCTCTACTAAAAATACAAAAAATTAGCCAGGTGTGGTGGTAGGTGCCTGTAATCCCAGCTACTAGGGAGGCTGAGGCAGGAGAATCGCATTAACTCACGAGGCAGAGGTTGCAGTGAGCCGAGATCGCACCACTGCACTCCAGCCTGCACAACAGCAAAAACTTCCTCTCAAAAAAAAAAAAAGAAAAATAGGACTGCCTGAAAAGAGAGCGATGAGGGAGGAGAAAGCTTTTTTAAATTGCTCTCCTTTCTCTTGCTGACTGCTTTAAATATTGTCGGGGCAGGATGAAATATTTGGAGTTGCAGCAGACTTTTTGGAGCCACGAAGAGGTCAACACCAACACTAAAGATGACAGAATAGAAGGATGGAATGAGCGCAAGTGCTTGATGCAGATGCTGCTAAATCAGCTCTAGAAACTTTTCTACCTCCAGAGTACTTGTTATGTAAAAATAGTAACTATCTTTGTGGCTGAAATCACAGTTAATTCGATTTTCTCTCACATAAGGCCAAAAGCACCCTAATTTTAGTACTTGTGGTCCTTGGCTGGGTGCGTTGGATCATGCCTGTAATCCCACCACTTTGGGAGGTTGAAGCGGGCAGATCACTTGAGCCCAGGAGTTCGAGACCAGCCCGGCCAACATAGCAAAACCTCACCTCCACTAAAAACACAAAAATTAGCTGGGTGTGATGGTGCACACCTGTAGTCCCAGCTACTTGGGAGGCTGCGGCACGAGAATCGCCTGAACCCGGAAGGCAGAGGTTGCAGCGAGCCAAGGTCGCACCACTGCACTCCAGCTTGGGCGACAGAGCGAAACCCTATCTCAAAAAATAAAAAAAGAAATACTTGCTGTCCCAATATTTACAGACATTAGAGCTAAGATGAGGTTAGGTTCTGTGGTTTTCCTTGGGGGACCTATCTCTCTCCTGGCCAGGCAGTTTTGGTGGGACTATCCTTCAAGATGCTCAGACATTCTCTGGCCAGGGGCCAAGCGCATAGACAATCTCCGCCAATCAGACTCTCACTCCTGGAAACCTGAGTCTAAACAGTGACCCTGTCAGGGTTCCTTGATTCTGACAGCACCTCCCTGGAGCCGCTGCCTGGCAGTTGCTGGTGCCTGGATCTTCTTTCCAACACCTGGTTTTTCAGCTTTTCCTTTGATTCTTGCAGGCTACCCCCAGAATCCCATCTCTCACATGAGTTAGAGTATCTGCTGCTTGCGTCTAAAGATCCCTGCCTGATACAGCATTAAACACTCTGCAGTTTGAAGCAGAACAGGGAGGGCCAGGTCTTTGGACCAGAAAATGGCCACAGGAGTTGGGGAGAACGGGATGCTATGCAAGGAAAATGGGAAGATGTGACTTTCATATTAAAATACGGGGGAATTTTCATATATGTGAAAATTTATATATATAAAATTCCTAAATACATATATTAGGGTAATCAATTTTGACTAAGTAGCCTTACAGATCAACAGACAAACATAGACAATAACAGAAAATAAACTTCAGAAGCTGGGTGCGGTGGCTCATGCTCGGAATCCCAACACTTTGAGAGGCTGACGCTGGCAGATTGCGAGACCAGCCTGCACAACATAGAGAAACCCCATCTCTACAAACATTAGCCAGGCATAATGGCACATGTCTGTAGTCCCAGTTCCTTGGGAGGCTGAGGTGGGAGCATTGCTTGAGCCCTGGAGGCCGAGGCTGCAGTGAGCCATGATCACGCCACTGTACTTCAGCCCGGGCAACAGAGTAACCACCCAAGTCCCCCCACCCCAAGTTAAATGACAGGATTCAATTGCCTTTAATGGGGTCGGTGAGGGTGGGGGGTCCCTGCTTCTAACTGGCAGATACAGAGACAGTAAAGGAGGGGGATCAGACACCTCCTGACTACCTCGCCCAGGGTCCTTGGGAAGAACACGTTCTCCCTTTAGGCCTCATTTGTTCTGGCTTGTTGCTCTCCAACGCTTGGCTCAGGGACAGGAGTACAAATCCCCAGGCTCTAACCCAGCAGATGCTGATTCAAGAGGGCAGGCTGGGGCCTTGGGAGTCTGCACTTTAGAAAGGTACCCGGAAGGACTGTGTGGACTTGGGGGGTTCTCAAGATCAAGTGACCCTCCGGAGTCTTTTGCACTTGAAAACACTCTCATTCTCCGCCTGTACCTAGAAGGGGTGGTACCTGGCTGTCCAGTAAAAGTGCCCCAAGGGGAGGGGACGCTGAGTGTGACCAACCACCCCACTTTGCCCTGGACTGGGGTTTCCTAGGATGCGGGACTTTCAGTGTTTTTATTTTATATTGTATTGTATTGTATTCTACTCTATTTATTTTATTATTTTTTCAAGGAAGAGTCTCACTCTATCCCTCGGGCTGGAGTACAGTGGTGCTATGGTTTGGCTGTGTCCCCACCCAAATCTCACCTTGAATTGTAATAATCCCCACATGTCAAGGACGGGGCTAGGTGGAGATCATTGAATCATGGGGGCGGTTCCCCCATACTGTTCTTGCGGTAGTGAGTAAGACTCACAAGATATGATGGTTTTATAAATGGGAGTTCCCCTGCACACGCTCTCTTTCCCGCTGCCATGTAAGCCCTTTTGTTCTTCCTTCATCTTCCGCCATGACTGTGAGGCCTCCCCAGCCATGTGGAACTGTGAGTCCATTAAGCCTCTTTCCTTTACAAATTACCCAGTCTCGGGTATCTTTATTAGCAGCATGAGAATGGACTAATACAAGTGGTACAGCACCCCACAGCTCACTGCAGCCTTTACCTCTCAGGCTCAAATGATCTTCCACTCCAGCCTCCCAAGTAGCTGGGACTACAGGTGTGCTCTGCCATGCTTGGCTAATTTTTTTTCTTTTTGTATAGAGGAGGTCTCACTGTGTTGCCCAGGCTGGTCTTAAACTCCTGGGCTCAAGCAGTCCTCCTGCATGGGCCTCCCAAAGTGCTCCTGCACCTGACCGGGACTTTCAGTTTTAAAACAGAGGATGGTCCCAGGCAAACTAGAACAAGTTGTCACTGCACTGCACTGATGACACGTCTCAGGGTCATCCTGAGGGCATGGCAGGTTTGGACTTGACCCTGGCCCGGGAGGTGGAGGGCTGGAAGGAGGTGGTAGTTAGAGTGGTTAGGGCCAAGCAGCCTCAGTTGGCTCCCACACCCAGATTTCTTGCCTTCATCAAGCCACTCGCTAACTCCTGATTGGAAAGCACCCTAGAAGGGACTTCTGTATTTTGTCATCAGAAAGCTTTAAATCGTCACTGAGAAACAACAAATGATCACGGTGTGGCTTCTGACTTCTGATCTGATTTAAGCCTTGCTAAAATTCCTAAGTAGAAAAAAATGCTCTGAGACCTCTGCTTCCTCCAAGTTCCTCCAGGACTGAGGCTGTGCCTTGTTCATCTCTTGAGCCCCTGCAGCCAGCACAGGCCTGGTGCAACGTGGGCACCTCTGTCACCCACCAGCTTGAAACCTGTTGATGGCTTCCCATCAGCTTAGAACAAAGACCCCAAATCCTTTCTATGGCCTGCAAGACTCCATGGGGCGTGGCCCTGCCCGCCCTGCTGGTTCACTTCCCACTGCACTCCAGCCCCACTGGGCAGCTCTCCGTCCCTCCTATCACACAGCTTCCGTCATGCTGTTCCCTCTACCCAGGACACTGTTCCCTCCTCTCTGTATTGAGACACAACACTGTCGACAGCGACTCCTACTCACCCTCCAGATCCTCTGGCATCATGTCTCCAGGATGCCTTCCCTGGACTCCCAACTCAATCCAAACTCCCGAATATAAAACGTCCCACTGTGGTACAGCATGCATGCGCCCACACACACACACACACACACGCAAACACACACCGGCACACAGCACTGCGCGGCTGCCAATTTCTCCTTTCCAAATTCTCCCTCCTCCTGGCTTCCCTCCTGGCGGCTGGGAAGGGAGTGCTTATTCCAGAAAGCCCCTTGTTAGGGAAGCCCGTTGATGTACTTACATGACATTAGCTGGATGATGGAGGTTAGGACAAACCTCTCTCCCTGCTTCAGGCGGAAGAGCTGGAGCACGAAGATGAAGAAGGCGATGCAGCAGAGAATGGTGGAGAGGATCATGGTGGCCTGGACTGCCTGCAGTGTGGAGTACTCTGCGGGAAAAGGGCAGGGGCGCAGGACTGAGGACGTTGGCCAGCTGGCATTGCGGGGTACACAGTGACCACAGTAGCTCCAGAGTAGGGGTGACAGGAGGCAAACAGGAAGGGGTTCAGGCAGTCGTCTACATGGTCTGAGCACAAGGGCAGCCAAGGAGTCTTCCAGACCCCCTGCCCTTCACCTCCAGTGTCCATTTCACCAGACAATCCTCAACCCCCTTATCTGGAAGACGAGGCAAGAACCACCTGCTCTGCATTCTTCCTGGTCTGGGTCACAGATCCCAAATGCTTGGCTCATGGACAGGGGAATCTTTTGAAGTACAAACCTCAGGTTCCAACGTGGTAGATTCTGACTCAAGAAATCAGGATGGGGTCTTGGGGGTCTACGTTTTAGAGAGGGATTCCCATGGACTCAGGGCTCATGGGACTGTGACCTTGTGAAGTGCTCTGTGGACTTCATAGTAGCCTGTAGGTATCGGAGGCTGATCTTCTCGGTCACTACTTACAAAGAGGAGGAAAGCTCCTTTCTTTTCAGGTCAGCCTTAACAGAGACGGGGGTATGAAGGTTTGGGGCTCAGTACAGAGAAGTTTCAGTGGAGAAGGGAGGCCTAGGGTGGAGGGTGTCACATGGGGGCAGGTCACAGTGAGGCTATGTGTAGAAAGCTATGTGGCCATAGGGAAGGCATCCTGCACATGGGTTGCCTTCGTGGGCCTCAGTTTCCTCACCTGTAAAATGGGGATATAGATATATTTTTTGAGACAGGGTCTCACTCTGACATCCAGGCTGGAGTGTAGTGGCACAACCGTAGCTCACTGCAGCCTTGAACTCTTGGGCCCAAGTGATCCTCCTGCCTCAGCCTCCTGTGTAGCTGGGACTACAGGCATGTCTGGCTAATTTTTAAAAAATTTTTGTAGGGATGGAGTCTCGCTATGTTGCTCACGGTGGTCTTGAACTCTAAAATGGGGATACTAATAGCTCCTTCCTCATCGGGCTGGGAAGGTAGAGTAAACTCATCTACATAAGGGGGTTTGGAGGGTGCAGGCAAGGTGGGAGTCCTGTGTAAGAGCTGAATGCTGAATGTTACCACCAGGATGAGGCCAAAAGATAAGGTGAGGGGACAGCATCCATGCTGCACAGAAAATCTAAGGACATACCTTCCTTTTCTTTTTCTTTCTGTCTTTTTTTTCCTTCAATTTTGCAGTTTTGCCTGAAAACTCACTGGAGTGAACATAATTGGTAAGTACTTAATGAAACGTCTAGAGCTGTGGATTTAATCCATTCTGGCTACAGATCATGGTTACTTGGAGAGCATCTAGCCTTTCCCCCAATTCCTTATGTGGAGCGAAAGGAGTCAGACCGGCTCCCCCACTATGACACACACCACATGACCCCATTCCCATGAGGCCCAGGAACAGGTGGAAGTGAGTTATAGTGACAGAAGTCAGAAGTGGTTGCCCTCGGGGCAGAAAGCGGTAGCAACTGTGTGGAAGGGGGCCAGAGGAACTTTCTGGAGAGTTGGCAATGTTCTCTGTCTTCTTTTGGATGGTGGTTACATGGGTGTTTATACAATTGTCAAAACCCACCAAATTGAGCCCTTAAGAAGCCTGCGTTTCCCTGTTTGTAAATTATAACTCCATTAAAAAAAAGAAAAAGAAAAAGAAAACCCAGCAGGCTCTACTGAGATGAAATAAATCAGAATGTCGGGCACTGACAGCGGGCACGAGGGCTTCGTAAAGCCACCGAGGGAATTCTAATATGGAGCCCAAGTGGTGACCCTCTGGCTTACAGCAGTACTTCCCAAATCTGCCCAATCCCAGGGATCACCTGGGATTGCTTATTAAAAATACAGATTCTTAGGCCTCTCCCCCTGGAGATTCTGCTACCATTGTCCTGGAGTGGGCACCAGGAATCTGTATTTTCAGCAACAAGTGACCCATGGTGGGCACCAGGAATCTGTATTTTCAGCAACAAGTGACCCATGATGGGGCAAATGGGGAAAACATGCCTTTGGGGGAAAGGATGAACACATGTTCCTAGAACAGGGTTTCTCAAAGCTGGGAGGGGGTGCAGGATGTGCCTGCCAGGCAGCCCCTGAGATGGGTGTATGTGGAACCCAGTGAGGACGGGAAACTACACAAATTCACGGAATGAGAGGGATGCTCACTTTGCTCAGTTTAAATTCCTCTAAGGGCTGGGCGCGGTGACTCACGCCTGTAATCCCAGCACTATGGGAGGCAGAGGCAGGTGGATCACCTGAGGTCAGGAGTTTGAGACCAGCCTGGCCAATATGGCAAAACCCTGTCTCTACTAAAAATACAAAAATTAGCTGGGTGTGGTGGCACACACCTGTAATCCCAGCTACTCGGGAGTTTGAGGCAGGAGGATGGCTTGAACCCAGAAGGCGGGGACTGCAGCGAGCAGAGATTGTGCCACTGCACTCCAGCCTGGGTGACAGAGCGAGACTCTGTCTCAAAAATAAATAAATAAATAAATAAATTAAATAAATAAATAAATAAATAGATTTCTCTAAGGACCTCAAGGAGGAGTTCTCCACCAGCTGCTTTTGTGCTTTAAAAACACCCACTAATATCTGGGTATTTGGGGTTGTTTGTTTTTTAACATGAAAAGGACCAGAAACAGGCTTAGAGGCTTCAGGAGGGAAGTGTGTCTGCCCAGACTTTGATAACATCATTGGGCTTTCCACCTAGTATTTTCAGAAAGCTTCCCTTCTTTTATGGCAAGTGATACTAGTTTATATGAGTGATAACACTCATGGGAGGGATGTGACATTCTCTTTAACATAGACTTATGGTTTGGGAGGCCACAGCGGGTGAAGTGGGAGAATCGCTTGAGCTCAGGAGTTCAAGACCAGCATGGGCAACATGGTAAAACCATGCCTCTACAGAAAATACAAAAATTAGCCAGGTGTGGTGGCACACACCCATAATCCCAGCTACTGGGGAGGCTGAGGTGGGAGGATCACTTGAACGTCGGGGGCAGAGTTTACAGTGAGCTGTGATTGCACCACTGCACTCCAGCCAGAGTGACAAAGCGAGACCCTGATTCAAACGGAAAAAAGAAAATAGATTTATGGGTGAGTGCAGAGGCTCATGCCTATAAACCCCAGCACTTTGGGAGGCCAAGGTGGGAGGATCACTTGAAGCCAGGCATGAAAAACCAGCCTGGGCAACATAGCAAGACCCTGTCTCCACTAAATAAATACAGTAGATTTATGTACAGAAAAGTGGGCTATTTTAAAAGTAAACTTTTTAAAGTAAAAAAAGTTGGCAAACTTTTTCAGTAGAGGGACAGACAGTGAATATTTTAGGTTTTGTGAACCATATGGTCTCTTGTCGAATGTTCTTTTTGTTTTGTTTTTAGGGGTGTGTGTGTGTGTGTGTGTGTGTGTAAACAACTTTTAAAAATGTAAAAACTGTTCTTAGCTCCCGGGCCAAACAAAAACAGGCCTTGGACTGAATTTGGCTAGCGGTTCGCCAACCCCTGTTTTAAAGAAAAATAAGTGAATAATCTCATGTGGAGGATTCAGAAAAACGGCCACAGAGCACAGCAAGCCCTCCCAGCTGGCCTTGCACACTGGCGACAGCTGGGGCTTGCAGAGCACAGGGAAGGAGGGCTGTTCCCAGGGCCAGAGGTTAGCATGACAGAATAACAGACGAGACGGAAGGGAGCACCGATGGTGTTCCGTGGTTAAGGGCACTGGCTTTAGAGCTGGTCACACCTAGACTGGAATCCTGCCGCCATCATTCGCTCCTGGCTATGTGGCCTTGGGTAACTTAACTGCTCTCTGCCTCAGTTTCCCCATCTTAAAATGGGGCCTATGGTCCCTGCCTGATGGGGCTATGAGATCACCTATGTAAAGGACTTAGACCCATGCCTCACAGTAAACTTTAAGTAAATGGTGCCTTCTACTGGTATTTTTGCTGCTTTCATGATGAATATGGATATTGTTACTGAGTGTGGTGAGAATCTGGGACCCAGGGAGTAGGCTCCTTTGCTCCCTAATAGGATTGTCAGATTTGGCAAACAAACCAAAACAAACACAATGATAGGATACCCAGTACATGAATATCCAATGGACAACAAATAAATTTTAGGAGAGGCATGGTGGCACCTCCTCCTCCTTTAGGCTGAGGTGGGCAGATCTCTGGAGCCCAGGAGTTCGAGACCAGCCTGGGCAACATGGTGAAACTCCATCTCTACAAAAATTACAAAAATTAGCTGGGCATGGTGGTGAGTGCCTGTAGTCCCAGCTACTTCAGAGGCTGAGATGGGAGGATCACTTGAGCCCGGGAGGTCAAGGCTGCAGTGAGTCGTGATTGCACCACTGCACTCCAGCCTGGGTGACAGAGTGAGACCCTGTCTCAAAAACAAACAAACAAACAAACAAACAAACACCAAAAAACTAAACCCTCCCCCCCCACCAACAAAACCAAATATTTTTTAGCATAAGTATGTCCCATGTTATATTAATATTTGGGCCATAGTCATACTAAAAAAAAGTACTTATTGTTTATCTGAAATCTCTAATTTAACTGGGTATACTGTATTTTATCAGGCATCTGGGATCCCAAAGTATCTATTTCGTCAGTTCTATGAGGAAAAACAGAACCATTCACTTCATAATGAAAAACAGTGGTTAGCATGTTTTTGAATGGGATTTTCTGTATTTTAAAGCCTTTTCATGTATTTTAGCTCATTGAAGAGGTGGGCACAGCAAAGGCATCATTATTACTTCGTTCTACAGCTGAGGATGTTGAAATTGACACGCCCAATGCAAGGCTACACAGCTTGTCTAGGAACGGAAGCCAGATCTTGGATTTTTGTTTGTTTTTGAGACAGGGTCTCACTCTGTCAACCCAGGGTGGAGCGCAGTGGCGTGATCTCGGCTCACCGCAACCTCCGCCTCCTGGGTTCAAGCAATTCTCTTGCTTCAGCCTCCTCAGTGGCTGGGATTACAGGCGTGCACCACCACGCCCAGCTAATTTTTGTATTTTTAGTAGAGATGGGGTTTCGCCATATTGACCAGGCTGGTCTCAAACTCCTGACCTCAAGTGATCCATCCGCCTCTGCCTCCCAAAGTGCTGGGATTACAGACATGAGCCACTGCCCCCTGCCAGGTCTTGGATTTCTTACTGCTGGACGGGGAAAAGTGACTGGAGGGTAAATTATGGTCTCTGAGCCCATTTAGAGGCGAGGCTTGGATAAAAAAAGAAGGGAAGAGAAAATTCTAGATAGAGCTGAAGCTGGAGAAAGGATGAGAAAGGGAAACTCCGCTGTGCTAAGAGAGAAGAGAAGGCATGAGGTCCAACTTAGCTGGAGTTGGTCTCCCTCCAGCCTCCGGCTTCTCCACACCCCTGGCATCTCCAGCTTGTGCTGTCCTCCGCTCCAGCACACACTGAGCAAACGCGGCCAGGCCCACCGGAGTATGCAGTGAGTGGAGGAGAGGGTACAGAGTCGGGGAACCCGAAGCCTCACTCCTGACCGTTCCTTCCTCCCTCAGTGCTTCTCAGTCAGCTTCCTTCATTCACACTTACCTTGAAAGCTGTCATTGATGACTGTACAATTCGTGTTGTTGGTACATATTCTCCAGACATCTGCAAAAAACTCATCTCCTACCCACCAGGCCTGTAACACAAAATGGAAATAGAGAGAAAGGCTGCCCATTCATGATGCAAACACTGACTGCTAATTAGGCACGAGGCATGGTGGGCTTCCGGGATTCTCAAACTGCAGCGCATGTGAGAATTGCCTGGGGAGCTTATTCTAATGCAGACTGACTCAGGAGATCTGGGGTGGGGACTGGGATTCTGCATTTCTTTCTTTTCTATTCATTTATTTTTTTGAGACAGGGTCTTGCTCTGTCGTCCAGGCTGGAGGGCAGCGGCACAGTCTTGGCTCACTGTTGCCTCCATCTCTCGGGCTCAAGCAATCCTCCCACCTCAGCCTCCTGAGTATCTGGGACTACAGGTGCACATCACCACGCTTAATTTTTGTATTTTTTGTAGAGTCAGGGTTTACTATGTTGTCAGGCTAGTCTTGAACTCCTGACCTCAGGTGATCCGTCCACCTCAGCCTCCCACAGTGCTCGGATTACAAGCATGATCCACTGCGCCCAGCCGGGATCCTACATTTCTTTTTGTTTTCTTTTTTTGTTTGTTTTTTTTGAGACGGAGTTTCACTCTTGTTGCCCAGGCTGGAGTGCGATGCATGATCTTGGCTCACTGCAACCCTCCCATACTGGGTTCAAGCAATTCTCCTGCCTCAGTCTCATGAGTAGCTGCGATTTAGAGGCATGCACCACCACACCTGGCTCATTTTTGTATTTTTAGTAGAGACAGGGTTTTGCCAGGTTGGTCAGGCTAGTCTCGAACTTCTGACCTCAGGTGATCCACCTGCCTTGGCCTCCCAAAGTGCTGGGATCACAGGCGTGAGCTACCACGCCTGGCCAGGATTCTACATTTCTAACTGGCTCCAGGTGATGCCCTGCTACTTTCTCCCAAAGCATAAGAGGTGGTCCAGGCCCTCAGAGAGTATGGGAGAAAAGATGAGGCTGAGTTGGTGGAAATAATAGCAGTCAGGGGTGGGCACAGTGGCTCATGCCTATAATTTCAGCACTTTGGGAGGCCGAGGTGGGAGGATTGCTTGAGCCCAGGAGTTTGAGACCAGCCGGGGCAACCCATCTCTACAAAAAAATACAAAAAATTAGTCAGGCATGGTGGTGTGTGACTGTAGTCCCAGCTACTCAGGAGTCTGAGGTGGGAGGATTGCTTAAGCCTGGGCAGTAGAGGCTGCAGTGAGCCGCGATCGCAACATTACACTCCAGCCTGGGTGACAGAGAGAGACCCTGTCACAAACAAACAAACAAACATTGCAATGGATGGGATGACCAGACAAGATTCTCCTGTCTTCAGCCAAAAGCATTCATTTCCCTCTGTGCTTTGGTGGCTGCTGCCCTTCCCCCACTGCCCAAGATGGCCTTCCTTCTACTTTCCAGTTGCCAAGCACAATTCCAAACGCATAATGAATACCCTCAGACTCACCGATGGACAAAAAGTCCATCTGCGTCTTCTTAGTATGTGCCATGATAATATACCCTGGGGGTGCTGGATACGATTCACTAAGGCTGATGGTTTTCCTGCCCCTAATGTCTGTCTATCCTTTTCACTAAGTCTGGGACCTTTTCAGGATCCCAAAGGACTAGATGGGAAGAAATAGAAAAAGGAGATTCTAAAAGAACATTCGGTCCCATTTATTTCACGGTGAGCTCCTGGAATGGTGAGTCCAAATACTATAATCCAGGGTTCCCCAACCCATGGGCCATGGACTGGTACCTGTCTGTAGCCTGTTAGGAACCAGGCTACGCAGCAGGAGGTGAGCAGCCAGTGAAGGCAGCTTCATCTGTATTTACAGCTGCTCCCCATCACTCACATTACTGCCTGAGGTCTGCCTCCTGTCAGGTCACCAGGGGCATTAGATTCTTATAGGAGTGTCAACCTTATTGTGAACTGTGCATGCCAGGGATCTAGGCTGCACGCTCCTTATGAGACTCTAATGCCTGATGATCTGTCACTGTCTCCCATCACCCCCAGAAGGGACCGTCTAGTCCAGAACAACAAGCTCAGGGCTCCCACTGATTCCACATTATGATGAGTTGTATAATTATTTCATTATATATTACAATGTAATAATAATAAAGTGCACAATAAATGTAATGCACTTGAATCATTCTGAAACCATCCCCCTGCAATGCCCCCTCCCCAGTATGTAGAAAAATTGTCTTCCATGAAACCGGTCCCTGGTGCCAAAAAGGTTGGGGACCACTGCTATAATTCATAGCAGCAATGTGGTCCCTGCCCAGGCCACTCACAGCAGCTCAGCAAGAAGCTCCAGAACCCAAATGCGATTACTGTGCTCATCTCCCCTGACAGGCTCTAGAACCAGGAGCCTCTGGAATGGCTCAAATCCTGGCTCTGCTGCTTACTGCACTGTAAACTCTGCCAAGTGCCCGAATGGCCCTGAGGCTCAGTTCCTTCACCTGTAACCCGGTGCAAGGAGATGTCGGTGCCCTACCTGGTACAGCTGGGGTGGGGATCACATGAGATGACACGCATAAAAGGGCCACAGTGATCGCTAAGTGACAGGCATTATAGTTTATGTTATTATTGTCATGATGATACATCAGCGGGAGCCGTATATGTAGGCAGAGTTGCTGGCCACTCGTTTGGTGTACTTTTTGGCTTTCTGAGCAATGTTTCTGCCCTTCAATTATCTCTGCAGTCTGAAATGAGCAGGATGGAAGCCAGGTCTTTGGAACAGTGTATAGGCTGTTAAGAAGCTTCCCTGATGTCACTCCCTGTTTGGAGGGATATTAATCTATGCCAAGAGGTTATTTATCCAATACATTCCTGCCATATGGCTGCAAGCTGGATACTAAAGGGAAACATTAAATTTTTCATAGGGGCATAGGTAGAGTCTGGAAAGTTCCATGCATGAGCTCTGCTGGGGAGGACATGGCCAGGTGGGCTAGCAACAAGGGACCCTGGTTGATAAGGAGGTGTCAGGGGTTGGGGGCAGAGGTCACCTGGGATGGGTCACCTGGAAGATCTAGAGCAGCAGTCCTCAACAGAGGGTGATTTTGTTCTCCATGGGACATTTGACAATGTCTGAAGATATTTTGGATTGTCATAACCAGGGGTGGAGTTGCTACTGCATCTAGCGGATAAGGCCAGACACGTTGCTGAACTTCCTACAATGCACAGGGAGGCCCCCACAACAAAGGATTATCCAGCCCAAAATGACAATAGTGGCAAGGTTGAGAACTCTGATCTAGAGGAAAGCTGAAGTCACACAACATCCTCAAAGGGCTTCCTACAGCCAGGCTCTATGAAAGAATCACGGATGGGAGGACAAACGTCCCTGCCTGCCAGGACCTCCACCAAAACCTGAACATGGGACGGCCTGAACCTTCACATTTAGGCCAAGAGTCCTCAGCCCTTGGGTCAGAAGATGGGTGTGCCTTCGCAGGGAGGACAACCCCGAATCGTGGTTGAACCTTGGCAGGTTCAACGTTGAGAACTTTGGCAGGGTTCTCAACCTGTGATATGGTTTGGCTGTGTCCCCACCCAAATCTCGAATTGTATTCCCATAATTCCCACATGTCATGGGAGGGACCCGGTGGGAGGTAACTGAATCATGGGGGCAAGTTTATCCCGTACTGTTCTTGTGGTAGTGAATAAGTCTCACGAGATCTGACGGTTTTATAAAGGGCAGTTCCCCTGCACACACTCTCTCGCCTGCCACCATGTAAGATGTGGCTTTGCTCCTCCTTTGCCTTCTGCAGAGGCCTCCCAGACATGTGGAATTGTGAGTCCATTAGACCTCATTTTCCTTATAAATTACCTAGTCTCTGCTATGCCTTTATCAGCAGCATGAGAACAGACCAATACAACCCACTTCTATTGACTCCAGGACCCAGGTTTCTGCGTGAGTGGCAAGAAAGGAAACTTACATTGTCGATGGTGGCAACGAACAGCAAGGCTGCAGAGGTGATATGGAAGGCGATGATGAAAGCAAGAAGCACCAACATTTTCACAGGGCAGGGCGAGTCGAGGCGAGCGGTCACGTTTAAAGCCCAGAGCGGGATGTGCTGAAGAGGGTAAGAAAGAGAAATTCAAAATCTGTCAATGACAAAACAAAATTACAATAAAAAATAAACACCTTTTAGCTGGGCGTGGTGGCTCATGCCTATAATCCTGGAACTTTGGGAGAAGGCGGGAAGATCACTTGAGCCCAGGAGACTGAGACCAGCCCAGGCAACATAGTAAGACACTGTCTATAAAAACAATGAAAGAAAATTAGCTGGGCGTGGTAGTCATACCTGCAGTCCCAGCTACTTAAGAGGCTGAGGCAGGAAGATTGCTTGAGACTGGGAGGTTGAGGACGCAGTGAGCCATAATTGTGCCACTGCACTCCAGCCTGGGCAACAAAGCAAGGCTCTGTCTGTTAAAAAGAAAAGGCAACATTTCATGGGGTCTTAGAAAAGCAAAAACAGTGCTCCCCATCTTTACTCGCCTGGAGACTTTACTGGACAAAAGTCTGGCATGAGAGGGGCTGTCTGCTGTTGCATCCAGACGCCAAATATTCCTTATGGAGGAGGAGGGTGAGGACCCATTAGAATCCCTAATTCAGAAAAGCATCACACCTCTTGGGCAGGAAGGAGTGGCTCTGTGTGTGCTAAGATGCTGTTCCTGATTCCCCATGCTCAGAAGCTCATTTTCTGAGGATTCCTGATCAGAGCCCCTACTTCATAACAAAGCAAAAGTGATCACAATAGAGAAATATTTCCTAATGATCTGACCATTTATAAAATTAATCCCCAGCTGGGCATGGTGTCTCACGCCTGTAATCTCACCACTTTGGGAGGCCAAGGCAAGAGGATGTTAATTAAGCCCAGGAGTTTGAGACCAGCTTGGGCAACAGAGCAAAACTCCATCTCTACAAAACATTTGGAAAACTAGCCTAGTGTTGTGGCATGTGCCTGTGGTCCCACCTACTTGGTAAACTAAGACAGAAGGATTGCTTGAGCCCAGGAGGTGGAGGCTGCAATAAACCATGATCTCATCACTGCACACTAGCCTGGGTGACACAGCAAGACCACATCTCAAAGAAATAAAAATAAAAATAAAAATAAAATAAAATAAATACCCACTCAGACACCACTCTTCTTAATATATATTCCCATTTGAACAACACTGGACCCCAAAAAAATACAACAAGTGGCAGACAGCTGCCATTTCATTTTCCCCTCTCTGATCACACAGGAAGACTATATTTCCTGGACTCCCTTGCAGCTAGGTGGGGAACTCATTACTAATAGGCCAGAACTTCGTGACATGGCCATTTCCAGGCTGATGAAGAGGGCAGCAGGTACTTGTGACTAATTCAAACCAATGGGCCAGAACTGTATGACATGGCCATTTCCAGGCTGATGCAGAAGAGAGCAGGTATGAGTTCTCCATGCTCCCTCTCCCTAAGGAGGTAGCTGGGGATGGTGCAGCCATAGTAGGTTGAAGCCTCACACCTTGGACAGATATTATGATTGGGGAATTAATAAGCCTCTGGATGTTAAACCACTGAGATTTCAGGGTAATGCTTTACTTTGGCAGGACAGTTTGAGTGACATACAAGAGGAAGCAATTGCAAAGTGAAATTGGAAGTCTTACAACAGAACTACAGTTGTCCAAAGTTGATAAAAATGTCACGGGAGATCAGATGAAAAGCCACTGAGGGCATGAATACATGAGGACTTCTCCAGTCTGAGCTGGAGAAGTTCCCAATACATGAGGAAAAAGCATTCAAAAGAATGCTTTAACTATCAAACAATTAAAAGTCACACTGGGAAAAAATGATAAAATCTTTGAGTATTTTATAACCATCATCTTGGTCAACAAAACTCAAATGTCAAGGGAAGATGTCACATCAAATGATCTGGTTGGAAGATGCAGCCTCCTAATATCAACACTTGGTTCATTCTTCTTTTATTCCAATAATTTGTGACCAGATAGTTACATTTTTTTGGAAAAAAATTAATTTGTAGTTTCGTGTTTTGAAGTACAGTGCAAATCAGACCTTCTGTTCACTGGGATGAAACTGTAGCCCCAGTTTTAAATGGATTAATGCACGCGCGCACACACACACACACACACACACACACACACACACACACACACACTCTTTCTCTTTTTCTGAACCACTTGAGAGTAAGTTGCCTAAACCATACAACTAAGTGCTTTAGTGTGTATTTCTGAAAAACCAAGGACATTTTCTTTCTTTTCTTTTTTCTTTTTTTTTTGAGACAGAGTCTCACTCTGTCCCCCAGGCTGGAGTACAGTGGTGCGATCTCAGCTCACTGCATCCTCTGCCTCCCAGGTTCAAGTGATTCTCCTGCCTCAGCCTCCTGAGTAGCTGGGACTACAGGCACGTGCCACCACGCCCAGCTAATTTTTGTATTTTTAGTACAGACGGGGTTTCACTATGTTGGCCAGGCTGGTCTCGAACTCCTGACCTCAGGTGATCCGCCTGCCTCGGCCTCCCAAAGTGCTGGGATTACAGGCATGCGCCACCGCACCTGGTTGCACGTTTTCTTACATAACCACACTATGATGATCACAATGGAGAAATTTAACGTGATACAATATAACTATCATATCTACAGTCCATAGTCAAATTTCCCCAATTATCCCAATAATGTTCTACATGGCTTTCTTTTTCCTGCCCCAGGATCCAATCCAAGCTGATACACTGCATTTTAGTTTCAGGTCTCTTTAGTCCCCTTTAATCTGGAATACTTCCTCAGGTCTGTCTTTGTTTTTCATAACATTGATATTATTTAAGAATATTGACCACTTATTTTGTAGAATGTCCCTCAAATTGGTGTTCGATGTTTCCTGATGATTTGATCCAGATTATATTTTTTAAGCAGGAATGGCATATGAGCCATGTGTCCTCAATGGATCCCACCAGGAGGTGCAGTATGCCAGTTTGTCCCATCATTGGTGATGCTAACTTTGATCACTGGGTTGTGTTCTGCCAGATTCTTTCACTGTACATTTCCCCTTTGTCATTAAAAAATACTTTGTAAGGCTGGGCATGGTGCCTTATGCTTGTAATCCCGGCACTTTGGGAGGCTGAGGTGGGTGGATCACCTGAGGTCAGGAGTTCGAGACCAGCCTGGCCAACATAGTGAAACCCTGTCTCTACTAAAAACACAAAAATTAGCCAGGCGTGGTGGTGGGCACCTGTAATTCCAGGTACTCGGGAGGCTGAGGCAGGAGAATCACTTGAACCCAGAAGGCAGAGGTTGCATTGAGCCAAGAACGCGCCACTGCACTCCAGCCTGGGTGACAGAGAGAGATTCCATCTTAAAAAAAAAAAAATTGTAGAAGTGATATTTGATAAAATACACATAAAATTTACTATTAGTGTAAATGAGACACATTACATTCCCAATATTGTATATCCATCACCACTATCCAGTTCTAGAACGTTTCATCACCCCCAAAGTAAATTGTGTACTCACTAAGCAGTTATTCCCTATTCTCCCTTCCCCCTAACCCCCAGCAACAAATAATATACTTTCTGTTTCTATGGATTTGTCTATTTTAGATATTTCATATCGTTGAAATCATACAATAGTGTGGCCTTTTGTGTCTGTCTTCTTTCATTTAGCATAGTGTTTCAAAGGTCCATCCATGATGTGGCATGTGTGGGAAGGTATTTTGAGATAATGTAAAGATCCTCTCTCAAGAAACTTTCACTCAGAGTTTAAGCATTCACTGATATTTCTGAAATAGGATTTTTGTTTGTTTGTTTTTGAGACAGAGTCTTGCTCTGTTGCCCAGGCTGGAGTGCAGTGGCACAATCTCGGCTCACTGCAACCTCTGCCTCCCGGGTTCAAGCGATTCTCCTGCCTCAGCCTCCCCAGTAGCTGGGACTACAGGCACGTGCTACTACGCCTGGCTAATTTTTGCATTTTTAGTAGAGACAGAGTTTCACTGTGTTGGCCAGGCTGGTCTCAAACCCTTGACCTCATGTGATCTGCCTGCCTTGGTCTCCCAAAGTGCTGGGATTACAGATGTGAGCCACCATCCCCAGCACAAAATAGGATCATTTTAAAAGGCCTTTTTCTGGTACCAACTATTCCCCCTCCTCTAGTGGACATGCACTGACTGCACAAACCCTCCACCTTTTCACTGCCAGCTCTCCTCTCCAACCATGCTCATTCTCATCCCCATTATCCCCCCACGGAATGGATCAAGGCTCATGGGCTCATACAGGGTCCACTCCTTGAGACCCAGGATGCACTAACAATGAGCCAGGAGCTGTATGGCTGCAGAACTCAGTCTGAGAGGTCCTGGCTGTGATTCTGTGCATCACCAATTAGAAGGACCCAATGAACCAGCTTGGAGATTCTTCTAATTCTTTCAAAAAAGACAAATTCCCCTTTGTTTAGGCCTGCGTCATTCTTAGCTGCCATCATATGCTGCTGCCTCCAAAATGATGCATTTTGACCCTGGGGGGAAAAAGGGCTCATGTACCACGCTGAACGCCCTGTTACTTTAACATCAGCAGGAATGCCCAAATGCCAACTTCACCAGGGCCATTAACTCCAGGGTGATAATAGCTTCATATGTTGTCCAGCTAGGATGACACAAATGCATATGGACATGTAACTAAAACTTTCTAGAAAATAATAATTAAAAAGAAAAAAGGTTTTAACCCATTCTTTCCCAAAGGATGGAATTAAAATGTTATAAGGCATGATTTTGGACAGTGCATTGATAGGGCATTAAGCAACATTGAACCACATGGTGAAAAAGTTCCCATTCCAATCCTACTGAGTTCACCAAGGAAAAGACTCAGTTTGGTGCTAATCAGTCTCCAATACTTGCTAATTTCTTTTTGACAAAAAGAGAAAGCAGATCTTTGGTTAAAATGTATTTGTAGCTAGAATTTAATAACATCATTCTGAGTTTATTGTATTTATTTTTAACGTTCTTTCTTTTTATAAGGAAGAAACATCACGTATAGTAGTGATATAAAGTATTTTAAAGCCAAGTTATTGAAGCTTTAAAAGTGAGCAATTTAGGGAAAATGTTATGTAAGTAAAAGGACAGGTGGTCTCAGTGTCAGTAGAAATCCTCAGGGTGGCCGTCAAATGCTGATGTCTGGGAAGTACTGCTTTAAGCTCTGGGAATGGTTTCAGTTGGACATTTCAGACATCAGGAACAAGCTTCTACAGAGAAAGGGATACGTTTTCACGAGAAGTAAGGTTTCTAGTACAGTGTACGGGAAATGGCAGTTAGAGGTTGGTTTCAACCATTAGGCACTCCGAAAAATAACAGAGAAGTAAAGGTCTCCTATGACATCTGGAATTCAGATCTCCAGTAAAAACCAAAATGGGGTAGCTCAATTTTAGGACTTGTGAACCCAGGACATTGCTGGTGAATTCACCCGAGGCTTTGGAGGACGTTATTCACAAGTAGCGGAAATCCCCCGAATGTTTAAGAGGGAATAAAAATAACCCTTTACTCCTGCATCTCTATACCAAAATAAGTCTCCCTTCTGCGCCACTATTCCCGACGCCAGTCAGCCACTGCCCTCTTAGAGGCAACCACGCTTCTCAGTTAGTTTCCTGTGCCTCCTTCCAGAGATATTTATTGCGAGAACACTTATTCTTCACTCCACGTTTCCGTGTGGCGGGAGCCGTACCAGAGTAACACTCTCTGCCTCTTGTCCCGCCCCTCACTCATCTCTTCACACCTGATTGGAGGAAACGCCACTGTCCGCTTTCTGGATTGGTGGAGTGCATTTATTCAGGCCCCGGTGCAGTGCTTTGCCCTTCCTGGCACCTTCTCCTGGGCATGGCTGCTCCCACCGAGCCCCAGTCAACTTTCTTTGGCTGGAGGGGCCGAAGGCTAGTAGGGGGCAAGAGTGTGGAGCTGGGAGCTCCAGCAAGCTCCTTTGGCCACAAGTCTAAGCCCCATCCTCCAACCTAGCTTTTCTAATAATATCCCTCAGAGAACATTCTTTCCCTGTGCCTACGAATCCACCTCATTCCTTGAATGGCTGCCTGGTGTTTTGTTGTGCGGCTACACCACAATTTACTTAACTGGTTCCCTATTGGTAGCCATTTAGGTCGCTTCCGGACTTTCTGCGGCTCCATACGGCACTGCCAACGAGCAACCTTCCACTTATTTCTTTGCACACATTGCATTGATATATTTAAAGATAGATTCCTAATAGTGAAGGCGTTGAATCAAAGAGTATGTGCATTTATTTTACGTGTGATTTAAACAATTTAATTTACTGCCATGTATACTGGACACTGTTCATACTGTGTCAGCCCTGAACTTCAGAGGGTCTTCAGACAGTATCAAAACCTTTTTTTTTTCTTTTTTTTTTTTTTTTGAGACGGAGTCTCGCTCTGTCACCCAGGCTGGAGTGCAGTGACGTGATATCGGCTCACTGCAACCTCCACCTCCCGAGTTCAAGCGATTCTCCTGCCTCAGCCTCCTAAGTAGCTGGGATTACAGGCATGCGCCACCATGCCCAGCTAATTTTTGTATTTTTAGTAAAGACAGGGTTTCACTATGTTGGCCAGGCTGGTCTCTACCTCCTAACCTCAGGTGATCCACCAGCCTTGGCCTCCCAGAGCGCTAGGATTACAGGTGTGAGCCACCGTGGCCGACCAAGCACTGGATCAACTCTTAAGCATTTATGTGAGTGGGTGGAGAAGCCTTGATGTTATGTCTTTGGCTCCTGACATAAGTTGCCCCCAAGAAATATAATTCTGGTCCCTAGAGACCAGCTTCCCCAGGGCTTTTCCAAGTGGTGCTGTCTCCTTGCCACTACATACACCCATGTTGCATCCTGCCCTCTCTGATGATACGAAAGAACAAACAAACAGTTCCCGGGGCTGTGTGTTGGATGACGGCTGGTCCACCAAGCCCAAGGTGGCATCAGAATTAATCCTTGCCATTCACAAAAAGTTATTTTCCCTTCGAAAAATGTAACAGTAAACACAGATCCATCTCCTTCCCCCACCACACCCCAACCCCTATGCCTGCCCTTGTGCCTGCATGCTTCAGTGCTCTGCTGCTTTAGGGGAACTAGTCTTGTCTCGGTTCCCCTGAACACGGTTCCCTGGAGCGGTCTCTCCGTTTCACCCTCAGCTGGCTCTCTGGCATTGTCTAGGTCTTAATTCAAACATCGTCTCCCCAGAAAAGCACCCCTGAGCATACCGTGTAAAGTAACCACGGCCCCTCCAGCATAATCTAGCCCATCCCCCTAGTTTATTTTCTTTGGAGGATTGCATGGTCTGAAAGCATCTTATTCGTTCAGTTGTTTATTGTCTCTCCCCCTCTGACAGCTATTTGCTATCATTGTCCAGTTCTAGAAATGTAGAGCTGTAAAGGCCCTTGGAAAACTCAAAGCCCTATTGTCCAGAGGTATTAACAGAAACGAAGGAGGGCCAAGACTTGCTCCATCTCACAGCAAAGCAGGAACAAGGTCAGGACTAGACCAGGGTCTCCTGGCTACTACTCCAATCACCCTATCTCAGTGGGAGACTCCTCAGAATGCCCAAGACAGTCTTTCAAGAGTCAGTGATGTTCCCCAAAAGCCTCTGCCACTTTGAAGCATAACTTTCGCTGTGGAATGCAAACTACTTTTTTCCTTCTTCAATTTCTTTAGGGGCCAAGCAGAACATTCTAAAAGGCCACCTGAGTTTGGGCGCTTACCCACCTGAAGGGAGGAGACTGCACTAGATGAAGTGTTCAAGTTTCTGTGTAGAAATCAAAGTCCTATGATTTGCAGAACTTCTCTTTTAAAAATGTTTTCATCTACATAAAATGATGATTTTTAAAAGAAGATAACAGAACCAAAAGGCATACGGTGAAAAACAGTCTTCTGTCGTACCCCTGTCCTACAACGTGGAAGCAGTCACTTTTTTTTTTTTTTTTTTTTTTTGAGATGGAGTTTTGTTTTTTTTCCCAGGCTGGAGTACAATGGAGCGATCTCGGCTCACCACAACCTCTGCCTCCTGAGTCCAAGCAATTCTCATGCCTCAGCCTCCCAAGTAGCTGGGATTACAGGCATGCACCACCACGCCTGGCTAATTCTATATTTTTAGTAGAGATGGGGTTTCTCCATGTTAGTCAGGCTGGTCTTGAACTCCCAATCTCAGGTGATCCGCCTGCCTCGGCCTCCCAAAGTGCTGGGATTATAGGCATGAGCCACGACACCTCGCCAAAGCAATCACTTTTAATCTTTTCAGCTGTTTCTACTCTTCTTCCCGTCTCCATATTTCCAAACAATACTCATGCACTTCTATTTCTTGGTTAACTTAATTATTAACTTCCTGCTTAGGGAAAAGTGTCTCTTTTTCACCATCATTTGCACCCCATCTCCTTCCTTCCATCATCTCAATACAGTCTACATTTAGATCAATAATTGTCATTTACATGATTGCTATATAAATATTGTACTCTATAGAGCCAAATAGTATACTATGATTGCACTTTTCCTTGAAAAACTCCTTTTCCCCTAGCATTTCCAGTTTCCTTCCTTTTCTTCCTTCCATCTTTCCTTCCTTCTTGTCTGTGGTTCCATCTATTTTCCATATTGCTTCAGTTCCTTCCAATTTTTTTTTAAATCATTTCAAGTCTTCTGTTGCAGAACCCCAAACGCAACAAATGTATGGTTTTGGTTACAAGCCTGTGGTTGGCCTGATTCTTTGCAGTGCACATTCTCCAGCCAGTCTCTCTCCTGACTCTGCCTTTCCCTGCTGCCTGCCAGGTGCAGCCTCAGCAACTGCTGCTGTCACAGGACAAGTAGGACAAGCAATCCATGTGTGGCACTTTTCAGGGAAGATAGCAAATTCACTTCTAACTGTGGGCAGGACACAGGGGTTCAACATAACCCCAAGATAAGTAGGCAATAAGGCAGATCCCTGGGGAAGGGGTGCCCACAGGGGTCATGCCACATGAAAACGAGACTCCTCATGACTAAAGGTCAAGCTTCAGCTTACACAGCACATCCTGCACAGGATTTTCATGTCCTGTTTTCATGCTGGCAGAGCAAGGTATCATTATCCCCATTTTACAGATGAGAAACCGAGGGTCCTAATGGCTCTGGGTGATTTGCCAAAATTCACAGGACTGGAACTCACTAGTTTTCCAGTTCCAAATACAGGGCATTTTTCTACGACTCTCTTTCCTCTCACATGCTTAGGGCCTGGTGAAAACCATGCAGCAGCCTAATTAAGATCAGCGGAGAGGGCACAAGGCAGTATCAAATCATCTTTGTGTCCACTGAGCTTTGTACCAGGCAGGGGGAATCTGTGAAGGTAACCTCTCTCTGCACTGGCCCATTCGCTAAGGTTGAGGGATGACTGGGCTAATTAAGAGAGGGCCTGAAAAAGAATCGTGCTTTAGGCTGGGTGCAGTGGCTCATGGCTATAATCCCAGCACTTTGGGAGGCTGAGGCGGGCGGATCGCTTGAGGCCAGGAGTTCGAGACCAGCCTGGCCAACATGGCAAAACGCTGTCTCTACTAAAAATACAAATATTGTCCAGGCACGGTGGCAGATGCCTATCGTCCCAGTTACTTGGGAGGCTGAGGCATGAGAATCACCTGAACCCGGGAGGTGGAGGTTGCATTGAGCCGAGATCCCACCACTGCACTCCAGCCTGGGTGACAGAGTGAGACTCCATCTCAAAAAAAAACCCAGAAAACAAACAAAAAAACCCCATGCTTTAGGCTGCATACGGTTGGCTGCATTTTTCATCCTGTTAGCTCACCGGCCAAGCTGAAGCGCTTGCTGTCTTTTTTGATCTAACTTTGAGACTGGTTTGGATTATGGATAAAGTTTTTCCTTGATATCTAAAAGGAACTAAGCATATGTGGTAGAATGGGTTCAATTTTCTTTTCAAAATTAACTTCTAAATGAATCACTTTTTCTGAGTATCCAGAAACTCAGTGAGGTGGATCTCACTGTGTACACTAAATGGCCTGGATGCCCCAACCTTGATTCGATGCATTGTAGGTACCATGGTGAGCTGTCTTCAGATTCAAGGCCTGAATACTCCCCATTCTGTGAAATACCCATAAAAATAATCACATAAAATAATATAGAACACAGGAAATTACAACTTCAGACATAAGTTTCTTTTTAAAGGAAAAAGAACCCATAACCAGGGTAGAAGAACAGCAAATGGGTTTTTCAAGCAGCAACAAGAAACCTCCGGGCATCAGAACTGGAGAGAGTGGGGCTGTGGAGGAGGAACAAGAGGGAGGAGAAAGGGGTGAGACACTGGGAACTGTGGGTGGCGTTACGGAAATTCTGCACACAAAGTGGAACATTTGTGGCTCAGTGAGTTTCAAGTTTTGTTTTTTTGTTTTTTTTTAAACAGGATCTCTCTCTGTTGCCCAGGCTGGAGTGCAGTGGCTCAAACATTGCTCACGGCAACCTTGAACTCTTGGGCTCAAGCGATCCTCCTGCCTCAGCCTCCCCAGTAGCTGGGACTACAGCTGTGCACCACCATGCCCGCCTAATTTTATTTTTTGTAGAAATGGAGTCTTGCTGTGTTGCCCAGGCTGGTCTCAAACTCCTGGCCTCAAGCCATCCTCCCACCTTGGCCTCCCAAAGTGCTGGGATCACAGGCATGAGCCAGGGTGCCCAGCTGGAGTTTCAAGTTCTACAGTTTGACAGGAAGAAGGATAGTGCTCCCAGAAATGTCCATCCTGACCCCAGATAACAAAGAGAATTGACATCTCCTCGCTGTTTCCTAAGTAGAGGTGCCGTCCAGCTATGCCTTAGTCCAATGTTTGCTTAAAGTGTGTGTGTGTGTGTGTGTGTGTCTGTGCGTACGCACGCGTGTGTATGTGTGTGTCGCACGTCTAGCTCTGGGTGTGGAGAAACACAAACAACCTTCTGGAGGCTCACTGGCCCTCCCTCTTCCAGAAGCAACATTTGGTTTGCTGTTGCTCGTGGAAAGTCACCATGAGGTTCTCGTGAATAAATAAAAGTCTGTGGGATCTGCCCACGGACAGGGTAAGGGTCCACTGCTGTCCTCTTCTTCATAATAACCACGAATCTCCACCCGTGAGCCCCATCCCCTGCTTGCTGTTGCCAAAGGAAGTCACTTTGGCACATGCTCCCTTACGTGCCAGGGAACAAGAGTCAGAGAGCCCAGCTGGCTTCCCGCGGAGGGAGAACGTGCTGTTAAGATGACCGCTGCGTCCGCCCAACTCCATTCCCACCCTCGGGAGTTCCTCCTACTATTTAAACCACAGCCGATTCCCAGTCTGAGTTGGAGCCTTTTCCCGGAACTGTAGGCAAGAGGACAATCCCGAGGTGTGGAAGCTTTCAATACAGACCTGAGATGTTTGGCGTCTGGAGGTCCGAGGCAATCTCCCAATTCAGACGTGTTCCACCCACAGCTCCTGCTCCAAAGGCCAGGGAGGCTCTGGCCCAGAACCCTGGGGAGGGCCGGGCTGGTGAGCAGTCACCCAGGCCACCCTGCAAGGACTCCCAGGCCTGCTCCGGGGCTGGTGGTTCAACCTCAGGCTGGCCAGAACCCAGGCCCCTCCCACTGCCCAGAGCACTCCGAGGGGACGGTGGCTTTGGCCTCTGTTTTCAGGAAGGCAGAGGTCAGCCCAGCCTCCTGCCCTAGTATCTGGACACCAGCCAGCCAGGAGTATTCAGGCGTCTGAGATGCCATGGGGAAGGAGGAAGCCCATTTACCCTGGGCCGCCCAGCTCCATGCTCACTGTGGCTGGAGCTCTGGGCACAAAGTCAGCATTTGGCTCTCTCCGGAAATGGCAACAGGCGGGACACTGGAATTTGGCAGTGCCCCAGGGCAGAAGCCACTGAGGATCATTCTGTCTGTGCAGCCCTGGGTCTTCCAACCTCTTGGAATAATAACAACCACAATTTCAACAATAATGATAGCCAACATTAGTTGTCTAGTGTGTCCCAGGCACTGTTCGAAGCCCTTTTGCCTGGATTAATTTATTCATTACTCACCAACTCTGATGAAGGTTTTTAAATTAGCCTTGCTTTATTTTTATTTTTTTGAGACAGAGTCTCGCTGTGTTGCCCAGGCTAGAGTGCCATGGTGCGATCTCAGCTCACTGTAACCTCCATCTTCCAGGTTCAAGCAATTCTCCTGCCTCAGCCTCCCAAGTAGCTGGGATTACAGGCACCTGCCACCAAGCCTGGCTAGTTTTTGTATTTTTAGTAAAGACGGAGTGTCACCATGTTGGCCAGGCTGGTCTTGAACTCCTGACCTCATGTGATCTGCCTGCCTCAGCCTCCCAAAGTGCTGGGATTACAGGCGTGAGCCACCGTGCCCAGCAGCCTTGTTTTACAGGTAAAGAAAATAAGGCCCAGAGAGGTTAGACAACTTCCCCAATGTCACACAGCTAGTAAAAGCTGGAGCTGGCATCTGAACCCAAGCAGCGTGGCACCAGAGAAACCATTATCTAGCCCACTTAAATCTGGATTTCCCTTCCCTTTTGGGGTCCTGTTACTTTAAGAGCTGATCAGGGATCTAGCGAAAGTCCTAGGCTCACACACGTAGCTTCAGATGCTGGCCACTGCTAAGTTATTCCTCCAGGTCCCACATCCTGGGAACATGCTGTGCAAAGCACACTGGGGACAAGGGAAGCAGAGAACACAGGTCATCCCCGAGTCCTCCAGGCTGACGGCTCTTCCCACTGCTGCACACAGGGTAGTACCTGTCAGTGAGGGGACAGTCCTGTCAGAAGGACAGGCAAGGACTGTGATCCACTTTGTGGGTGAGAAATCAAAGTTAAGGAGTTTGTTCACATCATCCAATTTGCAGGTGGCAGAGCCAGGGCTCTAATCCCAGGCTTCCGATCACTGTCCAATTGCCCGTTCTTTAAAAATGAAGCAGTTATTCACCCAGCATTTATTGAGCACCTGCTATGTACTGGGCATGAGTAAGGCATGCTCTGTGTGCCCTGGGGCTGCCGGGTCCCTAAAGGGCAAGGGTGTGTAAACGGACGGACATGACGTGATGGCACGTGATGGGAGACACTTGTGGTGTGATTGGCCCTGTGTTGGGGTGGGAGCAGCATCAGAAGCTTCATGGAAGATGCGACACCTGAGCTGGGTCTCTAAGGATGGGCGGAGTGGTGGGGAGAGGGTGTCACAGGCAAGGAGTTCGGGACGCCCCACAGTGCAGAGTGGCACACTTAGGAGAGCACGTGCCGGGCTGGGCCCCAAGATGGACCAGGACTCTCCACTGACCAAGAAGCTTAAGGGCCTTGGAGACCACACAAAGGAGAGCAAATGTTATCCTGGAGGCCAAGGGGGCTGGGGAAGCTTTGTAAGCAGAAAAGGCATGATCTGCTTCTAGAAGAAAACCATTCCACAGTCAGAAGGATGGAGTAGCAGGAGGCAAATGTGGGGAAGCTGTTGGAGCAGCCCTGTTGAGAAATGATGAGGGTCTCAAATGAGTTGGGAACAGAGGGGTGGACAGAAGGGAGGGAGCCAAGAGAGCTTCCAGAAGCAGAAGCAACAGGACTTGATGATGGGCTGGGGAACGGGGCACGTGATTCTAGTGCCATGATCTGCACTGGGACGGGAAGCAGAAGTAGCATGTTTGAAGGATGAGGGAAACAGTTCATTTGGTTTTAGAAATTGGTGACATGGTAGAAATGCGTTCAGGTAGTTGGAAATACAGTCAGGACTGTCACTCAGGAGAAAACGGGCTAGAACCAGGAATCCTGGTGTCATGGGTACACAGGTGGCAGACAAAGCCACTGGTAGATGAGAAATCCTGCTCAGGGAGAAAGCATTAAGGGAGAAGAAAGGATGGAAGAGAGAAGGCCAGGGAAGGAGACGGAGGAGTGGGCACAGAGGTGGGAGGGCAACCAAGAGCACATGGTGGGACCCAGAAGCCAAGAGGGAAAAGACTAGAAAAATGGGACAAGGAGGGAGAATTAGTCCATTGGCAGAATTGGCAACCACAGTTTTAGGGAAGTGAACTAAAGCCCTTCATTTTTCTTCCTGTAGCATCTCTCAGGGCCTGATGTTGCCTTGTAGTTGTTTACTTGGATATTACATATCTGCCTGCTACAGTGTCAGGTGCCTGGCATGTTTTTGCAGGACAGTATTCACAGCACTTAGAACACGTCTTCCTTATAGATGGTGCTCAGTGAATATGTGTTGAATGAATGACTAAAGAAGCCAGATTTCAAGGAGCTAAAGGGCTAATAACAAGTAAAAACTGAAGCTAGACTTTTCTTTAAAATCTGGCAATAAAAGGAGAAAAAAAGGGTTTATCCAGGGCCTGGAGTCTCTTCTCATAGAGGAAACTCCAGGCCCAGATGGCTTCATGGGTGAATTCTGCCAAACACTTAAGGAAGAATAATACCAATTCTAAACAAACTGTTCCAGGAAATTGAAGAGAAGGGGACACCCCAACTCATTCTGTGAGGCCAGCATTGCCTTGATTCCAAAACCAGACAAAGACATTACACAAGAAAGGAAAGACAGACCAATATCCCACATGTGCATGAGTGAAAAAAAAATTAAACAAAATTTTAGCAGATCAAATCCTCCCATCAAGAGGTACAATTCAATCTATTTCTCCACCTGCTGATGCCCAGCTGGCCTTGTGATTTTTTAATCAATAAAAGGTGGCAGAAGTGTGACATTGTGCCAATTCTGGGCCAAAGCCTCAAGAAGCCTCATGCATGTCCACTCTCTCTCTCTCTCTGCCCAGTAACTGTGTGAACAAGCCCAGGCTGGCCTGCTGGAAGATAAGATACCACTTGGAAGACAGACAAGGTTTACCAGTGAAGGATACCCTAGACCAGCCAGCCCCCAGCTGACCCACTAGCTGACCACAGACACATGAATGAGCCCAGCTGAAATCAGAAAAACCACCCACCTGAGCTCAGCCCAAATTCCCCACCTACAGAATCATGAACAAAATCAGTGTTTTCTATTTTAAGCCATTACATTCTGGGGTGGTTTGTTACCCAGCAAGAGCTAACTGATACAGTGGAGATACTGCTGTATTAGATTTAGAGTTCCTCAAGTACAGAAACCATGACTCACTGACCTTCCCCAGTGCCCAAGGTTGCTCAGCAAGTACTTGTTAAATGTTGGCTAGTTTGTGCAGCTTTCACAGAGCAGCTAATAACTGCCATCCTGCTAATGACTGCTGCCTGACCCTGTCAATTAAAGAGCTCACTGCTGGCTGCTGTCATCCAAGGAGCTCCTATAATTATGCTACCCAGTAAAACCACACTGCAGCCCAGAGAGGGTTAATGATATACCTACAGGCACACAGCATGTCAGCATGAGAGTGAGGTTGATGTGGATTACGTTGCTCGGGGTGAGGCAGGTGTCAAATGCAGGGTGTTCCCCAGCCTCACACCCATTGGTTTAGGAATATTCTTTCCTTCACAGAGCACCTTGTCTTGGTGACTTTCAAGTAATCCCCAGGCCCATCAGTCACTCTTGGTTTAACAGCTTTTCCTCTTTATTATTATTATTATTATTATTATTATTATTATTACTATTATTATTATTATTTTGAAATGGAGTCTCACTCTGTCACCTAGGCTGGAGTGCAGTGGCACGATCTCAGCTCACTGCAACCTCTGTCTCCTGCATTCAAGTGATTCTCCTGCCTCAGTCTCCCAAGTAGCTGGAACTACAGGCACGCACCACCACATCCAGCTAATTTTTGTATTTTCAGTAGAGATGGGGTTTCACCATGTTGGCCAGGCTGTACTCAAACTCCTGACCTCAAATGATCCACCCGCCTTGGTCTCCCAAAGTGCTGGGACTATAGGCATGAGCCACTGCACCCAGCTACTTTTTCCTCTTTCATAAGTGACAAGACCTATCATTTTTATAGATGGATCTTTGCTGGCGAGTTAAAAACTGTACATCACTGTCGACAACTCAGCCAGGCCCAAGGAGTCTCAAGACTAGGAAACCAGGGCCCCACCTGGTTAACCTGGAAGTTAACATAGGAAGGGGTCACAGGGTAGAAGATGAGCAGGAAGTAATTTGAGTGAAATGAGGTAAGAGCACAGACTTGAGCCAGACTGACTGGACTGTAGACTAACAACCACTCAGTGTCCCTATTTGTCCACTCTAAAGTGGGGATGACATTGGTATCCCTACCCCCTGGACTGTTGGGAGATAATGAAGTGAAAGTAGTTAGAACAGCATCTGGCATGTAGCAAATGCTATGAAGTGTTACTGACACAGGGCAGGTGAGCCCCCAAATTGGGGCTTCACCCAGGAGGGTTCTTGGCTTCACCCAGGAAAGAATTCAAGGGTGAACCAGTGGTGTTAGCAACTTTTCTTGAAGTGGCAGTGTACAACAGCAGCAGAGGGACTGCTCCTTGGGGAGCAGGGCTACCCCATAGGCAGTATGCCTGGAGGTAGTTCACCACTTTTAAGTATATGCAAATTAGGGAGTGGGTTATGCATAAATTTCTAGGAAAAGTGAGGCATCAGGCAGTTGCCATGGAAAGGTGCAGTCACTTCTGTGTGGACATGTCTTATGGAAAGGTACTTCTGGCCAGGCACAGTGGCTCACACCTGTAATCCCAACATTTTGGTAGGTCGAGGTGGGTGGATCACCTGAAGTCAGGAGTTCAAGACCAGCCTGGCCAACATGGTGAAACCCTGTCTCTCCTAAAAATATAAAAATTAGCTGGGTGTGGTGGCAGGCACCTGTAATCCCAGCTACTTGGGAGGCTGAGGCAGGAGAATTGCTTGAACCTGGGAGATGGAGGTTGCAGTGAGCTGAGATTGCGCCACTGCACTCCAGCCTCAGCGACAGAGTGAGACTCTGTCTCAAAAAAAAAAAGGTAATTCTGCCCTGTCCCTATTTTAGCTAGTTTGGTGGTCTGATGTGTGGGCCCTACCTCCCAGTCCCACCTCCTACCTCATTATCAATCATCACCAGCATCGTAGTCAAGGAATCTGTCATAGAATAGATACCCCCAGGCCTTTTTCTTCCCCAGAAAGCCAGTGTTCTCTCCTCCCATCCACCACCACCATTCTCAGAAAGGAAGCCACCAAATGGAAATAAACCACCAGGGCAGCCTCCAGGAGGGAAGGAAATGCAAACAGGCAGCTCGGGGCATGTGGACAAGTAGGAGACATTTCAGGCACTGTCCCAGCAACGCTTATGTCGACATTTCCCCAAATCTGCCATTCCTGTTTAGCTTACTCACTTTTTAAACTTATATTTTTATAAAAGGCAACCTTATATCACAACTGAGATGGAAAGTCAGCATCATCTGCCATAAATAGAAGGTGTTGGAAAAAATAAACACAATGAAAACAAAACATTGTTATTAAATTCCAGCTCCAAGCTCTTGCTGCTCAAAAGCTTCAAGTCCAAGGCTGGGTTTCTATTTCTTTGCTAAAACAGGATGTCACTCATGTTTGGGAAGTTTTAAAGTCATATTCGCACAAAACTGAGATTTCCTCTTTGAAGAGGTGAAAGAGAATTTAAAAGGGGGTGATTTGAAAAGGATTCTGTGTTACTTAATGCTATGTGTCTGGTCCAACGAAAGCATCTCAGATAGTTCACTTAATGCGTCAACTTGTCTGGGTCACAGTGTTTCTGTGAAGGTGCTTTGGGATGAGATTCACATTTGAATCAGTGGACTCTGAGTCAAGCAGATTGCCCTCCCTAACGAGCTATGCCTCATCCAATCAGTTGAAGGCCTGGTAGAACAAAAGGCTGACTTCCTCCGAACAAGAAGGAATTCTGCCAGCAAATGACCTTCAGACTTGAACTACATCATCAGCTCATACATGGATCTCCAAGCCTGCTGGCCCGCCCTGCAGATTTTGAACTTGCCAGCCTCCATAATCCCATGAGCAAATTCCCTAAAACAAACTCTCTCTCTAAATATGTATGCACCCCTTTGGTTTCTCTGCAGAACCCTAATATAGCATCACTCTCTCAGGGTACCCAGCCCATATGGACTCAACAATCTGAGAGCTGGAAGGTTGAGCCCCTTAACCAGGGACTTAAGGTGGGGAGGGATCCAACAGGAAGTGATATCACCGTGAAAAATTTAGCACTGGGGCAGATGCTGAGCCAGCACCATGGGAACCCATTCCGATGCACTTGGAATCCCACAGTAACATTTCCCTACTAGCATGCCTAGGGGGCTATGAGGTGGCCATGCTGGAAAGAAAGACAACCTCCCAACCCCTTGCCTGTCCCATTGGAGTGCTTCTGATGATATTACATCTGCTCAATGACATTGTGCGGCTGTGCAACTGGGAAACTGACTCAACACAATGGGAATCACGCACTCATGCAGTCTCAGCTGAAAGGCGCTGGTGTGACCATGAGAACACCCCACCCCCAGCCTCTGCCTGGATTATTTTTCTAGCATCCAGTTTCCATCTGAACATGCCCCGGGACTGGGGACCTCACCACTGCCAAGACCACATCTGATTACCAGACCCTAAGCTTCAGAACAAGGGTTCCCAAACTTCAGTCATTTGTCTACCACCTTCTCGAGTACAGCTGAAAGATTTTCCTTCATAATTGTCCTTAACTCAACCCACTTTCTAACATAAATAAATGTATTTTAAAAAGAAATCTTTTGGCTCCCTGGGAATGGAAAATCAGCATCATTTGCCATAAATAGAAATTAATTGTGAAAATAAATACCCCCTGCCCCCAAAGTTCACAAATTCTGGTTCAAGGCTATTGCCTGCCATAGGAACTAAGCTGCAGACCTGCTCTAAGTTAAAGAGGGGAAACTAGAGTTAAAGAGGCACTAAACACCTTAGCCTCAGCGAAGATTCCCCCCTTGATGGAATCAGAAGAACTGAAAGAGAACTGAAAAGGGAATCGCTTTCCCACCAGTGATTTAATGTCATGTGATGGCAGAGCCATCTAAAATCACCCCAGCATCATGAATCCCACTGTGCAGAAAACAGCATTAAACAGGGATCTCTCTTCCATTGATTCCAGTTCTGTCTTCAGTGGTCTCCAACCAGGAAGCCAGTTCTCCTTTTCTCTGAATGCCCCCACAGGTGGGGCGTGTGTGTCACCATTTTCACAGGTGACTACCTGTCCATCAGTGTGTTCGCTGAGTACACAGAGCATGCGAGGCTCTTTGCAGGCACTGTGGGAGGACAGAAAGACATGGACCACAAGGTGGCGGCCCTCACAGAGAGCTAAAAAAAAACTGTCAGGTTGGTTTCATGCCTCAAACCAGTGCCCCTTCTTTCTCCCCAACAAACCACGCTCACCTCCCACCCCTCAGAGTAGTGGACCTTTGCATGTGCGTATCCCTCTTTCTGGAATGTTCTTAGATCTTGGTGTAACTGACTTCTACTCTTCATTCAGCCCCAACTCCTAAGTCAGCAGAGAAGCCTCCCCCACTTTTCTGGTCTACGTGATCTGCCTGCCTTCAGCTCTTGAAGCACTAAACATTATCTGCCATTTTCTTATGTATCGCTGTGCACTTCTTTTTTCTGTCTTGCTGTCTGGAATGGAAGCTCCCAGCGGGCAGGGATTTATGTCTGTCTCACCACTGCTCTGTCCCCGTGCCCAGCACAGTGCCTGGCCCACAGCAGATATTAAGTCATTATCAGTGGAGTGAGGGATGCTGTTTTCAAGAGTGTTCTCCTCCCCACTCCAGGTCTCGCCAAGAAGCCTCAAGCCTTGAGATGACAATATAGCATTCTCTTCCCCTTGGCAGCCCCACGGCCTCCAGCTCTCTGACTCCTCTGAGGGCAGGGAGCATGAATAATTCCATGGCTCATGATCTGCTTGCAAACTGTGGTAAAAACACAATGAGGATGCTTGGGGCAGGGGGAGCAGGGGCTCAGAC
This sequence comes from Gorilla gorilla gorilla, assembly GCF_029281585.2. NCBI lineage: Eukaryota > Metazoa > Chordata > Mammalia > Primates > Hominidae > Gorilla > Gorilla gorilla. The sequence continues at coordinate 14,199,312 of NC_073242.2, forward strand.
CAGGCTCTGGAACACACCAGGGTGGGTGAGCCAGGCATTCGCTCCACAGCCCAGGGAGGGCCAGGAAGCTCAAGGTAAGGCCAGGTGTGGAGGGTCAAGTCCAAGGTGGGGCTTTAGCAGGATGGGACACTGGTTCTCTAGGAGCCCTAAGACCCCCTGAGGAAAAGGCAAAGTGGAGAGACTTGGGTTTCCCCAAAGAGGACTGCCAGGGCCGTAACACCCTCATACAGCAAACCAAAGCTCTCCTTGATTCACATCCTCCCAGGGTTGTACATGGACTCCCGCTGTGCGCAGCATGAAATACCACAAAAGCAAGGGGGAAATGGAAGAATTGAGGCATTGGAGATAGTCTCCACCAGAATATTGTCTGCTTGGGTTCATTGCAATCCCCATTTTATAGATGAGAAAACGGAGGGGTAGCGAGGTTAGGTAGCTTGTCAAAGGTCACACCCCCAGTAAGTGGCAGAGCTGGGAGTGGAACACTCATACCCTTCACCACCGTCTTGCCTCAGGAAGCTCAGAGCTATAGAATAAAGGAAGATAGACACAGAAAACACAGCAAAGGCTTAGGCATGATCAATTTACAGCAATACCAGGGCTGCAGAAAAATCAGGCTGCAGGAAGTAGAAGGGCACAGCATTGGGGCTTTACTCTAAACCAATTAAATCAGAACCTCTGGGGACAGCCCCCACCAATAGGTGCTAAAAGATGCCCAGTGATTCCAATCAACAGCAAGGTTTGCAAACCACCTCCCTTGGTCCTTAAATGAAAACATTCAAAGCACCAGCTGCCTCACGTTCCTGGTGAATTGAGGTCAAGTATAGCATATACACCAATATATGTATTTTATATATGTATATATTTATGTATTATTATATATTTACATGTGTATTCACAGGTGCCTCTCAGATTGCTTGGTTCCAGAGAGAGAACTAAATGCTTTTTTCACGATGCCTCCTGGGAAAAAGAACAGACTTATTTTCCCAACACCAAGACCCTGCTGCTAGAGTGGCAAATCCGGTCCCACTAACACACCAGTGAGTGAAGAAAAGTCGTTGGTGCATCTTTATCTTTTGTTTCCTCCAACTGGCCCTGCCAGGGTGTCACAGGGTAACCTGGGGCAAGTGGCACCTGCTCACTGGGCCCACAGTTCCTCCGACAGAGACCAAGAGGACAGTCGGATTAAAGCTGCATTCCCTGAGCATCACTGCCTTAGGTCCAGTTACCTAGAAGCAAAGGGAGGGGTGTGGATTCTTGTGCTAGGATTTTCTTTTTTTTTTTGAGATGGAATTTCACTCTTGTCACCCAAGCTGGAGTACAGTGGCGCAATGTCGGCTCACTGCAACCTCTGCCTCCCGGGTTCAAGCAATTCTTCTGCCTCAGCCTCCTGAGTAGCTGGGATTACATGCGCCTGCCAGCACGCCCGGCTAATTTTTTGTATTTTTAGTAGAGATGGGGTTTCGCCATGTTGGCCAGGCTGGTCTAGAACTCCTGACCTCAGGTGATCCACCCACCTTGGCCTCCCAAAGGGTTGGGATTACAGGTGTGAGCCACCGTGCCCAGCTGTGCTAGGAATTTTCTAAGGTATACTCTTGGGTGAAACCAAGAAGAAATTCATTTGAAGCCTGCACTCATGACAGCTGCAGGTGAGGAGTACATGATCCAGCAAATGGGACCTGGGTGGGCCCTCAGTGTCAATCACACCACTGTGATCATTTCTGTGGGTGCACCACCTGTTCTACTCACTATTCAACAGTTTTCCTTAAAACACATTAAGCTTAAATTGATTCATTTTTAAAATATTTATTCTGTTTTGTTTTTTGTTTTTAAAACAGGGTCTCGCCTGCTGCCCAGGCTGGAATGCAGTGGCATGATCACAGCTTGCTGCAGCCTTGACCTCCTGGGCTCAGGTGATCCTTTTGCCTCAGCCTCCTACAGGTGCATGCCACCACACCTGGGTAATTTTTTTATTTTTTGTAGAGATGGGGGTCTCCCTATGTTCCCTGAACTGGTCTTGAACTCCTGGGCTCAAGTGATCCTCTCACCTCAACCTCCCAAAGTGCTGAGTTTACAGGCATGAGCCACCACACCCAGCCCGATTCATTTTTAAACATGCATTACGCTGTAAATGGAAAATCGGCATCACTTGCCAAGGGACATTTAAGTAATACACCGAAATGAACACGAGCATAATACAGTCTTTAACATCGCCTGTATGCTACAGGAGTCATTTCCAAATGCCTGCGGGCATGCAGACCCCACTCTGGGTGTGTCGATGATTAAGCCTCTCTCAGGCTCTGGTCTGGGAAGAATGTGACCCCGTGTCACACTGGTATAAACGGATGCTGATCATGCCATCGGGCCTGATGTGGCTCCAGACAGAGCCAACTGCAGGAGGGAGAGGGAGCAGCTGCCCTGACCCTAGTGACTTCTCAGGGCTTCCAACCCTGCCCTTGCAGCCTCCCCCTCAATGCTCACCCAAGCCTCCCTTCTCCCACTCCTCCCCTGGGTCTGCTGAGACGCTGGGGATACATCGCGATGGTTACTGGGGTGCCGTGCTGAACTATCAGATAGGAAGCGATGGTCCCTGTGCCTGCCAGCTCTTGCTGGGCTTAAACAAATACCATCAGAACTAATGGCAGAGGAGAAAACCTGACTTAACTTAGGGCTAGAAAGTGTCCCTGAAAAAATGGTGGCTTTTTTTTTTTTTTTTTTAAAGACAGAGTCTCACTCTGTCACCCAGGCTGGAGTGCAGTGGTGCAATCACAGCTCACTGTAGCCTTGAATTCCTAGCCTCAAGCAATCCTCCCACCTTAGCCTCTGGAGTACCTAGGACGACAGGTGCACACCACCACACCCAGCTAATGTTTATTTCATTTTATTTTTGAGACAGAGTCTTGCCCTGTCACCCAGAGCTTGAGTGCAGTGGCGTGATCTCAACTCACTGTCACCTCTGCCTCTTGAATTCAAGCAATTCTCCTGCCTCAGCCTCCCGAGTAGCTGGGACTACAGGCATGTGCCACCACACCTGGCTAATTTTTGTATTTTTAGTAGAAACAGGGTTTCTTTACGTTGGCCAGGCTGGTCTCGAACTCCTAACCTCAAGTGATCCACCCACCTCGGCCTCCCAAAGTGCTGGGATTACAGGCATGAGCTACCACATCTGGCTGGCTAATTTTTATTTTTTATTTTTGTAGAGATGGGGTCTCACTATGTTGCCCAGGCTGGTCTCAAACTCCTGGCCTGAAGCGATCCTCCTGCCTCGGCCTTCCAAAGTGCTGAGATTATAGGCATGAGCCACCATGCCTGGCCTGGTATGAGTCTTAAAGGTCTTAAAGGATAAAGAATTAGCTGGACAGAAAGAGGAAGGCAATGTGGAAGAAGAAGAAGGGCGAGGGAAAGAGCAGGTAGAAGCAGTGGTGAGAGAGGATTAAGAGTTGCAGGAACTGGCAGGGTGCGGTGGCTCATGCCTGTAATCCCAGCACTTTGGGAGGCTGAGGCAGGTGGATCATGAGGTCAAGAGATAGAAACCAGCCTGGCCAACACGGTGAAACCCTGCCTCTACTAAAAATACAAAAATTAGCTGGGCATGGTGGTGTGTGCCTGTAGTCCCAGCTACTTTGGAGGCTGAGGCAGGAGAATCGCTTGAACCAGGGAGTCGGCGGCTGCAGTGAGCTGAGATCGCGCCACTGCACTCCAGCCTGGTGACAGAGCAAGATTCCATCTCAAAAAAAAAAAAAAAGAGTTGCAGGAACTAAGAAAAAAGAGTGGGCTAGAGTAGAAAGCAACAGGGGAGAGTGATGAGTCCAGAGAAGGGGTTAGACCAGTACGTCTCACCACCAACCACACTGGGGGCACCTTAAACCCCTGTGCCCTGGACCCTGCCTCCAGAGATTCTGATATCATTACTTTCAGGTGGGGACAGGAAATCAGCATTCTATCCAGATTCCCCAGGAGATTCTGAAGGGCAGTCAGCCAGGGACCTCTGAGTCAGATCATGTAAGGCCTGGTTTTTGCTTAGGAGCAGTTGAAACTACTGAAGAATTTTAAGTGGGGCAGGGGAAGAGTGACTTGGTCAGCTTTGTGTCTCTATCAGATCCTTCTGGATACATATGGGAAACGGACTGCAAGGCCATAGTGGCTGCGGGGACACAGGTCATGGAGCTTGTGCAATTGTCAAGGCAAAAGATGGCAGCGGTCTGGGCCAAGATGGAAGCCACTGAGATGAAGAGAGGGGATGGATTCCAGAAGGACTGAAGGTTTGCATGAAGAGACAGAGGACCGCTCCAGGCTTCCACTGTAAGCCCGTGATGGGTGGTGGTGGTGTATACCGAGAGGCCACCACTGTTGGCTCAAACACCAGCCTGGTCCACTGCTGTCAGCCTCTCCTGGGCTCTAGGCCCTGGGCTTTAGGGCTCATGACCATCCATCTGAATTTCAAGACACTTTCCACATTAATAAGAGAGAGGACTCAAGGCTCCCTGGCCACATTTTACTCAAAACATCATATCACCTGATGATCTAAATATATTCAAAAAAGTCAATGAGGGAGCAGGAGAAAGAGGGGATTTTTCATTTTTCTTCTGTACCCTAGACAGACAAGGGCAAAGACCCTTAAAAGATTTAGGTTGCAGCTGGGCACAGTGGTTCACGCCTGTAATCCCAGCACTTTGGGAGGCTGACGAGGGAGGATCACTTGAGGCCAGGAATTTGAGAGCTGCCTGGGTGACAAAGCGAGACCCCAGTCTCTACAAAAAATTTAAAAATTAGCTGGGTGCACCTGTGGTCCCAGCTACTCAGGAGGCTGAGGACAGAGGATCACTTGAGCCCAGGTGTTCGCGCTGCCGTGAGCTGTGACTGCACCACTACACTCCAGCCTGGGTGACCCAGCGAGATCCTGTCTCAAAAAAAAAAAAAAAAGATTTAGGTTTCTCTTGACCCTCCCGTAGATGATCTTCCATCCACTGCTAGATAAATTCCATTACAGGGGCCGAGTCCATTTTTGTTCACTACCCGGCACATAGTAAGCAGCCAATAAATATTAGAATGAACACATGAGGAATAAATCAGGATAGATGACCTGTCACAGAACTCCCAAGTTCAGGAATTAAGGATTATCTCCAGAATAAATGTCACAGCCTGGGAGTTAGTTTCCAAATAGCACCCCCTCGACCCTCCACATGTCTGTACACAGCCCCCCTGTAGCACCCCGCAATCCAATTCTCTGATCCCACTGGCATCCGCCTACTGTCTTCAGAATGCACCTGTCACCCCTCAGCAGACACCATGTTATTCATGTCACAGTTACTAAGCACTCATTCTGGCACGGATGAGGACCTCAAGGCTGGAAAACCGTGATGAGTTAGAGAAGCTCCCATCCCCACTCCAAAGACAAATGTCCACTATAAGACAACTGGGACCCCAAAGCCTCTCCTCCATCAGTTCTATGAGAGAAACAGAACCCTTCACTTCACAGTGAAACGGAGTGGTCAGCATGGTTTTTTTTGTTTTGTTTTTGTTTTTGTTTTAAGAGATGGAGTCTTGCTCTGTCGCCCAGGCTAGGGTGCAGTGGCACAATCTCAGCTCACTGCAGCCTCAAACTCCTGGACTCAAGCGATCCTCCCACCTCAGCCTTCAAAGCAGCTGGGGCTACAGGTGCGTGTCACCATGCCTGGCTAATTTTGCTATTTTTTTGTAGAGACAGGGTCTCATTATGTTGCCCAGGCTGGTCTCAAAACTCCTGTGCTCAAGCAATTCTCCTGCCTAACCCTCCCAAAATTCTAAAATTACAGGCCTGAGCCACCACACCTGGCCACGGTTAACCCCCACGAACAGCATCCAGACTGGAAACACATTATGTTCATTGGCATCTGCAGTGTGATGTTCCAAGGGGGATGCTCCATGTGGACTGGATGACACCTGCTCACACTGGTCACCATTTCCTTGTCTCTGGATTTTCAAAACAGTCCCTAACTGGTCCATCCATGGAGTCTCTGACCCCCCACAGCCAAAGGCATCATCTCTCCCCATCCTCACACCTGCACAACCGCCATTGCTTACCAAGCTCAGGGAAAATGAGGGCATTATTATTGAAGTCAGTAATTCCTGAAGATACTCTCTTGGTTATAGATAAGGCTTGAGATAAGATTGTATCCTTTCAATCCAGTTCCTTCCCTACCATCCCATCAGAGACAACCACATGGACCTACTCCGATGTCTCCTTCCAGACATTGTTCCTCGTATAAACATGTGAGGCCACAGAAAATACAACAAGAATTTCTGTTTATGTTTATATGAATAATACATTTTTCCACATATACTTCTCCTGGTTGTTCTTTTTTAAAACTCAGTAATGCCATAAAGCTCTTTCCATATGGGTACAATGGATAAACCTTTTTTTTTTTTTTTTTTTTTTGAGACAGAGTCTGGCTCTGTCGCCCAGGCTGGAGTGCAGTGGCATGATCTCGGCTCACTGCCACCCCCATCTCCTGGGTTCAAGCGATTCTTGTGCCTCAGCCTCCCAAGTAGCTGGGATTACAGGTGCACACCACCACGCCCAACTAATTTTTGTATTTTTGGTAGAGATGGGGTTTCACTATATTGGCCAGGCTGATCTTGAACTCCTGAACTCAAGTGATCTGCCTGCCTTGGCCTCCCAAAATGCTGGGATTAGAGGCTTGAGCTACCGCGCCCAGCCCCTTGTTCTTTTTAACTGCTGTAAAATATTCTGCAAAATGGCTGATGGATATTTAGGTTGCTTCCACTTTTCCTTTTCTCTATTTCTTACCTATCATTGGATATTCTATTCCAATAATGCTCCGTGAGCATCCTCACGCCTGCCTCCTTAGCCAGGTTCTTGGGGATGTGGAAGGGCAGCCCACTTCACACTGTGGCCCCCCTCATCCCTCCCTGCTCCATCTCCCTCCCTTCATACACTCAGCACTGAAGACAAACCAGGAACCCACTGCTCCTCCAGCAGGGTCCCTGCTCGCAATCTCTGCCTTTTCTTTTTAAAAATTATACATTTTTTTTTTTTGAGATGGAGTCTCGCTCTGCCACCCAGGCTGGAGTGCAGTGGCACAATCTCGGCTCACTGCAAGCTCTGGGTTCACACCATTCTCCTGCCTCAGCCTCCCAAGTAGCTGGGACTACAGGTGCGTGCCACCATGCCGGCTAATTTTTTGTATTTTTAGTAGAGACAGGGTTTCACCATGTTAGCCAGGATGGTCTCGATCTCCTGACCTCACCATCCGCCCACCTCAGCCTCCCAAAGTGCTGGGATTATAGGCGTGAGCCACCGTGCCTGGCCCATATATGTATTTTTTTTTAATTTAAGAGATGGGTTTCACTCTGTCTCCCAGGCTGGAGTACGTGGAACAATCATAGCTCACTGCATCCTCAAAGTGGCAGCAGACTTGAAGTGGCAGCCTCGAAGCCCTGGGCTCAAGCAATCCTCCCGCCTCAGCCTCCTGAGTAGCTGGGAATACAGGTGTGTGCCACCACATCCAGCTAACCTCTGCCTACTCTCTCACTGTTCCTTGTTGCCTGACCTTTCTGGAACCATCACTGCTTGGGGAATTTGAAATATCCTCCCAAGCCCATCTCCAACACTACAGGCTTAAGGAAACCTTTGCACACCACTTATGGTGGGCTTCCCTGAAACCACATCTGGTCGCCTTGGTCCTGGAGCTTGCATTCTTTTTTTTTTTTTTTTTTTTTGAGACAGAGTCTCGCTCTGTCACCCAGGCTGGAGTGCAGTGGCGTGATCTTGGCTCACTGCAAGCTCCGCCTCCCGGGTTCACGCCATTTTCCTGCCTCAGCCTCCCAAGTAGCTGGGACTACAGGCACCTGCCACCACACCGGGCTAATTTTTTTGTATTTTTAGTAGAGACAGGGCTTCATCGTGTTAGCCAGGATGGTCTCAATCTCCTGACCTCGTGATCCACCTGCCTCGGCCTCCCAAAGTGCTGGGATTACAGGCGTGAGGAGCTTGCATTCTTGGACTTGTCACCCCCATCGCTAGATGATAACCTCCTCTGAAGACAGGAAAATTCCCCATTGTATTGCCAAAGCCTGCAGCAGCTCACTGCACAGAGTTGCTTAATAATAACCCATCAAGATTAAAGTGAGGAAGCCAGCCTCTCCCTCAGCCCTCCTTTGGTTCAAGCAAACCACAAACAAATCAAGCCACTTCCATGTGCATCAATATATCATCTCTTCTGATCCACAGACAACTGGCAAAGGTCATCAGAGTGGAATCATGACCCTCATTAAATATGAAGGGACTCCCTTGGAAGCTAAGTGGCAGGTCTCGGTCTGAAGCTGAACATAGGGGCCTCTTTGCAAAAGAGGGGCTTGGTCTGGGAGCTCTCAGATATTTCAGGATGAGTCGTGTTTCCAAAAAGTGTGACGCGTCCATCCCAGCCCCTCTTATAAAACCATCTCCCCAAAAGCAGGCACTCTAGTACTCAGATTTTTGCCAAAAGCAAGGACCACTGTGCTTATTAACTAAATTCTTTGAGTATCTTAAAATGTTTTAAAGTTTACAGGATCAACTATTGTTTCAACCCAAGCAGAAGTATCTGTGAAACCATGGGTTTGTGTGCTACTTACATTTTTTCCCCCAATACCTATCAAGAAGAAGACATAATTATTCTTTTCTGTTTTTATGCCATGGGCCTTTGAGAATTATCTTGTGTGCCGCCAGTGGTAACACATTTTGGAAAACATTCATAAGATCAACCAAAAAACTTTGGTTCTTATTTATTCACTGCAAATTTCTTAAATTCATTGCATTTTGAGGAAAGACAGTTCAGAGAAGTTTGTGATCAGGTCATCAAAAGAGAAATCTTCAAAGTGCACGACTTTGCTATTGGGAAAAACTTGCTTGATCTTAGACTATGAGCGGTCTGCACTGAGACGCTTGGCTTGTCTGTCTGTATATCCTGCATGGTGATGGCGATTTTGCATCCTAGATTTCTCAGGACAATCATGGTGTCAAATATCACCCTGGTGACCCCTCCCTCAGCTCTGGACCCAGAGTTCCAGGAAGCTTCTAGAAGCTGATGTCATCTAGCCTGTCCCTAAAGAGCAGGAACTGGAGAAGTCTCTTCTTCATCCTCAGTCCCTTTTAGATCAACAGAAGCCCAGCTTGCCAAGGAAGATGAGGGCCCCAGGAATTCAATTATTCACTTTAGCAACTACTCATTAAGCCCCGGAGATACTGCATGAACAAAACCAACAGTGTCTCTGCACGGGAAGGAGGGAGGGACTCATTTGGCCAGTTCTCCTCCAGCCTCCTTCCTCCCTATATCCTGCCCCAAGATGGGCCAGCATTCCCAGGATTCAACAGCTTTGCCCGGGAGCGACCCAGTGCTCAGTGGGAAGTGACCTACTGCCTGAGCGGAGCTCTTGCTCACCATTGTCCCATCAGCACGGGAGCACGGAAATCCAGCATCCTGCACAGATGACGTGCTATAAGGGTCCCAGGCCCTGGGGACCTGGGCCTGGAATCCCACTGAACTCCCCTCAGCTGTGGCCTAGATCTAGTCCTGGGTCGGCTGCCAAATTGCTGTGTGACCTGGGCAAGTCACTCCACCTCTCTGAGTGTCCCCAGCTGTCAGTGTCATACTGGGACTTCTAAGGTCCTTATGCCCTGAAATTCTCCAGTCTTAGCCCAGGGCTGTCCCGAATGCAGTGAGCTCTCACCCTTTCAGGCACCTGAAGGAGCATGAGTACCTCTGGAGCCGTGCAGGACAGGTGCCCTCATCACCACCACCAGCCTCCGCTCAGGTGTCAGGTTACCAGCCCGGCACTCTCTCGCTGGGTGGCAGCTCTGCCTCTGATATTTTTAGACTCCCCCCTGGCCTGTCCCTAACAAGAGCCAGATGCATCTGATTCCTGCCACAGTGCTGCTGAAATTGCATTCTTTGGCTAACTTCTGCAGGGAGCCAGGCTTCACCACTCCTGGGGTGAGAAGGAGAGACTGCTCTGCCTGTCACCACCACACCAATCCCCATTCCTTCCCTGCACATGCTGAGGCCATCGTCCAAGAGTCAGGCCTCCATCCCTTCTATGATGCCAACTGCCCTCTTCCTTCATTCCAGCTGCTGCCGCCAATCACCTGCCCTCCTGAGACACCCCGACACACACACCCCTCCTGCACAGGCATCCCGAGGCTGGCCTTTAACTCTCTCCTCTGGGACAGATCTGCTCCCTTAATCCCAGTGCCTGGGCCCCACCCCACCTTTGGGTAAGTAACGTCACCGCCTCCCCTCTGGAACTCCCGTGGCTGGAGAGCCCTGCCCTGTCCCCACCTTAGCCCCTGTAGCCCGTGTCAGAGTCCCCACTTGGCCACAGAGCTGGGAAGCAGCCACATGTTACCCCCCCCCACCCCCCCCCCCACAATTATCTGACCCCCACCCCCCGCAAAAGGAGGGAGGCTGGACTTCTGCTTCCCAAACAAACCTCGCCAAGCAGCCAGCAGTCCAGCGCCAGCCCATCTGGCCTGGAAGGACATTTATATATTTTCATCTCGACAGACTTCCCTTCCTGGTACCATCTGGCGGAGTTTACTATGACAAAGAAGTGGCCTTTGCTGTGCCCTCACTGACCTGGAAGGCTGTATAGCAGAGGCGAGGGCAGGAGAGTGTCACTCTATGCCTAGGGTGAAAAATGGGCTGGTTGATCCTCCCTGTTAATTACCCGTTGCTGGAAAATGGGGAGTCTGTGCACATATGCATGTGGTTTTAGCTCCTACTACGAAGATATTATGTGAGAGGCAGAGAAAAGATACTGAGGTGAAACATTCACTTCCATTCCAGGAAGAAAGGATTTAAGTGCCATTACTGTGGTGGGGGTGGAGAAGCAGGGACGGTTTGCTAAATGGATGTGCTCCATAGCCACAATAAAATGCCACCAAGCCCTTTAGCCGCTCATTAGCTAGACCCTAATCTGGGGTGGTGTCAGCCAGAGTGGGTGCACCCCCTCCTCCGGCCCGAGGTGGGGCAGTGTCAGCCCCAAGCCTCACCCTCCTCACAGGGACGCTTCCGCCTGGCCCTGCCCTCACCCACTCAGCTGGTCGACTCCGTGGTTTCCAACACAAACACATTCTCTGGATTTCAGGCGCACCTCAATCTCTCCACTTGAGGGGCAGAGGAGGCTCCAGGCTATGTGGCCAGCCCTCTGCCTCCTACTCGACTCCCTGGTTCCCCATGGGATGGAGGTGGTGAGATCCAAAAACCCTCAGTGGGAAAACAGGTTCTGCACCTTCCTGCCACCTCCACGCCTCTCCCTGGGCTGTGGTCTTGGCATTTGCCAAGGCCCCCGTGGGCATCCGCGCCCTGTTTTCCCCAGAAGGGTCTCCCCTCATTCCCTGCAAACCAGCAGGGCATCTCCAGGTGGAAAGAAGGGGAGGGCTTGGGAGGCAGATAGAGGTTCAAGGTCTAGTTCTTTGCATTTACCAGCTCAGTGGCCTTGAGCAAACCGACTTAGATCTCTAGCCTGTTTCCCCACTTGCAACAGGAGAGTGTGCTGGAAACAGCTCAGGGATGAGGCTCCCAGGGAGAAATGGAGATGGAGGGCGAGCACCAGCCAACTGCAAACCTCCAGCAGCTCAGGTCGCCATCCTTCCCCTTGTGTGACTCCTGGGAAACCAGGACCCCGTCCCTTCCTCGTCCTCTTTAAGCTTTCTTAACTGAAGGCTGAATTCCAGGAAGAGGTGCCCAGCAATAATGTGTCGGTTCTTAGATTTCTCTCTGATTCAGACTGGAGTGCAGAGGTGGCTAAAGGCAGCTTTAAAAAATGTTTATGATAAAATATGCATAACATCATAATCATCATTTTAACCGATGATAAGCACACAACTCAGTGGCATTAAATACCTTCACAATACTGTGTAACCATTGCCACTATGTATACCCAAAACTTCTTCATCCTCCCCAACAAAAACTCTGTCCCATTAAACAGTAACTCCCGGTTCCCAGGTACCCCCAGCCCCTGGCAACCATCATTCTACTTTCTGTCTATAAAATTTGCCTATTCTAGGTGTCTCATAAAAGTGGAATCACACTGTATTTGAACTGGAGGCTTCTTAAGTCCCTCTCCAAGCCCCTTACTTAGACACAGCTGAATTATAAGATCAAGGTGCACACACACACATACACACACACACACACACCCTCAAAGCTTGGGAGGGGCAGTGCTCCCTTCCCCAAAACTGAAGCTGGCCTGGAGGGAGAGCTTTGCCCTGTGGTGTCTTCGGAGTCCCCACGTCCAGCCCCACATCTTCACCTAAAAGACCTCCCTGGAGCGTGCTCAGATCTCTGGATTTGGGGAGGGCGTAGAATACACACTACGAGCTGCAGCCTCTCCTCCCTCTGGAACCCATGGGTGTGGTCTCGCCTCTTTAAAGCCCCCCAAGCCGTACTAGAGTTGGCAGGGAGAGAGGTGTCATCCCAGCAGGGCCTCCCGGCTCCTCCACCGTTCCTGACCCCCAAGAAGTCGCTCCTCGCCGCTCGGGGGCGCGACGGAGCAGCGGCGGGGGCCTAGAGGGGTACGCAGCCCAGGAGGACCCGCTGGCCCGGCCTGGCGCACCAGTCCCGCCCGCGAGGCGAGTCTGGGGACGCTGCCCGGGAATCCCTCACGCGACCTGGGGATCTCCCTGGACTCCAAGAGCCCCGGGTGTGAGTCCGGCGGGGCGAGGGGAGGCGCCCTGACTCCTCCCCAAACTTTTCCCGCCTGCTTCGGCTCAAAAGGCGTGGGAAGCTGTCCCGGGATGGCGAAGTGGAATTCTGGGGCCGGAGCGAGCGTGGCGCAGACCGGAGGTCGGCGGCATGGGTGGCACCTCGGCCCTCCCGTTACTGTCACCAATTCCGGGGGTTGCTCCCGGTCCAGTAAGTGGAGGGGTCGCGTCCCTGCTGCCCGGGAGTACACGATCCCAGGGCCCCCCCCCGATGTCGCCCCGCGCCCTGGGTGCGCCCACAACTCACCCGGCGCTGGCGGCTGCGCTGGCGGCTGGATCGACGGACTGGCTGGGGGTGCGAGGCGAGGCCGCCGGGCTGTTTTGAAGCTCTGGGCTGGGACTGCGCGCCCTCCCTCCACCCTCTAGGCGGCGGGGCCCCTCCTTCCCCGATCCCGCCTCCCGGGCCGTGACGCCAGGAGCCGGGAGAGCCGAGTGGGAGGGGCCGCCGGCGAAGGGAGGGGGCCCTGGAGGGAAAGGCCGAGGCTGGGAGCGCCCTGGCGCCCCCCTACCACCGTCTCCGCCCGCCTCCCTGCGGCTCTGTGGCCAAGTTTGGGGCGGAGCCGGTGGCACGGGCCCGGGGGAAAAGGGAGAAAGGGAGGCTCCCGGGAGCAAGGGGCTTCCCTTCTCTGCAGGTTTCCACATCCCTCTCGTTCTCTTTCCTCTCCTCTTCTCCCCTTTTCTTCCTCTTCCCTAAGGAGTTTTGGAATCCGGGCTCCCTGCTCTAGAACCCCTTCTCTGGCCTTTTATGAACTTCCTGAGCTCGTCCATAATCTCCCCTGTCTCAGTTTCCTCTTCTGGGAATGGGAGTGATTATAGGTCGGAAGGTATAATACGTCCACAATGTTTGGCTCATGGTACCTGCTCCATGGACGTCAGCCATTGTTATTTTTATCATCTCACCTGGAGTCCTGGCCTTGGTGCGAGATGCCCAGCAACCAGTCTTCAGACTCTTCCAGGACCGCCTGTTCACTTCCCCCACCCCACCAGTACACACACACACACACACACACACACACTGTCACACAAAGCACTCCCCACAGCCTTTCAACCCACAGTCCTGGTATTTAGTGTCCCTGGAAATAACATCAAAGGAACTGCCTTTCTTTCCAGCCTCAGTTTCCCCATCTGGAAACTGGGAGGGCTGATCTGCTCTAGGGGCTCTTGGGAGGATGGGGGAGGAGACCAGAGGCACCTGAGCCCCATCGTGTGTGTGTGGAAGGAGGGAGTGGGAGTCAGTGTATTTTTACAAATTGAAGAAATTCCAAAACAGGGTCACAACATATAACAGTATATTTTAAACTTTTAATTTAACAAGTTCATGTTACTTGCACATACCCCAGAATACAAGGCAATTGACTTGTGCTACTGACAAGAGAATGAGAAACCCTTTTAAGAAATGTTAATTTATTGTGCAATCCTGTGCTCTGGTTGGACTCCATGTTTGTATTTTCTGTTGAGCATCTTTTTTTAATCCTGCTGAGGAGCTCTGTCGTGAGAGGGCCTTGTTGGGTCTAAATTAGAGATCCTTGGGGGATTTGAGATCCCCTCTAAAGGGCCACCCCTCCCCCAGGCCTTGAGCTTCCCAAGTTGGCCTAGGGTCTGACCTGCCAAATCTCCTTTAATTCTACAGTTAACCAAGACTCCCATCCCCCAAGATAATTGTGTGTGTGTATGTGTGTGTGTGTGTGTGTGTGTGTGTGTGTTTGGAGCTGGAGAGGGGACAGGAAGGCACTAATATGAACTGAGTCCTCTTCCTCCATAAAAGGGGAGGAGGGTGAGGTCTGCTTGCTATAGAGGAGGACCAGGAAGGGCCCACCTACCTGCTTATGGCCATGTGGAGGACAGAGAAAACTCCAAAGTCTCCCAGAATGGAAAGGCCAGGCAGGGGATGGAGCAGGCAGGTTTCTGCATTTGCTGAGGGCTTAGTGTGTGCCGGTTACTTTACAAACATAACCTTCAATAGAACACGGCAGCCCTGCAAAACAAGTTACCCTCATTTTATCCATGAAGAAACTAAGGCTCAGAGAAGCTACACCAGTAACTTACCCAAAGTCTCTACGCAGTTGATAAAGTTTGGATTTGAACCCAGACTCACTGCAGCAAACCCCATTCTCCTCTTTCCACCCTATCACTCTTTACCAAATGCTAACCACACTCAAGCTCTAATTTTTGCCATATCCACCTTCCACCTGAACTGGTATTCACTTAATTGTTTTCTTTAAATTAACTCCGTTGATTTTAATATGTTTATTTGAAAAGAAAGCCCTATATTGCCATGGTAAACAGGAAACCAGTGCCATCTGCCAAAAATAGAAGACAAACTTATGAATATAAACACTATTGAAATAAAACAGTGTTAGTAAATTGTAGCCAGATACTGTTGCCTGAAAGAGTCCATGAGTCTGAGGTTTAGGGTCTATTAAAAAGGGAGCCAGGTGCGGTGGTGCTTACCTGAAATCCCAGCTGCTCGGGAGGCTGAGGTTGGAGGATCGCTTAAGCCTGAGAGTTCCGAGGCAGCCTAGGCAGCATAGCAAGACCCTGTCTCTTAAAAAAACAGTGGGGGTGATCAGTAAGATGTTAAAAGCATGCTAACACAGAGAAGTCTTTCTTCTGTTATCAGAACTATTGCAAGATCATTGGAAAAGACGGTCATGTTCTCACTCTGATTCAGAGCCAGGAGATGCCTCCTCCCTGTACTGTCTCCCAAGCCACCAGCTGGTGGGGTGTGTCCCAACTGGAAAGAACCCGTCCAGACCCCCAAGATCCCTCTCCAAGACCCAGAGAAAAAAACAGGACAATTGCTCTTCTCCCTTGTTTCTAAACCCACTCCAGAGCCCAACCTGTCTGTCCCATTCACCTGCTACTTGCTATTCTTTGTTTTCTGTCTTTAAATAT
The DNA here is from genome assembly GCF_029281585.2 of Gorilla gorilla gorilla. Classification (NCBI taxonomy): domain Eukaryota; kingdom Metazoa; phylum Chordata; class Mammalia; order Primates; family Hominidae; genus Gorilla; species Gorilla gorilla. Next base: position 14,214,949 of record NC_073242.2, read on the forward strand.
ACTCCTGTCCCTCTAGGAAGATGGGAGACAGAAACCTGCCTCATACCTGCTTGTATTCCTGCTTCTGGTGTTTCGATAATGAACTTGGTGTGGGGGAAAGTAAGAGTGTGTTTGATGGAGTTCTGGTCCCAGTCCTTCAGCCCCGTATACTAATAGTATACATCCCCACCCTGGCCATAGCCTCGTGATGAGAGGAATATATTCCTCAATTTGATCTTGAGCTTGGCCATGTGACTTGCTTTGGCCAATGAGATATTAGCAAAGATGACACACACAAAGAACGGAAGGGTGCCTGGGTGGTACAATTTGCCCTCTCTCTCTTTTGCCATTTCCGTGAGCATAGTATACCTCTGGCAGCTTAGTGGTCCCAGAAAATGAAAGACATGTGAAGTAGAGCTACCCTAGAGGACCTACAGAACTTCTGTCAGAGACACAGAGCTACTCCAGTCAAGCCACAGACATGTAAATGAGAAATGCATGCTAATTGTTGCATGCCACTGCAGCTCATGGTTGTTTGTTTCACAGCAGTAGCTGGTCTATATGGAGAGAGCGAAAGAACTGTAAGGAAGGCATTTGAAGGTATGGAAAGTCATCGAGGATGGGGGCTTGGTTCAGGGTGGGATAGAAGATAATTGATTATGCAGTGATCTCTCATGTGTCTTTCCTGGCTTGAACATTTTAGGGTTCTGCAGTCTCTTGTACCTGGATCCTGTTCACTCTTTCTTGTTCTCAGAAGGAATGACTAGGGGTGCCCATGCCTGGGTGCAAATCTGATCCCCAACCTTAAGAAAGCCAAACAGAACTCAACGTTGTAGCAGCATAGGTCATGGAGAAGACAACGTGGACTCTTGTTAAGAAGGATGGAGATTTTTTCAAATAGCCACAAACTCCTGATGGGAATAGATTGAATATGAATGTGATTCAACCATCATAACCCACTTTTAGTTGGTGGATTAGCTGAATCTTAACAGATGCCAGGGGTTTTACTAACTTCCATTCAGTGGCTGCTTCCACTGAAAACAAACTGTTCATAGGCTGCTAAGATGACCCCCATGCCCCTGCCTCCTGGTATTCATGCCTTTGTGTAATTCTCTCCCCTTGAGAGTGGGCTGCACCTAATGACTTGCTTCTTTTTTTTTTCCTTTTTTTTTTTTTTTTTTTTTTTTTTTTGAGACAGAGTCTTGCTCTCTCGCCCAGGCTGGAGTGCAGTGGCACAGTCTCGGCTCACTGCAACCTCAGCCTCCTAGATTCAAGCAATTCTCCTGCCTCAGCCTCCCGAGTAGCTGGGATTACAGGCACCTACCACCATGCCTGGCTAATTTTTGTATTTTTAGTAGAGACGGGGTTTCACCATGTTGGCCGGGCTGGTCTCGAACTCCTGACCTCAGGTGATCCACCCACCTCGGCCTCCCAAAGTACTGGGGTTATAGGTGTGAGCCAGCGTGCCCAGCCACAAAGGCACTTCTAAGTGTGGCTCAGCTGGTTGCCATCTTGGTGTGAGACAGATGGTTGGGTAGCCCCCAAGTCCTTACTGTATGAAGAGTCAGGAAATCTGAATTCCTTAGAGTGGGACCTGAGAAACATGCTTTCTTGAGGCCATTTCCTCCCTGCCACCCACCTCCACAGACTGGGTTGGGGGAAGGATGGGGATAATGATTTCAAGCCCTAGTATCGTCCGACTTAAAGCTCAGAGCTCTGGGTCTCATAGCTTCTCACCGTGAGTCAGGGGGTAAAGCCATACCTTTTGAGTCTGACCTTTCCTGCTTCCTTTTGTCTCTGATTTCTGTCACAGAAATACCTACAAACTGCTGTCATAAAACATCCTGCAAATGCAATAAGAATGAACAGTACAAATAGTGTCCGTTTGACTTACGACAAAGGTTTGACTAAGCACCAAAGGCAACAACCACAGAATTTCCAAACTTCTGGAGAAACAGCCCCAAACCATGCTGTTTTAGGCTGTTTCGTGTCTCCTAAAGCCATCACATGAAATGAATGCAAATGTCTGTGAGTAGAACAAAGGTAAGTGGCTGTGCCCGGGTTTTTCCCATTATAGAAACCTCTGGCTGCTTGACTCTGGTTCTGTTTTCATCAGGAGGTTTGGCACCACAGGAATGGAGCTTCAGAGCTCTCCCAGATTTGAATTTGCCTGAAATATGGTCAGAAAGGATAACAGGAAGCAAGGGGTGGGGGTTGTGCTCCACCACCAGAGTCATTACTACCCAAACGTCTGGAACCCAGCGTGGCTCATGGGATGTTCTTGGCAAGTCACAGAAGAAAGTCCCCAGGTGTCCCCAGAGTGGCAAGGAGGATGGAGGCCAGCTCTCTTGGCCTGTCTTCTGAAAAGAACAGTTTGGCACTGAAAAGTTTTGCAAAGAAGAAGAAAAAAAGATGTTTTTGTTGTTAATAATGTCCCAGGAGTGGGCTGTCATTTTCCCAGGATCCCAAGTACAGTCATAAAAGCGATCCCTCAGTCTATGAGAGCATTCTTGTACTTTTCTTTTCTTTTCTTTCTTACACAGAATCCCACTCATTTGCCCAGGCTGGAGACAGTGGCATGATCCCAGGTCACTGCAACTTCCACCTCCCAGGTTCAAGCAATTCTTGTGCCTCAGCCTCCCGAGTAGCTAGGATTACAGGCACCTGCCACCACACCCGGCTAATTTTTACATTTTTGTTAGAGACAGGATTTCACTATGTTGTTCAGGCTGGTCTCGAACTCCTGAGCTCAGGCAGTCCCCACATCTCAGCCTCTCAAAGTGCTAGGATTACATGCATGAGCCACTGCGCCATCCTTGTACTTTTCTAAATATATATTTTTTAATTTTACAAAAAAATTATTTCCCTTCTGCCAGAAAGGTGATTTTTTCCAATTATTCACTCAATGTATACATATTTTGAATCTCCCATGTGCCAGACATTATTGGAGACTTTGGGAACATAGCAGTGAGTGAACCAACTTGTCCCCAAAACCCCTTGATCTCATGGAACTCACTAACCAACCTGGTCAGTTCTGCTCATTATCCTTCTTCATACCGATATGTGTTTTATTTTTCTTTCCAAGATTGCTGGGTATCTTTTTGTGAGGTGTCTCTTAGGCTATAAAACCATGGAAATATCTTCCTAATCCAAGTGACCTCAGTTGCCTACCCCGCCGCAGGCAACTTCAACCTTAGGACTCTGGCCAGACTCTCGCATCCTTACAAATCTTTGGATCTGGGGAAGTGAGGATGCCTTCCATTTCTACCCTACTGCCCCATGCATGGTCCAACAGTTCAAAATTCAAAGAATGATGTGGCGGGAGGAGGCCTAGGAATTCCTCCCCATTCTCTCCTCCTGGCAGGAAGGTATGTAAACTATTCTGGATGAATGAGATTCTTGATTTTAAAGGCCTTATATGTTGACATTCTGGAATTCCCTCGTAATGTGGGATTAAAATCCTCTTGGACACAGGCTATGTCTGTTTGCTCTTGTTCGTTCCTCCGTTGTTTGATGTCCTCTGAGAGGTGCAGGTCCAAGATAAGGCAGCCTCAGCCTCCAGACTCCAGCCTCTGCCTTCAGCAACCAGCACAGTGGAGATGCTCACGTGAGGGGCTTTTCTTCCATAATGCTGTTTCCAATCTGTAATTAGATTTGTATTTTTTCAAGTGTGTGCTTTCTTGCTTATTGTCTTCATTCCCCAATAGAACACAAGCTTACCGAGAGCAGAGGTTTCGTCTATCTTACCCGTGGCTTTTCCACCAATGTCTTCACACAGTGGGTGAACAACCAGTGTTCCTATTAGTCTTTTAAATTTTAATTTAATTTTTATTTTATTTTATTTAGAAATGGAGGTCTCGCTCTGTGGCTCAGGCTGGAATGCAGTGGTGAGATCATAGCTCGCCACAGCCTCAAATTCCTGGGCTCCAGTGATCCTCCTGCCTCAGCCACCTGAGTAGCTGGGACTACAGGTGTGTGCCACCATGTTCGGCTAATTTTCTTATTTTATGCAGAGATGAAGTCTCACTATTTTGCCCAGGCTGGTCTCGAACTCCTGGGCTCAAATGATCCTCCTGCCTCGGCCTCCCAAAGTGCTGGGATTACAGGTGTGAGCCACTGCACCCAGCCCCACTAATCTTTACAATGCCTATATGAAAATTTAAAAAAGGTGCCTCTTCTGAGCCAATGATTTAGAAAATAGTAACCTCTCAGGGTAGATAGCTTGACAAATAGATAGCACCTTGGTGCAAAGGGAAAAAAATGCCCCTTCCTCTAGGCAGACACAACCCCAAGCCAGGCATATGGTTTGGTGAAGAGTGTGTAGGCTGCATTTCACCCTCTAATCTCCTGGCTGGGAATCCTTGTGCAGGGCACAAATTATACAAGAGGAAGGGGCATGAGAACCAATAAATATTTGATGAATGAGTTAACGAATGAAAGGCACATCCTTGGGGGATGTGTGGTGGTTTTTAAAAATGTCTGCAAATTCTGTGACAGCCCATTGAGAGCTTTGGACCCATTGATTGGTGTCCAGTCAATCAATAGTATATGGTGCAAGCAAGCATGTGGCTTCCAAGGCCAGGTCATAAAAGACCATGCATGCTCAGCCTGGTTCTCTGGAGGACCTACTTACTGAGCACCTACTTATTGGCATTGAGCCAGGCACTGGGACTACAATGATGAGCAGAAACAAATACAGTTCAATGCCTCATGAAGTTTACAGTCTGGTGGGATGCACTACTATTAGGATGGCCACAACATGTATCATCCAAAGTAGGACACTTCTGAGAGTGAAAAGGGTGCTATTAGTAATTGCAGTGGGACAGTAAGCATACCTAGAACTATCCCAGGGCGACAAGGGTGTGCAATTGCCCTAACTATAATCAACTAAGTAATCCCTCAACTAAATGTGAATGTATCAGCATGACAATGTGCTATGAAGGAAGAGAAACCCAGTGCTCTGCAAATCTAGCGTAAGGGGATTGACCCAAGCAGAGATATCAAGAGGGCTTCCCTGAGGAAGGGTGCTGGAGCTTAGGCCCGAGATCCAAATGGTAAGTAGGAGTTGCTTCACAGAAAGCAATGGGAGACAGCACCAAGTGGAGGTGGCAGCTCGTGCAAAGGCTTCGTGGATGGGAACATGAAAGGCAGGAGGGCCTGAAAGAAGCCATTGCAGCTACAAAGGCCAGAGTGAGGATGAGGCTTGAAAGATGGTCGGGCTATGGTAAGGCTGGGGAATTCGTTCTAGGAGCAATGGAACACCATTGAAGGATTTTTCTTTTTTTTCCCCCCCCTTTTTTTGAGATGGAGTCTCACTCTGTCACCCAGGCAGGAGTGCAGTGACGTGATCTCAGCTCACTGCAACCTCCACCTTTTGGGTTCAAGTGATTCTCCTGCCTCAGCCTCCCGAGTAGCTGGGATTACAGGTGCCTGCTGCCACACCTGGCTAATTTTTGTATTTTTAGTAGAGACGGGGTTTCTCCATGTTGGCCAGGCTGGTTTCGAACTCCTGACCTCAAATTATCTGCCCGCCTCAGCTTCCCAAAGTGCTGGGATTACAGGGGTGAGCCACTGTGCCCAGCTGAAGGTTTTAAGTCAGTAGCAACATGATCTGATTGACTGCTCTGTGGAGAACTTTGGGGAGGGAAAGTGTGGACTCAGGTGGAGAAATAACAAGATGAGAAATGATAGTAACTTGAAATTCAAGATTTCATTCATACTGCAGAATGATGCTGGGTCTAGGAGAAGAATAATCCAAAGGGGATTCTGAGGTTCTTTTGGGGAGATGTCTAGAGAAAATCATGTTATTTATAGGACTGAAGAGTCTGGGGGTTGGATGAAATGGGCAATTCTCTGGGGGCCATATGTGAAGGGTTTGGCTCGGTGCCTTGGAGTGTCTGATGGTGCAGATGTTTCTTAAAGTGCTGGGGACACACTGAACTCTGGGGATAGGATGGTCTAACTCAGGTAATAAGGAATAATTCACCGGGCAGCTTCTATGTAAGCTGCACTTTGATGATGGAGTACTTGGCCAGAGAGCAGGGGGCAGGGGCGGTTCCCGAGGATGCCTGGTCACAAATGAAGCTTCACGTATTTACCCATCTGGCTTCCAAAGGGAAGCTTAGGGCAGCTTACCATCAAAGACACAGACACAATAGAGCTGACACAAAAGGAATACAAACTACACAGATGGAGGAGGAAGCAAATACATGAGCCCAGAGATTTGAAAGATGAATGCACCTATGAGTCACTGAGGAACATAGTAACTATGTAAATTTCTAGACCCCACTTCTTAAGGTGCTGGTACAGTAGATCTGGGGTGAAAGCCCAGGGATCTGCATATTTAACAAGCCTCCCTCCCCTGCAAAGTGATTCTGACATAGGTGATGAATGGACCACATTTCAAGAAACACCGCTTTAATCCTTTCAGCAAATGCAGCCATAGTAAATGAGTATCAAATTTAACGATGGAGCCCCTGACACCCTAGGCACGATGGTGAGCTGACATCCTATTGAGAAAGGTTTTCTTGGCTGATGGAGAGCCGCCTTATATTCCCACAGAGGTGGCCCATAGGAGAGCATCACTGGCTCAGTTGAACTACCTTGACCTTCAGTTGCATCTCTCTGTTACTAGAGAGGGCTTTGTGTGAATCCTTGGCTAGGGTAGGAGTCGGATTTTGCCACCAAGGCACCATGGCACAAACAGCACCAGAATAACCAGCCTAAGTGTGTAAACTGCTGGAATATGCATGGTCAACTTGGCATTGAGAATGACGATGAGCTGGTAAGAGAAGGGTTAACATTTCCAGCCCTGGAACAGCCACGCTCCCTCCTGGGAGAGATTCTGGGAAGACAAGGTGGGACCATATTTGCTCAGCCTCCAGGACCAGAAAAACTGGATAGTGTAGGGATGTGATGCTTTTGAAAATCTAGTGTGTGTGCTGTCCTCAGCTAAGCTTCCAGAGCATCTTTGATTCTGTGCTCCTTGCAATTTCTCCTACTTCTTTATTAATTCTTTCTTAGGTTTCAGTAGCCCTTTCCTTGCTTCTGAAAAGCTTGAAACCTCTCCCCAGGCATTGAGCAATGGGAGGGAGACATAGATGGTGGGGTGGCTGACTGATGAGGACAGACTTTATCTAGGACATTGCTACTTAAAGTGTGGTCCATGGACCAGCAGCATCAGCGTCCCTGGGAACTTGTGAAAAATGCAGACTCTGAGGTCCCACCCAGCCTTGGTGGCTCAGAATCTATATTTTCACAAAATCTCTAGGTGAGTCACCTGCGTGTTAAAGTTCAAGAAGTGCAGCTGTACTTATTCCTTCATCCCACAACTATTTTTTGAAGGCTTCCCAAGGGCCAGACTCTGTCCCAGTGCTGGGGCACAGTGACAAATGAAAATGACATCGTCCCTGACTCAGTGAAGGGAACAGACTAGTGAGGGGGCTATGAGATATTAATAAATACCCAAGCAAACAAACATTCCATTACAAGTTGTAGCAGCTAAAATTCAAGAAGGAAAAAAAGATCCAAGTGATAAAGTATAAAAAAAGTTGTGGCTGGATGCGGTGGCTCATGCCTGTAATCCCAGCACTTTGGGAGGCCGAGGCGGGCAGCTCACATGAGGTCGGGAGTTCAAGACCAGCCTGACCAACATGGAGAAACCCCATCTCTACTAAAAATACAAAATTAGCCAGGCGTGGTGGCGCATGCCTGCAATCCCAACTACTCGGGAGGCTGAGGCAGGAGAATCGCTTGAACCCGGGAGGCGGAGGTTGCAGTGAGACAAGATCATGCCACTGCACTCTAGCCTGGGCAACAAGAGCGAAACTCCATCTCAAAAAAAAAAAAAAAAAAAAAAAAAAAAAAAGGTCGTAAGACAAACAGCAGACTTGGAGAGGGATTTGTGGCAGACAGAATAGACACAGAGTTAAAAGGAGGGGAAAGACCATGGACAGCCAGGGCCAGGGAAGGCCTCTCTGAAGACGTGTCTTTTAAGCATGGAAAGTGGGTGGTCCTTGAAGGAGTTGCAAGATTCTAGAATGGATGTCCAGGTCTTGTCCTGGATCATGCAAGTGAATTAGAACCTCAAATGTCAGAGCTCAGATTGTAAGATTCCTGGAGAAGCAGCTAGCGCTGACCACACACGGTTATAAGTTCATCCCGTCCATCTGCGCCCATGGGATCCTCTTCAACCCAGCCCTATTCAGCCTGGTGCTGAAGCATGGAGGCTGAGGCTGCCCGGGCTCATTCCTTGCTCCAGGATTGTAAAAGCCTGTTAGACACCAGTCCTAGTGCTTGGAAACTGTTATTCTAGGGCCTCCTTCTTCTAGGGTGGATCCAAGGTTTTGTGGCCAGAAAACTGGCAAATCAGCCTTTGGCTAAAGATTAGGGAAGGAGATGTTTTGTTCTGTTTTTCCTGAAATGGTTTCTAAATGTTCCCCCTCCCAAAGGTACTAATCACCTCTCCAACCAGCCAGTTCCTATGGCATGACAGGAGCCTACAGCATAAGTCTCCACATGGTCACCCCCTCCCGTGGCAGCACTCCAGACTCCCCTAACCAGAGAGAGGAGGCATCAGATGGGACGGGGTGCTCAGAGCTGAAAAAATACTGGGAAGCTGGAGAAATGACGGAGGGAACCACAAAGACTTTTTCCCAACCTAATACAATGGAGGTGATCCCCTGGGTGGGGGTGGATTGGGCGGGAGGGGAGTGTTTGTTAAAAATTTACATCACTGGGTCCATCATCCAAACCCACTAAATCAGAATCAGAATCTCCAGGGGAAGGGACTGAGAATTATCATTTTTAGAAGTAAGGGGTGGAGCACTAGGCGACTGTATGTCCAGGCGAGTTGGAAAATCTGATGTGGAAGGAACAAGCTCACAGAGGACTTGACTTGCTCAAGGGCACATGGCAGGTCAGGAGACAACACAAGATGTTGGTCAAGAAAACAACAAGAAAACCAAGCTCCTGGTCCAGTGGATTTTCCCCTAATTTGGTTGGTTTCAACCATTTTTTTTTTTTAAAGAGATGAGGTCTCACTTTGTTGCCCAGACTGGTCTCAAATTCCTGGGCTCAAGTGATCCTCCCATCTTGGCCTCCCAAAGTGCTGGGATTACAGATGTGAGCCACCATGCCTGGTCTCAACCTTTTAAGAATCAGAATCTTTTATCTTTTTGTTCAAATAAAATATTGTGGGGAACAGAATGTATAAATCAGACCTAAAGGAGTGGGGGGTAAGGGGGCCATGGCACATAGTAGGTGCTCAACAAATACCTGTCGAATGAATGAAAGAATAATCTCTCTCCTAAAGAAAGAGCACACAGGCCTCAACTCAGAAGTTTGGTTAGGCAACAGCCTCCAGGTAGAATTGAAAATCATTGTTTTGCTTTGGCTCTGTTTTTCTAATTTCCTTCCATTCAGGCTTGAGATTGTGATTTTCTGTTTATGGTAGTGGTAAAAAAAAATTCATTTTAAAATAAATTTAAGTCAAAAACATAAGTTGATTTTTTTTAAATGAAGTAAAATCAAAGGTCACGAAACTTTTTCTGTAAAGGGCCAGATAGCAAATATTTTTAACTTTGCAGGCCATTCATCTCAACTATAAATGGGTGGGCCTGGCTGTGTTCCAATAAAACTTTATTTACAAAGGCAGACTTGGGATCATATTTGGCCCACAGGCTGCAATTGAACAAACTCTGAAATAATAATATAGGTAGGAGGTACTGAAAAGGCAGTAACTGTGAAGGTGGTATTGGGATGACCAAATTCAGAACTCTATTCCAGCATAAATCTAGGAAATCAAGGACAATAACACAGAGAAGTAGAGAGTGAATCTTGGGGCCTCTTCCCCACGTGCAGCCCCCAGACCTTTCATGGCACATCTATCGATCCTGCCCTTTTGCATCCCCCAAAGGGGATGTTAAAGGATCCCCCCAGAAACGTTCTAAGGGCTTTTTTAAAAAATTTTATTATTATTATACTTTAAGTTTTAGGGTACATGTGCACAACGTGCAGGTTTGTTACATATGTATACATGTGCCATGTTGGTGTGCTGCACCCATTAACTCGTCATTTAGCATTAGGTACATCTCCTAATGCTATCCCTCCCCCCTCCCCCCACCCCACAACAGTCCCCGGTGTGTGATGTTCCTGTTCTAAGGGCTTTAATTCCTGTCTTTCCTCTTTGCAGTTGTATCCAGTGCCCATCCATTTAATAAACTGGGGCTGGGTCTAAGGACACTCAGCAGACATAGGAGGGTCGAGGAAGCGCCTTTCAACCCAAATCACCCTCTCATATCCCCTTCTGTGTGCCAGGCTCTGCAGAGAATGTTCCTTTGGCTTCTCGAGATGTCATTGGGTAAAATTCTTAGATGGGAAACCCCGTGAAGCCATTGTCAGTCATTATCCCATTAGCTACACGTCAACTGTTAGCACCTTAGCTAGAGCACGAGCACCCAGCTTTGCGAAGTGACAGAACAGAATATAGAGTGGAAAGAGTCCAGAGAGGTGGGGCCCATCCCGGCATTTTCTAGGAAGGGAAAGTAAAAGGTGATAGAGAAAGGAGACATAGCAAGTGATGACAGACACCAGACTGTCCTCAGTATCGCCCATCTAAGCTTCTCTTCCTTACTCCCACCTTATTGAACACCTAAGTGCCGAACACTTTTTACGTGCCCTGGCTTCATCTAATCCTCACCACACTAGAAAGTAGGTGCTGTGACCCCTGTTTTACAGATGAGGGAGCAGAGGCTCAGACAGGTTAATTAAGTAGGTGGCAAGAGCCAAGACTCAAAGCTCTGCGGAACTCCAAATTTTTTTTTTGAAACGTAGTTTCGCTCTTGTTGTCCAGGCTGGAATGCAATGGCGTGATCTCAACTCACTGCAACCTCCACCTCCTGGGTTCAAGTGATTTCCCTGTCTCAGCCTCCTGAGTAGCTGAGATTACAGGCATGTGCCACCACACCCAGCTAAAATTTTTTTTTTTTTTTGTATTTTTAGTAGAGACGGGGTTTTGCCATGTTGGTGAGGCTGTTCTCGAACTCCTGACTTCAGGTGATCTGCCTGCCTTGGCCTCCCAAAGTTCTGGGATTACAGGCATGAGCCACCGTGCCCGGCCTCCAAATTCTTTTAAAAAAAAATATTATTATTGCTACTATTTTTAGAGACAGGGTCTCACTATGTTGCCCAGACTGGTCTTGAACTCCTGGGCTCAAGTGATCCTCCCACCTTGGCCTCCCAAAGTGCTGGGAATACAGGCTTGAGCCACTATGCATGGCCAAAATTATTTTTTTCATTTAAGTTCATGTATTTATTTTTAGTGATATATTAGATATACATATTTTTAGAGTACATGTAATAATTTGATACATTCATATAATCAAATCAGGATAATTGGAATATCCAAGGATCTCCAAATTCTTAATGACCACACTCAACTGTCTTGTGTCCCCCTCAAGCTTTCTCTCCTTAGTGGCCTCTTCATGCATTTATCTTGACCCAGTCTCCATTTCATTTCCAGCCCCGGAATACTTCCTTTCCCTCCACCAGGAGGTGAGATGCTCTCAGGAAGCCTGACTCAAGTGACCTTGTGCCCAGCACATCCTCGTTCCTGGAAGGATGCCAGGGAACCTCTGAGTCCTTTCAGTTGATGGTCTCAAACCCAGAGTCAGTGCAGACTGGGGCTGTTCTGAGGAAGGGAGACCAGGTGCCTCCCCATCTGCAGGGTAGGAGTGTCACAGTTCACTGGCTGGCACCCTCACCAGCCCACACCCTACACTCACCCAACCAGTTGGGCCACACCACCCACATGCCAGGCGGATCCGTTTGGACGGGCGCACAGCATGACCCAGCTTGTCTGCCACCTGTCCTCGGCTGCTGGGTTCCTCCCATCCTCCCACCTCCCAGGTGCCCCAGGTCCAGGTGTTCAAGGGCTCCTCCGTGCACATGCCCCTCCTCCATGAGAACGCTTTGTGTGTCTCACAAAGAAGAGAAACAGATCGTTTCCTGGAAGCTCAGGGAAGATCACTGCTGGGGATTCCCTGCCCCTGGGTGCCGGGCTCCCCTTTGTGGGAAGTGATTCTGAAGCCCAAGTATTCCTGTATGGAGGCAGGTTGGAGAAGTTCTTCCCCAAGGGGATGGAAGGCCAGGTTGGCGTTCTGATATGACTTCCTTGTGTCTTGCCTGGCCTCAGTTTTCCCATTTGAAAACAGGACAAAGAATTCCCTCATTGTAACTCTCTGAAGTATTCCGTAGAGGATTACTTGGCATTACACACACTCCATTGTCCCCTTAATTTATTCTTTTATTCAAATATTTTTAAATTTTGTATTTTAAAATTTTGTATTTTTATTTTTTTGAGACAGAGTCTCACTCTGTTGCCCAGGCTGGAGTGCAGTGGTGCCATCTCAGCTCACTACAACCTTTGCCTCCCAGGTTCAAGTGATTCTCCTGCCTCAGCCTCCTGAGTAGCTGAGACTACAGGAGCCTGCCACCACCATGCCCGGCTAATTTTTGTATTTTTAGTAGAGATGGGGTTTCACCATGTTGGCCACGCTGGTCTCAAACTCCTGGTCTCAAGTGATCCACCTGCCTCGGCCTCCCAAAGTGCTGAGATTACAGGCATAAGCCACAGTGCTCAGCCTCAAATATCATTTTTTTGAAACGCTGGCCAAGTTCCAGGGGCTCTGCCTGGCCCAGGAAGGTAGGAGGAGGCACAACACTCAGAGAAGGGGCTTACACCAAAAAGGGGAGGCCGACAAAAGCAAATCAACATATAAGGCAGCCAAGCAACCTCAGCTCACGATATGTGCCCTGAGGAAAATATAGCTGGAGGACGTGGTAGACACTGACCACAGGGGCAGGGCAGGGCCTGAGGACACCGCGGATAGAGGCTGAAACAACCAGAAAGAACCACCGTGAGAAGGAAGCTCTGCCGCTGAATGTTCTCAGTGAGGAAGCAGCAAGTACAAGTGCCCTGGGGTGACTAGGAGCTTGCCCTGTCTGAGGCATAATCAGTGACAGTGTTGCTGAAACATGGCGCACGATGGGGACAGTGGCAGTAATGAGGTCAGAGGGAAAGGCTGGGGCGGGAGCCTGTGGGGAGCCCTCTGAGGATTCTGCGTGCAGCAAGAGCCTCCCCAGCCACAGGAGATACAAGATCTTGCATGACTTGGGAGGAGCCTAGAAGTGGGTACCACCTTCCTCCCTCACCCCTGGTTCCCTGGGGCTGGGACTCCTATTTGGAGAGAGGATCTGATCGGCTTAGCTTGGGTTATATGTCCACCCCCATGGCCATGGGGAAGCCAGAACCCCTTATTAGACACCCCCATCCCCCAGATCTGCACAGCATGGCCAAAGGGTAGTTCCCAAAAGGGAATGCATGCAGCTAGCAGAGAAAGGAGGACTGGGCACTGGGCAAACAGAAGCCACAGCTGTGCGCTCCTTTCCACCTGATTCCCACTTCCAACCTAGATTCTGATGCCTTTCTCTGCTGTCTGAGCCCCACTCACCACCATTTCCTACCCACCCCAGGAGTTTCTGGGATACTGGGTGGCACCCATTTGTCACTTAATAGAATCATAAAACTGAGAGAAATGCCCAGGACCATCGTGTCACTGTTGCACTTTGGAGATGGGGAAACAGTCTGGCGTGGTGAGAAGCCATGGGTCCTAGAACTTTGTGCTTCTGATTTACCCACCATGGAATTCTGCTGCTTCTTTTAGGATTCCTGAAGGAATTCCTTGTCCCCCGCTCCCACCTTCAGCAGCTTCATTTCACCCATGTGGGTGTGGCCACAATGTAAGGAGATGGTTTTTCTTTTCCTTGTGCAACCCAGCTAAGAAGTTTGCATCACACCTCATGTTTTCCCATAGACATACTACAGCTTAGGGAGCTGGCTATGCCTGGGTTTGACTGACTGTGTGACATTACACGGTCATTTAACCTCTCCGTGCCTTCATTTTCTCATCTGTAAAATGGGACTACTACTACTACTCCCTACCTCCTAGGATTGCGGAAAGGTTGAGTTCGTATACGCAAAGCACTTAGAATAACCCTTCGGGTATATTATCTTCAGAGTGGTGATGTGTAATTTGTAAGCCCCTACAATGACTTGCACACACTTCATGCTTTGAAACTCTTTGTGAATTACTTTTGTTCCTTCATTCAACTAACACTTTTTGGGCATTTGCCAGGCCCAGGCACTCACAGTGAACAGGCCAGACAAGGTCCCCACCCTCTCTAGGGGTAGAGATAGACCATGGGGGGGGAAAATCAATCAGTCAATAAACAATAAAACAAGACACTTTCAATAGTGACAAGTGCTAGGAAGAAATGAAACAGGGTGACAGAGAGAGAGAGTGGTGAGGGCGCTGTTGAGGCAGTGATCTGGGAAGATCTCTCTGAAGGGTGACAGTTAGACTAGAAGAGTAACCAGCCATGGAACAAAAACTTCTTGTAGAGGATATAAACAGCAGGTGCAAAGTCCCTGGGGTAGGGAAGAGTCACGTGCGTGTGATGGAAAGGAGGAAGTTGCTATGGCTGGAATGAGTTGGGGGAATGAGAGATAAGGAGAAACCAGAGAGGCAGGCAGGGGCCACATTAAGCAGCTCTCCTTGACCATGGTAGGAATTTGAATTTGATCCTAAGGATGGTGGAAGCCTGTGAACAGCTGAAGCAGTGGAGTGAATGAGCCAATTCATGTTTTCTGGCTACTGTGGGAGAAATGGATTGGAGGGGACAAGATTAGAAAAGGGAAGACCAGTCATGAGGCTGTTGAGAAATGGTGAGACATATCCTTGGGTCCCTACAGAGCACTTAGCCAGGCACCTGGGGCACCTCATCAAAGAGCACTGCTCACAGCCTGCAGGTGGTCCCTGCTTGTGAGGCTTCATCACTCCACGAATGAAAGAGGATAACTCCATACAACCTGGGGTGCCCTGGGCAGAGAACTGGAGATGTGTCCCTGCCTGGAACCTGCTCCAGGATCCATCTTTTTTTTTTTTCTATGAGACGGAGTCTTGCTCTGTCGCCCAGGCTGGAGTGCAGTGGTGCAATCTCAGCTCACTGCAACCTTCGCCTCCTGGGCTCAAGCGATTCTCCTGCCTCAGCCTCCTGAGTACCTGGGATTACGGGCACCCGTCACCACACTAGGCTAATTTTTATGTTTTTAGTAGAGACAGGGTTTCACCACATTGGCCAGGCAGGTCTTGAACTCCTGACCTCAAGTGATCCACCTGCCTAAGCCTCTCAAAGTGCTGGGATTACAGGCGTGAACCACTGCACCCGGCCAGGAATCAGTCTTGTTCCAGCAGCCCTGCTAGGGCCCTGGCTCTGGCCTCTTTCCAACCTCCGGGGAGTGCCCAGGGCAGAAATCCGGCCCTGCCCACCCTGGGCTGCACACCGATAACCTCCCCAAAGGGAAGCCATTTGTTTGGAAGGAAATGGTGCAGAATGAGCAGCGGCCACGCTTAAAATAGGGCTGGAGCCTGGTTTCCAGGGCTGAGCTGGGAGCGCTGGAGCTGAGATTTCAGTGGCTGAGACGTTCGGTGGCCTTTCCCGGGGCTGTGGAGATCAGATTCCGTTCAGCACCCTCTGCCTTGCCCCAAGGAGCTTCCAAGAGTTTTCTTGTAATGCCATTCTTGGGGCAATGCGCTAAGCATCCAGGGGCATAATCACTTTTTTTTTTTTTTTTGAGATGGAGTTTTGCTCTTGTCACCCAGGCTGGAGTGCAGTGGTGCCATCTCGGATCACTGCAACCTCCGCCTCCCAGGTTCAAGCAATTCTCCTGTCTCGGCCTCCTGAGTAGCTGGGATTACAGGCACTTGCCACTACACCTGACTAATTTTTGTATTTTTAATAGAGATGGGGTTTCACCATGTTGGCCAGGCTGGTCTCGAACTCCTCACCTCAAGTGAAGGGGCATGATCACTTTTAATCCTCAGTCCCGGGAAGTGGGGGCATAGTAAGCCCTCATTTCAAAGAGCAGAGCACAGAGGTGTTGATGGGTTTAAAGTCCTGTCCCAGAGCGAGCTCCTCTCAATGCCTTGGGGGGATCTGGAGGAAGATGACAGTTCCACAGAGGGGTCTTTGGGGCTGACCCATGACACTTTACTCTCCCTGTCTCTACTTCCTCCTTCATTCTGGCATTTTCTTGTCCCCATCTCACCCCATGATGAGGAAGAGGGTTGGAAGTTGGGAATTATAATCACCTGGCCGCACACTGGGAACACCTGGGGAACTTTTAAAAGATGCTGCTGCCAACACCCCACCTCTGACCAATTCAGTCAGGTACTGGGGTGGGGCCCTGGCACTCGTCTTTAAAAAAGAAAAAAAAAGATTTCCCCGGGGAATCCTAACATGCAGCCAAGGTTGACAGCCACCAATTTAAAGCCTTTCCAATTCCAATCCTGCAGTTCCCCGCCTTGACGGATTGTCGCAAATCACCTGGGTAGATGTTATTATGAACTCACGTCTGAGCTGCACCCCGGGCCAATTAAGCTAGGATCCCTGAGGATGGGGTCTGGGCACTATATTTTTGAAGAGCTCTCACAGGTGATTCCCAAGGGCAGGCAAGGTGGGGAAGCTCTGTGAGTCCAGTCTCGTAGGTGTACAGATAGGGAAACTGAGGCCCAGAGGAATGTGGCAACTTGTCCAGGGTCACACAGCAGCTAGTGGAGTTCAAACCCAACACTCTAGACCCCCCAGGCTAGCACAGCCCTAATGCAGGAGGTCTAGGGGCCTACTGCCTGCTGTGATTGTAACCATCAGCCCTCGTGACCCTCACCCTTCTGTAATTCTCCCTTTGAGGATGGGTAGACCTGAGAATATACCGAGCTGTCGCTCCTGTGACTATATTACCTTTATTACCTTACTTAACAAAAGGGATTTATCGGTTGAGTTTGAGTTCCTCAAAAGGGACTTATCTAGGTGGGCCTAATCTAAGCACATAAGCCTTATAGAAGCAGAGTATGGCCAGGTGCAGTGGTTCATGCCTGGAATCCCAAGTTGGGCAGATCGCTTGAGTCCTGGAATTCGAGAGCAGCCTGGGCAACATGGCAAAACCCCATCTCTACAAAAAAGTACAAAAATTAGTTGGGCATGTTGGCACACACTTATAGCTCTAGCCTTTCAGGAGGCTGAGGATGGGAGGATTGCTTGAGCCCAGGGGGTTGAACTGCAGTGAGCTGAGATTGCACCACTGCACTCCAGCCTGGGCGACAGAGTGAGACTCCATCTCAAAACAAACAAACAAACAAAAAAAACCCCGCCACCCTTTCTGGTGGGTGGCCCATGGTCCCCTCCTGTGGCCAGGTAAGTATAGGCAAATGCAGCAAGGTTACTGCACCCAGTCTCCCCAACAAAGGCGTGACCCATCTTCTGAGGCTCTTAAAAAGACAGCTTTGCCCACTCACTCCCTTCCTTTATTCAAAAGTCCCAGAGACTTTCCCTGACCCCAGTCCACATGTGATATACTGCACCCCACCAAGCCCACCTTCCTTGATCCCTTTTTGCATCATCCTGTTGTATTTCCCCACAGCGCCACCTGAAATCATCTGCTTCATTTACTCATGTGTTCATTGTCTGCACTCACCCCCAACCCATAGCCACAAGAACCCAAACCCAGAAAGACAGGGACCTTGTCCATCTGGAGCCTAACGCAGTGCACCAGCCAGATGTGTGGGACTAGTGAGGGGGCAGCAGGGAGAGGGTTGGGTTGAGAGAGAGGGGAGGGGCCCGGGGCAAAGAGTTGACCCTGAGCCAGCTGCCTTATGCATCCTACCCCAGGATCCTGGGATCTGCTGAAGGATTCCCGGGTCCTCCAGACTTCAGCCAGGCTGTGCGCACTCCGTGCCTTTCAGAGAAGCCCTGGCAGGTCCCCTGGAAGTTCCTGGAGGGTCCGAGCTCAGAGACATGGAGGGAAGGAGGTGAGGCAGGGTGATCCCGACAGCGGCCAGGGGAAACTCCCTGCTCTCTTCCTGCAGGTCCCTTAGCTCGGTGTTTTTCAAATGATTTGTGGTGAAGGACCAGTCTGTGCATCTGTTTTCAGTTGCTGATTCATCACGCACCAATACTTTCACAATTTACTATAAAAATCCCCCTGTGCCTACATGTCGCAGCAATGGCTAATTGCTATGTAGGTTTCCAAACCCTTACTCTGGGAACTGCACTCAGCTCTTCAGGAACAGATAACTGTTTGTGAACGGCTTGCAGGCCACACTTTGAGCTGTACAGATCTGGATACGCCAAGGCCCAGGATGGGTGGGTGGGTGTTGGCAGCTACAAGGGCCCTGACACCTGCCCAGAGGCTGGGCGTTGGAGGGATGAAGGGCGGCCGGTGAGGCGGGGACCTGATGCACAAGCCTGTGTCCCCCAGCAGTAAAGAGTCAGGGCTGGGAAGTAGGAAAAGGAATCTCCTCTGTCCTGAAACCACAGGAGACAGGCAGGTAGGAGTGGGGAACTCCTCCAGCTCCGTCCATGCCTCCTGGTCCTTCTCACAGTTCAGGGGAAACTTCTTTGGGGGAGGGAGCAGTTTTGCCCCACTCCGTACTTGTCATCACCATGCCACTTTGGCCCGGAATCATTAAACTCCTCTCGAGATGTTTGCCTCGTACCTTCTAGTGCAGATTCCAGTCCAGGAGGAATGCGTGCTCATGACATGAAGGCAGTGTCAGAAGACCTTGCAACTCTCTGCACTCAGCCTGGGGACAGCTGGCTTCCATCTGCCAGACGTCAGGCTGTTGACAGGGGTGGGGTGGTGATACCATCCCAGCCCAGCATTCAGGGAGCTGGCATCTCAGATTGCCCCACCCTGCCCTTCCCCGGCCCTCAAGGAGCCGAGAGGAGAGTGAGATCGAAACTCCACTCCATCAAGAGTGGGCTGACCCAGCCCCCTCGATATCTAGGTGGGGTCCCAGGAATGCCTCACCCCCGTCTTGCACACAGTAGGCACTTAGAGTATTTGCTAAGCACATGCAGGGTCCTCCTCAGCTGGCCTGGAGGGAGCCCCAGCCCAGTGGCCTTCCCCAGGGTCACCTCAGTAGCCTGCAGGCCCTGGCTGCATTGTTCCAATTCCTGCAGGTTTGGAATGTCTCTGTTTACCGTCAATGTCAATATGACTGGGAGAACATCCAGTTCCCACAGGCCTTCTGGGGGCTGGCGGGGGACACAAGGCTGAGAGATGGGAGCAGGCCACACCTGGGCCCCCCAGCTCCCTTCAGGATCCCCTATGTTACAAACCCCAATCCAGGCACATTGTCACTCTGGGTCCTGGAATTGCATAAGCAGATGGGTGGCAGCCAGCAGGAGTTCCACAGGGCCTCATACCTCTACCCACGCCTTCCAGCCCCTCCCTCCTTGCCCTTTTATTTGGCAGGATATGGGGAGCAATGGCTCCTTCTGCAAGGAGCTGCCCCTCCTCCTATGCCTTTGATCAGAGTCCCTCCACCTCCCACCTCCACCTGTCCAAACCCTCTCCGACTCATAGATCTCAGCTCTGTATCTAGATGGCTTGGATTCAAATCTCCCCTCCACCATTTCTAGCTATGTTGCCTGGGCAAGTTACTCAACCTTTCTGTGCCTGTTTTCTCACCACAGAGTGGCATGTTGGGGGCATTTCTTCTATTTCTGGCTGCCTATCATCTTGGAATCCCCTTTCTGTAACTGGAGATTTCTCCACTTGCCCATAGTGTGAGTCTGTACTCATTAATGTAGAAGTCAGAATTCAATTCTCCAACCCCTGTTTGATCATCAATCTGGTACAATCATATAGGACTTCCATAGAGAGAGACATCATTAGCTCAAGCACTATCTTTTCTTTGGTGAACATGGTGGCAGGAACAACTGGATCTTTGAGGCCATCAATGGCTGAACTCTTGTGTCTGAAGAAGCAGTTGCACATTTGCTAAAGCATCCCCCGTAGAGTGGTTGGGTGTTCTCTCTCGCTACCTACCACCCAGACCCAGTTTTCTGTCTCCTCACCCTGAATGCAGAAAGCTGCCTACTCTTAAGAAGCCTTTGCTGCTTAAATTAGCTAAAATTCTGTTATTTGCAACCAAGAGCCTTAACAAAGTCATAGGGACAATAATAATATCTGCCTCGTGGTGGTGTTGTGAAGATCAAACCCTCCTACAGGCTTGGTGGGAAGTCAAGAGGAAGCCAGCCCAGCTCTTTGAATATCTTCCTTGTATCTGGGGTGCCCCGCTTTATGGTTTGGGGACAGTGTCCTCTGCCTGTGTCCCAGAACACAGCCTCACTTGCAGGCAAGTTGCTTTTCTGAGCCTTCCCTCTCCTTTAAGAAGCACGAGAACCCCAGGGTTGCACGAGGTCCCAGGGTCAGTCACTCACCTCCCCGAAATAAAACCAGGACATCTGACCCATATGCCAAAGAGCTCCATTCTCTGAGTGCAGGATCTGAAACAAGACCTGTTTGCTACAGGAGATGTTATCGCAGCCGGGGCTCTGCAGCTGGGAGCAGCCCCTTTCCCCTTGGGAAGTTCAGTGGAGACCGAGAAGCATTGAGGCTCCTGACACAGGGACACATCCCAGTCCCAGAAATACCTAACTGGAGTAGACCTGGGATTTCTAGGTCCCTGCTAGTTAGTGACACAGCCAGACCTTGCATGTGGCTCCTATATTCTTGGCCACTTCCCTGGGGCAGCCATGGTGAGCTTGACCGGGCGGATCTTAGAATCCACTGCCTTGCAACCCCAGAACTGACATCTTCCCTTAGTATCCCAACTTTCTGTATACAGAGACATGCCCCCACACAGCCACTCTGGGGCATGTCTGGCCTCCCAGGCATCCTGAGAGTGACCCATCAGTCACTGAGAGAATCAGTGCCAACCCTTGTCCACTGGTGGTGCCCAAGACATGGCCTCTTTCCATTTGCCTCTTATTCACCACAACAGGTCGCCTTGGAGAAGACCTTCGGTGTCCCACTCAAGTAGGTCTCTGTACTTGGTTGAATGGTGTCCCCCCAAAACTCACGTATACTTGGAACTTCAGGAAATTACCTTATTTGGAAATAGGGGTCTTTGCAGATACGATTAGTAATTAAGAAGAAGTCATACTGGATTAAGGTGGGCCCCAATCCAATGATTAGTGTCCTTATAAGACAAGGGAAATTTGGACACAAACACACAGGAGAGAAGACCACGTGACGATGGAGGCAGAGGTTGGAGGGATGCAGCTATAAGCCAAGGATTGCTGGCAAACGCCAGGAGCTGGGATCAGATTCTCCCCCAGCCCTTCCTGCAGGAACCAGCCCTGCCAACACCTTGATGTTGGACTACTGGCCTCCGAACACTGAGAGGACGCATATTGGTTGTTTTAAGCCTCCTAGGTTGTGGTAACTGGTTACAGCAGCCCTGGGAGATGAATGCAGTTTCCTTTTAATTAATCTTGCTATGAACAGCAAAGACAGGATTGTGGGAAGGAGTGAGTGCCAGTGATACTCTTCAGACTTGAGTTCTGTAGGCAAATAAAGATGAATTGCCCATCTTTTCCTCGCTGTGATGTTTAATTGTAATTTAAACATAATTGTAACTGTGATGTGTAATTTAAAGGTGGCGACAACCGGTCGTGGTGGCTCATGCCTGAAATTCCAGCATTTTGGGAAGCTGAGGCGGGTGGATCACTTGAGGTCAGGAGTTTGAGAACACCCTGGCCAACATGATGAAACCCCGTCTCCACTAAAAATACAAAAATTAGCCAGGCATGGTGGCATGTGCCTGTAATCCCAGCTACTCTGGAGGCTGAGGTGGGAGAATTGCTTGAATCCGGGAGGCAGAGGTTGCAGTGAGCTAAGATTGCGCCACTGCACTCCAGCCTTGGCGACAGCAAGACACCATCTCAAAAAAAAAAAAAAAAAGAAAAAGAAAAAGAAAAACAAGGTGATGAGGATTTCGGTTAGGAAATTTTGCGCAAGGAGCTCATGGGCCTTTGGCAAAGGAAGCAATTAAGACACTGTCCCCAATCTATGGGTCAGGGATTGTCCAAACCCTTCCCAACCAATAGATGTCAACTCTGTATCCAGGCAGCTTGGATTCAAATCTTACCTCCACCATTGCTAGCTGTGTTGCTTGGGCAAGTTACTCAGCCTCTCTGTGCCTATGTTTTCTCACCTGTAGAGTGCTGTGCTGGGGGCCTTTCTCCTCTTTCTGCCTGCCCATCATCTCTGAACCACCTTTCTTTAACTGGAGATTTCTCCATTTGCCCATAGTGTGAGTCTGTACTCATTAATGTAGAAGTGAGCTCAATAGAAATACAGTAAGAGGCCGGTGGCTCACGCCTGTAATCCCAGCACTTTGGGAGGCTGAGGCGGGCGGATCACCTGAGGTCAGGAGTTCGAGACCAGCCTGGCCAACATGGTGAAACCCCATCTCTACTAAAAATAAGGCTGGGTGCGGTGGCTCACGCCTGTAATCCCAGCACTTTGGGAGGCCGAGATGGGCGGATCACGAGGTCAGGAGATCGAGACCATCCTGGCTAACACGGTGAAACCCCGTCTCCACTAAAAATAAGAAAATTAGCTGGGCGTGGTAGCATGCGCCTGTAGTCCCAGCTACTCGGTAGCTGAGGCAGGAGAATCGCTTGAACCTGGGAGGCTAAGGTTGCGGTGAGCTGAGATTGTGCCATTGCACTCCAGCCTGGGTGACAGAGCAAAACTCTAACGTCTCAAAAAAAAAAAAAACCTCAATTTATTTTATTTTAATGTATTAATTTTTCCAGAAACAGGGTCCTGCTCCCTGCTCTGTAACCCAGGCTGGAGTGCAGTGGTGCAATCACAGCTCACTGCAGCCTCAAACCCCTGGGCTCAAGTGATACTCCCACCTCAGCCTCTCAAGTAACTGCAACTACAGGTGCACGCCACCATGACTAGCTAATTTTTTGTAGAGATGGAGTCTTGCTATGTTGCCCAGGCTGGCCTCAAACTCCTGACCTCAAGCGAATCCTCCCTCTGCAGCCTCCCAGTGGACTGGGATTACAGATGTGAGAAACTATTCCCTACCCAAATATCTCAATTTAAACAGTAGCATCTAATTTTTAAGCTTTGTGTGGAAAAACTGAAGATGCCAGTTTGCACTAATTTTTATGAAACAATTGGCCAAAAACTGATGGTGTAACTATCTCCAAGCTGTAGATAGATTTCATCTTCTATCTCAGCAAAAGACTCCCATTATCCTTTATTTGAGTAGTTCAACCAGTGACTTTCAGAAAGTGGCTTAGCGGCTTCATGCCTCAGTTTCTTCATTTGTAAAAGAGAGATAATAGTTCCTACTGCACAGGGTTGCTATGAAGATTAAATGAATTAATTTTGTAATTCACTTACACAAAATAAGTGCTCAGTACATATTGGCTGTTATTATTATTATTATTAGCCAAAGCAGCTCAAAGGGGGGAAGTTCTGTGTTACAGGATGTTCTCAACTTAGCCCACTCTGAGCCTCCTGCAGACTTCCTACTGCATTCTTGGGTTCTCTCCCTGCCTATGGAGACTCAGCCAGAGGAGACCCTTCCTCCTGACCCACCCCCACCAGAGAGTGGGGGTCCCAAGAAGGCACACACAGTCTTTGTAAAGACAGAGATTACATACTGGTTTTGGTGTGTTTGGGATGTAGCCTCCTGAGCACCGTGCCTCCAAATCATGTTTGCAAAGTGATTGTTCAAGACCAATGGTTGGGAAGCTGAATGGCTCAGGATCTTGGCTGAACAATAGATGAGAGGGGGCCGGCCCCTGGCTTCCCAGAGGAAGGCGAAGAAAGGGATGTGAGTGAGTTTGCAGCATGGCAGGGAACAGAGAGCAAGCGGGTAATAGCTTGGGCTCTGGCAGCTGACCCACCCACCTGGGGCAACCCCCACACTGCATCACAAAGCTCCTGCTCACGATAAACCCCCAGGCTGCACTCCCACGCCTGACAGCATCCCTAGCTCCTAAGCACATTCCTTAGCATTCAAGACCTTCCTGGTTTCCCCTGCTGGCTGCCACCTTCTTCCCAGCTTTGAACTCGATGCTGCCTGGAGCCCCTTTCGCAGAACACACTCTCTCATGCCCATCCGCTATTCCTTCTGCTCAGAAAGCTCTCTCGCCTTGCTGGATTCTTGTCCTCCTATGAAACTGCCTCCAGGAAGCCTCCTGACTCCTCAGTGGGGTCATGCTCTTCCAGGATGAGGAGGACATTTCTGTTCACTTAACCATTTCCCTCATCGAGGCTGGCAGCACCACAAAAGGGCAGGGAGGGGTCTGAGCCCTCAGCTGCATACTATGAGGTGGACCTGGGAACCCTGAGGAGGACCCCTTAACCTTAGGTCCTCCCCTGCCCCCCCACTCAAACTTTATTTTTACCAAAGATCATCTAAGGATCTCTACTGTATGCCCACCCAGTTCTGCAAGGGGTGCGGGGGAAGGAGGAGGCTCTCCCGACCTTAGGGAGGTATTATGGGGTGAATTATATCACTCCCAAGATGCATATGCTGAAGTCCTGACCCCAGTAGCTCAGAATGTGACTGTATTTGGAGACAGTGTCTTTAAAGGGGTAAGTTAAAGTAAGGCCACTCAAGTGGGCTGTAACCCAATATGACCAGTGTCCTTATGAGAAGAGGAAATCTGGACACAGACATGTACAGGGGGAAGACAATGTATAGACACAGGGAGAAGAAGGCCATCAACTAGCTAAGGAGAGAAGGAACCATCCCTGCTGACACCTTGATCTTGGACTTCTGGCCTCCAGAACTGTGAGAAAATACATTTCTGTGGTTTAAGCCGGGGTCTCCAACTCCCCAGGGAACCAGTTAGGAACTGGGCCACACAGCAGGAGGTGAGTGATGGGCAGGCAAGCAAAGCTTCATCTGTATTTACAGCCACTCCTCATCACTTCCATTACCACCTGAGCTCCACCTCCTGTCAGATCAGCAGCAGCATTAAATTCCTATAGGAGCTGGCTGGGCCTGGTGGCTCACACCTGCAATCCCAGCACTTTGGGAGGTCAAGGCAGGCAGATCACCTGAGGTCAGGAGTTTAAGGCCAGCCTGACGAACATGGCAAAACCCCGCCTCTACTAAAAATACAAAAATTAGCTGGGAGTGGTGGTGGGCGCCTGTAATTCCAGCTACTTGGGAGGCTGAGGTGGGAGAATCACTTGAACCTGGGAGGTGGAGATTATAGTGAGCCGAGATCACCCACTGCACTCCAGTCTGGGTGACAGAGCAAGACTCTGTCTCAAAAAATAAAAAAATAAATAAAAAATAATTATTATCAGAGCGTGAACCCTACTGTAAACCACACATTCGAGGGATCTAGGTTGTGTGCTCCTTATGAGAATCCAATGCCTGATGATCTGTCACTGTCCCCCATCGCCCCCAGATGGGACCATCTAGTTGCAGGAAAACAAGCTCAGGGCTCGCATTAATTCTACCTTATGGTGAGTTGTATAATCACTTCACTATATATTACAATGTAATGATAATAGAAATAAAGTGCATGATAAATGGAATGCACTCAAATCATCCCCAAACCGTCCCCCAACCCCCATCTGTGGAAAAACTGCCTCCATGAAACCAGTTCCTGGTACCAAAAAGGTTGAGGACCACTGGTTTAAGCCACCCAGTCTGAGGTGCTGTGTTATGGCAGCCGTAGCAAACTTACATAAGGAATTGATAGTTCTTCGTTTCTGCCTTCATAAAACAGAGATACTAATGGTCTCTACCTCATAAAGAGGTCGGGAAGACTGAATAAGTCAAATGCACATAAAACAGAGCTGCAATCGACAAATACTAGCTGCAGATATTGTTATAGCTGTCGTCATCTTCATTCATCCGGTTGGGACAGATAAACTTAGCAACGAGAAATAAGAGAATGCCACAGACGAGAGTTACGAGGAGCTGATGTTGATGCATCAAACAATCCTAGGATTTCAGAGCCGAGAAGCCCACTTGGTGTCCCCCTCCCTTGTCTGATGAATGAGCAGAAGAGAAGGGACTTTCTCAAAGTCTCATTGTAAAGGGGGAACACCAGAGCCAGAATAGAGCTTCCAGGCTCTGAGCCTTGGCCACTCCATCACGCCGCTCGTGGGTTTCTATTATTAACCAAAATGCATGCTGGTTCTCGGTTGCACAGCTTGCATCAGGGCCTGGTCAGCCCACTCTTGGGGTGCTGGCTTGATCCTTGCTTGATGAGACACAGATTGCAAGGAGGAAACAGTCTGGCCAGTAGGGAGTGGGAAGTAGCGTTTCCAGCTTTGCATCTGCTAAGCTACTTACTCTAAAGGGCCTCTCCACACCCAGGCAGCCAAGAGCTTCCCTCGTGTGGGAGCTCTGCCCAGGACGTGCAGCTGAGCAGAGAGCCATGAGGGGTCCTCCCTCTGCACACTATCTGGGAGCAGGAGAAAATGGGGGCCTCATGGAGCTGACCCTGGAGCTGGGCTAAGCCACAAGGGCACAGAAGGCAGGCAGGGTCCGGTTCTCATTCTGACAGTCCTTGCCCCCTGAACCAACAGTAGTTCATGCTGGATTCCTGTTAAGAAGAGATGACTCCTGCTGTGTGGAATGAGAGCTGCTTTCTAGGCCACTTCCAGGAAGACGATGAGCTGCTCTCTAGCTATGCACTTAGCTGTGGTCCCAGAAGCCCCTACACATCGAGGAGACCCAGGAGCTGAAGAAATCTACGGGTTCTCAACTCTGATGTCATCACGTGCTGTCCCTACTTCCCAATCATCCAACCTCGGCTTGAAACGCTCTCAGGACAGGGAACTCACTACTCCACAAACCATTCTATCCCATGGTAACAGAGGTTTTAATCAGTGCTACCCAACAGAAATATAATGTAAACATGTTAACATTACTTTTTAAAGTATATTTAAAAAGTAAAAAGAAACAAGTCAAATTAATTTTAATATTTTCTTTTTCCCAATAGATCTAAAATACGATCATTTCAACATGTATTCAATATTCAGAAATTTAGGCCGGGCATGGTGGCTTACACCCGTCATCTGAGCACTTTGGGAGGCCAAGATGAGTGGACCACCTGAGGTCAGGAGTTCGAGACCAGCCTGACCAACGTTGTGAAACCCTACCTTTACTAAAAATACAAAAATTAGCTGGGCGTGGTAGCATACGCCTGTATTCCCAGCTACTCAGGATGCTGAGGCAGGAGGACTGCTTGAACATGGGGGTTGGAGGTTTCAGTGAGCTGAGATCTTGCCACTGCACTCCAGCCTGGGTGACAGAGCGAGACTCAGTCTCAAAAAAAAAAGTTAGAAATTTAATGGGATGTTTTACATTGTTTTACATTCATATGTATTGTACTAAATCTTAGAAATCTGGTGTGTATTTTACATGTCACCACTTCTCAATCAGACTAGCTAGATCAGTGCTCAGTGGTCACTTGGGGCTGATGGCTACTGTTTTGGATAGTACAAACGTAAATTATAGTTTTTTCTTGTGTTGAATTAAAATCTAACTCCCTGCTATTTTTACCTGTTGATCTGTCTTTTTGTCCACTGTGCTTAGCAGGCTTAACTCCTTTTCTATATACTAGCTATTTGGTTGTTGTTTGTTTGTTTGTTTTGGTTTTTTTGAGACAGT
Source organism: Gorilla gorilla gorilla (assembly GCF_029281585.2). Classification (NCBI taxonomy): domain Eukaryota; kingdom Metazoa; phylum Chordata; class Mammalia; order Primates; family Hominidae; genus Gorilla; species Gorilla gorilla. Next base: position 14,242,509 of record NC_073242.2, read on the forward strand.
CTTGCTCTGTCGCCCAGGCTGGATTGCAGTGGTGTGGTCACAGCCCACTACAGCTTCAACCCCCAGGGCTCAAGCGATCCTTCCGCCTCAGCCTCTAGAGTAGCTGGGACAACAGGTATGCACCACCACACCCAGCTAATTTTTGTTTTATTTTGTTTTGTTTTGTTTTGTTTAGAGATAGGGTTTTGCCATGTTTCCCAGGCTGGTCTCGAAATCCTGGGCTCAAGCAATCTGTCTGCCTTGGCCTCTCAAAGTGCTAGGATTACAGGCGTGAGCCACCACGCCCAGCCCCTGACATTATCTTTTTATTGGACTGTGTTGCGCTAACCCGTTTCCTTCCATGCTAAATATTCTCCATTCCTTCAACAGTTCTGTGCGTGACATCACTTCTAATCCCTTCCCCCGGATGCTTCTTTTGATCAGTGTTCCTAGGAGTGAACAACGATCTGACTATTTTTCTGTAACTTTGGAGCTCATGTCCTTTGCCCAGTTTGAGCATAAGCGGTATTTCCTTTTGTCCTATTGATGTTCAATTCAGTTATTTCTGTAATTAGGAGTATTTACCTTTGTTGCAATGTTGTAAACCTTTTCTCCCAGTCATTGTTGGCCTTTCAACTTTTTCTATGCTATCTTTGGCTATACAGGTTTCTGTTTTCAGGAAGTCAATCTGCAAATATTTTCCATTTGTAGCTTCTGGACTTTGTGGCATGCTAAGGAAAGTCTTGCCCACTCTCATGTGGATGAAAAAGCATTATCCTGCATTTTCTTTCACTGTGTCCACTTTTTAATACTTCCTTCATCTAACTGGAATTGTTTTGTGATACAAGGAAGGGGTCCAACTTAATTTCCACCCCCTCGAAATGTGTAACCAGTTGTTCTATTTTGTGAATAATCCATTCTTTCCCCACTCATTTAAAATGCCATTTAAAATATCAGTTTTAGGGCTGGGCATGGTGGCTCACTCCTGTAATCCCAGTACTTTGGGAGGCCGAGGTGGGCAGATCACCTGAGGTCAGGAGTTCGAGACCAACCTGGCCAACATGGTGAAACCCCGTCTCTACTAAAAATACAATAATTAGTCAGGCATGGCAGCGTGCACCTGTAGTCCCAGCTACTTGGGAGGCTGAGGCAGGAGAATCACTTGAGCCCCAGGAGGCAGAGATTGCAGTGAGCCAAAATTGTGCCATTGCACTCCAGCCTGGGTGAGAGAGCCAGACTCCATCTCAAACAAACAAACAAACACACAACAATTAATTAATTAAAAAATAAATAAATAAAAATAAAAAATCATCTTTAGGGTCTACGTTCTCTTTGTCAGCAGAGAAGCAAGACTCTAGCAGCTCCAGGGTTGCATCTGATCAGCTCAACAAACTCAGCAAAAGGAGATTTCCTCTTCTCTAATGGTCTCAGCAAAAGAGTCCTAGGACTGACTCCCACTGGACAGCCCAGACCAACAAAGAACCAATGGGAGAATAGAATCTGCTGATTGGCCACGTCTGATCCCCCGTCTCCCTCAGGAGCAGAGGGGAAGAATCACTTGAGAAAGGCGGAAGCGTAGATACTCAAGGGGAAATGAGGATGCTGTCAACAGAAGGAACAGATGCTGTTCAATCAAAATGCTGCCTACCACAATGCAGCTGCCCTCTTAGCCTGACACTGGGTGCCCCACAGCCCCAGCTCTGTAGGCATCTGGGGAGTCCAGATCGCCTCTGCCCTATCTAGGCTTCCCTCTCAAAGATCAGCTAGAGTTGTGTCTGCCCCAAAAATGCAGATCTGAGGCTGGGCATGGTGGCTTATACCTGTAATCCCAGCACTTTGAGAGGCCAAGGTGGGCAGATCACTGGAGGTCAGGAGTTCGAGATCAGCTTGGCCAACATGGTGAAACCCCATCTCCACTAAAAACACAAAAATTAGCCAGGTATGGTGACGCGTGCCTTTAATCCCAGCTACTCAGGAGGCTGAGGCAGGAGAATTGTTTGAACCCAGGGGTGCAGGTTGCAGTGGAGTTGCACTCCAGCCTGGGCGACAGAGTGAGACTCTGTTTCAAAAGAAAAGAAAAAGAAAAAGAAAAAAAACAAAAGAAAAAAGAAATTCAGGTCCGATTCCAGATGCCTTTTCAGGGGGATCCCACTAGCCTAGAAAATCAGCCCAGCGAGGTTGGGTAGGACACTCATGCCCCCTCCTGCCCCAGGACCTTGTCCACATTGCTTCTCTCTGCCAAAAAGAGCAGAGTTCAGGAAGGCCAGGAGGAAGGAAGGATGCCAGCAGGATGTGGATGCTGTTTACAAACAGAAAGTGGCTCCTTTCTGCCCATCTCCAGGAGCGGTGCTGCCTTGCTCAGCTACTGCAGGGAGGGTCCCTGGAATGCCCCTTCTGGCCTCTTGCCAAAGACCCACAGCCAATCCCTGGGTCACCAGGGGACAGCCTGAGAATCCAGAGATCAGGCTTTCTAGAGAAAGGTTTGCAGGCCAGACTGCAGACCCAGAGTGTTGACCTGAGAGAACAGATGGCTGTGTTTCTACACGGGGATGCCCCAGCCCTTGATGCCCCATGCCACAAGGTGGGCACGGTGAGCCCCTCCCTCTCACTCTCGAGCCCTCAGGACATCAGGATGTGATTTGGGAGGAGTCAGTGGATGAGGTCAGAACCCCAATTTTTTTGGTTGCCCCCTCCATCTCCATCAGCCCCTACAAAAGCCCCATAATAATAATATGCTAAGCAGAACAATACTAAGTGAAAACGCCATAGAAAATGTAAATTAAAACTCTCTTTAGGCCAGGTGCAGTGGCTCATGCCTGTAATCCCAGCACTTTGGGATGCCAAGGTGGGCAGATCACGTGAGGTGAGGAGTTTGAGATCAGCCTGGCCAACATGGTGAAACACTATACCTACAATAATAATAATAATAATAATAATAATAATAATTAGCTGGGTATGGTGGCAGGTGCCTGTAATCCAAGCTACTCAGGAGGCTGAGGCAGGAGAATTGCTTGAACCTGGGAGGTGGAGGTTGCAGTGAGCCGAGATTGCGCCACTGCGCTCCAGCCTGGGTGACAGAGTGAGACTCTGCCTCAAAATAAAAGCGGCAGAGGAATAAAAACTCTCTTTAGTAAAGTTTGCTCTGTTGGAAGACAGGTAGCACTTCAACTAAACAAAAGCAGGCTGCTTGCCTGCAGTGTGAGGGATGCTTGAGTTCAAAGCTTAGCCCTGCCACTCGCTGACTGTGACCCAGTGACTTGCAGAAACTTCCTGTGGCTCCATAGACCCCGTGACATGAGGCTGAGGACTGTCTCCACCTTATAAGATTGTTGTGAGGATTCAAGACATGAGTAACTGCAGTAAACCAACAATAACAGGAACAATGTGTTAGGTGGTTATGGGTGATGACAGCATTTGCAGAAGTGAAATGAATGGCAGCAACATTATAAACGAGGGGAGGGAGGAATTGCAGATACTCAGTGAAGCCCTAGAGCTTTATTTGAAAGTGAACTCAGGGCTAGGTGCAGTGGCTCATACCTGTAATCCCAGCACTTTGGGAGGCTGAGGCAGGAGGATCACTTGAGGTGAGGAGTTCAAGACCAGCCTGGCTAACAGGGTAAAACCCAGTTTCTATTAAAATTACAAAAATTAGCTGGGTGTGGTGGCGAGCACCTGTAATCCTGCTACTCCTCCTGCGGGAGTCTGAGGTGGGAGGATCGCTTGAACCCCAGAGGCGGAGGTTTCAGTGAGCTGAGATTGTGCCACTGCACTCCAGCCTGGAAAAAAAACCAATCCACAAAACAAAACAAACAAGAAAGTGGACTCAGATTACTTATAAATGTATATTACAAAACCTCTAGGACAACCACCAAAAAGTTGCTTAAAAGAAGTATAATTGATATGCTAAGAAAGGAGAGAATATGGAATCACATTAAACACTCAAAACCAGAGAAGGCAGAAAAAGAGAAGATTTTTTAAAAGTAAAAAGAAGTGCACTGAATGCAAAGTAGTTGCAAATGTGGTAGGTATTAATCCAACTACATCAACAATCACTTTAAATGTGAATGGTCTAAATACGCCAATTAAAGACAGAGACCTCAGAATGGATTAGAAAAATCAAGACCTAACTATGTGTTGTCCACAAGAAACCCACTTTAAATACAAACAGGAGTGCTAGCAGAGGGTGAAGGGTGGTGGAGCCAAACTGCCCAGGATTTATTCTTTCCTTCTTTCCTTCCTTCCTTCCCTTCCTTCCTTCCTCCTTCCATCCCTCCCTCTCTCCTTCCCTCCCTTCCTTCCTTCCTCCCTCCCTTCCTCTCTTTCTTTCTTTTTTTGAGGCAGTGTCTTGCTTTGTCTCCCAGGCTGGAGTGCAGCAGTGCAATCACAGCTCACTGCAACCTTGACCTCCTGGGCTCAAGCAATCGTCCTGCCTCAGCCTCCTAAGTAGCTGAGACTACAGGTGCACAGGTGCACGCCACCATGCCTGGATAATTTTTTGATTTTTTGTAGAGACAGGGTCTCACTCTGCTGTCCAGGCTGGTCTCAAACTCCTGGACTCGAGTAATCCTCCCATCTCAGTCTCCCAAAGTGCTGAGATTACAGGCATGAAACACCACACCTGGCCACTTCTTTAGTTTTAATAAGCCTCAGCTTCCTTTTCTATAAAATCGGAATAGTAGTAGTTCTGATGAAAAATAGTATAATTGATATGCTAAGGAAGGAGATTAAATGGGCTAACTCATATAAAGCATTTATTTATTTGAGAAGGAATCTCACTCTGTTGCCCAGGCTGGAGTGCAGTGGCACAATCTCGGCTCACTGCAACCTCCACCTCCTGGATTCAAGCGATTCTCCTGCCTCAGCCTCAGAGTAGCTGGGATTATGGGCACCCACCACCACATCTGGCTAATTTTTGTATTTTTAGTAGAGACGGGGTTTTTCACCATGTTGGCCAGGCTGGTCTCTAACTCTTGACCTCAAGTGTCTGCCCCCCTCAGCCTCCCAAAGTGCTGGGATTACAGGTTTGAGCCACCGCGGCTGGCCCCACATAAAGCATTTAGAAGAGTGACTGGTACCTAATAAGTGCTATAAGGATATGCTGTTTTTGTTATTGTTATCATTATTATCCAAGTGCAGCTTCAGAATAAATTGCCTAGATCTCACTCCTAATGAGCCTTTTACTTCAAAGCTTCTCCTAAATAGAAATTTTAGAGCCACTAATTTTTCCTTGAGGTTTTGTTTTGTTTTGTTTTTCAAGACGGAGTCTCACTCTGTCACCCAGGTGGGAGTGCAGTGACGCGATCTCGACTCACTGCAACCTCCACCTCCCGGGTTCAAGTGATTCTCCTGTCTCAGTCTCCCAAGTAGCTGGGACAACAGGTGCATGCCACCACGCCCAGCTAATTTTTGTATTTTTAGTAGAGACAGGGTTTTACCATATCGGTCAGTCTGGTTTCGAACTCCTGACCTCAGGTGATCCACCTGCCTTGACCTCCCAAAGTGCTGGGATTACAGGTGTGAGCCACTGCACCCAGCCCCTTGTGTTTTAAGACCAGGATCGGCTACATAATTTTCAGGGCTCAGTGCAAAATGAAAACACAGAGTTCCTTGTTCAATATTACAAGGACTTTTAAGACGGCACTTCTGTGTGATTGTACAGGTAGAATGTCCATGAAGCCAGCCATAAATAAGACCATAGATTAAGAGAGCAAAGTCAGAATCCAAGATGCCAACTACCCAGTCTGTTCCACCCTACCTGAGTCAGGAGGGCTGTGACCTCCTGGCTGTGAACACATCTCACCTCTCTGCCCCCAGGGAATCCCAGCCAAGGCGCACATTTTGACAAAAAAAAAAAAAAAGAACTTCAGCAAATGCTCTGTGGAGCCCTAATGCTGGCTGTCTTGTGAAATCCTGGATCCAGGATTTCCGGGGAGCTGGGGGCTCCTTTCTGGGCCCCATGTGAGCTGGAGGCCAGTCTTCAAGAAAGGAAGGGCAGAGCTCACACTGCTTCTGTGAAATGCACTCAGGAGTGGGCTGAGAATTTTTGATTTCCCAGGACGCCTGCTCCAGGGAGCCCGCAGCAGCAGGAGCGAGTCCTGGCCTGTCCAACGCTCTCACCCTTCACCCTCAAGTCACCCAGTTGGCCACACTCTCCTGGTGGGGCGGAGGTGGAGGTTGGCAGAGTCTTCAGAGCCTTTTATTAAAACCTTTTGGGTGCTTTGTTCACGAGGCCTGGCAAAGTCCAGGGCTCTGGCTTACCCTGGTCTCTCCCTGTCCTGCCCCAAAGGTCACCACCGAGAATCCCAGTCCCTTGTCCTTTGGGGCACTCTCAGAGCTGCCCCTCTGGGGAGGGGGAGCCGATGGGCACAGGCCTCCTGTTAGCGGCAACCTCCGCCTGGGGTGCCTGGCCACACAGGCGATTCCCAGAGAGTGTGGGCGGCAGACAAACAAGCGTTCAGTGTCAGCACAGCCCACCCAGCTCTGAAATGCGTCCTTTCTGTCTCCCGGGGGTGGGGCCTGACAGTAACCCCTGGGGCCCAGTGACAGCAGGGGCCACCCACTCCCTAGCGCCCCTACCTCCCACTCCTCCTACTTTGCAGATTCAGCCCTCCCCTCCCATCAAGGGGCAGGGACAAGGCCAGCTCTGCAGGGTGTGGGCCAGTTGGTTTTTGATCTCAAAGATACTGTTCATCCCAGCCTGGGCAGGGCACTGGGAAAGCCTCTGGCTCCTCCCACCCTCTCTTTCCATTTCCTGCCCCCTCAGGCGCCCTGCCAAGCTAGAAATCCTGAAACGCAGGCTGCAGCCTCTTGTGGGTGCCGGCCTGGCTGCAGGGTAGGAAGCCAAGAGGCAGGAGAGCTGGGGAAAGAGGCTGGCTCCTTCTGCTACCCCCAGTCCCTCCTCCCTTCACCCCTACACTCTCACAGCAGATGGAGGAGCCCCACCACCACACCTGACCTCCAGAACAGAGGCGATGTTCACAGAACCTGAAATTAACAAATACAGAGGGAGAGGGGCTCCGATGGAGAGATTGGCAGGGAGAGAGGAGCTGTTTGAAATCCAGGACACACCGTGGTGAAAGGAATACTTCAATTCCAAGTTTAACACTTGGAGGAACTGGAAGGGGAGGGAAAAGAGAGGAAAGCAGTGCATGGCAGGATCTGGAGAGGGAGAGGGAGCAAGGGAGCAGGTGCAGCTACTAGAATGCATGACCTGAAGTGCAAAATGCTCAAAGCAGTTGCCTAGCATTATCCGGATGCCCAAAAGGCACATCTTCATTGCTGTCATTGTTACCCTGTCCTGTCTGGGTCATCAGTTCCCCAACAGGTGTAACCGATTCTCTGCCTCCACCTGACTTTGGGGAGAGATGCCCTCCCAGCAGGAGGTGGGTCCAGCTACATCAGGGTGGGTACTTGTGTCCTCTTCCCATACTCGCCTCAATCCTGGACCCCATTTGGGTTTTATTAACATCCTGTTCACTCTCTCTCAGCTCTGATTCCCAGCGCCCACATCATCCACCTTGGCATTCTTCTTGTGGGCTAGTCTTGTGTAGGCCAGGTAAGAAGTACAGTATGCTCAGAATTGAATCACAGTTAGTTACTGTGACTAATTTCATTCATTCTATAGCCATCCATCCACTTAATAAAAATGTCTTGAGCCAGATCCCATGCCAGACACTGTGCTGGAGGTGGGGTTGCAACGATAAAGAAATGGCGGTGCCCACTTCCTGGCGCTTAGAACCTAGGGTAGGGGCGTCCCTCTGCTGCCAGCCCGTGGTGGTGGTTCAACATCACCCATCTCCCTCTCTCCGAGCTTCTGACTCTAGGGATAGGAAAGGGTCAAGCAATCTGTATTTTTAAAACATATATATTTCACATGACTCTGTTTTCAAGGCAGTTTGGGAAACTGCATTCTAAGGAAAGGAAATCTACTGGACTGGGGAAAAAAAGAAGCTGACAGGACCCATCAGCGAGATCCAGTAAGGCTTTCCTGGGAAACTGACTGACAGCTGTGACCTCAAGCACAAGGCTGTGAACTGGGGGAAGAAGGGAGGGACACGGACCAATGTTCAGGGAGGAGGGAACAGCACGCTCGAAGACCCTGATGTGGGAAAGTGCAGCTCGGGGGTAATGGGGAGCTGGAGAAGTGGCAGTGAGTTGAAGTCGGAGATGGGGTGTCCTAGGAGCCCTGGGGAGCCCTGGGAGGGTTTTTGTGCAAGAGGCCTGCTGTGATCGTTGTTTTGAAAAGGTTTCTCATTCAGCAGATGCCTGTACTGAGCCATACAGGCCCCGTGACAGGTTCTGGCAGAATCAGGCTTCTCTCCCAATTCCCTCTTCCTATCGGGCCCTGGCTAGCCCGGCTTCTGCAGGCCTTGGCAGAGGGAGGAGGGGAAGCCCAAGTGGCCTGGAGGCCCCAGCTCCGCTCCTCTCCTTCTTTTGGCAGACAGAAAGCTGTAGACTGGGTTTTGGCATCTCCCACCGGCTGTGTCTGCCTCAGCATCCCCCCAGACCCAGCGGTGGGTGAGCACCCCCTAGGGAACCTGTTGGTCCTACTGCCAAAATCCCCTTCGCTCTCCAGAAGGTGATGTCAGGTCTACCCCCCATCCCCCGACACACATTCCACCCACCTCCTCCAGCCCAGAAGGGGTCACCTGCCAAGACGCTAACTGATGGGCTGCAGGGAGCTCAGAGGAGCAGGCATGCGGCCCCTCGGGCAGAGTCCTCATCCCTGCACCTGACTCAGCCCCGCGCTCCTACCACCACCTCATATGCTCCAAAGTCTTGAGGAGCAAACGGGGAGCAGGGGGATCCCCAGCGGCTTCTCAATCCCGCAGAAGCTGGTGGGTAGGACGCAGTGGCAGTGGGGGGAGCAGGTGGGCAGTGCCCACGGTGGGCTGGGCTGGGTTGGAACAGAGCTGGCCAGATGCCCGAGGTCTGCGCAGGGGTGTGGCGGGTGTGGTGCGCGTCAAAGGGCGGGGCTGCAGAGTGGCTTCATTTGTATGCAACCGTCAGGGGCGGGGCCCTGCCGCCTACCATAATTCTTGATCTGCGATCTCCCCACCTCCGCAGCAGCCAGACTTTCCCCCACCCAGCCTCGTTATCTCCTCTTTTATTAGATTTAATGCTCCTAAACCAAATTGCTGGAATCCAGGGAAGACAGATGGGGGTTAGGGACAAAATGAACCCTGCCCTGCAAACTGATGATACTGCTCCCTATTCCATTTCTGGAAAAAAATCAAGTCCACTGGGATTTCTGAGAAACCAGTATGGAGAGGTGCGACAGGGAGGGTGTCATATCCCAACAGCGTGTTCTGCATCCTTCCATTCCAAGGGTCATTTACTCTCTTCCCCAGCTTCCTGGGGTCCTCAAAGTCTCCCCTCCTCCTTCTCTTATTCCAGAGGCAGCGGTGAGTGAGAAGCCCCCTTCACCCAGCAGGCACCACTGTCTTGCTAAATCTGAGTGCAAGTCAGCGAGTCCTAGGTGGGCAAGGCCCCTGCAGGGTCTCCCACCTGCCAGGTAGCTCTCCGTTTTGAAGCAGGGTGTCCCTAACAGCTCCTAGGCCAGCAGGACCAGCTAGTGAGCGCCTGCTGTGTGCCAGTCTCTGTGGCCCCGACCTCATATACATTCACTCAAATAACCCTTGCTAAGTAAGCCCTTATGAGTAGAGACTATTGTCATTGTCCCCATTTTACAGATGAGAAAACCAAGGCTTGGAGCGTGTAAGTGAGTGGCAGAGGCACCCAGAGGGGGAGCTGAAGAACTCGGATTTAAATCCAGGCAGAGGGGCTTCAGACGTAAGAGTGTGTGCTTCAAACTCAAGCGCTGACCCATAAAAAGGGTGAAAAGCTGTCATCTGTGCTGGGACGGACATAGGGTGACAGGATGCAAAAGCACAGAGCACCCTTAAGAGGGGCCTGAGTCAGGACTAAGGTGAGCCAAGGGAGGCGTACAATGTGATGAAGTCCGTGGGTTTGTGCCAGTGCAGACCCTATAGTTGAAGGGCCATGACAGCAGGTCCTCCTTATGTGTATATAGATTGATTTATTACATAAATTTTCAAGATATTTTCCAAATTTTTAATCACTAAGTTTTCTTGTATCTAATGGAAATTTCCATGCAGAAATTTCCTTAGAAAGGTCCAAGAATAAGGTTGGAGGAAGGAAGAGAATGGGCTGCACCAGCCATAACTGACCCTTTCTCTTTCTTAAAAAATCAAGGTGAAGGCCGGGCACGGTAAGCTCACGCCTGGAATCCCAGCACTTTGGGAGGCCGAGGCAGGCAGATCACGAGGTCAAGAAGTTCGAGACCAGTCTGACTAACATGGTGAAACCCCGTCTCTACTAAAAATACAAAAATTAGCTGGACATGGTGGCGGGCGCCTGTAATCAGGAGGCTGAGGCAGGGGAATCACTTGAACCTGGGAGGCGGAGGTTGCAGTGAGCTGAGATCGCACCACTGCACTCCAGCCTGGGCAACAGAGAGAGACTCTGTCTCAACAAAAAACAAACAAACAAAAAAAATCAAGATGAAATAGAAACTATTTTAAAGCATTCAGGAGTATTCACAGTGAATTCACAATGTTCATCAGCTCTATCTAGTTCTAAAACATTTTCATTGCCAACCGGAGACCATGTACCCTTGGGCAGTTGCTCCCCAGTGCCTTCCCCCAGATCATCAAGAGTGAAGTGAGGCCAGGCATCATGGCTCACACCTGTAATCCCAGCACTTCGGGAGGCTCTTTAGGAGGATCGCTTGAGGCCAGGAGTTGCAGACCAGCTTAGGCAACACAGTGAGACCCTGTCTCTACAAGAAATAAACAAAATTAGTTGGATAGGGTGGTGTGTGCCTGTAGCCCTGTAGTCCCAGCTACTCTGGAGGCTGAGAGCAGGGAATTGCTTGAGTCCAGGAGTTGGAGGCTGCAGTGAGCCATGATCACACCACTGCACTCTAGCCTGGATGACACAGTGAGACCCTGTCTGGAAAAAAAAAAAAAAGGCCAGGCTCAGTGGCTCACACCTGTAATCCCAGCACTTTGGGAGTCCGAGGCAGGTGGATCACTTGATCTCAGGAGTTCAAAGACCAGCCTAGGCAACATGGTGAAACCCTGTCTCTACAAAGAATACAAAAATTAGCCGGGTGTGGTAGCATGGGCCTGTAGTCCCAGATACTTGGGAGGCTGAGGCATGAGAATCGCTTGAACCTGGGAGGCAGAGGTTGCAGTGAGCCGAGATCACGCCACTACACTCCAGCCTGGGGGACAGAGTAAAACCCTGTCTCAAAAAATAAAAATAAAGTAAGAAAAGAAAAAAAGAAAAAACTTGAAGTGACCCAAAGTGAAGACTTCTTAGATTTTGCACTCCCAGTGTCCTGCCTGCCTTGCCTCGCCCTGGTCCTCCCTGATCTGCCGTTCAGTTCGTGGGTAAGGACAGCCTCTTATCTGCTCTCAGCTCCTAGATAAAGGCAGCCCCTTATCAGGAGAGGAGGCCCACACCCCTGGGGAAGGCAGGTCTCTCTCATTCACACCCTCAGCTGATGGGTCTCCCTTATCTTCCAGGACCACCAACAGCCCAGGGCCCAGCAGGGGCGGCTGCAGACACCCACTCCCAGCACACACAAACACACACTGCCACGTGCTGACCTACCAGGCATGGGGCCTGGGCCAGCAGCCCCCCGGATATCCCCAACTCAAGCTGTCCGGGGTTCTGCGGCCCATGGGTGCCCACACCCGTGCCTGCCCCCGGAGGAGCGCCAGGAATCCCAAGCAGCCTTGCTGGGTGGGGGTGGGGAGGGAGGGGCCAGCTGTCTCAGAGACACAGAGAATTCCACCGGGGAGCTAGTCTGGGGTCACATGGGATGGGAGAAGGTGTGGCAAGAGGCTTATAGCCCAGCCCCCTGTGCCATATGGAGACCAAGAATGTTCTGCATGTAGAATAAGACTCCATATCGCCCCTTAGGAATTTTAATTGTGTGCTTTAAACCTGTCTCCCATTCCTGCTCCGCCCTCCACCCCTCACCCTGGGAGCAGGGACACTTGTTTAGAGTGCCTTGGGAATCACAGGAGCGAACAGCCAGGACTTTGTGTGACAGTGACGCACTGACATTTCTGGACCAGGCAAAAAATGCAGCCGCCTCCCTCCCAGGCAGTGCCTTGTCACTGACACTGGCTGGGAGTAGAGAAGCGGGGGCAGAAGCACCAGTGGGGGGCCACCTGGGTGGTGGGTGCATAAGCTCTGAAGGCCAGGGCTAACCCATCCTAGCTGTGTAACTGTGGGCAAGGGACCTAGACTCACTGTGCCTCAGTTTCCTTATCTGTGAAGCGGGGTTGAGCGTGGGGATTAGATAGTGCACTTGGCATCTATCTCCCAAGCATTCAAGCTGTTAGCATCAGTTGTTGTTGTTTTTTGTTTGTTTGTTTTTTTAGAAATAGGGTCTTGCTCAGTCACCCAGGCTGGAGTGCAGTGGCACCAACCTGGCTCATTGCAGCCTTGAACTCCTGGACTCAAGTGATTCTCCTGCCTCAGCCTCCCAACTAACTGGGACCACAGGTGCGCACTACTGTGCCCAGCGAATTTTTTTTGTAGAGATGGGGTCTTGCTATGTTGTCCAGGCTGGTCTCGAAGTCCTGGCCTCAAGCAATCCTCCCACCTTGACCTACAATTGTTATTGTTATCATTACTCTCTTCTCCAGAGAATGGAGACATGTTTAATCAAATCAGCCCCTCTGAGAGCAAGACTGTGGGGTCCTCTGCTCTTTTAGATGCCCCTGTGGGGCTTGGCCTTTGCCTGACCCTTTTTGGTCTGTGGGTCCACCCTAAACAATAGTTTTTTCTTTATTTGGGAAGCTGTGGTCAGTAGTAGTTCAGACCCTGGATTCTCATAAGTGGACTTCAATCCTGTATCAGTCATTTATTATTTGCAAATCCTCACTTAGGGGGACCATTATATAGATAAGGAGACTGTGTGGCTATGGGTAAGTTTCTTAACCTCTCTGTGCCTTAATTTCCATTTCCATGTTTCAGGGCTGAGTGATGATTAAAATGACATGGTACTTTTAAAATTGCCTGGCACAGAGCAAATCCTCAATAAATATGAGCTGTTATTCTTAATATACTATTGAATACCCCTTAGATATGGGAGGTATTAGTTCTATCATCCAAACTTAGTCCTCGCAGTCACCCATGAATGGGGAAATGAATATTGGCCCCCTTTGACAGATAGGGAAACTAAGTTCAGTGACTCAGTGACTTTCCCAGGGCAACACAGCTAGTGAGGAGTGGAGTCAAATTAGATCTAGTGTCAAGTTCTGCTCGTGCCAGGATCAGTGGCTAGCACCTGACATCCCAGTGCTTTGGGAGACTGAGGCGGGAGGATCTCTTGAGGCCAGGAGTTCAAGACGAGCTTAGGCAACATGGCAAAACCCTGTCTCAAGAACAAAGAAAGGAAGGAAGGAAGGGTGGGTCCTGCTCTTGACCATGGTAGGAAGGAAGGAAGGAAGGAAGGAAAGAAGGAAGGGAGGGAGGGAGGGTTCTGCTCTTGACCATGGTGTCATCCCACCACCTCTTTTAAATAACGACAGAAGAGGAGAGATTAAGACAGAAGGAGGCCACCTAATCTCTCTCCACATGAGATTAGGTGGCCTCCTTCTTTATATTTTCAGGATCTGTCAAAGAAAATCTATAACAACAGAAGGCCAGTATCAATTCAATAATGTATTGGTTGAACCCAATGGCATCCACGAACATTTCAATAATAGCTTAAAAAGTGTTGGAGATCTATTATTTCTTTCTACCCATATTTTGGTGCTCAGATGGGCTCAAGCATTCTGTCCCAATAATGCTGAGGTTTTCCTAGACATCCTCACGGTGGGGGAACCATTATACAGACAAGGTGACTGAGGCTCACTGAAGTGCAGGGACCTTCCCAACTCAAGTGCCTGACTTCAAACTTGATTTTTCCTGAAAGATCACTGGCCCCCGTCTGCCCAAATGTAGCTGCATCTGGTGGTGTATAGGCCCTGTGACTCCTCGTAGCACCTGTAAGCGCCTGGGGGGGTCACAGTCCAAGTTGACTCATCTTCATTCCCCACTGTACCTGTTGCCCACGTTGCCCAGGAGACATAATAGGTGCTTATCTCAGATGGTAACAGAAGAGAAGGCGAGCAGTGGCCAATTTCAGGAAAGATTAGGAAGGCAGTATGCACATGACTTGCTGATGAATTAAATGTGGGGTGTGGGAGAAAGAGAGGAATCAAGGATGACTTCAAGGTTGAGGATCGGCTGGTGGGGCATTTACTTGGGGAGGAACAGAGGGTGGCCTGGAGCTGGGCGAGTAAAGCTAGAAATGTCGTCAGGAGCTGAGTTCAGGAGCCTGGATTTAGAAGCCAGAAATTTGGGAGTCAGTTGGGGGATGAATGGGATTTAAAGGAGGGGAAGGCACGCTGGGCTCATGCCTGTAATTCCAGCACTTTAGGAGGCCGAGGTGGGCAGATCGCCTGAGATCAGGAGTTCGAGACCAGCATGGCCAACATGGTGAAACCCTGTCTCTGCTAAAAATACAACAAATTAGCTGTGCACAGTGGTGTGTGCCTGTAGCTCCAGCTACTCGGGAGGCTGAGGCAGGAGAATCACTTGAACCCAGGGAGGCAAAGGTTGCAGTGAGCCGAGATTATGCCATTGCACTCCAGCCTGGGTGACAAGAATGAAACTCCATCTCAAAAAAGAAGAAAAAAAAAAAAAGAGGGGAAGGAGTGAAATCCCCTACGGACGAGGTATATTAAGAAACAGAGGCCTGGCTGGGTGCAGTGGCTCATGGCTGTAATCTAGCATTTTGGGAGGCCGAGGCAAGCGGATCTTGAGGTCAGGAGATCGAGACCATCCTGGCTAACACAGTGAAACCCTGTCTCTACTAAAATTACAAAAAATTAGTCAGGCGTGGTGGTGGGCACCTGTAGTCCCAGCTACTTGGGAGGCTGAGGCAGGAGAATCGCTTGAACTTAGGAGGCGGAGGTTGCAGTGAGTCAAGATCGCACCATTGCACTGCAGCCTGGCTGGAGTGCAACAATTCTATGTCATTTAGTGGATTCACAATGTTGTGCAACCACCTCTCTCTAGTTCCAAAACATCTTCATCACTCCAAAGTAAAACCCTGCACACACTAAGCAGTCACACCCATTACCCTCTCCCAGCAATCGCACCTATTTCTTTGGATTTGCCTATTCTGGACATTTCATATAAATGGAATCATACACTATGTGGGATTTGTGTCTGGCTTTTTTCACTTAGCATCCTGTTTTCAAGGTTCATCCACGTTGTACCCTGGATCAGTGCTTCATTCCGTTTTACGGCTGAATCAGACTCCGTTGTACGGATTCAGCACATTTCTTTTCCCATCCATCCATGGATAGACATTTGGGTCATTCCACCCTTTGACTAATGTGATCAGTGCTGCTCTGAACATTCGTGTATGAGTATTTGAGGATCGTTTTCACTTCTCTTGGGTAAACATCTAGGAGTGAAATTGCTGAGTCATAGGGCAGTTTTATGTGTAACTACTTTTTGAGGAGTGCAGTGGCATAATCTTGCCTCACTGAAACCTCCGTCTCCCAGGTGCAAGCGATTCTCCCACCTTAGCCTCCCCGGTAGCTGGGATTACAGGTTTGCACCAACACACCTGGCAAATTTTTGGATTTTTAGTAGAGATGTGGTTTCCCCACGTTGGCCAGGCTGGTCTAGAACTCCTGGCCTCAAGTGATCCACCCACCTCGGCCTCCCAAAGTGCTGGGATTACAGGCGTGAGCCACCACACCTGGCCTCCCATAGCTATTTCTCTTTTTTCTTTTTCTTTTTTTTTAAGACAGAGTCTCGCTCTGTCACCCAGGCTGGAGTGCAATGGCACAATCTCGGCTCACTGCAAGCTTTGCCTCCCAGGTTCACTCCATTCTCCTGCCTCAGCCTCCCAAGTAACTGGGACTACAGACACCTGCCACCATACCCAGCTAATATTTTGTATTTTTAGTACAGATGGGGTTTCACTGTGTTAGCCAGGATGGTCTGGATCTCCTGACCTCGTGATCCGCCCACCTTGGCCTCCCAAACTGCTGGGATTACAGGCGTGAGCCACCACACCTGGCCTCCCATAGCTATTTCTAAAACACTCCAACAGCCAGACAGGGCGGCTCATGCCTGTAGTCCCAGCACTTTGGGAGGCCGAGATGGGTGGATCACCTGAGGTCAGGAGTTTGAGATCAGCCTGGTCAACATGGTGAAAACCTATCTCTCTACTAAAAATACAAAAATTAGCCAGGCGTGGTGGCAGGTGCATGTCATCCCAGGTAGTGAGGCAGGGAAACCGCTTGAACCCAGGAGGTGGTGGATGTTGCAGTGAGCCGAGATTGCATCATTGCACTCCAGCCTGGGTGACAGAGCAAAACTCCATCTCAAATAAATAAATAAATACTCCATCTACCAAGGCTGGCATTCAAATCTAGAACTTCTGATTGCAAATCCTGGTTATTTTTGTTTTTGTTTTTTTCTCTGCCCCACACTGCTGACAGTCCCCTGCACCTCGGACTACCCTCATTCCGTAGATGAGGACCACAGGTTAGAAGCTTGTTCAAGGCCACACAGCTCCTAAGTGACAGAGCTGGGCTCTAGACTTTGAGCTACCAAGTCTAATCTTAAAACACCATGGTTTACACTGTGCCCCTAAGGTGGCAAACAGGTGACAGAGAGAGAGAGAGAGAGAGAGAAAAGAAAGGAAAGAAAGAAAAAGAAAGAGAAAGAAAAAGAAAGAGAAAGAAAGAAAGAAAAAGAAAAAGAAAGCAAAAAAAGAAAGAAAAAGAAAGAAAGAGAAAGAAAGAAAGAAAGGCAGGCAGAGAAGAAACAGACAAGAAAAAAAGAAATTTGGCCCTTTCAAACAAAATACTGTTTTACTTTGTTTCTCAGCCTTTTCCAATTTTACGCCAGCACGGAATGAGGCGCCAGGGCGGTGCTCAGGTGTGGCCCACCAGGCGCGGGGTGCAGGGGAAGGTCTTACGCATGCCCATGCACTTCTCCTTGTCAATGCAGAGGGTGTTGGCCTTGATGGCGAGCTCGTGCTCCAGCCGGCACTTGGTCATGACCAGCAGCTGCAGCGTGTCCTGTGTCTCCCGCAGCCGCAGCTTGAGGGTCTGCAGGGTGTCGTCGATGGTGAACACCTCGTTCACCAGCCTGGGGTGAGGGCAGAGGAGAAGGAACAGGTTATTCATTTATTTTTATTTGTTTATTTTTTGAGACAGAGTCTCACTCTGTCACCCAGGCTGGAGTGCAGTGGCACAATCTCGGCTCACTGCAACCTCTGCCTCCCGGGTTCAAGTAATTCTGCCTCAGCCTCCCAAGTAGCTGGGATTACGGGCACGCACCACAACACCTAGCTAATTTTTGTATTTTTTTTTTTATTAGAGGCAGGGTTTCACCATGCTGGTCAAGCTGGTCAAGAACTCCTGACCTCAGTTGATCCACTTGCCTTGGCCTCTCAAAGTGCTGGGATTACAAGCATGAGCCATGGTGCCCGACCTAGGACAGGTTATTCGGTTCAAGGTAGATGCACTCACTATGCACTGGGAACTGTGCCTAGCACTGAGAGACAGCAACAAGCAAGACAGGCAAGGCTCAGCCCTCCAGGGAAAGGCAGAGGCAGAACAGGTAGACAAGTAAATACACAAGAGAACTGTCAAGGGTAATGTACACAAAGGAAGAAATAAGACAGGATGGTAAAACAGGACAGGAGACCAATCTGGAGATTCCTCGATAAGTTAGACATAGACTTACCACACAGTCCAGCAGTTCTGCTCCTGGGTATATACCCAAAAGAACAGAAAACAGGTGTTCAAACCAAAATGTGTATATGAATGTTCACAGCAGCCCTATTCACGATAACCAAAAGGTGGAAGCAGCTCAAATGTCTATGGATGGATGGATGAGTGGATAAGCACAATGTAATCGAGCCACAAAATGGGAGATTATTCAGCTATAATAAAAAGGAATGAAATACAGCTGGGTATGGTGGCTCACGCCTGTAATCCCAGCACTTTGGGAGGCTGAGACAGGTGGATCACCTGAGGTCAGGAGTTCAGGACCAGCCTGGCCAACATGGTGAAACCCCATCTCTACTGAAAATACAAAAAGTTAGCCAGGCATGATGGTGGGTGCCTGTAATCCCAGCTACTCGAGAGGCTGAGGTGGGAGAAGCTCTTGAACCCGGGAGTCGGAGGTTGCAGTGAGCTGAGATCGCACCATTGCACTCCAGCCTGGGAGTCTGAGCGAAACTCTGCCTCAAAAAAAAAAAAAAAAAAAAAAAAAGGAATGAAATACTAATACCTGTGACAACATGAATGAACCTTGAAAAACATGATGCTAAATAAAGGAAGCCAGACACAAAAGGACAAATATTGCATGACTGCATGCACAGGAAATGTCCAGAAGAGGCAAAGCCATATGGACAGAAAGTTAACTGGTGGCTTCCAGAGGTCACACGGTGGGGAGAATGTAGAAGATTGCTTAATGGGTATGGGGTTTCCTTTTGGGTTGATGAAAACATCATAGAACTAGAGAGTGGTGAGGGTTGCACAACATCGTGAATGTACCAAATGTCACTGATGATAAATTTTGTGTTACGTGTACTTTATCACAATGGTTTTTTTTTTGAGATGGAGTCTCACCCTGTCATCCAGGCTGGAGTGCAGTGGTGCAGTCTCGGCTCACAGCAACCTCCGCCTCCCAGGTTCAAGCAATTCTCTTGCCTCAGCGTCCCAAGTAGCTGGGATTACAGGCGCGTGCTGCCACACCCAGCTAATTTTTCGTGCTTTAGTAGAGACAGGGTTTCACCATGTTGCCCAGGCTGGTCTCGAACTCCTAAGCTCAGGCAATCCGCCAGTCTCAGCCTCCCATGGTGCTGGGATTACAGGCATGAGCCACCGCGCCTGGCCCTATAATTTTTTAATAAACAGGATAACAGGGCCAGCCTTGTCTAGATAACAGCCTCACTCAGGTCTTCCTTACTGGCCAGGGCACCATCCCCAGCTGCTACGAGTGAGTGTTGGCTGCTAATGGCCCACAGGTCCACACTTCTCCAGACAATTATGTTGCTCAGCCAATCGGAGCTATCTCACCTGGAAGGAGAGTCCCTGCCAGCGGCCACAGACAATGGCTGGCTGACTCAGGTACAAAGGGCCTCTGGTGCAGACATCTCTGTGATGCACTTCAAGGTCTGGCGCCCCTTGCAGGATCAGCTGGGACTGGGCTGCCCCGTACTACTTCCTCACCCCTCTCCTTCTGAGGCTTTGCTTATCTAGAACTTTCCAAGGAGAGGACATTTTTTTTCTTTTTTGTTTTTGAGACAGAGTCTCACTCTGTCTAGGCCAGAGTGCAGTGGTGCAGTCATAGCTTACTGCAGCCTCAACTTCCTTGGCTTAAGCGTTCCTCCAGCCTCAGCCTCCCAAGTAGCTGGGTCTACAGGCGTGCAAAACTGCACTAGGCTAATTTTAATGTTTTGTAGAGACAGGGTTTCACCATGTTGCCCAGGCTGGTCTCAAACTCCCGGGCTCAAGCAATCTGCCCAACTCAGCCTCCCAAAATGCTGAGATTACAGGCATGAGCCACCGCACCCAGCTGATTTTAATTTTTTTTTTTTTTAGACTAGGTCTCCCTCTGTCACCTAGGCTGGAGTGTAGTGGTGCCACCATAGCTTACTGCAGCCTCAACCCTCTGGGTTCAAGAGATCCTCCTGTCTCAGCCTCCCAAATAGCTGAGGCTACAGGCAGGCACCACCACACCTGGCTAATTAAAAAAAAAGTTTTTATAGAGATGGGGTTTCTTTTTTTGCCTCCAGGTTGGTCTCAAACTCCTGGGCTTAAGTGATCCTCCTCCCTCCGCCTCCCAGGAGAGGACTTTGAGCAGAGAAGAAAGATAAGACTTAGCTGGACATGTTGAAGGCCAAGAGGGAAAGTATGTTGCAGCAGCGCCGTGGAGTAGAACTTTCTGCGAAAATGGAAAGATCTATATCTGCACCATCAAATATGGTACCCACCAGCCCCATGCGGCTAATGAACACTTGAATGTGGCCACGCAATTGAGAACCTGAATTTTCGCTGTATTACTTTAATTTAAAATTTAAATTTTGGCTGGGCGTGGTGACTCACGCTTGTAATCCCAGCACTTTGGGAGGCTGACGCGGGCAGATCACTTGAGGTAAGGGGTTCGAGACCAGCCTGGTCAACATGGTGGCAAAATGCCATCTCCACTAAAAATACAAAAAAATTAGCCAGGTGTCGTTGTGCACACCTGTAATCCCAGCTACTTGGGAGGCTGACCCAGGAGGCAGAGGTTGCAGCCTGTCATCCCAGCACTTTGGGAGGCTGAAGTAGCAGATCACTTGAGGTCAAGAGTTTGAGACCAGCCTGGCCAACATGGTGAAACCCAGTCCCTACTAAAAATATATCTTTATATATATACACAAAAATTAGCCAAGTGTGGTGGCAGGTGCCTGTAATCCCAGCTACTCAGGAGGCTGAGGCAGGAGAATCGCTTGAACTCGGGAGGCAGAGGTCGCGGTGGACTGAGATCACACCATTATACTCCAGCCTGGGCAATAGAGCAAGACTCCATCTCAAAAAAAAAAAAAAAGAGAGAGAAAGAGAGAAAAGCACATGCAGAATTAAAGGGCTTGGGTTTGTTCTCAGTGCTGTGGGAAGCCATGGGGTGGGGGCAGGGGGTTTGAAACAGGGGAATGGCATGCTGACTCGAGTTTTGAGATAACCTCCAGGCAGCTGTGTAAGACGAGATTGGAAGGGGGCAAGAGTAGAGGCAGGAGAAAGGTTAGGAGGTTATTGTGAATCCACACGGAGCGGATTGGATGGTGTTCCTCAGAAAGATATGTTCAAGTCCTAAGCCCTGGTGCATGTAATGTTATTAGGAAATAGGGTCTTTGCAGCTGTAATGAAGTTTAGGATCTTAAGATGAGATCATCCTGGATTTAGGGTGACACCTAAATCCAATGACTGATCTCCTGATAAGAGAAAGGAGAGGGAGGTTTGAGACATGGAGACATGCAGGAGAGAAGGCCATGTGGAGACGAAGGCAGAGATGGGAGCGATGCGGCTACAAGCTGAGGGACACCAAGGACTGCTGACAGCCCCCGGAGCTGGGAGAGTGGCAGGGAACAGAGCCTCTCTCAGAGCCTCCAGGAACAGCAACCTTGATTTGGGACTTCTGGCCCCCAAAGCTGTGAGGGAATAAACTTCTGTTGTCCGTAGCCACCCAGTTTGTAGTAATTTGTGATAGCAGCCCTGGGAAATGAATGCGGCAAGGTGAGCTGTGACGGTGGCTTGGTTGTGGGACTGGGGGTCCCACCTCTGGGGAGAAGAGACAGTGAAACTGTGCTCAGGACCAGAGGACCTGAAGCTGGGTGAACTTCCCCATGGTAAGCCTGGGCTAGAGAGAAGCAAAGAGAAGTGACAGAAGCAGCCTGGAAACTTCCACCAGCACTGTCCAATAGAACTTCCTAGAGCAAGGCAGATATTCTGTGCTATGTTGTCTGATATGGTGGACCCTAGCCACATGTGGATACTGAGCCCTTGAAATGTGGTTATTGTGAATAAGGAATTGAATTTTTAACTTTATTTAATTTCCATTAAAATTTAGTTTTTGGTTTTTTTTTTGACAGGGTGTTGCATTGTTCCCCAGGATGGAGTACAGTGGCACGATTATAGCTCACTGCAGCCTCCAACTTCTGTGCTTAAGCAATCCTCCTGCTTTAGCCTCCTAAGTAGCTTGGACTATAGGCACGCCACCATGCCTGGCTAATTTTTGTATTTTTTGTAGAGATGGGGTCTTGCTATGTTGTCCAGGCTTGTCTTGAACTCCTGGCCTCATGTGATCCTCCCACCTCAGCCTCCCAAAGTGCTGGGGTTTCAGGTCTGAACCACCACACCTAGCCTTTAAAGTTCAATTTTAAATGGACTTTCTTTCTGGGGGATAGGCATGGATGGGACCATAGTGATTGGAGTAGGTCAGGAGAAGAGAGACCACTTGTAGGAGGAAAAGGAAAAAGATGGCCCAAAGGCAGGAATGGAGAGCACGGGGACGAGGAAGATCATGCACAGATGGGACAATTTAGCCACTGGAGAAGGGAGACAGCCTGAATCCTATCATCCGCTCAATTCCCAAGACAGCCATGCATACAAACCAAAACACGACATACACAGATGCAGACACACACACACACACACACACACACACACACACACACACACACACACACACACACACACACACACACACACGGCCTGGCTCCTGAACCAAACATGCTCCACCTCCTTGCTCTCTGTCTGTCCTCCTCAGTGGTATGACTGTTGAACGGGAAACGGGAAGGCAGAGAGCTTGCCCCAAAGCAGTAGGTCCTCCAGGCAACTCCCCCAGAAGCCCTGTTCTGTAGAAGTCCCCTGGCGGCGCCGTCACTGTGGCTCATGCCTGTAATCCCAGCACTTTGGGAGGCCGAGGTGGCTGGATCACTTGAGGTTAGGAGTTTGAGACCAGCCTGACCAACATGGTGAAACCTTGACTCTACTAACAATATAAAAATTAGCTGAGCATGGTGGCAGGCGAGTGTAATCCCAGCTACTCCGGAGGCTGAGGCAGGAGAATCTCTTGAACCCGGGAGGTGGAGGTTGCAGTGAGCCAAGATCATGCCACTGCACTCCAGCCTGGGCCACAGAGCAAGACTCAATTAAAAAAAAAAGTCTCGTTGGGGAGGCAAAGGGATCACCTGAGCCCTCCACTCCAGGAGGTACTGGGGTTCAGCCTGAGCATCGAAGAAGCAGGGGCAGATGGAAGAGAGGTCAGCAGAGCCCAGCCCCCACTCTCCTGCACCCAGGACCTAGACCCTATCCATCTCACTTCCAGGGCTGAAGACCTAGCAAGCCAGCAGCAGGTCTGCTGGGTGTTGCTCTGTTGCCCAGGGTGGAGTGCAATGGCGCAATCATAGCTCACTGCAGCCTCCAACTCCTGGGCTTAAGCAATCCTTCTGCCTCAGCCTCCTGAGTAGCTGGGACTACAGGTACATGCCACGATGCCTGGCTAAGTTTTGTATTTTTTTTTTTAGAGATAGTGTCTTGCTGTGTTGTCCAGGCTGGTCTCAAACTCCTGGCCTCAAGTGATCCTCCTGCCTCGGCCTTCCAAAGTGGGAGGGACCCCAGGCCCTCAAGTTCAAAGCCTTGGATCAATTTGCCTGCCCCTCCACCCCACCCCAACACATACCCTGCTTTTTCCATTTCCTAAATGGTTACTTAGGCAGTAACTGAGGCTGTGCAAAAATCATCGCTTGGGCACCACCCAACACTTTTTCTTGATTATCTATCCTTCTCCTAACTGATAGCTCTCTTCTTGACATCTTTTCACATCTAGCAGTAGGGTCTCCACACCAGGATGGAGGGAGCAGGGTCCATCGCTGGACCAAGACCTGCACTCCCTGCCCAGTGAAGCCCTGGCTTAGTGCTGTGTGACTGGGACAGCTTTTTCAACCTCTCTGGAGCTCAATTTATCTTCCCATTTGACAACAGTAGGAGTAACTGACTTCCCAACTCCCCTAGGAGTAAGACTAAAGGGGATAGAACTCAAAAGAAGCTCAAGGGATTGCAGCTAGCCATCAGGGTGAACTTCCCTTGCTGTAGGCTAGGGCTGAAACAATATGCCCAAGGAAGCCTGAGGATGGTCCTTTCCATCTTTTTCTCTTGGGGGATATCAACTCAGTATCTTGTCAAAAGAAGTACTGCTATGAAACCCGGTGAGCACAGCCCTGGGCACAGTGAATGCAGAATAAGGTTTATGGAGCAAATGAGCAGCTGAAATGGGGCCAAACTCAGTCTCTTCCCACTCCACCAGAAACCCTGTTAGTGCCCATAGGAGGATGTTCCAAGGATGACCTTCAACGATCCCCACCTACTGACTTCACATCCTTGAGTGTGGACCTAGAGATGCTTCTAAAGAAGAGCATGCAGAAAGAGTGATGGAATGTCACTTCCATGGTTAGGTTACAAAAGACTGTGACATCCTTGCTGCTGGTACTGTCATTGTCCTTCTGGTTTGCATGCTTTGTTGAAGCAAGCCACCATGCTGGAGAGACCCATGGGTGAATGAGGGTGGCTGCCAGCCAACAGCCAGCAAAGAACTGAGTTCTACCAACAAGCATGGGAGTGAGCTTGGATGTGGAACCTTCCCCAGTCCAGCCTTGAGATAAGACCACAGCCCCAGCTGACAGCTTGACTGCAACCTGCGGAAGACCCTGACATGTGCAACATAACAAGGAACCTAGCCCAATTCCTAACCCACGGAAACTGAGATAACAAATGTGGTTCTTTCAAGTCACTACCTTTTGGGGTACTTTATTACACAGCAATAGACAACTAAGATAATGCCCCTAACATGGGGAGAACAGAGTGGCCAAGTGGTTTGCCCCAAGTCATACAGCACGCTCATGGGAAATAATCCCCATATCTGATGACCTGTTCCTTCTTGGCCTGGCCATCGTCCTATTACAATCCCCACCCCCTGCCCCCCACAAACCTCCTTTCTGGGCTGGCATGAGCTTTTGACCCCTGTCCTGTGAGAAAGCCCTTCGTCAACAGACACCAGCCTCCTTAGCACAGCAGGATGGGTGGGATCCATCAGCCAGGAGCTCATGATGCTCTTCCAGGGCTTCATGGTAAGAACTTTACAAAAAGGGAGGTGGGAAATGAGTGAGGAATGGGTGCCTGTTTCATGGAAGCCTGGAGAGAGAAGGTAAAGCCACCACCTGGGAGGCGACCATTCATTGCCTTGGCTTTCAAGGGAAACAAGAGGGTTTCTAGAGCACAACGGAGTTGCAAAACCACCCCTAGTTTAGGCAAGTGAGAAGACCGCAGTGCACAGGGTGGGGCTCCCAGTGATGAGGAAGCCACGCAGTGGTACAGGGTGGGGCTCCCAGTGATGAGGAAGCCACGCAGTGGTACACGGTGGGGCTCCCAGTGATGAGGAAGCCATGCAGTGGTACAGGGTGGGGCTCCCAGTGATGAGGAAGCCACACAGTGGTACAGCCCAAGCTTCATCTCAGAACCCCACCCACACCCTGCACTCTACTGAGTTGTGGGACTGGATGTCCTGATTGAGGGAGGGTCCATTTTTCAGACCCAGTGCACCTAGAAGCTCCTGAGACTCACCCCTTCCCGTTCCTGGATTCCCAGGGGTTCTCCCGCCTCCTCTGGCCTCCCTCACTTACTTGAACTGCGGGATGTCCCTGCATAGCTCCATGTTGGGGCGCCGGGTCCGGCACTCCAGCCTTGTCTGGGCCACCTTCAGCGGGCCCTCCTTGGCCATGATGGACCTTTCCAGCAGCATGATGGTGTTCTCGGCCTGGAAGATCTCCTGCAGCGTCTGCGAGGGAACACACAGGTGTCACCACCCACCAGGACCTTCTGACCTCCTCTGACTGGGGGCCTGGGGGGAGCTCAAGTCAACTAGGTCAGCCTGCAGCCAGGCACTTAAGATACCCCTTCCCCGGCCTTGAGCACCTTTAGGGCAGGAAGCTCACCCTTCCTAAGAAACCTTGAGGCTAGGCGCGGTGGCTCATGCCTGTAATCCCAGCACTTTGGGAGGCCGAGATGGGTGGATCACCTGAGGTCAGATCAGCCTGGCCTCTAGATCAGCCTGGCCAACATGGTGAAACCCCGTCTCTACTAAAAAAACAAAAATTAGCCGGGCGTGGTGGCAGGCACCTGTAATCCCAGCTACTCGGGGGACCGAGGCAGGAGAATCGCTTGAACCCGGGAGGCGGAGGTTGCAGTGAGCTGAGATCGTGCCACCGCACTCCAGCCTGGGGGACAAGAGCGAGACTTTGTCTCAAAAAAAAAAAAAAAAAAAAAAAAGGGTTAGAAACCCTGAGAAGCTGCTTCAGGTACCCTCTTGTCACCGGGGCACTGTGGACATGGAAGACGGGCCAGTACCATGGTTGGTTTTGTTCTGAACCTCCAATAGCCATTAGAGTTGCCAATCAGTGCTCAGCAGGAAGAAAGCAAAGTAAGGGAGTGAGGGAGAAGAAGAGGGAGAGGAAGGGAAGGAGGAAGGCAGGCCTTTGAGATTGACAGAGACTGTTAATCTGAAACAATCTCTAAGCCAATCTCTAAGCCAGTTTCACTTCATCTGGGTTTTTTCATATATACATACATACATACGTGTGTGTGTGTGTGTGTGTGTGTGTGTGTGTGTGTGTATTCAAACAGACTCAGAGTTTACCTTCTTAGTAATTACCTTCTTAATTACTAAGAAAGTAAACTCTGGATCTGTATGTATTTTCCATTATTATTATTATTATTATTATTTTGACATGGAGTCTCGCTCTGTCGCCCAGGCCGGAGTGCAGTGCCGTGATCTGGGCTCACTGCAAACTCCGCCCCCCAAGTTCAAGTGATTCTCCTGCCTCAGTCTCCCAAGTAGCTGGGATTACAGGCACCTGCTGCCTCACCTGGCTGATTTTTTTTTTTTTTTTTTTTTTTTTGACGGAGTCTCGCTCTGTCACCAGGGCTGGAGTGCAGTGGTGCGATTTCGGCTCACTGCAAACTCCGCCTCCCGGGTTCACACCATTCTCCTGTCTCAGCCTCCAGAGTAGCTGGGATTACAGGTGCCCGCCACCATGCCTGGCTAATTTTTTTTATATTTTTAGTAGAGACGGGGTTTCACCTGGCTACCCGTGTTAGCCAGGATTGATTTTTGTTTTTTTAGTACAGATGGGGTTTCGCCATGTTGGCCAGGCTTGTCTCAAACTCCTGACCTCAAGGGATCCACCTGCCTCGGCCTCCGAAAGTGCTGGGATTACAGGCATGAGCCACCACACGCAGCCCGCTTAAAAAAAAAAAAAAAAAATCCAGAGTTTACCCTCTTAGTAACTAGATCAGTGAATAAAGAAGGAAGAAGGGAAGGAAATAAGAATGCAAGAAGGGAGGGAGGGGAGGAGGAAGAAGGAGGGGAGACGGGAGAGGAAGGGAGGGAGAAAGGAAGGCAAGAAGGAAGACAAAACTTTCTGTCGAGATATTTTTCCCAATATGATGTCACCATTGTACCGTACAATTTATAAAAGTGCAGATCTCAGGGAGGGGCAGGCAAGAGCCTGCTAAGGTCTGAGAATGTTCTGCATCTTGATCTGAAGGTTTCACAGATATAAACACAGACGAAAATTCATCTTCAAAATCCATCAAGCTGTGAGCTTTACTGACTGTGATGCCTCAACAGAAAATACAATGAAAATCAGAAAAAGTCAAATACAAGGCACGATTGGTGAAATGTCAACATTTGTGCTGGGTACATGAAAGTCTTTCATTTATTTCATTTTTTTGAGACAGGGTCTTGCTCTGTCACTCAGGCTGGAGTGCAGTTGCGCAATTGCAGCTCACCACAGCCTCGACCTCCGGGGCTCAAATGATCTTCCCGCCTCAGCCTTGCAAGTAGCAGGGATTACAGTCACACACCACCACACCTGGCTAATTGTTTAATTTTTTTCAAGAGATTAGGGCTTGTTATGTTGCTCAGACTGGTCTCAAACTCCTGGGCTCAAGCAACCATCATGCCTCAACCTCCCAAAGTGCTGGGATTACAGGTGTGACCCACAGCACCTGGTGGGAGTCTTTTATATGATTCTCTCTACTTCTGTGTGCTTGAAACTTTCCACAGCAAAAAATAAAAGAATGAGAGAATGAACAAAGAATGGGCTCAAAAGCCTATGCATTTATTCCAGAAGGAAGCTGTCCTTGCACTTGGCCAACCACAAACACACCCGGAACTGAGACACTGGCACTAAACGATGTCACCTCACTGTGACTGAAACATCCACTCTCTACCCTATTGTCACCCAGTGGCCCTTGACCTGTGAGCAGTTCTGCTGGTCATGGTGTCCCTCTCCTGTGACAAGGCCCTTTGAGGACAGGCTGTCTTGACACCCCTTCCCAGACTCAGCAGGACACAATGGTGAGGTCGCATGTACTCAGTCCCTGAGAAGCCTAGAAATGATGCAGTGATGTCCTGCCATGATGGCCGTCAGTGATCAGAAGGATGTGCCAGTGCAACTCATGATCATGAAGAGTTCGATTTCATTTGCCCAGAGACTCCATACCACCTAAAGAAGCTATTCATCAGCTCCACCAGGAACATCTTCATGGGGTCACCTGCTAGAGATGCATCTGCTCTTCCATACAAGGGCATCTGCTTTGTGAATATGACTGCTACCTTGATACAAGACCACAGTGAGTCAACATCTTTGACCATTTCTACCCTGTTCACCATAATTAATGAAGAGGATAATTCAAAGAAACAACCAGTGAAGCCTTACTTGAAAGGTTCATCATCAAAACCATGGAGGTCTGGGGAAAGAGACAGATAAGACTATGATGTAAAACAAAAAGTACTATCTGCAAGTGATGGGGCTAATTAATTCAACATTTGTTCAATACCGTTTACCTTTTCCATTTTAGACTAGTGATAAGTGACAATGATTTACAACAGAAGGGTCCCAAAGGCACCTTCAAATCATACTCAAGTTCGGGTGCAGTGGCTCACACCTGTAATCCCAACATTTTGGGAGGCCAAAGTGGCGGAATCACTTGAGCCCAGGAGTTTGAGACCAGCCTGGGCAACAGAGCAAGACCTTATCTCTATAAAATAATTCTAAAAGTTAGCCAGGCATGGTGGTGCACGTATGTAGTCCCAGCTACTTGGGAGGCTGAGGCTGGAGAACTGTTTGAGCCCAGGAGTTCAAGGTTTCAGTGAGCTATGATCGCACCACTGCACTCCAGCCCGGGTGACAGAGCAAGACCCTATCTCCAAAAAACAAAAAACAAAAAACCCAAACAGTTGTACATTCCAATATATTCTCCATCCACACACCCACACACCAGAGACAGATTGGGAATTATAGGAGTGCTGAATTGGAAATTAGACCACCAGGGGCCAAATCTTGGTATCACCACTATACCTATAAGACCTATACCTATAAGACCTTGGGCATCCATGTCCTTAAATGGAGGTGATAAAAGTGCCCGCCCAGCAAGTGTGTGGCAAGAATAAAATGGAATACTGCACGTGCAGCTTTCCAGGAGTCCTTAGCACATACTAAGTGCTTATCAGAGGTCAGCTATTCCAGTGATCACACTCTATTTTTCAAATAAGAGACCAATACATTGAAATACCATTGTTTCCAAGAAGCCTCATCCCATCCTCCTAATTGAAACAAATCACATCTCTGGCATAAGCAAAGGTTTGTGTCTCCACTAACACACCTCAGACAGACTGGTTCACAGCCGGGTAGGTTGGGTCCCCCAATCAGAGTGTGAGCCACTCCTTGGGAGGGTCCAGGCCCACCTGTCCCCTTCTGTGTCCCCTCTGCATCTGCATCCTAGCGCCTGCTCCCAGATCTGCCTTGGGACTGAAGGCTGGCACTGCCTCACAGTCTGATCTCCCACCAGCCCACCCCTAAAGCTTATGCATGCTTCTTCTTTCTTCTTTTTCTTCCTCCTCTTCCTCCTTCTCAGTCTTTCTCTTCCTCCTCCACCTCCTTTTTCTTTCTCCTTCTTCTCCTTCCTTCCTTTCTCCTTCCTTCCTTTCTTCTCCTTCCTTCCTTCCTTCCCTCCCCCCTCCTCCCCTCTTCCTCTTCCCCCCTTCTTCCCCCCCTCCTCCTCCGTGGGACAGGGTCTCTGTTGCTCAGATTGAAGAGCAGTGGCGGGATCATGGCTCACTGCAACCTCTGCCTCCCGGGCTCCAGTGATGCTCTCACCTCAGCTTCCTCAGTAGCTGGGACTACAGGTGCCTGCCACCACACTCAGCTAACTTTCTGTTGCCCAGGCTGGTCTCAAACTCCTGACCTAAAGTGATCCTGCCACCTCAACCTCTTGAAGCACTGAGAATACAGGCATGTGAGCCACCATGACTGGTCTGTACATGACTTTTAAAAAAATAGATTTTTTTAAGCTTTACAGCTTTGTTGAGGCATAGTTGATATACAATAAATTACACGTGTTTAATGTTTATAATTAGCTGAGGTTTGACTTATGTATATACCCATGAAATCATCACCATAATCAAGATAGTGAATGAATCCATCACTCCCAAAGGTTTCTGTATACCGCTTTACAATCTGTCTCTCCTGCCTCCGCCTACCCTAGGCAACCACTGATCATAGATAAACGATTCTGTCACGGTGCATTAGTTTGCTTTTCTAGCATCAGAATCTGACAGTATATATATATATTTGTTTTTGGAGGGGGGGGGGTCTGGCTTCTTCACTCAGCATAATTATTTTGAGAATTATTCATGTTGTTGTGTGTATCAATGATCTGTTTCATTTCATTGCACAATATTCCACCATATAGCTAGACCACAATTTTCATCTAGCCACCTGTTCATGGACATGTGGGTTGTTTCCACTTTGGGGCTATTATAAATAAGAGCTGCTATGAATATTTGTATCTGAGTCTTTGGGGAGATGTATACTTTATTTCTTTTGGGTAAATGCCTAGGAGTGGAATAGCTGGATCATAGAATGGGTCAATGTTTCACTTTTTTAGAAACTGTCAAAGTTTTCCCCCAGGTTTCTAGTTTTCATTCCCACCAGCAGTATTCATGACTGTCAGTTGCTCCCCACCTTCGTCAACACTTAGTGTGGTCAGTCTTTTTAATTTCAGCCATTCTCGTGAACATGTAGGGGTATATTATGGTTTTAATTTGCATTATGCTTGTCTCTTTGAAGAGCAAGTCTTCAGAGAAGCATGTGGATTAGCCCAGGTGGTACAGGTGGGCAGGTGGGTTGCGGTGGGGCCTGAGGGGTGAGCATCAGAGATGATATTAACCGAAAGAGGCTCCTATCCCCACACTCTCCTCCCATGGTCCCCAAGCACCAGCCACTGAGACGTTACAGCCAAGAGGGGCCTGGTATTTCCAAGGGAGAGGAAAATATCACTCCTCATCTCCCAATACACTTAGGTGATTATAAGCAGGCACTAGAAACCCCTAAATTCCCCAGACCCTACCATGTTTGGAGTTGGGCATTAATATCACATAGAGGCCTGGCGTGGTAGCTCATGCCTATAATTGCAGCACTTTGGGAGGATGAGGTGGGAGGATCACTTGAGTCCAGGAGTTTGAGACCAGACTGGGGCAACATAGTGAGACCTTGTCTCCACGAAAAATAGACAAAATTAGCCAGGCATGGTGATGCGCGCCTGTAGTCCCAGCTACAAGGGAGGCTGAGGCAGGAGCATCACCTGAACATGAGAGGTTGAGGCTGCAGTGAACTGAGATCACGCCACTGCACCCCAGCCTGGGTGACAGAGTGAGACACTGTCTAATAAATAAATAATCACATGAAAGGAGGAGAAAGGGATCCTGTCCCTTGAACATCTCAACTGGAATTAGGCAAAGCCTTCACAACTCCTAGCACAAGACTAGCTCCAACGAACAGTCGCAGAGAGCGACAAGCTCTGAAGAAGCTCAGTTCAGGCAATTCCTTGAAATCTCTCTTCCTGTTAAAAGCTAAGGGGCTGGCCGCAGGCTGGCAGGGCTGAGACATGACAGAGCTACTGATATTCACCCAAACCAATCTGGATTGCTGTGCCGTGCCCCTGGCCAAATCTCTTGCAGTATGAGTACATGACACATGTCTTATCTTTTGTGTTCTGGAGCTTTGATATCTGAGGCCTTGCTGACCCTAGAGGCACTGGCCCTCCCAGGGTTAGCCAGTGATAACCTAGCGATAAGCAGACAAGTCTCCCTGGAGCACACTCTTCAAATGCAAAGCAACCAACCTAGAGCCCATAGTCCAACCACCTCCTTTACTGGGCATTCACTGTCCACCAGGCCACTATACACCTGCTCTAATCACCCCAGGCCAGGTACTATTCAACTAGGGACAGTCCCTATCCCCCAGAGCCCACTGAAATGATCCTAATTAGCCATTCCTAAGCCTCTTACCCTGCCCCACCCTGCCCTTCCCATGGAAACCATAACAAAGGCTCCGGCCCACATTTCTCCCCCTCCCTCCCTCCTTCCTGAGCCACCCCAGTGCTCCCCCTGTGGACCCCTGTGGTGTGGAGTGCCCCCTCTTCTTGGGAACTATCTTTTTGATGGTGATCATCTGTTGATCTGTTGCCCTTAGTCTGGCTTCTTTTACTTAGCCTATTGTAAGAATCATTCACATTGTTGTGTCACTGGTCTGTTTCACTTTACTGTTCAATATTCCACCTTAGAAGTAAACCAGGGACAGAAAGTTAAACACCACATGCTCTCACTCATATGCAGAAGCTAAAGTGTTGATCTCATAGAAGTAAACAGTAGAACAGAGGATACTACAGGCTGGGAAGGGGAAGGGAAAGGGTGGGGGATACAGAGTGAGTTCTTAAAGGATACAAAGTTACAGCGAGGTGGGAGGAATTAGTTCCAGTGTTTTATGCCACTGTAGGATGACTAAAACATAAGTTCCAAATAGCTAGAAGGAGGATAGTGGATGTTCCCAACACAAAGAAATGATGTTTGAGGTAACGGAAATGCAAGTTACCCTGATCACTACACATGGTGTGCGTCAAAACATACGCACAATTACTGTGTCAATTTAAAAAATAAAACAAAGGCTGGGCATGGTGGCTCATGCCTGTAATTCCAGCACTTGGGGGATGCCGAGGCAGGAGAATCACTTGACGCCAGGAGTTTGAGACCAGCCTGGGCAACATAGTGAGACCCCATCTCTAAAAAAAAAAATTATCTGGGCCTGCTAGCTCACGTCTATAGTGCTAGCTAGTCAGAAGGCTGAGGTGAGAGGATGGCTTGAGCCTATGAGTTTGAGGCTCTAGTGAGCTGGGATGGCACCATTGCACTGCAGGCTGGGCGACAGAGCGAGACTCCGTTACTTAAAAAAAAAAAAAAGTAAAATATAAATATAAAAAAATTTACTGTATGATTATACCTCAAAATTTCCACTAATGCACTGTGTTTTAAACAATGAGGCCAGCTCTTCACATAATATTCATGCTACAGCCTGTGCCGTCCAACATGAGGCCGAGGGCCACATATGGCTGTTAAGCCCTTGAATGTGGCTAGTGTAAATTGAGATGAGCCGTAAGTAAGCACATAACATGCACCAGATTTTGAAGACTTAGCACAAGAAAAATGTTATAAAATATCTCTGTAATAATTTTTATATTGACAACATGTAAAAATAACACTTTGGTATATTATTACCAAAGTATTATGCATTACATAAAACATATTATTAAAATCAATTTCATGTTGGGCGGGGTGGCTCACGCCTGTTTTACCAGCACTTTGGGAGGCCAAGACAGGTGGATCACCTGAGGTCAGAAGTTCCAGACCAGCCTGGGCCACATAGTGAGACCCCGTCTCTACCAAAAATAGAAAAAAATTAGCCAGATGCGGTGGCAGGCGCCTGTAATCCCAACTACTCGGGAGGCTGAGGCAGGAGAATTGCTTGAACCCGGGAGGAGGAGGTTGCAGTGAACCGAGGTCGCACCATTGCACTCCAGACTGGGCAACAAGAGCAAAACTCTGCCTCAAAAAATAAATAAAATAACATAAAATCAATTTCACATTTTTTGCTTTTTCAAGCAGCTACTAGACACTTTAAAGTTACACAAGGGGCTTGCACTGTATTTCTAATGCATGGCACTAGTCGAGACCCTGCTGAGCACTTTTCAGTTTACAAAGTCCTTTCCCATCTTTTACATCATTCGATACCCACAACAGCCCTGTGAGAAAGTGAGTCAGTGACTACTATTCCCATTGCACATATGAAGTCAACTGAGGCCCAGAGAGGAGCTGTAAACAGCTAAGTGCATCATCAGAGGTGGACATGAGGCTTGAAACCCTAAAGTCATTTTTCTCAAAGTGGCATTCGCAGATCCCCACATTGGATTCTTCCAGAATGGCTTATTATCTATGCAGATCCTTGAGCCCTACACACTTACTGCATCCAAATCTCACCTCTCCAGGTCCTTGCTTAAATGTCATCTCCAAAGAAAGAGCTTCCCTGTCTACTCTATTCAAAATGGACAGCCACCTCCATCACTCCACCCCTCACCTGGCTTCCCCCTTCCTTCCTGGATCTATTTGTCTGCATGAATCAATTTGTCTCCAGACCCTATGGGGGCGCCAGGAAATGGCTTCCTCACTAGAACATAAGCTATCAGAAATCAGGGGCTGTGTTTTGTTCACACTGTTCTCCCATCGCCTATAACAGTGTTTGGTGCAGCATTAGGGTTACCAGTTAAACTACAGGACTCCCAGTTAAATTTGAATTTCACATAAACAACAAAGCACTTTCTCGTGTATGTTCTGTAATGGACTGCCTGAATGTCTGTGTTCCCCCAAAATTCCTATATTGAAAGCTTAATCTGTCCCAGCGTGTTGGAGGTGGGGCCTCTGAGAGGCGATTAGGTGATGAGGTGGAGCTCTCGTGAATGGGATTAGTGCCTTTATAAGAGGCTACTTTACTCTCTTTCTGCCAGGTGAAGAAAAAACAAAGGCTGCCTACAACCCGGAAGAGGGCCCTCACCAGAACCCGATCATGCTGGCACCCTGACCTTGGACTTTCAGCCTCCAGAACTGTGAGAAATAAATTTTGTTGTTTACAAGCCACCTAGCCTATGGTGGTACTTGGTTATAGTAGCATGAATGCATGGAGGCAAGCCCCCCCAGTTATTGCATGAGACATACTGATGTTAAAACATGATTTGTAGGTCAGGCACAGTGGCTCACACCTATAATCCTAAACACTTTGGGAGGCTGAGGTGGGAGGATTGCTTGAGCCCAGGAGTTCGAGACCAGCCTGGGCAACATGGTGAAAACCCATCTCTACAAAAAATACAAAAATATCAGTCAGGTGTGGTGGTTTGCACCTGTGGTCCCAGCTACTCAGGAGGCTGAGGTGGGAGGATTGCCTGACCCCAGGAGGTGAAGGCTGCAGTGAGCCGTGATGCACCACTGCACTCCAGCCTGGGCAGCAGAGCAAGATCCTATATAATAATAATTTGGCCAGGCACAGTGGCTCACGCCTGTAATCCCAGCACTTTGGGAGGCCAAAGCAGGCAGATCACCTGAGGAGACGAGTTCAAAACCAGCCTGGCCAACATGGTAAAATCCCATCTCTACTAAAAATACAAAAATTGGCCAGACATGGTGGCAAGCACCTGTAATTCCAGCTACTGGGAGGCTGAGACAGGAAAATCGCTTCAACCTGGGAGGCGGAGGTTGCAGGGAGCCAAGATCACACCATTGCACTGGGCTGCAAGACTGGGCAACAAGAGTGAAACTCTGTCTCAAAAACTAAATAAAATTTTAAAAATATAATAATTTGTTGGCTGGCCATAGTGTCTTAGTGCCTGCCTGTAATTCCAGCACTTTGCGGGGCACTGAGGTGGGAGGATCGCTTGAGCCCAGGAGTTTGAGACCAGCCTGGGCAATATAGTGAGACCCCATCTCTACAAAAAAAAAAACAGAAAAATTGGCCAGGCATATAGTGCACATCTGTAATCCCAGCTACTTGGGAAGCTGAGGAAGGATTGCTTGAGCCCAGAAGGTCGAGGTTGCACTCAGCTATGATCACAACACTGTACTGCATTCTAGCCTGGCCAACGGAGTAAGACTCTGTCTCAAAAAAAAAAAAAAAAAATTTGTTGATCTGACATTCAAGTTTAAATGGACATCCTGTATTTGTCTTTGCTAAATCTGGAAACCCTACTTATGGTAGTAGTTCAATAAACATCAATTGAATGAATGAATCACAGTGGGATCTGGAAGTCTAGATTTTTAACCAGCTTCCCCCCAGTGACTCTTGTGCACACTCAAATTTGGGAACAACCTGCCCTACAAATTATAGAATCCTGCCCATCTCGGATTTTAAGATAGGGGAAAACTGATTACACAGTAAATTGCTCCTGAATGAGGTGGGATTGCAAGTACAACACCCAGTCCCTGCCTTCAAGGATTTCACTTTGTTTTTTTCCTTTCTCATAAGCTGTAAAACATTCACACATCTTAATATGCAAGGAATGACTATTTGAGTGAGGTTGGGCCCATACCCTATGGGCACCAAGAAATTGCTTAAAACAGAATTTTTTCAAAGAATCAGTCCTGGCTTCTGTATTAGCTTAAGAAAAAATCCAGGAAAAATAGACAGCAGTTTGCTTCCTAAAGAGGACAAAAGGATGCCTGTTTCCTACTGGTGGAGTCAAGACGAGAAGCTGGGTTATGGGAGGGCAAGGAGGCCCAGCCTCCTCCAGAGCCCACCTAGGAAGGAGGCCAGCCCTTCACCTGGTCCTCCGTGAGCCACAGCAACTCAGCCCACACGCTGGTTAAACATTATCCCATAAGAATGTTCTGTGCCCAGCGTGTGAGTGGCATATAAACACTCAATGGGGGAACACCTCTCTTGGAAGCCCTGGGGATTTTCTTCAGAAACCTCCCCTTTGTGGGGGCAGTGGGTGGGATGTACAACCCTTAGAATGCACCACTTCAGCCCAGCGCAGAAGAAAATAAAGCCTTATATAGATGAAAAATGCTTCTTGGTGCCACTTTGCCCAGTGTTTGCCCTGTCATGGAAAACAGCCCCTATCATCTAGGCATCCCTACTTGAAGAGCCTATTGCTGGGGTGGAGGGGACATTACTGAGGGTTCAGCGGGTGATAAGAAGCTGCCAGTGGGCTGGGCGCGGTGGCTGACAACTGTGGTTCCAGCACTTTGGGAGGCTGAGGCAGGCAGATTGCTTGAGCCCAGGAATTCGACCAGCTTGGGTAGCATGGTGAGACCCTGTCTCTACAAAAAATTAAAAAAAAAAATAAGCCGGGCGTGGTGGTGCGCACCGGTAGTCCCAGCTACTCAGGAGGCTGAGGCAGGAGGATCACTTAAGCCTGGGATGTCGAGGCTGCAGTGAGCTATGAAGACGCCACTGCACTCCAGCCTGGGTGACAGAGTGGGACCCTGTCTCCAAAAAAAAAAAAAAAAAAAAAAAAAAAAGCAGCAGCCACCTGTGGTACACGCTTTCCCCACCCCACCCTGAGCCCATCCAGGGCAGCTCCCAGGATGCTCCTCTCCACCAGTAGGCGCTGTTGCTAGGGAAATCTAGAGATGCCTCAGGCCAGAGACCTGAGCCCACCTTGTCTCTTTCTTTGTTCACTTTCTCCATTTCCTGGTCACCATGCTTAGGGCTCAGTCAGCCTGTGATGGGGACCTGAAACTTTACAAAAGGCCTGTCTCCTGGGTCTGGGAAAGGAAGAGCTAACATTCATTCATAAGCTCAATCCTTTCTTCATTCATTCATTCATCCACGATGCAACAAATGTTCGCTGAGCACTACTTAGTGCCAAGCACTGTTCTAGGCGGTGGATCCGGCAGTAAGCAGAACAGCTGGAAAACCCTGTCCTTGTGGAGTGGACATTCTGGTGGACTTTACACTCTGTTGTTTGCTTTTTTACACAACAATCACTTGTTGAGCACATTCGAGTACTGGCTACAAGTGAGACAAATGGTCACTGTCAGCATCACAGGACTCAAGTCCCTTCCACCTCCTGTTAAAAATATTTATTAAATGCCTTTGATGTACAGCACATGGGTGGGGGACAGGGCCACAAAAAAGGCACCATGTCAGTTCTCCTGGAATTCCTGTGTAAGCAGAGGAACAAGGGCACAGGCACACACAACCATTTATCAAGCGTTTACTCCAGGCCATGTCCTGCGCCAAGACTCTTACATGAATCATCTCATTATAGAACCAAACCAATCCTATGCAGAAGGTTCTAGCAACATTCCCTGGCTTTTATTTTCATTTATCATTTATTTTTTTGAGACAGAGTCTTGCTGTGTTACCCAGGCTGGAATGCAGTGGAGTGATCTCAGCTCACTGCAACCTCCGCCTCCCAGGGTCAAGTGATTCT
This sequence comes from Gorilla gorilla gorilla, assembly GCF_029281585.2. Classification (NCBI taxonomy): domain Eukaryota; kingdom Metazoa; phylum Chordata; class Mammalia; order Primates; family Hominidae; genus Gorilla; species Gorilla gorilla. The sequence goes on from NC_073242.2 coordinate 14,280,473, forward strand.
CCTGCCTCAGCCTCCTGAGTAGCTGGGACACAGGCATGTGCTACCACATCTGGCTAATTTTTGTGTTTATTTATTTATTTTTGTTAGTAGAGACAGGGTTTTGCCATGTTGGCCAGGCTGGTCTCGAACTCCCAGCCTCAAGTGATCCGCCTATCTTGGCCTCCCAAAGTGCTGGGATTACAGGCATGAGCCACCATGCCCTGCCTGCATCCCCTGGTTTTTAGATGAGAGAAATGAGACAGTTACCTCCTTGTCAATTCTCTTTCAAACCTGCTGACCATTTCCAGGCATGAGGCCCCACATGGTGCCAGCCTATCTTTGTCTCTCTAGCCCTTGGCCATCTTGCATGGTTCACAAAGAGCAGCTTCAGCATTGAGCAGTTTCTGCAGGCCACAGGCTCAGACTGCATTTGAATGGTTGGCTCTGCTTCCCTTATATTTATTTTCTAGCTACCCTCTGCTTACAGCAAGTGCTGATGGTTTTCCATTTATTGAAGAGACCTGAAGTTTCTCTTTTATTTTCATTTTTAATTTTATTTTTAGAGACAAGTTCTCTTTCTGTTGCCCAGGCTGGAGTGCAATGGCATGATCATGGCTCACTGCAACCTTAAACTCCTGGGCTCAAGTGATCCTTCTGCCTCAGCCACCTGAGTAACTGGTACTACAGGCGCATGCCGCCATACCTGGCTATTTATTTTTATTTTTATTTTGTTTGTAGAAATTGGATCTCACTATGTTGCCTAGGCTGGAGTGCAGTGGCACTATCATATCTCACTGCAGCCTAGAACTCCTGGGCTCAGGTCATGTTCCCAACCCAGTCTCCTATGTAGCTGGCATTACAAGTGTGTGCCACCATGCCTGGCTAATTTTTTGTAGAGATGGGGTCTTGCTATGTTGCCCAGGCTGGTCTTGAACTCCTAGCCTCAAGCCATCCTCCTGCCTCAGCCTCCCAAAGTTCTGGGATTATAGGCATGAGCCAATGCACTCCGCTGTGTCTCTTTTAAATTATTATTTTTTTAATTTTCTTTTTCTTTTTACCACAGGTTCTCTCTCTGTCACCCAGGCTGGAGTGCAGTGGCACAATTTCTCCTCACTGCAGCCTCGACCTTCCAGGCCTCAAGTGATCCTCCCACCTCAGCCTCCTGAGTAGCTAGGACTACAGACGTACACCACCATGCTCAGCTAGTTTTTGTATTTTTTTGTAGAGACTGGGTCTCCCCATGTTACCCAGGCTAGTCTTGAACTCTGGGGCTCAAGTGGTCCTCCCACACTGGCCTCCTAAAGTGCCAGGATTACAAGTATGAGCCACCGCACTCGGCCTATTTTTTGAAATTTTTAGGTGACTCAATTTAAATAGAAATACAAAATCAGTAACGGTCCAGGTGGCACATGAATATGGTAAAATTGAGAACATGGCATTCCTGCGCTTGGTACATAGATAACGCAGTTGAGAGAGAATTGAAGCAGAGCTAGGAGGAGGACACTGAGGGGCAGGGACCACTGCGGAGCCTGTTCCTACCCCATATCCTTCCCAGGTTGGAGACTGGAACTGACAGCTGCCTGTTTCTCCACTACCCCCAACCCCGTTCTACTTTCTTCCTCCCCCTGTTGTCCCCTCCCATTCCCCCTGCCATTTATTTTTTTATTTTTATTGTTATTATTATTATTTTGAGACGAAGTCTTGCTCTATTGCCCACGCTGGAATGCAGTGGCGCAATCTCGGCTCACTGCAACCTCCGCTTCCTGGGTTCAAGCAATTCTCCTGCCTCTGGGATTACAGGTGTGTGCGACAAGTAGCTGGGATTACAGTAGCCGGGATTACAGTAGCTGGGATTACAGGTGTGTGCGACAAGGCCCGGCTGATTTTTGTATTTTTAGTGGAGACAGGGTTTCACCATGTTGGCCAAGCAGGTTTCGAACTCCTGACCTCAGGTGATCTGCCCACCTCGGCCTCCCAAAGTGCTGGGATTACAGGGGTGAGCCACTGTGCCCGGTCCCCCTCCCATATCTTTACGCGGCCTGTCTGCCGCTTTTCCAGAATTGGCTTCCCTAGAACTTATCGATGACTCACACCCAAGGCAAATCTGCCCATGTGGGTGTGCACTCTACCAAAAAACACGCCCCTTAACATCTTGTCCAGACTCTGTCACTCAAGGCCAGGGTCATCTTCATTAGAAGGGAGGAAAAAAGCCACATCTGGCCAGGTGGGGTGGCTCACGCCTGTAATCCCAGCACTTTGGGATGCCAAGGCAGGCGGATCACCTGAGGTCAGGAGTTCGAGACCAGCCTGGCCAACATGGTGACACCCTGTCTCTACTAAAAATACAAAAAATCACCCAGGCGTGGTGGTGTGTGCCTGTAATCCCAGCTACTCAGGAGGCTGAGGCACAAGAATCACTTGAACCTGGGAGGCAGAGGTTACAGTGAGCAGAGATTGTGGCATTGCATTTCAGCTTGGGTGACAGAGTAAGACTCCATCTAAAAAAAAAAAAAAAGCCACACCCACTGTGTCTGGGGGGGGCAGCCCCTGCTTGTGCACTAGAAACACTGGGGCACCATGACAGCTTCCAGAAGTTTGAGGAATGGGACTCCCAATGCCAGAGAGGCAGATGGCTGCATGGGCTGGCCAGGGGCAGGGGCTGGAGACAGAGCAGCCTGAAGCTTCATGCTGAGGAGGAAGCCCAGGGGACCGTCATCCTGAGCAGGAGGGACAGTTTAGCGACACGGTCTTTCTGCAGGACAATCCAATGCAACAAGATCAAATCAGGGAGCTGCCCCTCCACCTGGGATGCACCTCCCCAGGTATCCACATGCCTCATTCTCTCACCTCCTTCAGGCTATGGCTAAAAAGCCAAGAAGGCCTTCCCTGACCATCCCAGTTTAAACTGCAGCCCTAACCAGCCAGCACCCCCAATCGCCCACTTCTCTGCTTCATTTTCTCTCTAACCCTTATCCCTGGCATACTGTATGTTTTACTCATTAATTTTGTTGTTAATTCCCCTAACCCAAAAGCAAGCTTTTCCTTTGGGAGGGGTTTTGGTCTGTTTTGCTCCCTTCTGAATTCCCAGTGCCTACACAGGATCAATGTCTGGAGCATAGTAAATAATAATGATGATAATAATAATAATATGTAACACTTAGCATACTGCTATTGTGTGCCAGGCACTTTTCCAAGGGCTTTGCATATATTAGTCAATTAGTGGGTGCTCAGCAAACACTGGCTCCCTGGATGGATAAATACACACCATGGGGTGTGCGTCAAAGACAAGAGTACACAGCCGGGTGTGGTGGCTCTCACCTGTAATCCCAGCACTTTGGGAGGCCGAGGTGGGAGGATCACCTGAGTTCAGGGGTTCGAGACTAGCCTGACAAACATGGCGAAACCCCGTCTCTACTAAAAATACAAAAAAAAATAGCCAAGCGTGGTGGCAGGTGCCTGTAATCCAAGCTACTTGAGAGGCTGAGGCAGAAGAATCACTTGAACCCGGGAGGCAGAGGTTGCAGTGAGCCAAGATGGCACTACTGCACTCCAGCCTGGGCAACAGAGCAAGACTCCATCTCAAAAAAATAAAAAAGACAAGAGGATAAGCATTGGCACCAGACTATCTAAATCCCAGCTCCAGCACATCCAAGCTGGGGGGCCTTGGGCCAATGTCCTAACCTCTCTGAGCCGTTCCACTACAGCAGGGATCATAATCATTCCTAGTCCATGGGCTGGAGGTGAGGTTTAGTGAGACAATCCAGCAATGCGATAGCACAGGGTCTGGGAGACGGAACTCTTGAAAACCTTAGCAAGGATGGAACCCCTTCACTGCCTCGGCACACAGAGCTGGCAGACGCAGACACCGTTCTGGTCACAGAGCAAAGGGGGCATGCCCAGCTCTTCCCACAGTTCATGCTTTTCTCCCACACATTTCTGAAAAACGCCAAAGGAAAGACCTGCTCCTCTCCCCACCTGCCCTCCCACTCTCTCCAGGCCAGGCAGAACTATCCCTTATATACTCAGGCAAAAACACACACACACACACCCTCCAGGCCAGGGAGAACAATCCCTTATATACACAGGCAGACACAAACACACACACACACACACACACACCCTCCAAGCCAGGTAGAATGATCCCTTACATACAAAGGCAGACACACACACACACACACACACACACACACACACACACACACCCTCCAGGCCAGGTAGAGCGATCCCTTATATACACAGGCAGACACAAACACACACACACACACACACACCCTCCAGGCCAGGTAGAGCGATCCCTTATATACACAGGCAAACACACACACACACACACACACCCTCCAGGCCAGGTAGAACGATCCCTTATATACACAGGCAGACACACAAACACACACACACACACACACACACACCCTCCAGGCCAGGTAGAGCGATCCCTTATATACACAGGCAAAAACACACACACACACACCCTCCAGGCCAGGTAGAACAATCCCTTATATACACAGGCAGACACACACACACACACACACACACACCCTCCAGGCCAGGT